>NC_136463.1:37274577-37914492 GCF_902686455.1 Sciurus vulgaris
TGTGTTATCATTTTCTTCTAGGTGATTTACTGTTCTTTTGGTGGAACATCCAAAGGGCTGCACTTCAATAACTTAATAGTGGGACTTGTCCTCCTTACAAGAGGCAAAGATGAAGAGAAAGCAAAATGTAAGTACTCTGGTTATCTCAATATGATAATAATCACACACATGTGCACAATAATTTACCTCAGAATTCTGATGATAGGCAAAAGATTTTAAATATTTCTTCAAATATTATATCAGTAGCCACTAACCACTTAGAAAATTCTGAACATAATTAGTCATTAGAGAAATGTAAACTAGAACCAAAAAGAGATATTACATCATACCTATTAGGATGGCTAAAATAAAAAAAAGATAAAAATGAATGTTGACAAGGTTGTGGAAAAATTGTAACCCTTATATTTTGCTGGTGGCATTGTAAATATTGTAGCCACCTTAGAAACCAGTTTGGCAGTTACCAAGTGACCCAGAAATTCTACTTTTAAGCATGTACCCAAGAAAATGTAACATGTGGTCTCAAAAAGTACAAAAACACATCCATGTTCATAGTAGCACAGTTCATTATGATTATAAGATCAAAACAATCCTAATATCCATCAACTCATGAATGGATAAATAAGAGGTTATTTCTATGAAATGTAATGTTAATCTTGTTCCCCACCCCCGTCACACGGAACTGGGGATTTGAACCCTCGTCATTCCGCATGCCAGGCCAGCACCCTCCGAGATAGGCTATATTGTCAGCACAACGTTAATCTTCAATAAAATGAAATAAAGCTCTGATTCATGCTATGGCATGGATGATCCTTAAAACATTTGCTGAGTAATAAATGCTAGTCATAATAGGCCACATATTATGATCTCATTTATATTAAATTTTGAGGTTAGGCAAATCTGTAATGGCAGAATATAGTATATTAGAGATTGCCAGCTACTTGGAGGATGAGGAAATGGAGAATGGGTATGAAGTTTCTTTTCAAATTAATGGAAAAAATTCTGGAATTAATTGTGATTTTTGTACAAACTTGCGAATATAGTAAAAACCATTGTATATTTTAAAAAGGTGAATTTCATTGGCTGTGAGTTACGTATTTATAAAGCTGCGATTTTAAAAAGTTCTAATGATATAGGATAGTCTATTCCCTGCTTACTTCATAAACCAAAAGTGCCCTTAATAATATCTTACACTTAATAATTAAAAGTTCACTTAATAATTCTCGGTAAAAGTTTTAATTATTTTTAACTTCAGGAATTAATTTTATTAGATGAATTATCTAAGCTCAGAAGGGGTTAGTACCTCATCTGTTACCTTTAAAGTCTACTGAGAAGGGAAATGCTATGATGAGATGGCATCATATATACTCACCCCCAAATATGAAAGGGATATAATCTTAATTGATCATTGTTTATGTGTATTTCTTAGAGTATGGATTTATTTATTTATTTTTGAATTTTATTCATTCAATTATTTATAAAGTCTTCTGTACACTCTTCCTTTTCTTTGGCTACCCCAGAGACAAATCTGCTTACTAAAAGCATTGAAAGCAATGTAAATTTCATTGAGGATTTCCCTGGAGAAGTATAGAAAGCTGTTTATATAATATAGAGTGTAACGTTTTCCTCCAAAAATTTTTAAGTTTTTATCCTTGGTCACTGGATACTGGAGTTCTTTCTTATTCCTCCCTTTTTAATTCTGCCTTCCTACTTCCTGTCTCCCAAATTTCAAGTGTCGATATCCTAATCCCCAGTGTAATGGTATGAGGAATAGAGCCTTTGGGAGGTGATCAGGTCATGAAGGTAATCTCAGTACCTCATTCATTGAATGAGATTAAGTGCCATTACAAAAGAGGCCTTAGACCTCTTTTAGCCTCCACCGTGCAAGGATACAATGAGAAGTTGATGTCTGTGCACCAGGAAGTAGTTTCTCACCAAACACTGACTCTTTTTTTTAAAAATTTTTTAAATTCTTACAGACTGCATTTTGATTCGTTGTACACAAATGGGGTACATCTTTTTGTTTCTATGTTCGTGCACGATTTACTGACTCTTTAATCTAGAACTCTTTAGCCTCAGACCTGTGAGAATTAAATACTTGTTGTTTGTAAACCATCCAGTTTATGATAGTTCGTTATAGCAACTCAGACTATGATAGTGCCCTTAGCCTGATTCTTATAAATCTCTTATTATCCTTTCTCTTATTTCTGAATCTAGGTTGTTCTTTTCGATTTTGTTCTCAAAAACCAGTTTTATTGAGGTATAATTGACATATGACAAAATACACAAATAAAATACACATTTTTATATGTTTTGGCACACATATATACCCACTGATTATTTTACCATAATCAAGGTAATGAACAGATCAGTTAACTTGATTTTATGTATTTGAACATAACTATGATCCTCCTTCTCCCTTTGCCCCAACCCATGACATGGATCATGCATTCCTTCTCCCAATATACAGATAAGCCAGGCATAATGGAGTACACCTGTAGTCCCGGCAATTTGGGAGCCTTAGACAGGTGGATCACAAGTTCAAAGCCAGTCTCAGCAACTTGGCAAGACCCTGTCTCAAAATAATAAAGGACAGGATGTAGTTCAGTGGTAGAGTATTCATGGGTTCAATCCTCAGTACCCCCAAAACAGATAAACAACAAAAACCCAATACACATGCAAACTGTCTCCAGGCAGCAGTAATCATGTAAAAATTTTGAACCAGGTGTGGTGGCACACCTATAATCCCAGCTACTTGAGAAGCTGCAGGCAGGAGAATTAGAAGTTCAAGTCTAGCCTGGCCAACTTAGGGGAGACCTTATCTCAGAATTTCGGCGGGGAGGGGGCAGTGGAGGCTGAGGCTATAGCTCAGTGATTGAGTGCCCCTGGCTTCAGTCCCCAGTACTGCAGTCAATCAATGATCAGTTTTTTTGTTTTTTGTTTTTTTTAATATTTTTTAGTTGTTAGTGGACCTTTATTTTATTTATTTATTTATATGTGGTGAGAATCAAACCCAGTGCCTCACAAATGCCAGGCAAGTGCTCTACCACTGAGCCACAACCCCAGCCCCAACAATCAGTTTTAAAGATAAAAATTTGCACACCTATAATCCCAGAGGGTCCAGAGGCTGAGACGGGAGGATCAAGAGTTCAAAATCAGTCTCAGCAACAGTGAGGTGCTAAGCAACTCAGTGAGACCCTGTCTCTCAATGAAATAGAAAATAGGGCTGGGGATGTGGCTCAGTGGTCAAGTGCCCCTGAGTTCAATCCCTGGTCCCCCCCCCCACAAAAAAAATTAAAATAAAAAAAATAATTTGAAGGTCATAAGCATGAATATATTTATTTTTATTTTTTTGTTGCTGGGAATTCAACCCAGGACCTCATGCATGCTATAAACACATGTTGTACCATTGAACTACTCCCCAGCTCACATAAACATACATTTTAAAAGTTTCTCCATTTTTATTATATGATCATATTAGTTTTCTAGGCCTGCCTTTTTTTCTTTGTATCATTTTTTCTTTTTTCTTTTTAGATATACATGACAGTACAATGTATCTTGACTAACTTCCAATTCTTTTGGTTAAACATGATGTGTAGTTATACTGGTCATGTGTTCATACATGAACTTAGGAAAGTTATGTCCAGTTCATTCTACTGCCTTTCTTATTCCCATCCTCTCTCCCTTCTCTTCATTCCCCTTTGTCTAACCCAATGAACTTCATTTTTTCCATTCCCCTTTCTAGAGCTGCCTTACAACAAAGCACCACAGGCTTAAGACAACAGATATTTATTATCTCATAGTTCTGATGGCTATAAGTCTAAAACTGAAGTGTCAGCTGGACCATCTGTGCTCCCTCTGAAACGTATGGTAGAAAATCCTTTTTTCTTGCCTATGTCAGTCTTTGTTATAGTCCTTGGCTACAGCAATCCAATCTCTGCCTCTCTCATCACATGACTTTCTTCCCTTTGTGTCTGTCTTTTCTTCCTATTATAAAGACACCAGTCATATAAGATTGAGTCTTACCCTACCAACCTCATCTGCAAAGACCTATTTCCAATTAAACTTTACACTCACAGTTATAATCTCCCCTGTGTGTTTTTGTGCCTTCAAACAACTGTAGACCAAAAATAGGTGGGAAAAAATTGCCTCTGTATTAAACGTGTACAAACCTTTTCTTGTCATTTCTTATCTCTCTTTCTATGTATATTTGATGTATATGTTGTATTAGGTATTATAAGTAATCTAGAGATAATTTAAAGTATAGGGGACATGCTATGCAGAGGTGATATATAAGTACTGTATCATTTTAAGGGACTTGAATGAATTTTGGTATCCTTTGGGGTTCCTGGAACCAGTTCCATATGGATACAAAGGGGCAACTGTATATAAGATTAGGACTTTAGGATCTTTTACAAGAGACAGTTCAATCCTAACAGCAATGTTTCAATCATGTATATAAAATATACTCTACCCAGTTTTATAAGATCTTAATACTGTTATCCCAGATTTTGGTTTTTAAAGAACAGAGTATTAGACTAAGATGAGGCTTTCTTAGTATTCCTGAATGATTTCATTCCTGCCTTACAGAGAGATTATTACTCTCTTGAATTTGGTGATCATTCTTTGTGCGTGTTCTTATATTTTATGTTTGTATATCCTTATCTTCATCTGGTCCATAGGTCTTAAATTTTTAAATCAATAGATTATTTTATAGTTTGCTTTTTCTCTGAATATTTAAAAATACTTATCCATCGTGAAGCACTTAGTTTATCTCTTTTTGTATACTTACATATCTCAGCTTACTTTTTTTTTTTCTCAGCTTACATTTAAAAAATGTTTTTTGTAGTTGTAGATGGACAGAATGCTTTATTTTATTTGTTTATGTGGCGCTGAGGATTGAACCCAGTGCTTCATATGTGCTAGTCAAGTGCTCTGCCACTGAGCTACAGCCCCAGCTCTCAGCTTACTTTTTTTTTTTTTAATTTATTTTTATTGTAAACAAATGGGATACATGTTGTTTCTGTTTATACATGGAGTAAGAGCATACCATTTGCATAATCATACATTGACATAGGGTAATGATGTTTGATTAATTCTGTTATTTTTTCCTTCCCCCCACCCCTCCCACCCCTCTTTTCCCTCTACACAGTCCCTCCTTCCTCCATTCTTGCCCCCCTCCCATGCCCCATTATGTGTCATCATCCGCTTATCAGTGAGATCATTTCTCTTTTGGATTTTTGAGATTGGCTTATCTCACTTAGCATGATATTCTCCAATTTCATCCATTTGCCTACAAATGCCATAATTTTATTATTCTTTATAGCTGAGTAATATTCCATTGTATATATATATATATACCACAGTTTCTTTATCCATTCATCAATTGAAGGACATCTAGGTTGGTTCCACAATCTGGCTATTGTGAATTGAGCAGCTATGAACGTTGATGTGGCTGTATCTCTGTAGTATGCTGATTTTAAGTCCTTTGGGTGTAGGCCAAGGAGTGGGATAGTTGGGTCAAATGGTAGGTCCATTCCAAGTTTTCTAAGGAATCTCCACACTGCTTTCCAGAGTGGCTGCACTAATTTGCATTCCCACCAGCAAGGTATGAGTATATCTTTTTCCCCACATCCTCTCCAACACCTATTGTTGCTTATATTCTTGATAATCGCCATTCTAATTGGGGTGAGATGGAATCTTAGTGTAGTTTTGATTTGCATTTCTCTTATTACTAAAGATGGTGAACATTTTTTCATATGTTTGTTGATTGCTTGTAGATCTTCTTCTGTGAAGCGTCTGTTCATATCCTTAGCCCATTTGTTGATTGGGTCATTTGTATTCTTGGTGTAGAGTTTTTTGAGTTCTTTATATATTCTGGAAATTAGTGCTCTATCTGAAGTATGAGTGGCAAAGATATTCTCCCACTCTGTAGGCTCTCTATTTGCATTGCTGATAGTTTCCTTTGCTGAGAGAAAGCTATTTAGTTTGAATCTATCCCAGTTATTGATTCTTGCTTTTATTTCTTGTGCTATGGGAGTCCTGTTAAGGAAGTCTGATCCTTAGCCAACAAGGTGAAGATTTGGACCTACTTTTTCTTCTATAAGATGCAGGGTCTCTGGTCTGATTTCAAGGTCCTTGATCCATTGTGAGTTGATTTTTGTGCAGGGTGAGAGATAGGGGTTTAGTTTCATTCTGTTGCATATGGATTTCCAGTTTTCCCAGCACCATTTGTTGAAGAGGCTATCTTTTCTCCATTGCATATTTTTGGCACCTTTGTCTAGTATTAGAAAATTGTATTTATTTGGATTTGTGTCCGTGTCCTCTATTCTGTACCATTGATGCACCTGGCTATTTTGGTGCCAATACCATGCCGTTTTTGTTGTTACTGCTTTGTAGTATAGTTGAAGTTCTGGTATTGTGATACCCCCTGCTTTACTCTTCCTGCTAAGGATTGCTTTAGCTACTCTGGGTTTCTTATTCTTCCAGATGAATTTCATGATTGCTTGCTCTATTTCTGTAAGGTACATCATTGGGATTTTAATTGGAATTGCATTGAATCTGTATAGCACTTTTGGTAGTATGACCACTTTGACTATTTATTCTGCCTATCCAAGAACATGGGAGATCTTTCCATCTTCTAAGGTCTTCCTCAATTTCTTTCTTCAATGTTTTGTAGTTTTCATTGTAGAGATCTTTTACCTCTTTGGTTAGATTGATTCCCAAGTATTTTAATTTTTTTTGAGGCTATTGCAAATGGAGTTGTTTTCCTCATTTCCCTTTCAGCTGTTTCATCGCTTGCGTATAAAAATACTTTAGATTTATGCGTGTTGATTTTATAGTCTGCTATTTAGCTGAATTCATTGATGTGGTCTAGAAGTTTTCTGGAGGAGTTTTTTGGATCCTCTAAATATAGAATCATGTCATCAGCAAATAGTGACAGCTTAAGTTCCTCTTTTCCTATTCGCATCCCTTTAATTTCTTTAGTCTGCCTAATTGCTCTGGCTAGAGTTTCGAGGACAATATTGAATAGAAGTGGTGAAAGAGGACATTCCTGTCTTGTTCCTGTTTTTAAAGGGAATGGTTTCAGTTTTTCTCCATTAAGAATGATGTTGGCCATGGGCTTAGCATAAAT
Organism: Sciurus vulgaris; assembly: GCF_902686455.1. Classification (NCBI taxonomy): domain Eukaryota; kingdom Metazoa; phylum Chordata; class Mammalia; order Rodentia; family Sciuridae; genus Sciurus; species Sciurus vulgaris. The sequence continues at coordinate 37,281,710 of NC_136463.1, forward strand.
AGCCTTTACAATGTTCAGGTATGTACCTACTATCCCTATTTTTTCTAGTGTTTTGAGCATAAAGGGGTGTTATATTTTGTCGAACGCTTTTTCTGTGTCAATTGAAATAACCATATGATTCTTATCCTTAAGTCTATTGACATGATGGATTACGTTTATTGATTTACGGATGTTAAACCATCCTTGCATTCCAGGGATGAACCCCACTTGATTGTGGTGCACGATTTTCTTAATATGTTTTTGGATACGGTTGGCCAATATTTTGTTAAGGATCTTTGCATCTATATTCATCAAGGATATTGGTCTAAAATTGTCTTTTCCTGGTTTGGTATGAGGGTGATATTAGCTTCATTGAATGAGTTCAGTAGGGTACCCTCCTTTTCTGTTTCCTGGAATACTTTGAGAAGTATTGGAATGAGTTCTTTGAAGGTCTTGTAGAACCTCGGCTGAGAATCCGTCTGGTCCTGGGCTTTGCTTGGATGGTAGATTTTCAATGGCTTCTTCTATTTCATTGCTTGTTATTGCTCTGTTTAAATTTCGTATGTCTTCCTGGTTCAGTTTGGGAGGAGCTATGTCTCTAGAAATTTGTCAATGTCTTTGGTAGTTTCTATTTTGTTGGAACACAGATTTTCAAAGTTGCTTCTCACTATGTTCTGTATCTCAGTGGTGTCTGTCGTGATATTTCCTTTTTCAGCATGAATTTTAGTAATTTGAGTCTTCTCTCTCCTTCTCCTTTTGTTTACTTTCTCAAAGAACCAACCTTTTGTTTTGTCAATTTTTTGAATTGTTTCTTTTGTTTCAATTTCATTGATTTCAGCTCTGATTTTAATTATTTCCTGTCTTCTACTACTTTTGCTGTTATTCTGTTCTTCTTTTTCTAGGGCTTTGAGCTGTAAAGTTAGGTCATTTAGTTGTTGACTTTTCATTCTTTTTCTGGCATGAGCTCCATGCAATGAATTTTCCTCTTAGTACCACTTTCATAGTGTCCCAGTGATTTTGATATGTTGTATCATCATTTTCATTGGCCTCTAAGAATTTTTTTATCTCTTCCCTGATGTTTTCTGTTATCCATGTTTCATTCAGTAGCATATTATTTAGTCTCCAGGTGTTGGAGTAATTTCTGTTTTTTATTTTGTCATTGATTTCTACTCTAATTCCATTATGATCTGATAGAACACAAGGCAGTATCTCTATTTTTTTGCTTTTCCTAAGGGCTGCTCTGTGGCATAACATATGGTCTATTTTAGAGACATTTCCATGTGCTGCTGAGAAGAAAGTGAATCCGCTCCTTGATGGATGGAATATTCTCTATATGTCTATTAAGTCTAGGTTATTGATTGTGTTCTTGAGTTCTGTGGTTTCTTTGGTTGGTTTTTGTTTGGAAGATCTGTCTAGTGGTGACAGCAGTGCATTAAAGTCACCCAGAATTATTGTGTTGTGGTCATGTGATTCCTGAAATTGAGAAGGATTTGTTTGATGTACAGGGATGCACCATTGTTTGGGGCATAAATATTTAGTATCGTTACGTCTTCCTGATTTATGGTTCCCTTAAGCAGTATGAAATGTCCTCCTTTATCCCTTCTGACTAACTTTTGCTTGAAGTCCACTTTATCTGATATAAGGATGGAAACCCCCGCGTTTGTACTGAGTCCATGTGCATGGTAGGTTTTTTCCCATCCTTTCACTGTGGGATGTCTTTTTCTATGAGATGAGTCTCTTGCAGTCAGCATATTGTTGGGACTTTCTTTTTAATCCATTCTGCCAGTCTATGTCTTTTGATTGATGAGTTTAGGCCATTAATGTTCAGGGTTATTATTGAGGTATGATTTGTATTCCCAGTCATTTGGCTTATTTTTGGTTTTTATGTTGGCTTGGTTTCTCCTTCGAGTGGTTTTTCTCTAAGGTAGTTCCTCCCTTTGCTGACCTCCATTGTTGTTTTTCATTTTCTCCTCATGGAATATTTTGTTGAGAACATTCTGTAGCTCAGGCTTTCTATTTGTAAATTCTTTTAATGTTTGTTTATCATGGGAGGATTTTATTTCATCTTCATATCTGAAAGTTAGTTTTGCTGGGTATAGGATTCTTGGTTGGCAACCGTGTTCTTTCAGAGCTTGAAATACGTTGTTCCAGGCCCTTCTAGCTTTTAGAGTCTGGGTTGAGATGTCGGCTGCTATCCATATTGGTTTCCCCCATATGTAATCTGTTGCTTTTCTCTCATGGCCTTCAAAATCCTATCTTTATTTTGAATGTTAGGCATTTTCATTATAATGTGCCTTGGTGTGGATCTGTTGTGCTTTTGTGCATTTGGTGTTCTCTAAGCCTTTTGTATTTGATTTTCCATTTCATTCTTCAGGTTTCGGAAATTTTCTGATATTATTTCATTGAATAGGTTTTTCATTCCTTTGGTTTGTATCTGTGTGCCTTCATCAATCCCAATAATTCTTAAATTTGGTCTTTTCATGATGTCCCATAATTCTTGGAGATTCTGTTCATGATTTCTTACCATCTTCTCTGTTTGGGCAACTTTATTTTCAAGATTAAATATTTTGTCTTCATTGTCTGAGGTTCTGTCTTCCAAGTGGTCTAGTCTTTTGGTGATGTTTTCATTGGTTTTTTGTTTTGGTTTATTGTTTCCTTCATTTCAAGGATTTCCGTTTGGTTTTTTTTGAGAATCTCCTTATCTCTTTGTTGAAATGCTCTTTTGCTTCTTGCAGTTGCTCTTTCAACTGCTTATTTGTATTATCATTCATTGCCTGCATTTGCTCTTATCTCATCCTTTGCTTCGTGAATCATCTTAATCATGTATAATCTGAAGTCCTTTTCTGACATTTCTTCTACCATACTGTCATTGGATTCTATTAATATAGAATCTAGATTTGTTTGGATCATTTTCTTCCCTTGTTTTTTCATGTTGTTCATGTATCTTTCCCTCTAGCAGTGCAGATCTGGGGTTTTACAGATTCCCCCCTATAGGCTTATAGTGGCCCTATAGGTTTCCAAAACCCTTTCTTTAAGGGGAGATCAATATTAGCAGTGCCCAATTCAGACACTATGCAATCCTAGACCAAATAGCTCCTATGAGGACAATAACAAAATTATCATAATAAACAGAATGAGTTCAAATATTATCTTCAATAAAACAAATTTGCAGTAAGGTCTGCAGTTTCAAATGGAGGACAAGAGGATGCAGAGGGATGTAGAATGTGGCTGTTACTGGGATAAGAAAAGAATATACAGAAGTTCTAGATAATAGAAAGGGTGAGAATGTAATTAAAAGAAATTGGATGTTAGCATGCAAAAAAGGGAGAAAGAAACTCTGAGGGAACAGGTAAACAAAAGGAAAAGAGAGCAAGAAAAGTAAATAAATAAAAACTTAAATTTTTTCAATAAGGAGAAAAAAAAAATCTACAGTATAACAGTCATATAGTAATGAAACCTTCCAGTCTTCAGTAGCCTGATGCATGAGAGGTACCTGACAATGAGCTTCAAGCCTCCAGCAGGCATCTCAGGATGGGATTTGTGCCACCTAAAGAGTGGAGCTATGGCTTCCAGGATTATCCAAGATGGCTGCTCTGGCTTCAAAACGTGTTGGCAAATGGGGAGCTGCAGGTCAGGATGTAACCGTGGTCTGCAGCAGGTCCTGGAGGCGGAATGTGGTTGGTGAGGCAGGGGTCCTGGAGGTTGGGTGTGTTTGGTGTGGTTGTGGGATCCTGGAGGCCAGGTGCAATCAGTCGATCTGGCTGCCCAGAGATAGGGGGCAGTCAGTTGGTCTGGGGGTCCTGACGGTAGGGAGCAGTCAATTGATGTGAGGGTCCCAGAGGCAGGGAGTGATCGGTCGGTCTAAGGGATCCTGGAGATGGGGCTCAGTCAGTCAGTCAGGCCAGGGGTCCTAGGGGGCCTGGCTGTTGTCTCAAAATGGCGGCAGCCACATTAATCAAACTTGCAGGTACTGTGACAGTGAACTTTCAGGCAATAGCAGGCAGCTGGTGCTCCACGGGTAGTTGGCGATCAGTTTGCTGACTGTTATCGGACGATCAGGAGGTGAACCTCGTGTGTTGGGTGATGGATAGTTGTAAGGCAGACGATGGACAGGTGAGAGGCAGGCAAATGGCAGATGATAGGTGCCTGACAGTGAGCAATCTGCACTCCAAAAAGTGGATATGCTGGCAGACTGCAGGTGATCACAGCAGACAAATTGTGTAAACAGCAGGTGATCGATAAACAGCAAAAACTGCCTTACCAAGAAACAGATATCCTGTGCTTGAAACCAGAGTTATGGAGCGACAAGGAACGCAGCCCTCCTCTAGTCCGCCATCTTGGATCTCTCAGCTTATTTTTTATCTTAACAAACATTTACTTTTTTTTTCTCCAATTTTCGTGAACACCTTGTGTTTTGTGCACAGGAATCAATTTCTGAAGGATTGAAGTGAAATTACATGAAATGGAATCTTTAGCTTACATCATCTTGGTAGATTTTGACAAATTACTTTCTATACTTGTGTTTATTTTTATTTGTTTTAAATATTATTTAGTTGTAGATGGACACTTGGCCTTTATTTTATTTATTTACTTTTATGTAGTGCTGAGGAGCGAAACTAGTGCCGCATACATACTAGGTGGGCACATTACCACTGAGCCACAACCCCAGTCACTGTTGTTTATTTATATTCCCATTAACATTTTTATAAGAGACCCTTTTTCTCTCAGCCTTTGGTAACGTGTGGTACTGTCACATACAGACATTTTTGCAAATGTCCAAATTTGCAAAAAATTTGGCTTGGTGTTTTCTTGTTTTTGCAGTACTAGGGATTGGTCCCAGGGATTTGCACATACTAGGCAAGTGCTTTTCCACTGAGCCACATTCCCAGCCCAAATTTTGTTTCTTTGAGAGATATCATTCTGCCATTTTGTGGGAATAAATTAAATTGTATTTATAAGGTGCTCGGCTTTAATAATCATGCAGTTATTTCTCTCCCTACTTCTACCTGAGTATATTTGGTCTTTTTTAAGATTAATTTATTCTATCTTTCTTTTTCCTAGACATTTTTAGTCTCTTTTCAAGTGAATCCGGGAGCTATGTTGTACGGGAAGAAATGGAAAGAATGCTCCATGCGGTTGATGGTAAAGTTCCAGAAACACTCAGGAAGTGTTTCTCAGAGGTATATTTAAAGATTTACATTTCATTCCTTCTTGGTGTTAAATTGTTAACTCTTAGTTGTGTACTATGTTTATTCATGATGAATAGATGTTTATGGGCAGAATATTCTTGGCATTTAAAACATTTTTAAATTTTTTTTTAGTTATACATGACAGTAGACTGTATTTTGGCATATCATACATACGTGGAGTATAACTTCTCATTTTTGTGGTTGTACATGATGTGGAGTTACGGTGATTGTGTATTCATACATGAACATAGGAAAGTTATGTCTGATTCATTGTGCTGTCTTTCCCCTTCCCATCCCCCTTCCATTTCCCCTCACCCCCCCCCCCCCCTTCAATCTCATGAACCTCTACTCCTCTCCTATTGTGAGTCAGCATCTGCGTAACAGAACATTAGGCCTTTGGTTTTTTGGGATTGGCGTTTTTCACTTAGTCTCCAGTTTCATCCACTTACCTGTAAATGCTTGGCATTTAAAAAAAAATTTTTTTTTAAGATGTTGATGGACCTTTATTTTATTCATTTATTTATATGCGGTGCAGAGAATAGAACCTAGTGCCTCATACATTCTAGGCAAGTGCTCTACCACTGAGCCAGAACCCTAGCCCATTCTTGGCATTTTTTAAATTGATGTTTCAACTCTATGTGCTGTGCACAAAGGTCCATGAATCTCATTATGTTTGAGATGTACATATATATGATTTATACACACACACACAGACACACACACACTCACACATGCAATATTTGTGAATCTGAAATTTTTCAATTCTACTGTAAAGGCAACTGTTTATATTTGCATCATAATGAAAAGCACTCCCATACTCTTGCTGACACCCACATATATACAGGATTCTGTAGGAACCTGCAGTAGTGTATATGTTGTGGACTACTGCTTTTCATCATGGATATATAGGTATATCAGTCATTGGCCTTGAGCCATTCTGTGGTATCAAGCCATTTTATTTTTTCAAGGCCTGTTTTATTCAGTTGATTTGTATAACCAATACATGGATTGAAATTTGTCATTTTTGTTTTCAAAAGTAATTTTCATTGTATCTCTAATAGTCAGAAACCAAAGAATAGAGAAGCCAGGCATAATGGTACATGCCTGTAATCCCAGAGGTTTGGGAGACTGAGGCAGTGTCACAAGTTCTAGGTCAGCCTGGGCAATTAACAAGACCCTGTCTCAGAATAAAAGATGAAAAGGAATGGAATGTATTTCAGTGGTAGAGTGTTTGTCTAACATAACATGTTGAAGGCCCTAGGTTCAATGCCCCTACCCCTCAAAAAAAGAAAAAGAAAAAGAAAAAGAAAAAATTAAATAAAAGAAACAAATGGTAGAGAATGTGCAACCTTAACCAAAAAAAAAATTATTTTGTTTTTCTTTTCTGTGGTCTGCTAATAGGTGAAAAGTTCCTAGAGGTGGTAAAGTAAAAAACCCCTTTAGAAATTTTTAATCCTTTCATGGATCACTTATGGCTACCTACTTTCTTATGGGTGATTATTTGACCTACTTTCATTTCTCTAAAATGACAGTACTTTGTTCTTGTTTTTTGTTTTTGTTTTTTTTTTTTCCAGGAAGTTTAGCTTTATGGCACACTGTAGCCATATGCGTATATCTGGTTCTAATATCTGTTTGGACTGTTCTGTTTTAAACTACTTAGCATTCTGGCTTTGATTTTCTTCTGTGTTGGTAGCACATGGCAATTTCCCTTGTTTGCTTTTAAGCTTAGCTGTGAATTTTTACTGGTGGTTATAGTTTTACATTTTATCCAGCATTTCTATGTGTTAGGCATGCAAGGATAGCCTCCTACATTTTTGGTTATACCATATTGACTGAAAGTTGCTGTCATAGTATTTCACTACTTCAGGATACCCTAAGCTATGGTTTCTTTGTCTTGTCTGTTTCCCATAATAAAAATTTGTTAGCCAGAAAAAAAAAAAATTTGGTTTTTTCAAATCTAATTTGGTTTTTCAAAATATGTCAAATGCATTACTCTTCTGCTCTTTTTCAGGGAGAATATGTAGTTTTTCATTTAAATTTATTTAATTTCAATTTATGCAGACACTCCCATTTTGTAAATTAAAACTTAATGTGGTTGGCCAACTAATTCCCTAAAATTAGGCCTAATAGCAGACACATGTATTAAGTGATGATTAGTCCTACAGGGAAAAATAAAGTAGAATAAGGGGAATAGACAGTGATTGGGAGGTGGCAACTGAGTGTTGCTGTTTTACATAGGATGGTTAGGAAAGTCTGTCAGAAAAAATAAAATTCAAGCAAATAATTTATAGGAAGTGAAAGATAAAATAATGATAATACTTGCGGGAACTCCCTTCCATAAAGCAAATACAGTAAAGGCCCTGAGGTTCAAGTGTACTTTTGCATATCCAAGAAATAATAAAAAGACCAATTTATTTATTCATTCATTGATTGATTCATTCATACATACATACATACTTACATACTGGGGATTGAACTCAGAGGCACTTAACCACTGAGCCACATCCCCAGCCCTTTTTTATATTTTGTTTAGAGACAAGGTCTCGCTGAGTTTCTTAGGGCCTCTTATCTTGCTGAGGCTAGCTTTGAACTTTAAATCCTCTAGCCTCAGCCTCCTGAGCTGCTGGGATTATAGGCATGCACCATTGTGCCCAGCAGCAAGACCCATTTAGTTGGAATGGATTGAGCAAGGGAGTAGTAGGAAATAAAGATTATTGAGGAGTGGAAGATAGATTATAATGTGAGTGCTTTGATTTTCACCCTGAGTCAGATAGAAACTATTGGAGTGAAACCCTGAGAAACCCTGGGTTTTGAGCAGAGGGATAAGGTAATATAAGGGTGTTTTTGTTTTTTAAACACTATCACTTTGTATCTTCTGTGGAAAGTAGGCTGAACAGAGTTCAGTTTGAGCTCATCCATATAGTCCAGTAATAGAGCTGCTATCACTGATCATTTAGATTAGTGGTATAGCAGTGAGGTGATGAGAAGTTTTTAGAGTCTGCATTTTGAAGGTGGATTTAACAGAATTTCTCTTGTTTTGATTATGGGTTTAGATAGAGAAAGTAGAGGAAGACTGATTTAATAAAAGATTACTGTTACCTGAGATGGCTTAGACTACTGGAAAAGGACATTTGGGGGTTGACAATCAAGAGATATTTAAGTAAACTTGAGAATCCTACTAGACACTGGTGTGGAGTTGGCAACTATGCTTTTAGATGCATAAATCTGTTGTTCAGCAGGAAGGATTTATTGACTTATAGGTGAGGATGAGATCATCTAGGACATCTAGATCATCCAAAAGAGATCAGAAAAATGAATCCTATACTCCAGTGTTTACAAATTAGTAAGACAAAGAGGAATCAAAACAGGACCCTAAGGAAATGGCCTAAGGAAATATCCTGGAAGCCAAGTGACAAAAATGTTTCAAGAAGAAAGGAATAGCTTGATGCACTGGCACATACCTGTAATTGTAGCTAATAGGGAGGCTGAGGCAAGAGGATTGTAAATTTAAGGCCAGCCTGGGCATTGTAGTGAGGTCCAGTCTCAAAATAAAAAGGACTGGGTATGTAGCTTAGTGATAAATTGCCCCAGTATTGGGGAAGGGAGGAAGGGAGACAAAAGGAAAACTCGTTTATGTTAAATATACTTAAATGTCAAATGAGTTAACTTTTGACTACTGAGAAGTTGTTATTTTACTTGTCAAAATGGAGGTAGGTCATTGGTGTAGGTCCTGTGCAATTGAAAAATCAGTGGAGTCAAGATAGTAGAAGAAATGTACTCATAAGAGGAAATTGTGATGGAGAGTGTGAAATGATTAAAAGTGTGATTTTGGGAGGGAGGACACTTATTGTAATAAAAGATCATAAGACTGGGGTCATGGTGTATAGTTCAATGGTAGAATGATTACCTAGAATGTGCAAGGTGCTGGGTTGAATCTGCAGTATCATACATACACGCAACACATACCCCCCCCCAAAAAAAAAAAAAAAAAGAAAAAGAAAAAAGAATGTAAGACTTAATTGGCTTTATTTGCAGTTCTAGAATTGTGCAACCCTCTATTTTATAAAAATAAAATACAACATGTATTCTGATGGGTATTATAGACAGAAAAGGGGCTGGAAAAAGCAGATTGGTCATTTCAAAATCACTTCCTTTGTAAGGTGAGAATAGGGCAAAGGAACAATAGAAAAATAGCTGTTTGGTTAACATCAGTATACTTCGGGTTACCTTTTTGTGAGGAATAAAGCTGAGGAAACTTAATTGTCATTCAGTTGAAGCTCTTTTGGATGTTTGGTTATTTCTCTATCCTGGTTTTGTTTTGTTTATATGGTTTTTTTGATACTAGGGATTGAACCCAGGTGCCCAGGTGTGCTTTACCACCGAGTTATATCCCAGATGTTTTATATTTTATTTTGAGACAGGGTCTTGCTAAGTTGCTTAAGGCCTCATTCAGTTGCTGAGACTGTCCTCAAATATGCAATCCTCCTATCTTAATCTCCAGAGTCACCACGTGAATGACTCTATACTGATTGTTTTCAAAGGTCAGATTTGGTTTTTCTTGGAACTTTAGTATCAATGGCTCCATTTTGATTTTTAATCTGTTCTTTTGGGGTCTAGCACAAAAGTTTATTCCAAAACAGTGGTCCCATATAATTTTTAATTTAACACTGTAACACTGGGTTGTTATTTTTAAAGAGATTAAAGAAATACAAGGTCAGGTTTTGCAAAGCTTACATGTATAATTATTTGAATTATTAGGTACCTATGGTTGGTTAAAACCTAACACTGAAGAGCTAGGGGTGTAACTCAGTGGTAGAGCACTTGCCTAGCATGTGTGTGGCCTTATGTCTAATTCCCAGGGCCACAGAAAACAACCCAAAACTGATAGTTATCTGATTGAATTTTTTAATATATTTACCTGCTCTAATTTCTTAATAGTTTGTCTGATGATTGCATCCAGACCCTCGATATCTAAGATATTGTATTTTCATATCAGTTTATTTGTATTAAATAAGTTTATTTGTGCCTTCTACAATAATGCATTGTGTTGTTTTTCCATTCTTTAAATAAAAAAAGAGCTGTAAAAAGAAGCACTTTCACTAAAAGAAAGACCTCAGATTTAAGTGACAGGGCTCTCAGCTTTGTCTTATGATTTATTATTAGTCTTGACAGTTGAAGTTATAAAGGAAATTCCCACTGTAGTTGTATTGTTTATTTTTTATTGATTTTTTTTGTTATTGATTCTTTAAAAGTGGAAATTTATATCTAATATCCTTTTTCAAAGATATGTCAGTTTCAGGAATCTGTTGTTTTAAGTGACATTTCTGGTAAATGGCAGAAGAAAAAAGGAGACCAAATATATATTTCACAGTATCATAACCATTAAGAAAAAAACTGCCACTTATAATTGAAGAATGCTAATTTATTTAAGACTTATCCCAGTGTCAGAGATGTTAACTCTGAAAGTGTGCATCAGCTTGTTTAATTTATACTGCTAAGCCTCTTTCTAGACAGCTGAAGAGTAATTAAAAATATGGGTAGAATCCTTAATCTCTCAACATGTTGGCAGTGTCTTCTCATGTCCTTGCAACAACTCTTCATGCTGTAGTTTTCCCTTTAGAATGTCAAAACTGTCAGTGTTATCTTGATTGTTCGAATTGCACTGACATTTAGTGTCCTGAAACTACTAAACATAATGCTATATATACTAGGATTCTACTGAACAATGTTTCTATCATATTTCATTTTTAGGTTGTTATTTAATTCTATCCTTTAATATTTGTATTAGGATTAGAGCTGCTAGGCTCCTAAATGTCATTTCTCTTGGTATTTCCATGTGAGTTTTTTCCTTTTTCTCATAGAAATATCTAGCCTTCATTAAACTTTGAAGCTCTTGTTCAAGTTAAAGGATTGACTTAGACATCTTGTGTGATGCTCCTTTTCAGCCTGGTTGCATCTTTTTCCTCCAGAGATTTAGCAAAACAAATATTTGGAAAGGAAGCTAAAAAATGGAGGTCAGCATCTTTTTGTACTCAGGTTGGCTTGTGAATACTTGCCTTCTGGGATCCTGATTGTCTACTCCAGGAGAATTCCTGGATAGTCATTTTTAATTTGCAAATGGAGCTTGAAAGAGTCTAAATTCCATACAGATTTAATTAAAATATGCTAATTCAGACAGATCTCAAAGTGCTAAAGAGGTGGGATAAGGCAAGTGAAAAACTGGATTTATTAAATATTGTGAAAGATATATAGCCTACTGATTTCAGGATATACCTTAGCAAATAAAATGTGGCTTGTTACTGGCAATGGCGGCTTCAATGAATTGAAGGAATAATTTGCACTTAGCACATAGATTTTATGCACATAAAAGTTCTGAAGTACAGTTATTTTTTAAAACAATTTTCCAATAGGCACCTGTGCAGGTTTCAAATAAGAAACCCTAAAATTTGACTGAACTTATTTTTTGTTGTTTTGATTTTAGGGTGAAAAGGTAAACTATGAAAAGTTTAGAAATTGGCTTCTTCTAAACAAAGATGCTTTTACCTTCTCTCGTTGGCTACTCTCTGGAGGTGTATATGTTACCCTCACTGATGATAGTGATACTCCCACTTTCTACCAAACTCTGGCTGGAGTCACACATTGTAAGTAATGGCATTTCATTGTTTTCTGTTCACCTTTTGATGTAATTAATTACCTAATAATATTAGAATATGATTTTGTCAGTGCTTTTTCCCCCCAGTATATAATGAATTGCTGAAGCATAGAAAACAGCCCTTGACATTATTAATCTTTAAGCTATATTAGGTTCCTTGTGGTGCTATAACAATTCATGAAATTACCACAATTCATGAACTAAAACAAGAGACATTTACTCTCTCACAGTCCTAAAGTGAAAATCAAGGTATTAGCCGGGCTGTGGTCCCTCCAAAAAAATAATTCAACTATGCCTGTTCCAGTTTTTGATGACTGTAAGCATTCCTTGGCTTGTGGCAGCATCTCTTCATTCTCTCTTTCACATGGCCATCTCTGTGTGTTTCTGTGTCCTTCCCTCTAATCATTGGATTGAGGGTGCTGCCTAATCCAGGATTTCACTTTAAGTTCCTTGACTTACTACATGTGCAATGACTATTTCCTAGTAAAGTCACATTCTGAAGTTGTAGTGATCATGAATTTTGGTGAGGCACTATTCAGTCCACTACACAATCCTAATTTTAACTTTTGTTGTTCTTTCTGCGGGTTTCAGAAACCTGATTATAGTCTGCTTTTGCTGCTTTCTAACACTGGAATGCCTTTCCGTTTGCTTCCACCTGTTAAATTCTAGTCATCCTTAAAGACTTTACCGACATACCCCCCTTCCACTAACACTTCTTTTTCATGAAATCTTTTCTTGCCTTCCTATAAGATATCACCTCTCTTCTCTCTGAATTTTCCTGACTACATATTTGTACCCTTCAGTGACTTCCCACTTTCATCCTTTAGTAAAAGGATTTATAGCATTGTTTTATAGCAGTCTGTTCATTTGTATTATCATCTCTCCTGAATCATTGGATCCTTTCAAGCAGAGTCTACATTATAATTATTATTCCTTTCTCCCAGTGCCAAGTGTAAGCAAGTGTATGTTCACTGAATAGAAGACTTTAGGTGTCAAGTGATATTTGTATCTATTCCTGTGTGACTTACAATCTGGCTACTAATGACACACTAATTATTTTCTCCAGTTTTCATTCTATAGTTATCAGAAGTTTTGAATGATAATTCTGGCAATAATAGGCACTGAACTTGATTCAGAAACTTTTTAGTACCCTTGTCTTTCTTATTTATTAATTTAATTAATTAATTAATTATTGCAATACTAGGAACTGAACCCAGGGAGTCTCTACCACTGAGCTACATCCCCGACCCTTTCATTTTATTTTTTATAAATTTTGAGATAGCTTCCCACTAAGTTGCTTAGGGTCTTGCTAAATTGCTGAGCCTGGCCTCGAACTTGCAATCCTCCTGTCTCAGGCTCTCCACTCATTGTGATTACAGCATGAACCACCATGACCAGCTGACCTTTAAGAAAATGATTTAGAACTTAAGTTTAGAGTTCAAGTTTTTATGGGTTAGTGAATCTTGACCAGTTTTTAAAATAAAGATGGTTACATTTTTCTTTCATTACTTGGTATTTAAATACCTAAGATTAAATTTAATTGTAAAAAGTTCTGCTAGTTATTAGTGGGATTATTATTATTTATTTTTTTTATTTTATTTTTTTTTTTGGTGCTGGGGATTGAACCCAGGGCCTTGTGCTTACAAGGCAAGCACTCTACCGACTGAGCTATCTCCCCAGCCCATCAGTGGGATTCTTGATAAATTAATCTTTAAAATCCTTTGTGCTAGAGATAGACAGTCTGAAATAGGTTAGTACAGTTTATTACATTTCTTTCTTGTCCCTAACCCATGGTAATTTGAATTTTTCTTGTAACAACCTATCCCTGTTCATTTTACTCATACTTTAACACACACAGAAGAGACAGACCAAAACTCTAAATATAATTATACAGCTTTTCACAATTTTAAATCTGTGTCCCATACTCTACTACTGTACCTGAGTAGACCCAGTCAAGCACACAGACTTGTAGGTAGCTCTGAGTTTTCTCTTCTGAAGACTCTTGCTAATCTTTGAAATGTCTACATTGTGACTGAATTGCCCTCTAGTTCTAGGTTGAACTGTCGCATATAACACCGTTTGTTTGTCCTTGGAAAAATAAAATTATTTCCTGTTTTATTGCCTTTTATCTTAGTTCCTTCTCTTTTTTAAAAATAATTTTTTAGCTGTAGATGGACACAAGTTAACTTTTTTTTTAATTTATGTTTTTATGTGGTGCTGAGGATCAAACCCAGTGTATCACACATGCTAGGCAAGTGCTCTTCCTCTGAGCCACAACCTTAGCCCTTGTTTCCTTCTTTTAAGTTAACATTTTCCTTGCTTTGAATTGAAAACATTTTTTCTCCTCTGTAGTTGCTATCTGTCTTGCCTTCAGATTTTATTAAACATCATGTACCTCTGCTTATAGTATTTTACCACATTCCCTTCTCTTTATTGGATTCACCCTTTACATGGTCTTCATGTACCTCTTTAAATATCAAGATCTTGCCAGATGCAATGGTGCTCACTTGTAATCTGAGATAACTGAGTTTGAAACAAGAAGATTGAAAGTTTGAAGCCAGCCTCCACAATTTAGCAAGGCCCTGAGAAACTTAGTGTGACCCTGTCCCAAAATAAAAAAATTAAAAGGGCTTGGTATGTGGCTCATACCGTAAAGCACTCCTGGGTTCAATCCTCAGTACCCACCCACCCCCCAGAAAAAAACATATATATCCCCCCCCCCCCAATCTGTCTATCTAGATCCCCAGGACTTACTCATGTTTGTGCTCCCAGAAAACCCTGAATGTATTCCTTTGTTGTATTCTACACTTGGTTTAAATGACCAACTTTCACTTTTTTTTTTTTGGTTGTAGGTGGACAAATACCTTTATTTTATTTTTATGTGGTTCTGAGGATGAACTCAGGACCTCTCTCATGCTAGGCAAGTGCTCTTCCACTGAGCCCACAGGCCCTGCGCCTAACTTTCACTTCTTTTTGGCTCTACACTTACTATGTCTTGTTCACATTTGTTATCTATAGTTTTTAGTACAATATCAGACACAGTCTGTTAATGTTTTTATTAAATGTTTATATAGAATATTATGTAATTATGACTTTTTAAAATTTATTTTCATTTGACAGATAATGTTCGACAGTAGCTTCTGTACTTTTTCCCCCCAAAATAGTTTGCATGATTGAGGCTTCTAATTTACCACAGGCATATAGAACACTTCTACAGGAGACACTAAACTCCTACTACTTCAGTCATCTCATTTAATGCTTGTTTCATCTCTGAAGTTCATTTTATATATATTCTACAAGTGAGGAAAAGAAAGCTCTAAGAAGTTAAAGAAAGTTTCTCAAGACCAAATAGCTGATAGATGGCAAAATTGGGATGTTTGAATCCCAAAATATGTGCTTATTATCATTTTAGGACTTACAGACAGCTTATTGACATACAGTGATTTTATTCTTTTAATCTTTCATGAGTACCTTGTAATTGCAGATAAAAGTGGTTGTCATGTGGTAGTTGTGGTTGTGGTGAGCCATTTTAAGACTTTAGTCTGCCTTGCAGATTCACTTTTCTGATTTCCTTTTTTCTCTGCCAAGAACTTACTAATTATTAGTTTTTCATTTCTGTTCAATAATGAATTTCATTTGATCCAGACAAGATTGTTGAATGATTGCCCATTTAGCAATAGTAAAATAAGTTAATAGAAGTTTTAATATTGTCATTTATTATTAAGGATTAATATTTATTATTGAAGATTGTTTTCCTTAATGTTGATCATATTCTATAGAATTCAGCTATGTTGGGAAGAAAATATGTGTGCCTCTAATGTTTCTTGTAAATATGTTTTTAATAAATTAAAAGTGTTTGGAATTTTCCCAAAATGTATCATAAGCATGAATAAGCTTACTAACTTAAGTGATTTCTTGGAGTAGTAGAATCTAGATTCTGAAGTAATTAATGTCATATTTTGGTGAATTTTCAGGCAAAGTAATTCATTTTGAATATACTTTCTTCATATTTTACTCAAGACATTTATATTGCCTCTGTTTTATCAATTATCTTAATTGAAAATGTATATATTATTATGTTTCCTTCCTCATTTTATTTTATAATGTTGTAATCTTCTTTCAATCGGGAAAAAATCATTTCAGTGATCCTTAAACAATAAACTGCCAAGCAAATCTGTTTCTTTCCTTGATTATCTTCATATCTGTTAGTGATGATGTAAGGCTTAGAGTCATTTTAAGTAGATTTCAGGAGGTTATTCTTAATAAGAGCAGGTTGTTTCCTCAACACTATTATAGAACTGTGTTACCATAAGAAATCACTAGGCTATTGTGCCTGACTTTTTTGATGAGAATCCCTTTCTGGTGTTATTTCTGCTGCTGGAACCTTTCCTGAGTTGAGAGTTGATTTCTGTGGTCCAAAGTACAGGCCAAGAACAATTTTGAATGTCTGATTATATGGTTTGCTGCTGCCATGACCTAGAAAAATTATATCTGTTGGTGTTAAATTCATTCTTATTTTGCCACAAGAGTATAAGTTTTGGTATTGATTTGCAAATTGCAAATAGAAAAGAGTAGCTATTGAAGTTATTGCCTCGAATTTCTTTAAGTGAAATAACGTTGGTTATTTCTTGCTATCTATTCAGCTACCAATTATTGTAAAATGTTTGGTAATAATAATGTATTGTATTTACTTTAGTTTGTTTTTTGCAAATGTTTAATTAAGGAATTTGCAATCTGTATCCAGAAAATGAATAGATCATATAAGCTTAAAAGTCAGCAGTGAAGCATGGTTTTAATTGGTGACCATGACCATCTGATCATTTTTTCTTCTAAATATATTTGTCTTTCCATATTTATATTTCAGCAAAGAAATTTGTGTTTTTTAAGGAGACTGATAAATACAGTTTTCAGACTTGAAAACAAAACCCCAAACTAACAAAAAACCAAAAACCCACACAGTTAATATAATTTTTCCCTATTTGGCTTACTATAGTGTGTAAAAACCAATTAATCAGAAGTATTTATTGAATACCTCTTATGCTTAGTACTTTGAGTAGTATAAAAATATGAACATGATTTCTGTTTTATCTTCTTTTATTTCAAGATCAGATTTTTTATATGCCATTGTACTTGGAAGGAAGTTTAGAACTTGAGAACTAATGTTTCTCTGGAGAAAAGGAAGAAATTTCTTTTTTTTCTTTCTTGTTCTCATCTCCATCATAAATTTAGTGGACAGTCATCTTGCTTAGGAATACAGGAATATAATGCTATCTCTTTTTATATATCAGGCTCCTATGGTATTATCCATATTGCTAAAATTTAAAATGCTTTTAAATATACCCATTTATATGGATATTTGAAGTAGGTACTTCAGCTTTAAAAAATGAAAGCAAATTTCTAAAATAGTAGCTTTGACGTATTTTAAAATTTCCATTCCAAAGTAATAATACCTTTCAAAGTGTTGTCTCATCAGGAATTTATAATGTAATGTTAGTTATTTGGTTAAAAAAAGAAAGACTACATGACATAGTATATAATTCTATATGAATTTTTTTTCTGATGATCTTGCTTCAAATTTTTAAAAATGAGTCGGATACAGTGGTGCACGCCTATAATCCCAGTGACTTGGGAGGCTGAGACAGGAGGACTGTAAATTCAAAGCCAGCCTCAACAACTTTGTAAGGCCATAAACAATTTAGAAAGACCCTGACTCAAAATAAAATATAAAAAAGGCTAGGGATGTGGCTCAGTGGTTAAGTGCCCCTGGGTTCAATCCCCAGTGGCCCCCCCCCAAAAAAAAAGTTTTTAAATGAATTTATCCTATTGATTATTTAAAACTGAGTTAAACTGGGTGTAGTGGTGCATGCCTATAATCCCTACTATTCAGGGGACTGAGGCAGGAGGAGTGCAAGTTCAAGACCATCCTCAGCAATTTAGCAAGGTCCTAAGCAGTTTGGCGAGACCCTATCTCAAAAATAAAAGGGCTAGAGATGCAAATGAAAAACTAAGCTAGTATTAGTAGCAACAAAGTTTAAGCAGACTGGCAAAAATAAAAATTATAATGGGTAATGGTAGTTTTAGGATGGTAACATTAGTTGTGATACTAATTTTTTGTACATTTTCTGGATATTCAATAATAAAAATTATAATTAAATTCATAAAGCAATTATAAGTAAAAAAAGTTTGGAAGGCTTAATTACTGCAAGGTTGAGAAACCTTGGTCTTTAGTATAGAGAAAGATGTTTGGTTTAGTGGATTTACTAGATGCTAATAAAATAACAGGTACTAATTTTGTTGCTCCTCTCTAAGGTTAAAGTAATACAAATAATAAATCTAATGAAGGTTGATTTCCAATTCTTTTTACTTAAAATGTTATCTTTAAACTTTGTCACTTCTTTATTTACATTTATAATTGCTTTTATTAGTTAGTAGGTAGTTAATTCCCTGTGAATTCCAAAACTGTAGGATAACTTTATTATCACTTTTGGAATAATCCGTTTTCATAGATTTTTATGAATCATTAAGAAGATTCTTTTTTTTTTTTTTTTTTTTTTGGGTGCTGAGGATCAAACCCAGGGCCTTGTGCTTGCAAGGCAAGCACTCTACCAACTGAGCTATCTCCCCAGCCCCTCATTAAGAAGATTCTTTTGGAGTAACCAAGTTAAGAACTTTATAGAAGATTATTCTTTGCAAAATGGAGTTATTGTACTTGACCTGAGGTACATATTGTCAAGACCTTTTTCCTTTTCTGCTGTTGCAGAAAATATATATTTATATGAAATAGGAACTCAACAAGTAATTCTTACGTATTCATTAAACATATTTATTGATGCTCAAACTGTGCCCAGTTATTATTTTAAATGTCAGGATATAACTATGAACAAAACACACCAAACACTTACTCTTGAGAAGCATGTGTTCTAGTTGGGAGAAATAGCAATTGAACAAACAAACAAATAAAAAGTAAATTTTATCAGATGTTATAAGTATTAAGGGGAAAAGCAAAGCAGGAAGGGATCAAGGAATATGAGTGAATGGAGTAGAGTTTGGATTTCTGAGAATGCTACATGTGAAGAAAGACTGAAAGTTGTGGAGGTAAACCATGCAGATACCTTAGGGAAAATTATTGAAAAGTTTTGAATCAGAGAATTAGCATGATTCTGTTTGTATTTTTCTTTTGAAATAGTTTTTTATTAGTAATGAAAGTAAACTACTTTTGCATGTTTTTCTGAATTGTCTGTCTTATTAATCTGTTTTGTTTTAAGCCTTGTAATTGCATGTATGGATGATTTTAACTCCTTATTAGAGAGGAATAACTGATCTTCCTGCTTCTATTCGGCTGAAGTCCTTACAAGATCTTATATAATCTGACCCTTGTAAATCTCTGACTTTATCTTCTCCTATGTCTCTGTTATTTTTCTCTGCCTCATTAACTCTTCTTCAGCCATCTGATCTTTCTTTTCCTTAAACTTGCCAGTTATGATCTTTCCTTGAGGCCTCTATGCTTGTTCCTTCTGCCTAAAATGTTTTTATTCCATGCTTTGTCCCTTTGCCTCCCTCAGATCTTTGCTCTTGTGTGTAGTTCTTCTACTCAGTGCCATCTTCTATAACTACTGTATTTAGGGCCATGGTATGCTTCTCTCGGGGCCTTATTTAGATTATTTGATGGCATATCTCTTCCATTTATTCAGATCTCCCTGCTGCAGTACTGGGGATGGAATTAAGGGTGTTCCATCACTGAGCTACATCTCCAACCCTTTTTATTTTTAATTTTGATTTTGGGGGGGGGTGTCTCACTAAGTTGCCTATGCTGGCCTCAAATTTGTGATCCCTCTGCCTCAGCCTCGCAAGTAGTTGGGATTATAGGCATGCACCACCATTCTTGGCAATTTGTTTAGATTTTAATATTTGTAAAGTTTTCCTTCTAAAAATCTCATGTTGTTTCATTTTGGATATGTATTTATTTGGAGGGTTGCTATTGTTGATATACTTTTTTACTTTTGTTTCTTACATTATTGATATTATATAGGAAAAACTGATTTTTGTATGTTTGTGTACCAGCAGATTTTGAACTCAATTATAATTTGTAAATGAATTATCTTGAGTTTTTAATATGTATTCTATATACATGCAAATAACCTTGCTTCTTGTTTTCCAATATTATACTTAATACTTTTAATACTTTCATGTTTTATTGCATCGGTGACAATTTCTAGAATCATGTTAAGTAATAATTGGAGGGAGGGATGTTCTGCTTCATTTGAGGAAGTAGAAGAAAGACCTTTACTTCCACTGTAATAATATAAAATAACTACAAAAACCAAATAATCATGCTCTTCTTTAAAGCCATTTAAAGATATGTAGATGCAAGGAAATATTAAGAATCAACGCCCAACTGAATTCCAGAGGAGTGAACCATTCCTAGATGATCAAAGATGTATGATACTTTTAGTATGAGGCCAGATGCTGAGATTTGGGGTAAGACTGGCAGTCGAGTTAGCTGCCAATGGATAGTCTTGGCTGGGATGAGGAGAAACCAACCAATTGTTTTTGAGAAACCCCTGTCTGCTTTGAATCTGAAAAAAACCTCAAATGCAAAGATAATCCTCTCCACCCAGTAATTCTCTTATGTGGAAATTTTGTGGAGACTGGAGGCAGGCCGAAAAGAGAAAAGAATTCCTATGACAGGATCATTGTTGCCCAGGGGTTATTGGGGAGGGAGGGGTGAATAGGTAGAAAACAGAAGATTCTTAGGGAAGTGAAATTATTCTCTTTGATACTACAGTAGGTTTGTCCAAACGTATTGAATGAGCAATACCAAGAGTGAACTCTCAGGTAAATTATGAACTTCAAGTGAAAAATGCGAGTGTAGGTTTATTAGTTGTAACAAATATAATACTGTGGTGGGGGATATTGGTTATGGAGGATGCTGCCTAGGGTTGGAAGTATGTGGGAAATAATGTCTTTATGAAAGAGCCAATCTTGAAATTTCCGGAAGGGCCTAATTTTGAAGTCTCAGATCTTCAAAGTCTTTCAGTCTTGTGTCTCCAAGTTCTGAAGTCTTCTTGTTTTGTGGTTTTTCACACTCGTAAAGTCTTGAAGTCTGCAATTTCGAAGTCTAATACAGGGGTTACCAATGTTTTTTAAAGAGGCAGATAGTAAATATTTCAGGTTTTGTGGATCTTTGGACTCTGTTGCCTTTACTCATTTCTGCATTGCAACACATTAGCAGCCTTAAACGATATGTAAATAGAATGTGTGGCTATGTTCTAATAAAGCTTTATTTTCATAAATAGGTGTGCAGCCCTCAGGCTATGAGAGTAGTATCATAGCTTCAAAAACACAGTTTCAGGAATCTCCTCAGTAGAAATCTGCACTTGCTTTCAAATCATTTACACCAGGGGCAAACTGATTTTAAAGCTACAAATTCCTATCCAAAATCTGGTAATATAAATGATGAGGAGAAACTTTCATCTCTGAAAGTAAGAGACAGGACATTTCTTGTTTTCTTTATTCTTTGTATAGATACCAGTTTCCATCTGACGTCATTTTCTTCTTCCTGAAAAAAATGTCCTTTAATACTCTTTATGGTGCATTTCTGTCGTTGATCAATCCTTGGCTTCATTTGTCCAAAAATGTCTTCGTGTTGCCTTTGTTTTGAAGAATACTTTCATGGGTATATATAATTTCAGGGTTGTTGTTTTTTTTTTTTTTTCTTTTCCTTTCAGAGCTGCCTCCCTTTTGTGACTCCCTTATTTATAAAGAGAAATTTTTTCTTCAGTTCAAAACGTGATATATTTTCCCCTGTCTTGTGCTTTTAAGATTTCTCTCCCCACATCCTTCCCTCCCTTCCCTTCTGCTGTGCTGAAGGTCAAGCCCAGGGCCAGTATAAGGCAATTAATTACTCTGCCACTGAGCTACATCCCTAGCCCCAATATTTCTTCTTATCAGCAATTTGATTATGACTTCCCTTGGTATAGTTAGATATGGAAGATCTGTTTTTACCAAATTGATTTCGTGATTGATGCTAGAGATTGAATCCAGGGGCACTCTACTACATCCCCAATCCTTTTTTAATTTTGAGACAGGGTCTTGCTTTGTTGCCTAGGCTGGCCTTGAACTTGCGATACTCCTACCTTAGCCTCTTGAGTCATTTGGATTATAGGCATGTGCCCCCATGCTCATCATGTTTTATCAAATTTAGAAGATTTTCAGCTATTATTACTTCAAATATTTTCTGCCTGCCCCTTTCTGGGATCCCAGTTGTACATATGTTTGATATTGACTTATTTGTCACTAAGGTTCTAATAATTTTTTTAGCCTTTTTCTCTTTATGCTTCTGTTTGCATAGTTTATATTAACCATTGTTCAAGTTCACTGGTCTCTCCTTTCTGTAGTTTCTAATCTGCTGGAAGTTCTCCAGTGAAATTTTTAAAAATTTAAAATATTGTGGTTTTCATCTTTAGTAGTTCCAGTTGACACTTACTAAAAAAAAAAAAGGTTTTTTTTCTTCAATATATTCATGCTTTTCTTTAATTCTTGAGGTATTTCTAATAGATAGTTTGAAGCCCTGTCTGCTAATTCCATCATATGTTATTTCTTGGACCTTTTCTGTTGACTAATTTTTATCCTGGGTTTGGGTCACATTTTTCTACTTCTTTTATGTTTTCTTTCAATACTAGACATTATAATGTTAATGTGGTGTCTCCTAGGCCTCTATGAGCTCTAGGAATTTTTCAGCTTATAATTTCTCAGTATTTGTTCCAGCCCAACCTCAGTGAGTTTCACTCTGTGCATATTCAGAATAGTATTCTGCCAAAATTCAACAACACACCTGTGCAGATTTTCTGAGTTGTTTGTGTACATAACTCTTTCCTCACTAGTACTTAAGCCCTCCAAGTGTCAGTTGTCTCAAACTCCCTAAATATTCTCAACTGAACTATACTGAAATCTACTTTGGTTTCCTCATCCCTTGCTAAGGTCAAGAAAGTGACCACAGATAGAAAACCAGGGTAGTAGAAACTCTCACTTGAGTTTCCTTTATCTGAGGGCGTATAGTCCTGTATTTTCTAATTTCTAGAAATAGTGGTTATATTTTTTGTACAGTTTCTTTAGTTTATGTCAGGAGGGCAAATCTGGCCATAAAGGAACATTTCCCACATTTACATTTTAATAGGATCACTTTCATTGCCATGTTTAGTTGACAGTAAATATCTTACATGTTTTTTTAAAATTTTACTTTAATTCTTTGAAAAGGGAAAAACACGTCAGTTGTAATCCTAGTCAAGCTTGTCTGAATTTTTAACATGTCTTTTGACAAGTGAAGAGAGATAGATGTTCATGTTCATGCTTTCATGATTTCACTATTACCTAGCATATTGTGAATCCTCTTCCACCTCCTATCATTTACTGACTTTGTTACTTATGTAATGTTTACTATGTATATTTTCCCTTTTTCAACAAGTATTGAATATGTAAATCAGTTAGCATATTGACAGGATGAATTAGACATGGGTCTTGCTGTTAGGATGTTTATAGCTTCACCAGGAGAAAAGATATATGTTGAAACTTTATATCTAAGGTAGAGGTTGAAAGTTAAAATGAAAACAGATAAATGTATGAGAATGTCCCAAAAAATGGCTCAGTTGTATAATATTTTCCATGTCATGTTGAATTTAAGCAGCATACTGAATGGGAAACTACTTATCATGATGATTTAATTTTCCTGATACTTTTTATTGACTTGATTTTGTTTTGTTGTGGTACTGGGATTGAGCCAAAGGTTTGCATGTGATAGTCAAATGCTGTACCACTGAGCTACATCCCAGTCCTGCTATTATTCTATTATTATTTTTAATGTTTTAAATACTTTTTAGGTGTAGATGGGCACAATACCTTTATTTTATTTATTTATTTTTATGTGGTGCTGAGGTTTGAACCCAGTGCTTAACTTGTGCTAGGTGAGTTCTTTACCACTGAGCCACAACCCCAGCCCCCTCCTATCGTTTTAGGTTTAATAAATTTGTTTTATTAGTTTGTTTTGATTACAATTATTTTTTAGTAATTGAATTGGAAAGTTAAAAGGTGTACAGTCAGAATGAACTAATTGCCAAGTAGAGCATTCTGATGTTTTATAATCTTGTTCAATTTGATTCAGTGGAGGAATCAGACATCATTGATCTTGAGAAACGCTATTGGTTGCTGAAGGCTCAATCACGGACTGGACGATTTGATTTAGAGACCTTTGGCCCATTGGTTTCGCCACCTATTCGTCCATCTCTAAGTGAAGGTAGGAATTATTCTATTTTATACAGATGTTCATTGGTAAATAAATATGCCTGAACCCAGGTTTTGAAGTTTCTTGCAGATAGTATAGTCTAGTAGTTTCGAGCTTTATTTTCTACCTGTTTTGCCTTATGTGATCAGTTTAAAACGCTGTCTACACCTGAATGTGCTTATGTATTAAGTGAGTTTGACCAAGTCAGTAGTATGAAATTGTAAGTTATGGTGGCTGCTCTCTAGGGTGCCTCCACTTTTTTTCTTTCAGATAAGATTTCACTGCTGTATCCCCCAATGCCTCCAGAGTTAAAAAAAAAAAAAAAAAAAGAAAGAAAAAGAAAGAAAGAAAGAAAGACTACTAAATTAATGCTAGGATGCAGCTCGGTGGTAGAGTGCTTCTTTAGCATATGCTTCAGGTTCAATTTCCTGTATCATCAAAAAACAGAAACTACTAGACTAGAACATCTCTCAGGTCCATTGTAGCTCTAAACTTACTGCTGTGACTTTAAAAAGAAAAAACAAAATACAAAGAGCCATTGTGAGTGACATCATAAAAATCACAATTGGAATTTGAAAATTTGGGTTCTGCTTCTGGTTTGAAGTTCTTGTTTTTGTTTTGTTTCTGGTTAGTTGTTTGGTTTTGTTTTTTGTTTTTGCATTGTTGAGTATTGAATCCAGAGCTATGCACACACTAGGCATGTATACTCTGCCACTGAACTATACCCCCCACCTGGTTTTGATGATTTTAAAGTTGGTAAATCACTTATCTCCCACTGAATTTCAGTTTTCTAATCTTCAAATGGAGGATACTGAATTAGTTTCTTGAAATATATGATCTCTTTCAGATACTTAGGATTCTTCAGAAGTACTCATTTAGGGGAGCCAGCAATCAATTGTATTGTTACCTTTTTAGAATATATAAATTAATTTGAAAAAATTATTCCATTTCTATTTATACAAAAAAAATTAAAAACATAAAATCAAATTCTAAATCCCTTTTCATTTCTGAAATTTAAAACATTCATATTTAAAAGATTAAGTGGTACAAAGAAGGTGCTGTGTAGAGCTTTATGGGAGCTTATTAAAGATACGATGATATGTCTAAATATTCACATACTGAACAGTTAAACTTTTATAAGGATAATTGTTATAATTTCTGATCCATGTTGGTTCTTATTTTTATTTGCCAACATTAAAAAATATATTGTAGACATTTTTAATTTGTTAGAATTGATAAAAGATAGGTACAGAAAGATATAACCAAACAATAAAGGATTATAATATATTTTCTGCCAGGATCATAAGTTTCAGTTATAATTGTACCAAGAGAAAAAGAAATAATTCCTGATTCATTGAGCTGATGATAAACTTTTTTCATTTTTTAATTTCAGTCAATTCATGGGAAAGTCATTCTTCCTTTCATAAACATGCCAGTATGAACATTATAAAGCTTGTTGGCTGTGATTTATGGTGTCTTTTTTTCATTTTTTAGGTTTATTTAATGCTTTTGATGAAAATCGTGACAATCACATAGACTTTAAGGAGATATCCTGTGGGTTATCAGCCTGTTGCAGGGGACCCCTAGCTGAAAGACAAAAATGTAAGTATAATAAACAGTATCAGAAAAAATGCAAACTGTGTAGGGAGAAAATCAGCTTTCTTCCAAGTAAGATTATGCTTACATTCAGGCTTGAGTTACCTTAACTGTCAGGTTCATCAAATATTAATCTCACTTTGGAGTTTTACTAAGGTCAGTCTAAGGAAGCAATTGTCTCTTTTACTAGGGAGTAGTTAAGAGATAATTGCTGTTAATAATGGATTCATTTTCCTGAAGAATTTGTAATTCATGATAAATGAAAATTTTACGCATTCAGGAAATATTTTTTGTTAGTTTATATTGAGAATTTTGTGTCTTGCATAATTTGAAGTATAACTCATTTTATGTCACTTACATACATTAATAATTTATTTGAAAAATGAAAGTTATGATCAGAATATAGTTTTCTTAAGTACTAAAATGGTCTTTTAAACATAGCTAAAATGTTATCACATAATTTATAAGCATAAATACATTACATTATTAAATATTAACCATATTTGAGAAAATGCAACAATTCATATTTAATTGGAATTTCAATATTTGCTAGGATTGTTATTTCTTTCTAAAATAGAGTTTTACAAATTGCACAAATTTGCCTATTTTGGGGTGTTTTACTTGATATGTTTATCTTCAGTAGTGCACTTATGATGCACTCAATTAATTTAATACCATATTTATTATAGGGATTTATGAAATAGGTAATTTTTTAATCTTAAAAATTTTTAATCTTAAAAATTCAAATTTCTTTTTTATTCCCTGTTGATAGACCATTATTCCAAACTGGCTTTATGATAAATTGTTTTTATTAAAATTTAATGTTAAATAAGGAGACTGAAATCTGCTTCTCATGTGAGGTTAATTATTACCTTTGAAAGTTTTATAAAGTTTTAAAATTCCTATTTTGCTGATGAATCAATGGAAATTAACCAACTAGCGTAATTCATTTGAAGTTAATTAGTGAAGGGCTGATTTTCTATTTCTTAGTGTATTGCATTTGAACTTCTTTGAAGAGTTAAAACTGTTCTTGACAAAAATTTGATGCAGATTAGTTACATTGGGGGAGATAAAGTGAAAGCAAGTTATCATTACACCAGCTTGTTGTGTTCCTGATTCTCAGTGTAGTTGAGATATTTTAAGCATCTATGAAACAACCATGCAATACAGTTATTTTTTTTCTTTTTATGGTACTAGGTATTGAATCCTGGAGTGGTTTACCACTGAACTATATCCCTAGCCCCTGCCTATGCATTTTTATTTGTTTGTTTTTTTTTTAAATTTATTTAATTATGTGGTGCTGAGGATCAAACCCAGTGCCTCACAGGAGTTAGGCAAGCACTCTACCACTGGCTACAACCTCAGCCCCTGCCTACCCTTTTTGAGGCAGGGTCTTGATAAGTTCCCCAGACTGGTGTCAAACTTGCTGTCCTCCTTCCTCTGCCTCTAGAGTTGCAGGGATTAGAGGCATGCACCACCATGCCCTGTCCCATCCTTTTTTTTTTTTTTTTTTTTTTTTTTTTTGCGGTGCTGGGGATTGAACCCAGGGCCTTGTGCTTAGGAGGCAAGCACTTTGCCAACTGAGCTATCTCCCCAGCCCCCATCCTTTTTAATAATCAATTTTGAATGATAGAAATGGAACATAGCCCAGTGGTAGATTACTTGAATAACATGCTTGATGCCCTGGTTTCGGTCCCCAGCACTGCCAACAAGAAAAGAAAGAAAATAACCTAAGGATTTATATTATTATCTCCTCAAAATCTGTAAAGTATTATAATATTTATCATTTCAGGTTATAAGTAAGTTAAGTCTAAATTTGGCTGAAAGAGAGGTCTCCCCCGGCCTGGGTAATAATTTTGAAATAGATTGACGGAGTCTGTGCAGGAAGTCCTGCAAGTTCCAAACAATGTAATGTGTAGTCTGCTGTTGATGAAAACATTTCCAGAATATACTCATTTGAAAAATTAATTATATAATTGTAGCTTCTAATAAAAGGTAAATACTTTTTAATATGAAAATAATTTTCCTAAGAGTTTCTTGTCATTAGTTTGTTTCAAGGTATTTGATGTTGATCGTGATGGAGTTCTCTCCAGGGTTGAACTGAGAGACATGGTAGTTGCACTTTTAGAGGTCTGGAAGGACAACCGAACTGATGATATTCCCGTAAGTTTTGATCTTATTGCGTATAAGCTTCCAATAGAAAAATGGACTGAATAGAAAAATGGAAAGAGAACAGAATTTGCTAATGCTTTTTTAGTTGCTCTATTATGCTGCTCAAAATATGCATAGCTAAAGATTTAAAATTGGGAAGAGAGTTTGGTTTAGAAAAATGTAATGAACTGAACTTATTATATAAAGCAAGAATGAAAAAATAAGAAAATTGTCTTAAAATATTATATTAGTATTTTTTAAAATACTTGAGAAACATAGAATGCTTTACTGAATAATAAAATGAGAATTATATCCACTTACTCTTTTCTAATTACTCTTTTGGGTTGCTGTTTTTAAAGGAATTGCGTATGGATCTCTCTGATATTGTAGAAGGCATATTGAATGCACATGACACCACAAAGGTGAGTCTAGCTATTACTAATATCTTTTTATAAAATACTATGTACTCTAAATGGAGATGTGTAGCTTGTTTACTTATTCAATTAATCCTTCTGCATCATCCCTACCAAGTACTTATCTGGACCTGTAGTTAAAATACCTCCACATTATCTCTAAATTAGTCCATTCCATCTTTAAACAACTCTAGAATGTCTAACATAAGAATTAAGTAGACATATCTTGACATCTGTAGTTGTATCATCTTTATTTCTTCCATTTTAATAAGTTATGATTTGGCTAACATGATATTTAACAAAAGAAGCCAAACACCATACGTTATGTGCTGTATAATTCCACTTATATTAAGATCAGAAACAAAACTAAAAGTGATAGAAGTTGGAATGGTGATTTTGGGGCTGGATGAACTAACTGCATGAACTGTAAGTATGTCCAAGATGACGGAAATGTTTATCTTAAATTTGGATGGAGCGTATATTCTTTTTTAAGAAATTGTTTTTTTTCTATCATTGTGTAAGGGCCTTTTCTTGAGTCCTTTAGTAGTAATCAGAATACATGTATTTTTATAAAAGTAAATCCTTGAATTATTTGGTTTGGTAAGATTTTTTATATCATAACAAGTTTACTCCTACAGTTTATCTTACTGTGATGTATCTGTGCCCCTCTGAAATTGAAAATAATCTACTTACATGAGACGCATTTGAGTTAATTTTATGAATCTTTGTACTCACAAATTGACATGTATCAAGTAGGAGATTGGTAGAATGTAGGTCACAATGGTGTTATTAAATAAAGATTTTTTTTTTAAATGAATAATATTGGGGTTTTTTATTTCTGTAATCACCGTTCCATAAGGAATAACCATAGCCTTACTAACTGATTCTTAGTTGAAACAAATAGTAAAAATGAGTTTTTCAGAACTTGAGCTTTATTTGACAATTTAGACAGTCTTCCCCCTTCTTTTATCTCTCTAAAAAATTAAGATACCATTTATGTTTGATGTATATAAAAACAGAAACCTGGAACAGCTTTATTAGAAATATTTTAATAAAAATGCATTTATAACATCTTTTTTTCCAAGTGTTTTATAATCTATAGGTATTGGAGTTGGGGTTATAGCTCAGTGGTAGAGCACTTGCCTAGCACATGTGAAGCACTGGGTTCGATCCTCAGCACCACATAAAAATAAATAAAGGTATTGTGTCCAACTACAACTAAAAATTTTTTTACAAAAAAATATATATTTGTGTATTATTGCTGTCTATTTTTATATAAGATGGAATTTCTACTTGAGACTGTGCTGTAACAAGATTTATCTAACTACTCAGTTTTCATGTAACCATAATAATGAAATGGTAACAGTTTAGGATAGAATTTGGATTTTTTTCACCCAAACCTATTAACCTTATTCACTGGTGACTAGATTGTGTGTGTGTGTGTGTGTGTGTGTGTGTGTGTGTGTGTGTGTGCGTGCGTTTTTATTTTTATTTTTTGGATGGAGGCAGTACTAGGGATTGAGCTCAGGGCCTCATGCATGCTAGGCAAGCACTCTACCATTGAGTCACATCCCCAGGGTATTTTTCTAATTACTTACTCTTCTTCATTTTATCTAAATTACTTATTAATCCAAAGTTTAGTTATTGAGCTTCTGTAGTTGCTCAAGGTCTAAATTTTGCTCTTGGGGAGTTTGTGGTCTGGAGGTAAAGGTAAACAACAGTTATAGTAATTGTGACCAGTTCTGTGTTAGACATCTGCTCAATATATTATAGAAGCATAGAAAAGGGGCCATGTAAACTAAACTGTGAAATTCAGTGGTTTCTGCTGAAATACAGCATTAGAATAGTTAGTTAAATTGTGGTTAACAGAAGCAGTAGGCTAGAAGGTGATTCCTAAAGGAGGGAGCAAGCTGTAGGTCAGAAGACCTTATTGTGTGAAACAACCCATATGGTCTTGGAACTGCAAATTGCCTGACCTGAATGGAACAATAGATGTATATGTTGAAAGCTATAGACTTACATTGTAATCACATCATGAAGAGCATTGGGTATGCAGCTTAGGAGTTCATCATTATGCTAAGCAAAATAAGCCAAACTCAGAAAATCAAGTTTTCTCTCACATATGGAAGCTAGAGAGAAAAAGGGGACTCGGGGGATCAATGGTGGTGTGGGGAATCTTAGGAAAACAAAAGGGAGAACGATAAAATTATGGAAAGGGACCACAGGTTGAGAAAGGAGGGCAGGGAAAAGGTAAGTACTAGGGAACAAAATTGACCAAATTATATTGCTATACTGTGTACATGTACGAATACATAACAACAAATCCCACTATTTTATATAACTATTAAGGTACCACTAAAAAAATGTGAAGGAAAGGAGAAAGATGTATTAATAATGTCCAAAAGGAAAGAAACATCATGAAAAGGAATACTAGATATTACTGTGTAAATTTATCATGTGAACAGTGATGGTCAAAAGCCCATTTACATACTGACATTTCATTAATAATATTCATTATGAAAGTATATAGCATTTTGCTTAAAAACTAGAGTTGTAAATAAATTTTATTTTCCCTCAATTTTTTGGTTGGTTTACTGACTGAAGTTAGGAGACTGCTAAGCAAGTTTTCTAAGTTTTTCCTCAAGCAAATACATTGGTGGTACAGCTTATCAGTAAATATCCTCTATTTAAATATGTTCTTGATGTTCAAATGGGATTGAACTGCACATTTGGCTCCACTCAAATCTTTTCTTTCTTTCTTTCTTTCTTTTTTTTTTTTTTCCCCTCCAGTACTGGGAATTGAACCCAGGGTGCTGTACTATTGAGCTATATTCCCAGCTCTTTTTTTAAAATTTCTGATTTTAACAAGGGGTCTCTTGCTGAGACTGGCCTCAAACTTGGGATTCTCCTGCTTCAGTCTCCCAAGTTGCTGGGATTACAGGCTTGTGCCACCACATCTGACCAGTTTCCAGTCTTTTGAAGAGCCTCCATACTGATTTCCACAGAGGTTGTGCTAAATTTAAATCCCACCAACAGTATAAAAGATTAATACACCTTTCATATTTGTGTACTTTCACCAGGCAAATTTTAAAAAATATTTGTAATTGTGTTCCTTAAATATTTGTATAGCTTTGGTTAAATAAAAGAGTAAGATTATCCTAAAAACTTGGCAAAAGAACCCTTTTTTTGTATTTTGTTTTTGGTCAGTATAGAAAGTTCTTATAACTTGTAATTTATTATACCTATCAAATTACATTTGTAATTTTAGAACTGCCTTATTTTTTTCTTATATTTAAGTCTTAGATTTTTCAAGTGACAAGACAAAATTGATAAAAATTATTATGTTTTCAAAATCATTTACTATGGTTTCTTTGTTCATTTCTCTGTTCCAAATGCTAACTGCTATAAAGTTAAAATGAGTTTATTATACTGGTTAATTTTGTGATTGCAGAATCATTAACAATTAATTATTACTTTAAGGATAGAAAGTAGCATTTTGAAATGTAGCTTCTCTTCAACATAGTTTTTCTCTGTTGGCATTTCTCATTTTTCTGTCCTGGAATTTTGGCCCTTGATTGTTTGGTGTAAAACCTGAATGAGTTGATATTTACCAGAACATATCTACATCTTAGAATCCATTAAATTATACAGCACATACTCCTTTTTTGCCACCTATGATTGAGGTGTGGAATGAGGTGGAGCCTGCAGATCCCATTTTTTTAAGAGAGCATTAGAATTTTAATTATTTTCAATGAGTGAAGGGGAGATATAATATTCTGACCCCTATATATTTATAGGATAAGTTTATATTCTGTATTTGGGTATTTTGTTTGTTTGTTTGCTTATTTGTGGGGATTGAACTCTGGACCTCATGCATGCTGATAAGCAAGCACTCTACCAGTGAGCCGTGTATCCAGCCCCAATGTATTATATTTTAAAGAATTGCATAATACCGTATAATCTGTTCTCTAACCACTTTTTTTTTTCCATTTAACACTGTTGTTCAACCTAGAATTTTTTTCTGAATTTCATAAATGTTTATTAAGTGTCTTCTGTATGCTAGGTGCAAAACTATATAGAGATGGATTTTAGGATTTTCAGCCTCTGAATAATGTTCTGAGTATACTGTGACTTGTTCCTTTATCTTTTAAAACCATATTGCTATAGTTAAAAAATCATTTTCAAAGATAAGAGAAATACTTAAGATGAATGGTTATGGAAGGAATTGAGGGTTTTAATAGAATAGCTTTGTAGTATGAACAATAGTACATTGGCCTCTTAAGTTAAAGATCCTTTTTCTTATGTATTACATTGTGTATTAACAGATCCAGATGTTTTCAACTTCTTGTACTGTATTTGAAAAATAAACTCTTTAAAGCACTTCCTCTTTATTAAGAGTAAATAGAACAATTTAAAAAAGTGATCAAGAGAAGAAAGATCCTTTAATTCACTGTTAAGTATCATCTCATGATTTGCCTGCCCCTTCTCACTGCTTCTCATTTTTTGAATAGAAGCTCTTTGAAAAATGTGTGAGTCTCTTTTCTTTGTTAATTTACTGCCATCAGTATATTTGAGTCATAAAAGAAAGTGAGGGTTAAGCCAGGTATACCTGTAATCCTCAGGAAGCCGAGGCAGAAGGATTGCAAATTCAAGCCCAGTTTCAACAACTTAGCAAGACCCTGTCAATAGTCAGACAGACATACAGGGTAAATGTTACTAGAACATCTGTTTGGATTTAGCTCTCTAATGTTTTTTTTTTTTTTTTTAAAGAAAATGGGAAGTAGTATTGTGTGTGTGAGATTCACTAAGTATTTATATCCACGGGCCTGCCTAATCAAGCCATAACATTTGCATTACCACAAATCATAAAATTTTGTAACAAATTGCACTTAGGCAAATATTCAAGAATGAACTTACACTAATTTACCCTTGCCATTGTGGGAAAGTTAGGAAAATGGAGAGGAAGAAATTGTGGGGGTCTTTTGGCTAATATTTAGATTGTTAACATATCTAAATAGAAGTTCTATCATGAATATCTATAATTATAAAGGTACTTTAAAATCTTATGTATCATGATAATATATAATGAAAAGAAAATATATCAATATCACTAAATAGCAAAAGCTAAATGCATTATTCATTTAGGATTTTAGGCATTTGTTGGACATATTACATAACATACATTTGATTATACTTTGGCTGGTAAGGAAAAAAATATTGGCTTCTCTAGGTTTATGTAATTTTTAGTATACCTTGACATGTCAAAATTGTCACTTTGTCTTACTTAGGAAAGTAATGTGTTCACATATTTTGGAGAACTGTAATGTAGATATTCATTCTATACATATATTAAGTTTTTTTTTTTTTTGGGTGCTGGGGATCGAAGGGCCTTGTGCTTACAAGGCAAGCACTCTACCGACTGAGCTATCTCCCCAGCCAAGTTTTTTTTTTTCAAACTCTCTGAGCCTGTTAGTGTTGCCTTATGTTTCTAAAAAGATCTTAGAATATTATTAGGACCATAGAACATAAGCCAGAAAATCTTTTTTTGTTTCAAAATTAATAAATATTCCATTTTGTCCACCTAGACCTTTTTGTGGTGTTTCATAGGCCTTTTTTTTTTTTTTTTAATGGTGCTGGGGATCGAACCTAGGGCCTTGTGCTTGCAAGGCAAGCACTCTACCGACTGAGCTGTCTCCCCAGCCCTCATAGGTCTTGAAGCAGAAATATCTAAAGTTACTTTCCAAGTCTTATTGGAGAAAGATCATCCATGATAAGTACTTATACAAAAAGAATTTGTATAAGTTTTGTTGTTTGTAAATTTATACTAGCTGGCCTGCTTTTCAGATGAACACATAGCATCTGCTCTTAAATTACTGTTTTGATTTTATCAACATGACCAGTATAAGTTTAATAAACCATCTTTACTCAGATGCTATAAAAAATAAAGATATTCTTAACGAGATCTTTTTGGATATCTTTTTCAGATGGGCCATCTTACTCTGGAAGACTATCAGATCTGGAGTGTGAAAAATGTTCTTGCCAATGAGTTTTTGAATCTCCTCTTCCAGGTATGTTTAAGGTATAGATGGTAGTAGTACCAGTAGTTCTGTATCTTTTCCATTCTATAATAGCTAGCATTATCACATGTAGGCTACATAACCATATATTATGAAAAGACAGAACTATATTATCCTATACACCACTGGCAGATGGTAAGATAGAGCATGAATGCCCACTGAAACATGTCAAAATTTTGGGGGTATCAAAGGCACATAAAAGTACTAAACATAAAGGAAAAGATTGTTAAATTGTACTTCAGTAAAATGATTAACTTTTTTTAAATATATTTTTTAATTATAGATGGACACAATACCTTTATTTTATTTGTTTATTTTTTTAATGTGGTGCTGAGGATCGAATCCGGTGTCTTATATGTGCTAGGCAAGTGCTCTACCACTGAGCCACAACCCCAGCCCTGATTAACTTGTTTTTTTTTTTTTTTTTAATTAGGAGATGGCCATTTAAAAAGAGAGGGAGATACTATTAAGATAATGAAAAGATAAGCACAGAATGTAAGAAGATACCTATCCAATTAACAATATAGGGCATACAAAAAACAAAAATCAGAAAAATACAGAATCCTATCATACAAAATGTGCAAAAACAAAAAACTCAAAACAGGTACTATTCATAAGTACAAAAGAGAATATCAAAATATCTGATACATTTATGAAAAGGGGATAACCTTTTTAGTTCCTGTGGAAATATAAAACCATGCTTGTAATTCTATTAGATATCCACCAGAATGGCTGGTTTATTAGTGATATGAAATATTGTTGAGTAACAAGTAAGTGTAATCTCACACAGTACTAATGGGAATATAAATTGTTATAACAACTTTGGAAATTGTTTGACAATATTGATGAATTTTGGGGCATATGCATACCCTGTGACCCAGCAAATCAAATATACTCCTGTATAACTCTGCCATTTTTCACTGACCACCAAAAGACATATATTCTTATATGATATGTTCTCATATGCCCTGTGTTACAACCTACTACAGAAAATGACCTACATACAATCAATAGTAGTTGGATAGATAAATTGTGGCATGAGCATCTAATGGTACACTTTACAACAATGAAAATACACTAAGAGCATTATATTTAAAAATATAATATTAAGGACAGGGGTCTAGCTCAGTGGTAGAAATCTTGCCTATTATGAGTGAGGCCCTGAGTTCAGTCCCCAGCATGGGGAGGAACTATTAAGAAAATATTCTGAGAAGTACTTATTTGTTCTTTTTTTCTTTTTTTTTTTTTTAATTTTTTAGATGTTGATGGACCTTTATTTTATTGATTTATTTATATGTGGTTTTGAGAATCAAACTCAGTGCCTCACATATGGCTAGGCAAGTGCTCTACCACTGAGCCACAACCCCAGCCCTATTTCCTTTTCTATTTCCACTTTTCTTTCTTCTTGCCTTTGCTTTTATTTCTTCCCTTCCATTCCCTCCGCTCTTAGATATTTGGAAGTTAATCTCCATCTTAAAAAAACAAAACAAAAAAGTTTTAAAAATAACACAACTATGGTTAAAATTTAATCTTGAATCATTGATAATTCATAATTAAAAACTATGGCTAATTCAGATTCCCACTTAGAAAGAGGAGCTCATGCAGAAAATGTGAAATATTACACAGCCTAGTTGTTTGCACCATTGAAGTTTTATTTACCATTTTTCTCTGTAGGTTTGTCACATAGTTCTGGGATTACGACCAGCAACTCCAGAAGAAGAAGGACAAATTATTAGGTAAATTTGTAGTAATCAAATTCTGTTAACGTTAAAATGTCACTGGGGCTGGGGTTGTAGCTTAGTGATAGAATGCTTGCCTAGCATATATGAGGATCCAAATTCAATCCCAAGCATTGGAAAAGAAAAAAAAATTTTTCTACATTAAAATTGAATTGAATACCAAATATTTTTAAATTTAAAAAAATTTTATGAAAAGTAGTCAGTTTTCTTTGGTACAAAAACAATTCATGTGGGAAAATGAATGAAATAGAGTTAAGCAAAAAGTATATCTAACCTCTGTATTTATAGATAACTGGTATTGATGTTTTTTATATTCACATAGCTACATGCATGTATGTCCACAATGATATTTGTAAAATTTTCACAAAGATTAAAATAGTCTGGAGTACTGTTTTATTTCCTGTTTTGATGACACATTTGTAAAAGCCTTCTTTAATATAATTTTATAAAATTTATATGCATATTATTTACATATATAAATATTATGATTAGAAAGTCTATATGCCTTTACCAAAGGATTTACTTGGGACAAATTACTTATGGTGAAATATCTGGGT
Organism: Sciurus vulgaris; assembly: GCF_902686455.1. Lineage (NCBI taxonomy): Eukaryota > Metazoa > Chordata > Mammalia > Rodentia > Sciuridae > Sciurus > Sciurus vulgaris. Next base: position 37,318,340 of record NC_136463.1, read on the forward strand.
TATTTAAAATATACTGCACAATTTCTTGCTATGGTTCCGTTTTTAATAACTTTGGGTATCTTTCATTGTTTTCTGATATTATCATTATACTACCCGTTTGTATAAAAAGTTTGAGAACTAGAATGATGTCTCTACTAAACTTTGCTTTTAGAGTAAATTTTCAGTATGTACTTTTTCAGTTCACCTTTTCCTAAAAGTATTATGCATACAAATGTTTCAGTAGTTTGTTCTGGTTTGGGATTTCTATAGATAGAGGGCAATTTGTTGAAGTTGAGTTGCTTGGAATACCTGAGAACAAGAATATATTCAACATTTAAATAGGCAGTGCTAAGGTTGAGATTAATTGATATAAAAAGTGTATTTTCTAGGTTTTTAAGTGGGGTTTTAAAATGCTTATTTCCTAAAGTTTAAGCAAAGTCTATTTAATTTTCATAGACAGATGATTCAGTTTTCAGATGTTCTTGACAAGGTAGTTTTGATTTTTATCTAATTTTTAGTTATTAAGAAAATAAAATGTTTAACTGTATTAACATGTACATGAGATATTGTGATACTTAAAGGCTTTTATGTAGCTACAATGGCTTTTTTCCATTATGATACTACAGTCTAATTTCATACTATGGTAATATACTCTGAAGCCAGTATGACATCATAGAAAGAAAGAATGCTATGCGGTCTATGTATTTTTTTTGGTTGATTTTGCAACTATTTATAACATTCCTATTTTGAAAAAATAATAATATACACATATTTTATAGAAATGTATTCATTGTCAAATACTTGAGTTTTCATTATCGAGTCATCAGGGTAACTGCATGAAATTAGTGTCAACTCATCTTGTAAAAGAGATGTTACAATCTTTTGTAAAAGATTCAGAGAAGTTGAGGGACCTTAACCCAAAATTACCTAGACATGAGAAAATCAAATTTGGACCCCTTTTGTTAAAAACACTAATGTACTACTTTTTATATTCTTTATTTCATTTTCCAATAAATCTGAATTTGAAATTCATGGGCGGTTCCTTTGGGGTGCAATGGCATACACCTGTAATTCCAGCAATTCAGGAGGCTGTGGCAGGAGGATCACAAGTTCAAGGCCAGCCTCAGCAATTTAGTGAGGCCTTAAGCAACTTAGACCCAATCTTGAAAATAAATAAAAAGAACTGGAGATGTGGCTTAGTGGTAAAGCACCCCTGGTTCAGTCCCCAGTACCAAAAAATAAAATCATCGGTTCCAAATTAGTTCATTTTTATTTGTGGATATTTTGAGTTTTCTTTGCTTTTGCCTCCATTTTTACTTAAAGAAATTCATTTGGGGCAGGATATAGAGGCATATGTTTAAGGCTGAGGCATGAAGATCAATTGGGTGTTTATATATGTATTTCCATAGATTATTGATCCAGAAAGTCAACAGAACATACCAGGGGGATTAGAATTTAAAGTTGGTAACATATTATCAAATGTGTCCAGTTTTCAACAAAAGAAAATCATGAGACATGGAATGAAACAGGAAAGTATGTCCCTTATGTAGAGAGCAAAAATAGTTGATAAAAACTGTCTCAGAAATGGTCCCAAATGTTGAATATAGGACAGAAACTTCACTATCACAGTAACAACAAAAGAATCTCACAGGGAGAGGAAAGAGAAAGGGGCAGAATATTTGAAGAAATAACAAATGAAAACTTCCCAAATTGATAAAAGACATCAACCTACACATTAAAAAAATCTCATTGAACCTCATGAAGGATAAACTCAGAGAGTTCCACATGGAGATACTTTATAATGAAATTGTCAAAAGAGAGGATTTTAATAGCAGCAGGAGAGAATCTGCTTATCACAGGAGAGAGTCTCAATAATATTAATGTAATTTTTCTCTTTAAAAAGTATGGAATCCAAAATTGAGAGGAGCAGCATTTTTATTAAAGAGCTGAAGGAGAGGGGAGCTGTTTGAACTCTATACCTGACAAAATGATTTGGATTTTACAGTAGGTTCTTAGGCGTGACTCAAAAAATATGAGCAACCAAAGAAAAATATAAATTGGACTTTATTAAAATTAAAACATTTATACATCAAAAGATATTATCTAATTACTGAAAAGACAATCCACAGAATAAGACATAGTATTTTAGTAACATATATATGATAAAGAGTATAGCAAAAAAAGATAAAGAACTCCTGTAATTCAACAAAAAGACAACAACCCAGCTAAAAATTGGAGACGTAAAAATGGACTTAAATATACATTTTTCTGTTAGAGATGTTCAGATATTCATCAAGCCCATGAAAAGATGTAAAATGTAGTCAGTCATTATGGTAATGCAAAACAAAACCACAATAAAATTCTATTTCTTACCCAATAATATGGTTATAGTTTTAAAAACAAGTTTTGATAAGAATGTAGAGGAATTGGAAGCCTCATGCTGGTGGAAAGATGACATTTTATAGCCACTGTGGAAAACACTTTGGTGGTTCCTCAACACAGAATTTTCATGTAACACAGTAATTCTGCTTCTAAGTATATAAATTCCACCTGTAAGGTATATCCCCAAGATTTGAAAAGATGTGCTCAAATACTTGTACATAGTGTACATAGCATCACTATTTGCAGTAGCCCAAAAGGTGAAAATAGTCTGTATGAACATCAGTAAATGAATGGAGAAACACACACACACACTATGGACTATTACTTAGCAATGAAAAGTAATGAAATACTGTTACATACTATAGCATGGATGAACCTCACAAACCTGCTAAGTGAAAGAAGGTAGACATAAAAGGTCACAAAATTATATTATTCCATTCATATGAAATATCTTAAATGGTAAATTCATAGGTATAGAAAGCAGATTGGTAGGTATTGAGGGCTGGGAAAAATAGGTCATGCAGATGAGTGTTAAATTGGAGTTTATGAAAATGTTTTGATATTTAATAAAGATTATGGTGGTACAACATTTTCATTGTGTTAAATATCACTGAATCATATACTTTAAAATAATTAATTTCACATTATTTTTTTTCACCACAAGAGACCTCTTTAAAAATCATAATTCAGGGGTGGGAGGGGGGCAAGAATGGAGGAAGGAGGGACTGTATAGAGGGAAGAGAGGGGTGGGGGGAAGGAAAAAATAACGGAATGAATCAAACATCATTACTCTATGTAAACATATGAACATGCAAATGGTATGCTGTTACTCCATGTACAAACAGAAACAACATGTATCCCATTTGTTTACAATAAAAATAAATTTAAAAAAATTGGGCAACATAAAAAAAAATCATAATTCAGTGCCACTTCATACCCACTAGAATGGTTATAATAGAAAAGACTGTATATGGCAAGCATTAGCAATGAAGTGGAGAAACTAGAACATAGGTAATGTTGCTAATGGGAATGTTATGTTGGGAATTTACCAGTTTCATATGTTCATCAACTATTGGGTAGATAAACAAAACATGGCATATATCATTGATCGATGATTGATTGACTGATTGAGGTGGAGTCACACTGTGTTGCCTAAGCTGACCTCTAACTCCTGAGCTTTAGCGATCCTCCTGCCTCAGCCTCCCTAGCTGAGGCTAGGTGCTAATCACCATGCCTGTCACTAAATGTGGCATATGTGCCCAATGGAATATAATAATAATAAAGCTACAACTTAGACAAACCTTGAAAACTTTATGCTAAGTAAAAGAATAGATAGATTTTAGAAGACCATGGGTTGGCTAGACACAGTGGCGCTGCCTATAATTCCATTGACTCTGGAGGCTGAGACAGGAGGGATGGCAAATTGAAAGCCAGCCTCAGCAACTTTGAGAAACCCTGTCTTGAAATAAAAAATAAAAAGGACTAAGGGTGTGGCTCAGTGGTTAAGCCCCCTGGGTTCAATCACTGGTATCAAAAAAAAAAAAAAAAAAAAAAAAAAAAAAAGACAAATTGGTTGACAGGATATAGTGGCACATGCCAGTAGTCCCAGCTACAAGTTTGAGTCCAGCCTGGGCAACTTAAACCATGTCTCAAAATAAAATTTTAAAAAGGACTGGATAAGTGGCTCACTTATCCAGTACCCCTGGGTTCAGTCCCCAGTGCCAGAGGAAAAAAATGGTTGCATGTATTTGTAAATGTTACTAGAATCACTTAGTTGTATACTTGTAACTGATAAATTATGTGTTATTGTTAATTATTCCTCAATATGCCTCGTTAGGTGATGCTCAGTGGTGGCCTATAACTATTGAAATTAGCTTATCAATGGAAACAGTATTTCAATAATTGAATTTGTGGCACTCTCCAGAATATATTTGTTTCATGTTTTTCTTTTTTAAAATTTATAATGATAAGTTGTGGGTATTGTCCTCGGTTTTGCACAACTTCATTTGATGTATTGAATTTCTTTTGTATGTACAGAGGATGGTTAGAACGAGAAAGCAGGTATGGTCTCCAGCCAGGACACAATTGGTTTATCATCTCCATGCAGTGGTGGCAGCAGTGGAAAGAATATGTCAAATACGTGAGTTAGATTCCTGTTTATCTACGTATTTCATAAGATTTTCAACTGCATCAGAATTTCTGTGATTACTGGCCAGTAATATAATATTTCAACATAGATAAAGGTTTGAAGGGAACAAAAATGAGTATTTATATTGTTTATACATTTGCTATGGGTTAGGCTCTGCACATGACCTTCCACATAAATTTCTTTCTTGGCAACAACCTTGTAAAAAAGGTAACATTGAGCATATGGATGCCTGTATATGTCATTCACCTCACATTTCATTTAATTCTCAAAACATCCCTATGAGGAAGATGATATTAAACCCATTTTACCTGTGAAGAACTTGGTCCTGACATAAAAAGTAAGATAAATATCGTGCTTAGGATAGAAGTCCTAGGATATAACCTAAAGTACTGATGTGAAAACAAGTATTTTCTAAATTACATCATTTATATTGTTCTTCATTGTTAACCTTTTCCACTGAAAAGTTGGAGAATGCTTGGGTAAGAAATTTCATTTCAGAAACAACATTAGAACTTTGAATTCTACCATTGTTCCAAATAAAGAGTTAAAGAAGAAATTCTCATTACTAGTCTTTTTTCAATTTTTTTTTTTTTTTTTTTAGTTATAGATTGGCATATTACCTTTATTTTATTTATTTTTATGTGGTGCTGAGGATCAAACCCAGGATCTCACATGGGCTAGGCAAGCACTCAACCCTTGAGCTGCAACCTTAGCCCTAGAGTCTTTTTGTTTGTTTGTTTGTTTGTTTCCCAAAATTGGAAAACTGAAGAGTAATGCCAGGAATCCAATGTCTCCAGTTGTGGAGAACTGTTGGTAGATTGCTTATTGTTATTTACCAAGTTATTGCTAACCAAAATTCTAACAACTTGATTCCTATTTTTTCTATATTCTTTTCTGTCACTGCTCATTATCAGACTATTGGTAATTAGACTTTTTACATTATCTATCATTCTAACTCATTCTTTTTCCATTTTGCCAAGTTTTGTAGTATGTTTTCTTTCTTTTCTTTGTACTTGGAATTAAACCCAGAGGCACTTTACCACTGAAGTACATCCCTATCCCCTTTTTTTTTTACTTTATTTTTCTTATTTTGAGACAGTGACCCACTAAGGTGTTGAGACTGTCCTCAAACTTGGCATCCTCTCCTGCCTCATCCTCCCAAATTGCTGGGATTGTAGGCATGTGCCCTAGCACACAGTTATAGTATGCTTTCAAATATAAACATATTAGTTAACAAACAAGAACTTTGGTATCTCTGAAGGAATACAAGTAGAAAGATGACTTGGGAATCTTGTACTCAACATTATCCATAATGTTGAGTATAGATAGAAAACAAAAACATTGGAGTAAAGTATCGATCTATTTTGAAACACTTTTTGATCTTTATAGTCTTAGTTTGGCCTTAGAATAAGTAGTTATTAATTTATTAACAAGTATAGACTCAAACCTAATTTTATATTAGATAGATGTTACTTTTTATTGTTCTGTAGGAACATAATAGAGGTTTTGGTTTTATGTGCATATCCCTTTGTCCCTTATAAGCAGAAGTGCACTGACAAGAACATGAACCTAGTTTATGCCTGCCATAACCCTTTTTGTGCATTTAAGGAAAGGTGTAGTAAGGGAAAGTGTAGTAAGGGAAAGATTTACAAGGAGAAATCTATTCCTTTCCCCACTCTGAGATTCTATATTATTGTCTTGCATGTGTCTGTCTCTAAGTAGATTTTTTAATCTACGTAAAATAACATCCAACTATTATGAGACACCTGAGCAGAAAATATCACTTAATATGGAAAGGAAGGAGGCAGAAAACTATGACAGCTTATTACTAGGATGAAGAAAAAATTTTAGTAATATTACTGTAGAGTCCTGACCAAAGACCCAGCTCTGGGGTGCAGGGGGTACAAATGGACCAGGCTTCGTCCCTGATCCCAAAAAGCCAAATGGAAAAATAAATGGTAAAGCCAGAAATGAATTTATTCTCAGTGTGGCCACACTAAGGAGACAGATCTAAGTACTGTCTTTAGGGTGTCAATAATGGCTTTGGGGTTTAATAGGTAAGGGAAAAAGTAAGAGTTGAGGGGGTTTGCAGAGCCATAAATCTTGGTCAGGCTGTGGTCTGGTTGATTATTATCCTAGGTCTAGTCGTGCAGTCTTGTCAGTGCCAAGGAAATCAATGCTGCTGAGCAGGCAATTTCAATTTCTGTCACAAGGTATTTCTCTTTGAGACCTGTAATCCTACAATTTAAGGTGAACTAAGGTCAAGAATTACTCAGAACAAATTTAAAGTAAAAAAAAAAAAAAAAAAAATTACTCAGAAAAGAACAGGTCAAGGAAAGACAAAATGAAGTTAGGTCAATGATTGGGTTCTCCTTCAGTAATAGCAATTCTTTATTAAGATATATATTAGAAAAAATTCTTTACTAAATAAAAAGTAACTCCCTATAAATGCATATAACTTTTTTTAAAAAGCAACATTCTGGACCTTGTTTTCCCCATCTGTAAAATGAAAGTAATAATAGTGACCACCCTCAGAATATGCCATGAGGATTAAATGACTTAACAATAAGTATATTAAAACAGCACATAGTAAGTACTGATTAAGTGCTAGCTATTATTATGAGAAAGTATAAAGTAGTCGTTATGAATGCGGACACCCTCTTTTGGAGTCCTGCCCCATACCTTTCCATATGATCTTAAACAAATAATTTGTCCTTTATCTCAATTTCCACATATGAACAGTGGGATTAATAATAAACCCATATTAATAAGGATCTTATCTCAATTAAATGAGTTAGTATATGAGAAACACTTACCTCAGTGCCTGGCACATAGAAATTCTAAGTAACTTTAGAGGCAGTAGTGGTAGTAGTAAGTAGCAGTAGTTGTAACAGCAGCAGCAACAGAAAAATTAGTTTGTGATTTAAATTTTGATTTTCTGCACACGTTGACAATTGCCTCCTTTAAAACAAATTAGAGTTAACATGTTGAAAATTTGATTTTACTTTGGGCATCATCTGTTTACCTAAGTTATCATTTGGCTTTAGTTAATATTTTCTCTTTACAGAATGATTTATTTGCTTACATGAATTACAGATTTTCTGGGAGGGCAGACTATATGTTTCACATGTCTAAATGCCTAAATGAAAAAAATCAAAGACCAAGGGAATGGGAAATTAAGGCGTCATTTCTTAGTATGGTTTAACCCAGATTGACTATGATTCATTTAAACATAAATATATGATTGTAGCTTTGCTCCTGGAATCTTACAAATCTTTTCCCTCCTTATAAAGCCACGCTTTTTTTTTCTTTGTAAAAATTTAAATGAAGAGGAATGTTGAAATTGTTTATTTATCATTATAGTATATACGAGTGTCATTTTGATAACTGAGAGAGCAGCTATTATTATTTATGTACAGATTTAACTGTTTAGTTTTCACTTAACTTTAAAGCTAGAATGTACTTTTAAAGTATCTCTCTTCTCAGTTTCCAAGTGAAGCCTCTAGGCTCCCTTTAGGTTTTATAATAAAAATCTATATTAGTCAATTACTTTATTACCCCATCTAGATGTAGACCTCAGTATGAGTACTTACCTTAGTACTTTTTACATTACCCCATGTACCCTAATTTTTCCAAAAGCAGCATTTCAGAATACTGAAATATAAAATTAACATAACATAGTCATTTGAGATCATTAAAGTTTCTCTGCTTCTTGTTTGTCACATCCTGAACTGTTTTCCTCCCCCACAACCTTCTGCCATGATGTTCTGCCTTACCTTGGACCCAGAGCAATGGAGTCAGCCAACCATGTGCTGTACCTCTAAAACCAGTCTTGCTTTGTTGCCCAGGCTCGCCCAGAACTTGAGATCCTCCTGCTTTAGTCTCCCATTGGGGTTACAGGCCTGTTGTGCTCTTTCTTCTATTTCTTGAGGATAATTAAATATCAGAGAATAAAATAGCATTAATTTATATGCAATATTTAGAAAAAGATCATTAATATTTATAGTTTAAGTGTGAAGGAATATCATCAGTAGAGAAAAAGATGAATCCTAACTAACATTTTGGAACACACAAACTTTTTCGTACAACTCAGAGGGAATTATAAAATTCTCAAAATAGAATTATGTTATAGCAAAGTATCAGTTAGGTCTTTGCGGATCAGTGACTCAAAGCAAGGAAATGTCTCACTGTAGGTGACTTTTATTTATCTGGAAAGCACAGACTTCTACAATACTTTCAGATCCAGAAGTCAATAAGAACAAAACAAAATCTGTTGATGATGTTTAAATTTAAAAATAAAAAATTCCTAAGCAGCCAGAAACATACAATTCAATCAAAAAGAGGCAGTGTCTGTTCCTACAGTATATAACATCAATTGATTTAATTGACACTTAAAAGCGGGGGTGGGGGGGGCTGGAAATAGTGATAGGATTAGTTGAATGGAAAAAGTTAGCTATTTCACAGAAAGTCAAGAAGTATAGAAGGAATAACAAAAAAAGTAAGGGTGGAATAGGGGAAAGAAGAAAGAACCTGAGTGGTGGTGACAGTTTGAACACTGGAGGACACTAAGCAACAGTTTCCTATGATAGAAAAGAAAGCTGAAAACAAGACCACTATGGTTTGAAGCATGAGGAAAGAAGTTGAAGAAAAGCCCATTTTCTCCAAATCTGTAGGGTGTTACTCAGTGCGTCTCATTGAAAGCATATTGTGTAGTTCACAATCTCTGGAGGCAAAGATTATAGCCTCTGAGAAACTATTACAACCATTCTATTACTAAATTATTATAAAATTCAGCCTAACAAATTTAATGACTGGCAATTTTCTTTGGACCAGTAATACTTTTATTGTTCTCGTATCTTTCCAGTGATATATATATAGACTCAACCTATGAACTGAACTATTCAGAATAAGAAAAATATTTTAAAATTTTCTTTATTTGTTCTTTTTAGTTATCCATGACAGTAGAATGCATTTTGACATATTATACGTACATGGAGTATAACTTCCCATTCTTGTGGTTGTACAAAATGTGGAGTTACAGTAGTCGTGTATTCATATATGAACATAGGCAAGTAGTGTCTTTACTGTTCCCATCTCCCCTCCCTTCCCTTCATTCTCCTTTGGCTAATCCAGAGTACTTCTATTCTTCCCTCACTACATCCTTATTGTGTGTTAACACCTGCATATCAAAGAGAATATTTGACCTTTTTTTGGGAATTGCTTATTTCACTGAGCATGATAGTCTCCATTTCCATCCACTTACTGGTAAATGCATAATTTCATTGTTCTTTATGACTGAATAATATTCCATTGTGTATATATACCACATTTTCTTTATCCATTCATCTGTTGAAGGGTACTTAGTTTGGTTCCACAGCTTAGCTACTGTGAATTGAGCTGCTGTAAACATTGATGTGGCTGTATCACTATAGTATACTGATTTTAAGTCCTTTGGGTATAAACCAAGGAGTGGGGTAACTGGGTCAAGTGGTAGTTCCATTTCAAGTTTTCTGAGGAGTTTCCATACTGCTTTCTACAGTGGTTGCACCAATTTGCAGTCCCACCAGCAATGTATGAGTGTACCTTTTCCTCCACATCTTTGTCAACATCTGTTGTTACTTGTATTCTGATAATTGCTACAGAATAAGAAAAATATTACAGGAATGGTTTCATATCATTTTCTTTAGAAACAGTTATTTTGGTTTTTTTTATATGCCAGTTAACTAGCAGTTTTTGCTTCTGAGACTTTATAATATACTGATTTTTCTTTGGCTCTCTGATAGTTGAAACTTTCCCTATTTAGAATCCAATTTTTTCTAAAATATAGACCCAGAGGTCAATAAAAAAATAATACAAAACCCTTTGATGTTTAACATTGAATAAACATATGAGAATTGAGAACAAAGAGAGGAGAAGGTACTATGAGAATGTGTGCCTGTGAGTATTTTAAAGGGAGGAATCAGAGTATTTGCGATAGGCTAAAAGAGAAATACTGAAAGGATAAACCAGTACATCAGAATCCATAGGCACTTGAGGAGATAGGCAGTAGCATGGATAAAAGAATTCAGTGGTGGGGCTGGGGAGATAGCTCAGTCAGTAGAATGCTTGCCTTGTAAGCACAAGGCCCTGGGTTCGATCCCCAGCACCCAAAAAAAAAAAAAAAAAAAGAATTCAGTGGTGACATGAACTGACACGAACTATAGTAGATAAAACTGTTCAATAGGGCTCGGAGTGTAGCTCAGTGGTAGAGCACTTGCTTTGTATGGGCAAGGCCCTGGGTTCAATTCCCAGTACTGCAAAAAGGAAAAGATTACTAAGTAAATATCAAACTTAAAAGACAAACTCCAAGTCCCAGCATAATAGCATAGTTTTTCTTTTGTTTCTTTTAAAGCAGTTATAACTTCTCTAATTTTAGCCAATATTAGACTTTGCTCAACATTTTTAAGCTGTTTTCTCCTCATTAATCTGTAAGCTAGATAAATACTATCAATCTGTGGATCTTGTAGCAGTCAGCTCTGAAGAAATGTTATAACTCTATATAGCATTTCACTCATCTTTTACAAATACATGATTTTTTCAGTTATAAGAAATAAGGGAAACAACTGAGTTTGGTGGCACACCCCTTGTAATCCCAGGTACCCAGGAGTCTGAGGCAGGAGAATCACAAGGTAGAAGCCAGCCTTGGCAAGATAGTGAGATCTTACCTGAAAAATAAAATAAAAAGGACTAGGGGTGTAGCTCAAGGTGGAGTATTTACTTAGCATATGTGGAGACCCAGGGTTCAGTCCCCAGTACCACAAAATAAGTACATAGAATAAGAAAATAAATAGAGAAAACATGCCTGGCATGGTGTGGCGCACACCTATAATCTCAGCAGGCACAGGACTAAGGCAGGAGAATCACAAGTTAAGAGCCAACCTCATCAATTTAATGAAGCCCTATGCAACTTAGTGAGACCCTGTCTCAAAATAAAAAATAAAAAGGGGCCTGGGGATATAACTCAGTTGGTTGAGTGCTTGCCTTGCATATATGAGGTCCTGGGTTCAAAACCCTAACACCACAAAAAAAAAAGGGGGGAGGGGGACTGGAATGTGGCTTAGTGGTTAAGCACCCCTGGGTTTAATCCCTGGTATCAAAAAATAAAATGAAACAAACAAAAAAACCTACATCAAAATGTATAATTGTTGCTAAATGATGGAATCTGAGTAGGGGGTATTTATTTTTATTGTATTCTACAGTGATCATATAATCTTTAATAATTTAATAATAAAAAAGAATGAACAGCTGGGCATGGTGGTGCATACCTGTAATCCCAGCAGCTTGTGAGGCTGAGGCAGGAGGATTGAGAGTTCAAAGCCAGCCTTGGCAAAAGGAAGTCACTAAGCAACTCAGTGGGACCCTGTCTCTAAATAAAATACAAAATAGGGCTGGGGGGTGTGACTCATTGGTTGAGTGCCCCTGAGTTCAATCCCTGGTACAAAAACAAAAAGAACATTGTATAATTCTTACATGGGGGAATATACCAACTACTTGCGAAGATGGAGCGCGAGAGGATTACAAATTTGAAGCCAACCTGGGCAATTTATCTGGACCTTGTCATAAGATAAGAGCATAATGTAGCATAGAATAGAACAATATAGCAAGGAATATAAATCAGTGGTAGCACATTTGCCAACATATATGAGATTTTGGCTTTAATTCCCTGTACAGGGAAAAAAAAAAAATGTATCCAACAGAATAAAGTTAGTTAGGTATACAGTGGAGTCCTTCATAGTCTTTAACATTCTGTTTTGCCAACTATATATGAAAATATAAATATAAATGAATGGATGGATGGATAAATATATACACACATCCTTCCCTCTTAAAGAGATTAAAATTTAGTTATATATTCAAATATTTTAAAATGACTTTCAACCATCCCAAAAGGATAGGAAATAATAGATGATGCTGTAATTGATTTTTCTTGAGATTCATTTTCTGAAGGACATGTAGTTATTAAATTTTGCTTTTTTATCTCTTGACTTAATGGTCTTAGGATGCCAACCCTGTTGTAATTGAGCCATCATCTGTTCTGAATGGAGGAAAATTTTCATTGGGAACAGCACTACATTCTGTGGAGCAAAGTGAAGATAAAATTGGAGGAAACCTCAGTTATGTGAATACCACAGAAGAGAAATTTTCAGACAATATTTCTACTGCATCTGAAGCCTCGGAAACTGCTGGCAGTGGTAAATATGACTTGATTCCCATGGTTAGTTCCTAACCAAGTCTACTCTGGCAAAGGGTATGGTGAGTGGAGTGTTGAGTATCAGGGTTCCAAAAGCAATTTAGTGAGACTCTGTGTCTCAAAATCAAAAGTAAAAAGGGCTAGAGATTTAGCTCGATGGTAAAGGGTCCCTGGATTCCATCCCCAATGCCAAAAATAAAATAAATAAATTTAGATTTGGGAAGATGCATTAAGAAAATAAAAATCTTTATCTCCAGAAATCTCTTAATATTAGCATACCTTCATTGGATTAAATGAGCTCTCACATCAGATTTGATGGACATTTCAGGCCAGAATTTGAGGATTGTTTTGATAAAATACTTCATAGTATTTTTATGTTCCATTATGGAATTGTAGTGCTTTCCATGATTACCTAATAGAATGCTAAAAACTAATCTTTTCCCTCTTGCATTACCTGCTACTGCCTCAAATCCTTCCTTCCCATCCTTCTTTTTCTTCTTTTTACCTTGGTTTGTATTACTATTTTCTTGTTTTTTCCCCTTAGACCAATTTTTCGCTCCCTCCCTTTCAAGGCCCTATGTAATATAACAGTAATTTTACTCTTTAATAACTAATTTCTCAACTTATTCCAGAACATTACTACAATTTTACACCCATATTAGAGAAACTGTGGAGAACATTTTCAACAAATTTTTGTTTTTCCTAAGGTTGATTTGTAGATAGCTCGTTGCTCAAAGTGACTGTAGATAATAGAGATTAGTGACTTCTCTCAAAGTAAGTGCTGATATTGGGAAGAGCAGACAACACACATTAAGTCAAAGTATCAGTACCTGGGTATTCACCAAGCCCAGGGCACTTAAGAAGCTCACTAAATAGTCACTTACATAAAAGTAGACATGATAATCATTCTAGCACATGGGCATACATACAAACAGTATGAAAAAGCAAGGGAACAAACCACCCCAGACAGCCCACAATACTTCAGCAACTGATCCCATTTACACTATAGTAAAGGAAATGTCGGAGAAAGAGTTTAGAAAGTTCATAGTTAAAAGTTAAATGAGCTAAAAGAACATGAAGGAATGAACTTAGAAAATACAGGACCAGGGTTGGGAATATAGCTCAGTTGGTAGAGTGCTTGCAAGCAAGCACAAGGTCCTAGAATCAATCTCCAGCACTGCGGAAAAAAAGAAAATACAGGACCACTGTTGTGTACAACTATAATGCACCAACAAATATGGAACAAATAAAGAAATAATGAAATTAAAAATAAAATACTTTTACATAATAAATATACATGTAATATACAATAAATATACATGTGTAATATACAAAAAATTTACCAAAAAGGGAGAAAAAAAATACAGGAAGTGAAAGATCATTTCAATAAACAAAGATTCTTATAAAGAACTCAAAAGACATCCTCTAAATGAAAGACTCAGTAAATCAAATTAAAAATTCAAATGAAAGGGGCAGAGGATATGGTTCAGTGGTAGAACAGTTGCCTAGCATGCTCAAGACTCTGGGTTCAATCCTTAGCACCAAATGAAAGCATCACCAATCAATGAAACCACTTTGAAGATAGATTTTCAGGTCTTGAAAACAAAGTATGTAACCTTGAAAATAAAGTCAACAATGAAGAAAAGATGTTAAGAGAGAAGATGTATGAAATCTGGGATAACAAACTATAGAAATGCACAAACTTTTCAATGAAATAATTTCAGAAAATTTTCCAAATCTTAGGAATAAAATAGAAATCCAAATACATGACACATTTAGAACCCCAAATAGGCAAGATCAAAAAGTGTCCTCTCCGATTAAAATGCCTCATATACAGAATGTGGATAGAATTTTTAAAATTGAAGAGACAACTGGTGGATCACATTTAGAGGTAAGTCAATTAGGATTTCAACTGATTTCTTGACCTAGACCCTAAAAACCAAGAGGGCTTGGAATAATGTATACCAAGCCCCAGAAGAAAACAGATGCCAACCAAGATTATTACATCTAGCAAAACTATCCTTCAGAATTGACAAAGAAATTAAAACCTTGAATGATAAGCAGAAACTAAAAGAATTTATAACAACAGAACCTGCATCAGAAAACATATTAAATGAAATATTTCATGCAGACAAAATGAAAAATAGAAATGAGAGCCAACACAAGGATGAATCTCACTAGAGGTATTGCCAATTAAATGAGAATCAAGTATGAATTAAACATTAGAAATAAAATGTTAGGAAATAGAGCTGGGGTTATAGCTCAGTGATAGGTCTTGCCTAGCACATGTGAAGCACTGAATTCGATCCTTAGCACCACATAAAAATGAATAAATACGTTGTGTCCATCTATGATTAGAAAGATACATGTAAAAAAGTCAGGAAATAAAAATAATCTCTATGATAACACAGAATGGATATAAATGGTCTAAATTCTCCAATGATTGGATTGGCAGAATGGATTAAAAAATAAACCCCTACTATATATTGTTTACAAGAGATTGACCTTATGGACAAAGACAGGCAAAAGGTGAAAGAATGGGAAAAAAATATATGCTATGCAAATGGAGATTGAAAGCAAACTGGGCTAGCTCTCTCATATTAGACAAAATAGACTTCAAGTCAAAATTAATCAGAAGAGACAAAAAAGGTTATTTTATACTGATTAAGGCAATTATCCAAAAACAAGTTATGATTGTGAACATTAATGCCCCAAACATCGGTGCATCGTCATACATTGAACAAACCCTTCTCAACATAAAGAACCAAGTAGACCACAATATAATAATACTGAGTAATTTCAACATAACTTTCCCACCATTAGATAGGTTATCCAGAACTAAACTAAGTGAAGAATATTCAGAACTAAAAAATAATATTAATCAAATGAACTTAACAGACATGTATAGAATATTTTATCCAGCAGTGTCTGAAATCACTTTCTTCTCAGTGGCACATGAAACTTTGTCTAAAATAAATCATATTTAAGCACACAGAACAAGTCTTTGCAAATACAAGAAAAAAAATTTCTTACATTCTATCAGATCATAATGGAATAAAATTAGAAATCAATGAGAACAGAAACCATTTTAACATATTGAGATTAAATAATACACTTTTAAATATGGTAATGGATCATAGAAGAAATCAGGGGAGAAATAAAAAAATTCTTACAAAAAATATGAGAAAAGGGATGTAACATATCAAAATCTCTGAGACAGTATCGAGGTAATTCTCAGAAAAGTTTTATAGCATTGAGTTCCCAAGTAATCCCAAATAAATGTTACACCTCAAGGTCCTAGAAAAAGAATTAACTCATTCTAAAATAAGTAGAAGAGAGGAAAAAATACATTTATAACAATAATTGAGTTCTACAATAATAATTAGATCAGAACCAAAATTAATGAAGTTGAGAATAAAAAGAATACAAAGGATTAATGCAGCAAAGAGGTGGTTCTTTGAAAAGATAAACTGGATTCATGAACACTTAGCCAAATTAACCAAAAGAAGACCCAAACCAGCAAAATTTTTGAGAAGAAAAAGGTAGTGTCACCACAGATACTTCAGAAATCCAGAAGATCATTAGAAACTATTTTGAAAGTTTATACTCCAATAAACTGGAAAATCTTGAAGACATTGACAGATTGCTAGACAGAAATTACCTGCCCATATTGAACCATAAGGATATAGAAAACTTAAACAGACCAATATCAGGCAATAATATCTAAGCAACAATTGAAAATCTGCCAACAACAACAAAAAAAGCTCAGGACCAGATGGATTCTCAGCCAAGTTCATCCAGACCTTTAAAGAAGAACTAATGCCAATCCTCCTAAAATTATTGCATGAAATAGAAAGAGAGGGAACACTGCCAAATTCGTTCTGTGAAGCCAGTATTACCCTGATCCCAAAATCAGACAAAAGATATATCAAGGAAAGAAAACTTCAGATCAATGTTCCTGATGTACATAGATGCAAAAATCTTTAATAAAATGCTGGCAAATCACACTAAAAAACACATTAAAATTAAGCACACCATGATCAAATGGGTTTCATCTCAGGGATGGAAGATTGGGTCAGCATACACAAATTAATAAATGTAATTCACTACATAAATAGCTTTAAGGACAAGAATCACATGACCATCTCAATAGATACAGAAAACACATTTAACAAAATCCAGCACCCAATCATGTTAAATGTGCAGAGAAACTAGGGATAGAAGGAACTTGAATCAGCACTGTAAGCAACAACAAATCCAATCCGTATGTAGAAGAATGGAGCTACATCCTTCTATTTCACCCTGCACAAAAACACTTCAAAGTAAATCGAAGATCTAGGAATTAGACCAGAAACTTTGCAACTGCTTAGAAGAAAACATAGGCTCTAGGAAACGTGCTAGAAGAAAACTCCCAACATATTGATGCATGCACTGACTTCCTTTTACAAGACTCCTAAAGCCACAAGAAATAAAGCCAAGAATCAGTAAATGGGAAAGTTTCAAATTAAAATGCTTCTGCACAGCAAAGGAAGCAGAACATGAAGAGAGAGCCTACAGTATAGAAAATCTTTGCTAGCTGCTTATCCAGTGTGATTAATATCAGAAAATATAAAGAACTCAAAATTCACAAGAACTTAAAAAAATTAATACCAAAAAACCCCCAATTAATAAATAAACAAAAAAATTAAAATAAGTGGACAAAAGAACTGAACACTCAAACAGAAATGACCATCAAATATATGAAAAACTGTTTAGCATCCCTAGCAGTCAGCAAAATGCTAATCAAAACTACATTCACCCTTCTTCTCATTCACATTAGAATAGCAACCATCAAAAATAAAATTAATAAATGCTGGCAAGGATGTGGGGGAAAAGGTACACTCATGCATTGTTGGTTGGGCTGCAAATTAGTACAACCACTTCGGAAAGCAGTGTGGAGATTCTGCAAGACTAGGAATAGGTGCCGGGCATGGTGGTGCATGTCTGTAATCCCAGCAGCTTGAGAGACTGAGGCAGGGATTGCAAGTTCATAGCCAGCCTCAGCAACTTAGTGAGACCCTAGGCACATTAGCAAGGCCCTGTCTAAAAGTAAAATATAAAAAGGGCTAGAAATGTGACTCAGTGGTAAACTCCACTGGATTCAATCCCTGGTGCAAAAAAAAAAAAAGGAATGGAACCACTATATCACATAGCTATCCCACTCCTCAGTATTTACCCAGAAGATAAAATACAGCTATACAGGTACATCAATGTTTATGGCCACACAATTCACAATAGCCAAATTATGGAAACAGCCCAAGTACAAGTCAACAGATGAATGAATTAAAAAAAAAAAAAGTGATCTATATACACGGTTTCGTTTTACTCAGCCATGAAAAAAAATGAAATTATGACATTTGCTGGTAAACAGATTAAACTGGAGACCATCATGCTAAATGAAATAAGCCAGACTCAAAATCAGAGGTCTAGTATTTTCTCTCCTAAGTGGAAACTAGACCAAATAAGGGGGAGAGATAGTAGGGGAAATCCCATGAAAATAGAAGGGAGGTGAGTAGAGCAGGGGGAAGGGATTGAGGAAGAGTGAGGAAAGGACAGAAAAAAAAAAGAGGAATGTTGGAATAAATTTGACCAAATTATACTTCTTACAAATATGAATATACCACAGTGAATTTCACCTTTAGGTGTATCTATAAAGTGCTAATTAAAAAATAAGTAGAAGGGAGCCATTGCAGTACATTGAGCTCCATAGAGACAGCGCCGGGGCAAGTGAAAGCTAGTCAGGCACTGGGCGACTCTGCCTCACTGAGGAAAAACAACTAAACATGGGCAAAGGAGATCCTAAGAAGCCGAGAGGCAAAATGTCATCGTATGCATTCTTTGTGTAAACTTGCTGGGAGGAGCACAAGAAGAAGCACCAAGATGCTTCAGTCAACTTTTCAGAGTTTTCTAAGAAGTGCTCAGAGAGGTGGAAGACCATGTCTGCTAAAGACAAAGGAAAATCTGAAGACATGGCAGAGGCAGACAAGGCCCATTAAGAAAGAGAAATGAAAACCTATATCCTCTGAAAGGGGAAACAAAAAAGAAGTTCAAGGATCCCAGTGCACCCAAGAGGCCTCCGTCGGCCTTCTTCTTCTTCTGTTCTGAGTATCGTCCAAAAATCAAAGGAGAACATCCTGGCCTATCCATTGGTGATGTTGCAAAGAGACTGGGAGAGATGTGGAATCACACTGCTGCAGATGATAAGCAGCCTTATGAAAAGAAAGCTGCTAAGCTGAAGGAAAAGTACGAAAAGGATATTGCTGCCTACCGAGCTAAAGGAAAACCCAATACAGCAAAAAAGGGTGTTGTCAAGGATGAATACAGCAAGAAAAAGAAAGAAGAGGTGGAAGATGACGAAGATGATGATGATGAATAAGTTGATTCTAGCGCAGTTTTTTTTCTTGTCTATAAAGCATTTAACCCCCCTGTTCACAATTCACTACTTTTAAAGAAAAAAATTGAAATGTAAGGCTGTCTAAGATTTGTTTTTAAACCTTACAGTGTCCTTTTTTGTATAGTTAGCACACTACCGAATGTGTCTTTAGATAGCCCTGTCGTGGTGGTATTTTCAATAGCCACTAACCTTGCCTGGTACAGTATGGGGGTTGTAAATTGGCATGGAAATTTAAAGCAGGTTCTTGTTGGGGCACAGCACAAATTAGTTATATATGGGATGGTAGTTTTTCATCTTCAGTTGTCTCTGATGCAGCTTATACAAAATAATTGTTGTTCTGTTAACTGAATACCACTCTGTAATTGCAAAAAAAAAAAAAAGAAGAAGAAGAAGTTGCAGCTGTTGTGTTGACATTCTGAATGCTTCTAAGTAAATACAGTTTTTTTTATTAGAAAAAAAAATAAGTAGAAGGAAAACCAGTAGAATAGAGGTAGGAGAACAGGAAGTTGGAAGGGAGGGGAAAATACTGGGGATTGAAGTAGAGCAAATTATATTCCATGATTGTATGATTATGTCAAAATGAAGACCAATATTATATATAATGCATTAATAACAACATAAAAATCATCAATAACTAGAATATATACCTAACATTGACATGTAGTTAAGAGTTGACATATCTTAAGTTTCACATTCTAAACCATCATTTATTTTTCTACAGGTATCTTCCTATTATAAAGACTATGCCTTCTTTTAAATTAGGTATATATATTAGGAAAATCACTTTTTTGTTGGAGTTTTTGTTTTATCTCCTTTCCTTTAGTTTACAGATTTCCTATTGCCATTGTCTACCAAGAGTATTTAGAATATGTTTTTTTAGGTAGAATTAACAATTAAGGGAGTGGAGCTTTAGAAAATTAGTGAGGCTGTCTCAAAAAATTTAAACAAAGAGCCAGGTATAGTGGCACATGCCTGTAATCCTAGCGACTTGAGAGGCTAAGACAGGAGGATCTCAAGTTCAAGGCCAGCCTCAGCAACTTAGTGAGACTTGTCTCAAAAGAAAAAACAAAAAGGACTGGATTAAATCCCTAGTACCAGAGAGAGAGAGAGAGAGAGAGAAAAGTAAGAAAAAGTTTTAAAGGAGAATTAAGTGAAAGCCCAGCTATGTAACCTCTTCACTTTCCTTCCTGTCAGAGAACATATAATTTTCATCCTGAATTATTACATATTATTTAGAAGGGTGGCCAAATTTTCATTTGATAGCAGTTTTTAAAAACTTGTAAGCTGGGCATGGTGTGTACACCTGTAATCCCAGCATCTAGGGAGGCTGAGACTGAAAAATCACAAGTTTGAGGCCAGTCTCAGCAGCTTAGTGAGGCCCCAAGCACTGATCACCTTAGTGAGTCCCTGTCTCAAGAATAAAAAGGGCTGGAGGTGTAACTCAGTGGTAGAGCACCCCTGGGTTTAGTCCCTGATACCAAAAAAATATATATATATAAATATATATATACATATTTATAATAAATATATGTATTTCCTATCTCAAAGAGATTTATCAAAATCTAAAATATAATGTTGTACCAACAGAATAATAGCAATTAACAGTAAAAGACTTCATCGTTTTTTCTTTATAGGCTTTTTGTATTCTACAACACCGGGGGCAGATATGTGCTTTGCTCGACAACATAACACTTCTGACAATAACAACCAGTGTTTGCTAGGAGCCAATGGGAATATTCTGTTGCACTTTAATCCTCAGAAACCAGGAGCTATTGATAACCAGCCACTAGTAACTCAAGAACCAGTAAAGGTAGGTAATTTGTCATCTGACCTTAAAATTGTTCTCTTTCAAGTTGCCAATAAATTTCATTTTAGAGGTTTAGGCACATAGCAAAATGTGTGGCTCATTTTAACTAACCTGTTATAAATGGAAATCTCTTTGCCTAGTACATTTCTGTGAAAATATGCTGTCTTAATACTCCCTTTGAAGTAGTTAATGCTTGTAATTATTGTTATTCTCAGGACAGCTTTGAAAATGTTTCATGTATATATGAAGTTCCATTCTTAAATACCTTATTTGAAAACCAAAAATAAAATCTCAGAAAATTGTGTTTTCCACAACATGAAACTGAGCAGCAACGTATGAGTTTATTCTCCTATGTCTAGGTTTTGTTAATATAAAATAGACTTCTTAGTATTAAAAACATTTCATTCTTTCTAAGGCTACGTCATTAACACTAGAAGGAGGCCGATTAAAACGAACTCCACAGCTGATCCATGGAAGAGATTATGAAATGGTTCCAGAACCTGTATGGAGAGCACTTTATCATTGGTATGGAGCCAACCTGGCTCTACCTAGACCAGTAAGTATTAGCTAATAATGTCTTATTTAAGGAGTAGTTAAAAAAAAAACTGGTCTTTTATTACTTCTCTATATGAATCTCATCATCCAAAATTAGTTTCTGCCCTATCATAGCAGAAGACTCAGAACCTGTTGAAATTAATTGAACAAATACTTTTAGGTTCCTTCACACCCATATCCATTCATTCAGAATGTAATAAGCACTATATTAGATGCCAGCATATATTGATATCCCAGTAGAATTGAGTGGCTAACACAGAGTTCCAAGAATATTCACTGAACTAAATAAAGTTAAGGAATTATGAAGGTAAGCTGTTAAATGAGTCATTTCAGGTAAATGGAAACATCACCTAAGACCTTGGGCTAGGGTTGAAGGAAGATCAAATATCAGGTCCAAAAAGTTCAGTGAATATAATGAATGGTACAGAAGTTATTTCTGAAACTATTCCTGTTAATTACATAAGCATCCAGTTAGAGATCTTTCTAACTTTGATTGGATTCTTTGTGGTTTATCTTTTGTTATCATAATTTATGATAACAATAATTTTCAGAGCTGGGGCGATAGCTCAGTTGGTAAAGTGCATGCCTTACAAGCATTGGGCCCTGGAGTCAATCCCCAGCACTGCAAAAAACAAAAAACAAAAAACAAACAAACAAACAAAAAAAACCAATAATTTTCAAAAAAAATTCAAAGCCAGTGAATTCTAATTGTTGCAATTACTAGGATGAGTCATTTGGATGAAATAAAATAAAGGATTTGGGATATGAAACAGTAAAATATTAGTAACTTACTTAAAAAGCATCATTCATTGTAATTATACAGTAAACAGCAGAACTCATTCTTCTGGACTGTACTATTTACATTGTCAGTGCAGTAAAAATACCTCATAGTAAGATTTACTTTAGTATATCAAGAAACACTGTCTTATGGTGTCCAAGTTTTGTTTAGCTCAGACATGATAAGTTAACTTCCATAAAGAGTAAAAGTATGCATTAAAACCTTAGACTGTGATTTTGAGCTATTAATGACTATATTTATTAAAAATTATATTTAAATGGGTATCAAGAATTTAGGGTTTGCCAGGCATGGTGATGCACACCTGTAATCCCAATGACTCAGAGGCTAAGGCAGGAGGATCAAGAGTTCAAAGCCAGCCTTAGCAACTTAGCGAGGCACTAAGCAACTTACTGAGACCCTGTCTGTAAATAAAATACAAAATAGGGTGGGGATGTGGCTCAATGGTCTAGTGCCCCTGAATTCAATCGATGGTAACCCCCACCAAAAAAAAAAAAAAAAAAAAGAATTTATGGTTTGTATTTGTGAGCTATAAAATGCTACTGTATTCAGATCAGGATTGATCATTCTTTTTTATCTGTTTGCAGAGGGAGTGTGAAACAGTTCTTGAGTTAATCTCTTAATTTTTGAAACTTCCTAATTTATTGTGATACATCATATTCTTTCAAATTGCACATAGAACATTTTCTGTAATTTTGAAACATTTGGTATATTTTTGAGAAATAATTCTAAAGATTTGGTTTGTAGTATTGTTTTTTATTTGATTCTTAATATTGTCTTCTTGATGTTAAAAATTGGTCTATTATAAAAGGCATTGTTTCTAGGACAAATGGAAATAAAGCTTGACCACCTGAGTCTGCAGGATTTCTGTTTCAAAGAATTTGAGTGTTATTCAGGTACAGCAGCACATGCTGACAATCCCATCTACTCAGGAGACTGAGGCAGAAGGATCACAAATTTGA
Source organism: Sciurus vulgaris (assembly GCF_902686455.1). NCBI lineage: Eukaryota > Metazoa > Chordata > Mammalia > Rodentia > Sciuridae > Sciurus > Sciurus vulgaris. Next base: position 37,341,633 of record NC_136463.1, read on the forward strand.
GGCCAACCTGGACAACTTACTGAGACCCTGTCTGGAAAAAGAAAAGGACTGGGAATGTAGCTCAGTGGTAGTGCACCCATGGATTCAATCTCCAATACCAAACAAAAAAAATGGAGTGTTTGTGTGTTAACCATGCTATCTTGTTAGAACACAAAACTGACAAAGTGCTGATCTTAAAACCCATAAAAGCATATTTTGATATAAATGTTTACTTGTGTCTGTTGGCTAAGGAACAGGTACTTTTAGGTAGGAAGGACCTACCTAAAAGTACTTTCTCAACAATGTGAAACCTCAATTTGGTGTTCAATCATAGACAAAAATTTGTGAGCAAACCAGTTATACAAGCGGAAGATAATTAAAAAAAAAAAAAAACACAAAACAAACAAAAAAAAACCATAAGGATACGTTTGTTAGCTTACTCCTTTCTACCCACCGACACCACCGAGAAAGCATTGTTAAAGTCTCTCTTCCTGCTGCAGTCATGTCAGAACCGGAACAGCTGTGGAAGCTATTCATTGAAGGGCTGAGCTTTGATAGAACTAATGAGAGTCTATGAAGCCATTTTGAGCAATGGGGAGCACTCACAGACTGTGTGGTAATGAGAGACCCAAACACCAAGCAATCCAGGGGCTTTGGGTTTGTCACTCATGCCACTGTGGAGGATGTGGATGTAATCGTGAATGCAAGGCCACACAAAGTTGATAGAAGAGTTGGGGACCTAAAGAAAGCTGTCGCAAGAGAAGATTCTCAGAGACCAGGGGCTCACTTAACTGTGGAAAAGATCTTTGTAAGTGGCATTAAAGAAGATACTGAAGAACATTGCCTATGAGACTATTTTGAACAGTACAGGAAAATTGGTGAAGTTTCATGGCTAACTGAGGCAATGAAAGAAGAGGGGCTTTGCTTTTGTAACTTTGATGACCATGACTCTGTGGGTAAGATAGTCATTCAGAAATACCATACTGAGAATGGCAAAAACTGTGAAGTGAGGAAGTGCTTCATTTAGTCAAAGAGTTCAAAGTTCTGGAAACTTTGGTGGTGGTCTTGGAGGTGGTTTTAGTGGAAATGACAATTTTGATTGTGGAGGAAACTTGAGTGGTTGTGGTGGTGGTGGATATGGTGACAGCAGGGGTAGCTACAATGGATTTGGTAATAATAGAAGCAGTTTTGGAGGTGATGGAAGCTACAGTGATTTGAGAAATTACAACAATCCAGTTAACAAATTTTGGACCACGAAGGGTGAAAACTTTGGAGGAAGAAGCTCTGGACCTTATGGTGGTGGAGGCCAGTACTTTGCCAAACCATGAAACCAAGGTGGCTAGTGGTTCCAGCAGCAGCAATAGCTATGGCTGTGGCAGAAGGTTTTAATACTGCCAGGAAACAAAGCTTAGCAGGAAAGGAGAGCCAGAGAAGTGACAGGGACACTGCAGGTTACAACAGATTTGTGAACTCAGCCATGCACAGTGGAAGTAGGGCCTAGCCTCTACAAAGAAGACATGGCTCAGACAATACTCATGTGTATGGGCAAAAAGCTCAAGGACTGTATTCATGACTAATTGTATAACAGGTTATTTTAGTTTCTGCTCTGTAGAAAGTGTAAAGCATTCCAACAAAGGGTTTTATGTAGACTTTTTTTTTTTCACCCATGCTGTTGATTCCTAAATGTAATAGTCTGATGATGCTGAATAAATGTGTCTCTAAAAAAAATAGGAAAATTTATATGGAAAAATAACACAAGTAAAATTTTAAGCAAATTTATAACACTGTTTCTATGTATTAACAAAATGGGGATGTTTTTAAATGTTGATCAATGATAAAACTTAGAGTTACATACTCAAAGACATTACTAGAAATAGTGTGGATTGCTAAACTTTGAGTGGCAACAGGACTGTGTAGTTGATTGCATGAAAACTTCCATAGTTTTACTTATAACTCTAGTTCTATGAATTCATCTTTAAAATATCAATTGTTGGTTTACAGTACATGAAATAGATAAAAGTAAAAGGAGTTACATGAGAATAGTCTAATCATAGTTCATATTTAAGAATAAAGATAAATCTTAGGAGTTAAATTAAAATGGCAAATTTGGTTTATTCTTTTAGAGTGATCACTTTTTATCACTTGTAACAGGTGATCAAAAATAGCAAGACAGACATCCCAGAATTGGAATTATTTCCTCGATATCTTCTCTTCCTGAGACAGCAACCTGCCACTCGAACACAGCAGTCTAACATCTGGGTGAATATGGGTATGATGAGCCTGAGAATGTTTCCTCAGCATTTACCGAGAGGTAACGTAAGAATGCAGCAAGAATGCCACACGTTTTCTTGAGAATAAAGAAAAAGTGAAAACCAAGTTGCTCAGTCTGGTGCCACTGTACTAATTTACATTCCCATCCATTTTCATACCAAATCAGTGAATTACTTATGAGGCTTAGATCTATGGTCATGCGCAAGACTGGATTGAAGTAGAAGCAAAATCACAGCAGCAAACTAGGAAGAGTTGTTTTCCTTTTCTAGTTTCTAAGTTTATGAAAATAATAAACAGAAATAGACTTTTATTTTATTCTTTGAGATGGCCATTATAAATTGTTGCTAGATTTAAGTTGCAGTGTACCACTTATTGACTGGTCTTTACAATTCCACTCAAATTTATAAGAGTAATTCCTTTGGTACTTTTTGTTGTTGTTTTTTGGATCTGTTTTGACCAAACATAATGCAGTTCTCATTCTAAACTAAGAGTGCTTTATAACAGACAAATTATTCCGAGCAAATATATGTTTTGGAAAATGATTATTATACATTTGCTTTGAAAAATGTCGAACCTCCCCCCAAAAAACAAAGAAAAACACCAAGTCACCAAAATGAAATATAATATACAAAAGTTCTCCTTTAATTTATAAAGTTAAATTTTATTGATATATAATACTTGTGCTTTTTGCTTACATATAAATGAAATTATTCTTCAGCAATAAAGAAATAATGAGTTCATCCATTAGCAAAGTCTTAGACTTTGTGTTAATAATGTCAGATTGTTCTAACAATATATGATAGTTTGCAAGAACTACCAAACAACCACCCTTGTACGAGTACTAGGTTTCCTTTGAATTCAAACAAAGTTAGTTTTATGTCCTCCTTAAAGGTTGTATTCAGATAACAGAGGAAGACTCTTACATATATTTTGGTAAGAATTAGAGCAAAACAGTGGCCTCTGCTAATCAAACTTTGTTTGGGGGGAAAACTTCAAAATCAAGGAACAAAGAAAAGGGAATATCTATGAAACATTCTTACATGGGACCCATAGCATATGTCTCTTTTTGATTCTCTTTGAAAGATAACATGAGAGGCAAGATGCGTTGTTGTGCTTTTAGTAAGTATTTATAACACTTGTGCTGATCCTAGATTTTTGCTGCTTCTGTAAATTCCCCTAGATTTTTTGGTGCTACTCAAAAGCACAAAATTATGTAGAATAAGTGGCTGCCTGGGAATTGAGCTATGCTATAAATCTGTCTAGAACACAAATTTTCTTATTGTGGCTTAGGATGAGATTAACTTGGACATTATACTTGCATATGCTTCTGAATCCTAGAACTATGTAGTTCTGGTGCTCCAAATTTGTTCTTAATTTGAAATTTTATTCATTACTAATTAGTTGTGGAATCAATCATTAATCATTTTTAATTTTATAAAAATATGCTTTCTTGCTGTAATCTTACAACTAATCCTCTCATGTATAATTGGAGAAATTTGCACTTTTTATTTTCTCTTATGGATTACCCTTTGCTTGCTGATAGTAAAAGATTTGCTTTGCTATATGTTTAAAACTTGATCACGATTAAGTTTCATTCTGCCATAAAATAATGTTCATCTTTCTTCAATATGATTTGTTACAACTGTTTGTTAGGCTCTTATTCCTTTTGAAGTAGGAGATATACAAATCTTCCCACAGTTACAGTTATAATGACTTAAATGTAGCCTTTTCTGTAGACAAAACTGTACAGAAATCATTATTCCTTAGATGAGTTTTCAGACGATTTTAGCTGAGTGAATTCTTCCTGGAAGGTCTAAAAAAAGCAATCGATGCTAATATTTTTCTATTTGTTTACTAGATGAAGACTTACACTAAACTGGGCACATGCCTGTAATCCCAGCAACTTGGGAGGCTGAGGCAGAAGGAACACAAGTTTGAGGCCAGCCTAGTGAGAACCTGTCACAAAATAAACTAATATAAAGGGTTGGAGGTATATAGCTCAGTAGTAGAGTGCTTGTCTAGCATTCAGGAGACCCTGAGTTTAATCCCCAATGCTGGGGTTGGGGTGGGGGAGCTCATTAAAGCACATTTATTGGCAGGGAATAAGGGTACTACTCAATAGGTGGACAACAACCTAGAATATATACTTGTGCCCTAGACAGATTATATTGATATGTTGTTTACATTTTTGTTTGGGTTGCTTAATAAAATATAGCCTCCCATTGGCAAAGATAACCTTTTAAACTACAGCTTTTGTCTTGATTTTTGATTATGTAGTCAAATCAGGATTTAGCAAGAGTTTTTTAACAAGCTATCTTTGATTTTCATACTCTCTTGTCATTTCATCCTCCTTCTCTTTTGAAGTATGTAGTGAGCCTTGGTGTAATCTTACTTCACTCTTCACTTCCTTCTCCCTCCATACCCACAAATTTCTCATCTACAGATTCAAAAGATCTAAAATAATTCAGAAAAAAAATCGAAATTGCTTCTGTACTGAACATGAACAACATTTTTTCTTGTCACTGTTCACTGAATAATATAGTATAGCAATGATTTACAACATTTACATTGTATTATGTATTATAAATAATCTAGAGAGTGTATGGGCAGATAGGTTATATCTAAGGACTATGCTATTTTGTATAAGGGATTTGAGCATCCATAGATTTTGGTATCCTATGGGTGGAGCTCCTCAAACTAGCCCCCTGAAGATTCTGATGACAGCTATATTGCCGTTCTTATTTCCACCTTGAGTCCTTCAGAAATTTAAGGTCATGTTCAGTATTACTATTATTGGGCAATAGGCTATATATTCCCATTCTTTTCAGTAAGACTATTTATTTATTTATTTATTTATTTTGTCATGGAGACCTTCTTGGCCAAATTTTAAGATCGTTTGGCCATTTAAAATCTCTACCTATTTAGAATTTTAAGTAAAATTTTCTGTATAACTGTACCAATGAGTCAAGTAATTAGTCCATTTAATGGCTAAGAGTGATAAAATTAGATGGAATTAGTTTAAGAATGTAGATGAGGGGAATCCAATTATCTATCTGGAATTGAAATTCAGTGCTATTTATCTTCTCCACTCTTACACTGAGTTTTATTTCATATTCCTACTAGGCATGATCCAACTGAGGTCAGCCATATACCAGTGCCAGTTGATTGCCGACATGTTCCCACTCTTGAGAGCCAAATGTCATCCATTATTTGGGCCTCTGAGCTTTTAATATTCTTTTCTTTTTAAAATTGGGACCTTAAAGACACTTGGGTCTTCTGAGATCTTAATTTTAAAGCTTTATGGTACTCTTTATTTATAAAATTATTGAATCTATAATTCTCATTTCTCATCATTATTTCCTAAAACAGTATGATACCTATTGCTGAGAGGGGTGCACTTTCTTTCTTCTGGATTTTTTCTTGTTTTATATATTTTTGTTTTGTTTTGTCTTGTTTATCTGCCTTTTTCCTTACTGTGATTACTATAACCATAGGAAATGTACCTTCTCCGAATGCACCTTTAAAGCGGGTGTTAGCCTACACAGGCTGTTTTAGTAGAATGCAGACCATCAAGGAAATTCATGAGTATCTATCTCAAAGGCTTCGAATTAAAGAGGAAGATATGCGCCTATGGCTATATAATAGTGAGGTAAGAGGCATCTCATTGTCACAGAGTCTGATTGAATGTTAAATCATGAGTATGAATTTTTGTCTGTAGTAATTATGCTAAAAGTCATATCTAGTATCTCAGTGAAAACTTCTACTTTTAATTATTATTTTCACACATGAAGATGTTTGTCATAATCATCATTTGTCATGATTCATAGTAGCAGCAGTTGGTCATCATGAACATTACAGTTTGATAAAGATTATTGTTACAAATACAAATTTTTTGTTTATACTAAATAGATTTCATATTGGATTTGGTTTTGAAGAAGTTTTTTCACATGTTAAAAATCTAAAACAATACAAAATATATAATTCCTCCTTCCCATCTTCTGACCCCTATCTTCCATTCTCCTCATAGGCCATCCTATATCTTAATCCTTATATATTTAATGTAGATTACACTATGAAATTGGTTCATCAGTGTAGTTTCAACCAGTTCTCCGGTCCCTGGTGTCTTCTTTTTTCTATCCTTCTCTGGTCACCACTGAGAGACAGTATCACACTGCCAGGAATTAAATCCTGACTGCCTCTTTTTAGTTGTATAACTGAGGGCAAGTCTCTTAACTCTCTGCCTTTGTTTTTGCTAGAGTGAAACAAGGAAATAATAGTATCTCCCGCATGGCAGTCTTGAGAATTATAGGAAATAATTCTGTAAGCACTTTAGATAGTGTAAGCTTAAACAAAAATGTATAATCCTACTACACAACTTTTGATTTTACATTTTCAATTCCTAATAAGTAGTCAAATTTCATTCAGTACATTTACAAAATTTAATTCTAGGTACTAAAGAAAATTTCTTTCCTCCAAGCTCTTCAAAAAATCTGTTTCAGTGAACATTGTAATATATGATGGATCTTTTCCTGATCACTCCAAAATTACATGCAGTTTTGTTTTAAGGACATAGAGAATGTTCATGAAATGAGAGAAAGCCAATTTGTCTTTCCCACATTTTGCCACCTAAATTATAAATATTTCTGGATAATTATAATATGCCAAGTTTTTGTGACATAAATTACATAAATGCAAGGAAGTTTTTGTCATTCACTTTCATTCCTACATTTGTTTCAAATTCACTAACCAGATTAACAGAAACATTTCCTCTGCTTTATTCAGAATTACCTTACTCTTCTGGATGATGAGGATCATAGATTGGAATATTTGAAAATCCAGGATGAACAGCACCTGGTAATTGAAGGTATCTGATAGAAGCATGCATTTATATATTAGATTTTTGAAGAGGACTTTAAAGAATTATAATAATTTTGTAATTTTTCCCAAGACAAATATTACTTGATCATTTTGTTCTTTTTGATAAAACCCATTCCCGAGACTCTTATGTACTCTTATTATGCTATTTAGATTGTTTTAAAAGAAAAATTACCTGTCTACAATCATAGGCTAACAAGGAATGGAAAGGGTGGGTAGAAACAGGTAAATTCAGTTGCACATTGACAGTTTCTTAAAATTTTTAGACTGCCTTTTTGAATTTGAGTAAGGAGACCAACTTTCTCAAGAGTTAGTAGCATAGGTTTTCATTAGTTATCAACACTGGTTGCTTACCAACAGAGCGACTTGTATATTCACACATAAATTTACACATTGGCATGTATATGCCATTGAAAATTTCATGTGTCTTTTTCCCTGAAGTTTCTTGGAAACAACTAATTATGTTTGTATTAAAATGAATGGTTTAGACTAACGATTGTTAGAGTTTACGGAAGCAGTGTCACATTTCTGAGTTTTAAGTATAAGAAATTCCATTGTATCTGAACTTTAATTACTGTTCTAGATAGTTGAGTATAATTTTAAGTCATGAAGATAATTGGGTTATAGTAGCTTCATAATTTAATCAAGTATGCAATATAAAGAGGAGCAGTTTCAGAGGCAGTTACTGAAAATTAGTTGTTTAAGTTTCTGATAAATAAGAGATTTCTTTTTCTTTTAAAGCAGAAGCAACTAACACTTTCCTATCTGTCTTTCAGTTCGAAACAAAGATATGAGTTGGCCTGAGGAAATGTCCTTTATAGCAAATAGTAGTAAAATCGATCGACATAAGGGTAAGTCTCTAGTGTATTATTTTTAAAGGTATGTTTTTAAATTTATTCTTTTTTATTCTTTTTGGATAAACCCAACATCAAATTATTTTCTAAATTTCTCTCTGACCCACAATTAAATAAATTGTGTATTTTTAAAGACATACATGGACATACATGGAGAATTCTCAATTAAAAAGAAAAAATTGCTACTTTGGGATTACCTGTGAGCTTGGATCATCATGATTACCAAAGCCACTCTCAAAAAAACTTCTTAACTGTAGCATTTGAAAGACCTACTAAAGAAAGATTAACACTATTTAACTGATTTAAAAAGTTATAAAAAATTATTACATTGAATACAAGTATCTTTCTTCTACAGCATATTACTACAGGTAGGCTTTAGTTCTCATGTTGTTTGTTCTAGTTCCCACAGAAAAGGGAGCCACAGGTCTGAGTAACCTGGGAAATACGTGCTTCATGAATTCAAGCATCCAGTGTGTTAGTAACACACAGCCACTGACACAGTATTTTATCGCAGGAAGACATCTTTATGAACTCAACAGGTAATCTATGATTTTTATATGAATCTACTATCGCCTCAATATTCTCTTCCTTTGTTCAGCCAATATCAGATTTTTTTTTTTGGCATTAGATTCCTGATTGATTTTATGGCATTTGGATTTTTTTTTTTTTTTTGTACCAGGTATTGAACCCAGGGATTAAAACCACTGAGCCACATCCAGAGCCCCTTTTTAATATTTTGTCTAGAGCCAAGGTCTCACTGAGCTGCTTAGGGCCTCAGTCTCCTGAGCTTCTGGGATTACAAGTGCATGCCACCTCACCTAGCTTCAATCTTCTCTCTTTTTTTTTTTTTTTTTTTTTAATTCTGGAAGAGAAAGAGAAAAATCTTTTCTCATTGCCCTATTCAGTATGAAAATAGGGCAAAGGGATACTTTTCTTGTTTCAAAAAATAATAAGATATTTTTGATGTTATATACTAGACATTTCTGGGCCTGTGTGATTATGACTTAATGTGACTCTGCGACTATAAATTTTCTTCTCAAACTTCTAGGACAAATCCCATTGGTATGAAGGGGCATATGGCTAAATGCTATGGTGATTTAGTACAAGAACTTTGGAGTGGAACTCAGAAGAATGTTGCCCCATTAAAGCTTCGGGTAAGTATATTAAAATAATCTAAAAGTATTTAATTCCTAAATAATTATTTAAATAATCATAATTCTATATGTTTTCTGTTTTTGGATTGCTTACTCAGCATAAACCAGGTGTCCAACACTTTTATATGTTCAGATACATGCAAATACTGCTATATGTATATTGGCTAGGAAAAGACCAAAGGCACAGTCTTAAGTTTGAGATATTGTTCATTTTACTAATTTATCAAATATCTTCCTTGTATGAATAGTACACCTTTTTTATAATCCTTTACTATTAGCAGTACTCTAACTGCAAGATTGATCTCAGAGCCTAGTTAATTATACCCTATACAGTTTCAGTACTACTAAGCTAATTAGTTGTATCTGTAGAATAGAAAAAGGAGCGTAAATAAATGTAATTAATGAATATGGATTTTAGGTTAACACCCGATTTAGTGGATTTTAGTGAATTTAGAATTATTAATTTAAAGGATAAAAAATGTTTTAAAGTTAAAAATTAAAAATCATGATAGCTAAAATTTTGCTTATCATTTGCTAGGTATTATTTTAATTTATATGTATTAACTCATTTAATTCTCTGAATAATTCTATAATGTCCTGTTTTAATCCCCATTTTATGGCCCAGGAAACTAAAACACAAAATGATTAAATAGTTTGCCCATAGTTACCAGTTTGAAAGTCTTAACATAGTAGTTATACTATGTTGTTTTGCCTCTAATAATAAAAGAATGTAAGACCAGAAAAGGTAACTGAAAGAAAATAGTCTAGGGTATCTTTCATTCTGAGCAAATTCTCCTTTACCATTTCTGTATTAAATAGCATCTGTGGGCCTTAAGAGCTCAGTTTGCCCACCACAGTGAGTCTAACCCTCATGTACATCCACAAGACTGGGATCCTAATTAGAATACTATAAATTTCATGGCCAGGTGAGTGACACACACCTGTAATCTCAGCAGCTCTGGAGGCTGAGACAGGAAGAGTTCAAAGCCAGCCTCTGCAAAAGCAATGTGCTAAGCATCCCTCTACATAAAGTACAAAATAGTGCTGGGGATGTGGCTTAGTGATTGAGTGCCCCTGAGTTCATTCCCCAGTAACTCCCCCCCAAAAATTTCATTCTTATATAAATACATCAAAATAGATTCTACTCTCATATATAAAGAGAACAAATAAAAACAGTTGCTGAAATACAGGCAGATGAAATACTGTGCTTTACTTTTTATGATGTCTCTGATTGAATTTTAGGACATGGGGTAGGAAATAATGTGTGTTACTCCTCATATTTATAGTGGACCATAGCAAAATATGCTCCCAGGTTTAATGGGTTTCAGCAGCAAGACTCCCAGGAACTTCTGGCTTTTCTTTTGGATGGTCTTCATGAGGATCTCAACCGAGTCCATGAGAAGCCATATGTGGAGCTGAAGGACAGTGATGGACGACCAGACTGGGAAGTAGCTGCAGAGGTTTGTCCATTTTGAGTGTCTGTTGTAAACAACAGATTAAATGTTCTAGTCACAAATATGTGTGGCACCACTTAAATGCAAACTAAAATGTTCTGTAACCATAATTTTACTGAGAACAAAATAATTTATTTTCTCTGCTTCATTATTATGTAGTAATAGTGACACAAAAACATTTAATGAAAATAGAAAAATATTGCTATTTCACATTATTAACTTTATGGGATGGGATAGCAATGATTATCCAGTAGAACTTAAAGCGTTATAATAATTGCTAAAATAACATATACAGTGACTGATAGCTGTGTTTTATCTGCTTCTTATGGACAAAGAACTCTAATACTTAATGCTGTTACCAGAGTTAGGAACAAATGAAAATTAAGATTTTTTCATATGAATTTACTCACTTACTTACATACATACTTATGATGCTAAGGAGTGAACCCAGGACCTTACACATATAGCCCCAGCCCCTTTAATATTTTACAGACTAGTCAGAAAAAATAATTCTATTCTCTATTCCTTCAGTAGACAATACATTTTAAATTACAAATCTGGATTATAAATTTATAGGCAGATAACTATTCTGTTTTAAATGAAGCTTAAGGATTATGTTCTTGACCTTTAAATGCAGTATACTTAGTGCTTTTGGATTTATGTAGAAATCTTATCTTTTGAATTTTGGGATGAAAAACAGATTTGTATCTCTCTCCTTGGTAGGCCTGGGACAACCATCTGAGAAGAAATAGATCAATTGTTGTGGATTTGTTCCATGGGCAACTAAGATCCCAAGTCAAATGCAAAACATGTGGGCATATAAGTGTCCGATTTGACCCTTTCAATTTTTTGTCTTTGCCACTACCAATGGACAGTTATATGCACTTAGAAATAACAGGTGGGTCACAAAGATCTAAAATATTATTTGACTCCATTTCTTCTACTTTGTACACACACAGCCTAAATTTGTAATTATACTTACTTGTCTATAGTGAGTTCTCATAAAGATCAGTAGTCAGCATGTTATAATCTAACAATCTACATTCAAGTATGATTTGGGATTTGAAAGACATGGAACCTGGGCCTATTTGTGCATCCATTGATTGTTTTGTTTGGACATGCCAGAAACTTTGAAATATTGCAGAGCTGCTCATACTTACATATAAGATGAACATTTAAAAATCTTAATTTTCCTACTATTATTCTTAAGTACTACCTTAGTATTTACATATATAATACAATTCTAGACTGAGTTGTTTGCTATTTGCAAGTCAGATATATCTGCTTACAGTGTATAAGACTTTGAGTGTAACTTGGATTTTACTTATAAAATATCTTTTCTCTTTACTAGTAATTAAGTTGGACGGTACTACCCCTATAAGATATGGACTAAGACTGAATATGGATGAAAAGTATACAGGTTTAAAAAAACAGCTGAGTGATCTCTGTGGACTTAAATCAGAACAAATCCTTCTTGCAGAAGTACATGGTTCCAACATAAAGGTAATATTAATTACTCTTTCTAGGAAACCTTTGATTCCATCCATCAGAGTTTAGTTTTCTCCATTATTATCAATTAATTATTATGTTAAATGGCCATGGTAGATATGGGGGGGTTGTTTTGTTTTTGGTATTGGAGATTGAACCCAGGGGTGCTTAACTACTAAGTCACATTCCCAGCTCTTTCTATTTTTTATTTCAAGACAGGGTTTTGCTAAGTTACCTATGGCCCTAAATTTGCTATTCTCCTTCCTCAGACTCCCAAGTCACTGATGGTGGCGGATTTTTTTATTTGTTTTGTTTTTTAATATTTTTGTTTTAGTTGTAGGTAGACACAGTACCTTTATTTTATTTTTTTGTGGTGCTGAGGATCGAACCCGGGGTCTCACATGTGCTAGGCAAGTGCTCCACCACTGAGCCACAAACCTTCATTCCCCTGGGAGTGGTGTTTTTAAAGAAGGAAAATACCTAAGGCTATCCATATGAATTGATCTAGCTGAGTCATTATAATATAGGCTCTCCCCTGCAACTGTTGGAACTACAACAATAGCCCTTCTATAATACCACTATTACTGGAATTCTTCCTAGGTTATTTTGTTACTTATGATTGTGTATTTATGAATAAACAGCCCTGTGTCTGAGGGTTCTGCATCCCCTGACTCAACCCACCATGGATGAAAAACACTTGAAGAAAAACTATCATATTTAAACTGATCACGTACAGACTTTTTTTCTTATCATTATTCCCTAAATAATACACTATAACAACTATTTACATAATTGTTATGTTGTATTACCAATAATCTAAAGATGATTTAAAGTATGCTTGCATTTGCTGATTTTGGTGTCTGCAATGAGTCCTAGAACCAATCCCCTAAAAACACTAAGGGAAAACTATATGCTTTACCTTTCAAAATGCTAAGAAATTAGAAAGTAAAGACAAATTGACACAATCATGTTTCCTGCATATCAGTTGGGGAAATAGTCTAATATATTGTCTACCCTATATGCTTCTTCCATTAAAGTTCTTTAAGTTGTCCTTGAGGTTTCTGAATAAAACCCTACCTCACTGACATTTTTCTTCATGTATAACTTAAAAAGTGAGATCTCTGTGAGGATTTTGGGTTTATATTCTTGAAACAAAAAGACACAATGTAGGAAGTTAAGCATACACAACATACTTTTTTCTTTCTAAAAAGGGAAAATGATTTTCTTTGGCTGTGAGGTGGGTTTCAATTATGTTATCCAGTATACATCTTTTAGTTAGTGAAGAAGTTATTCAGTTCTCTTATTTGTTTTACCACTGAAATTCCTAAGACAGACATTCTCTTCAAATAGATGAGAGATAATTTTTCCATTTTGTCTGAAACATCCCTTCCTTCTCCTTTTGCTTTTTTTTTATCTCCCCCCCTCCCCACCCCCAGAACTTTCCTCAGGACAACCAAAAAGTACGACTCTCCGTGAGTGGATTTTTGTGTGCATTTGAAATTCCCATCCCTGCATCTCCAGTTTCAGTTTCTAGTCCAGTACAGACAGGTAAGATAAAACTAGAGCCCCTTCTTGTGACCTCACCTTTGAATACTGTTTTAAGAGTTGTCATCTTTTTTTGTATTTGTTATGCTAAGGATATTAGAGCAAAAGAATTTTTAATTTCTTTTGATTAGAGCACTGTAGATATACATAGTAGCTTGATTCGTCCCAACAAAATCATACATCCATGGGATTTGATCTGTTCCATTTCATTCCCCATTCTTCCCCACTTCCCCCTTCCCCCTTCCTTCCCTCCATCTCCCTTCCCCTCCACAGATCCTCCCATTGCTCATCCATTTATTCATCCTTTATTGGCGCTTTCCACACACACCTATAGGTGAAATTCCCTGTGGTATATTTATATATGCACATAATGTGATTTGTTAAATTTATTCTACCTTTCCTCCCTTTTCCCATCCCTCTTCCCTTCCTTTTAACCTCCTTCTACTTAGAGCAAAAGAATTTTTGAACCCAAAAGAAACTTTAGTGATTTCTTTTATAAATGAGGAACCCAAAATTCAGAAAACCCATGTGACTAAGTTAGGTAGGTGGCTACTAGCTCATATATCATTGGCATTCATATCTCTTTTAATATTTTTACTCAGTACCAACATGGTGACCCATGGTTTGAGAGGAACATATTACCAGAAAACATTAGCAATAAGTTTAGCTGAAAAGGAAGCAGTCCAGTTATTGAATGTGATTGAATATGGGTCAGTCAGTTTTTTTGGCCATTAATATGCCTTGTTCTTCTTTATACTGCTTATAATTAGTGTAATACTCTACCTATAAAAGTTTCATAGGAATCAGGCTCCTCTCACTGGCATGTAGTAGATACTACTGATAATGAGTTAGTAGATGATTTAATGTTGCTTATCATTTTTGTGCTACTAGTGATTTAACCCAGGGGATCTTAACCACTGAGCTACATCCCTAGTCCTTTTTATTTTGTGAGACAGGGTCTCACTAAGTTGCTTAGGGTCTCACTAGTCACTGAAGCTGGCCTTGAATTTATTATACTCCTGCCTCAGCCCTCCAGATTGCTGGGTTTACAAGTGTGTGTTACCCTGCCTAGCATAATATTGATTTTTATTTAGAGACAGTAGAACCCTGTAATAATAATGGAAACTTTCTATGAACTTTTCTTTCCTATACATATTTACCAGTTACATGGACTTTTGAGCGCTTGAAATGTGACTAGTGAGACAGAAGAAATATATTTTTAATTTGATTTAGATTTAAATTTTAAAAGCAATTTCTGTTTAGAAGCCAGATTAGACCTAGCAGTTTTAGAGGAGTGTAGAATTTTAGAGCAGAGGAAAAAGAAAACAAGTGGTAGAACTGTGTGCCACAACATGGTGTTCATATAGATTTGTTCAAGAATTCTACTTAACAGGTTTCCTGTTAAGTTATTCTTGCTTTGTCATTTAATCATCGAAGTGAGTTTCAAAGCAAAGTCTGAAATTAAAATCTTCCAATAAATCTAGAATTCTTATTTGAGCTATGATTTCTTTCTATCTTATGTTAAAAGAGACTATACTGTCCAGGTCCTCAGAATACTTGAGAAAAGAGCAAAGATGAAGATAGCATAAGCTGATGATGCTGCACATATCTTTGAATTTACAGATTTCTCCTCTTCCCCATCTACAAATGGAATGTTCACCCTGACTACCAATGGGGACCTGACTCGACCTATATTCATCCCTAATGGAATGCCAAACACTGTTGTGCCATGTGTAACTGAGAAGAACTTTACAAATGGAATGGTGAATGGCCATTTGCCATCTCTTCCTGACAATCCCTTTACAGGATACATCATTGCAATCCACCGAAAAATGGTTAGTCAAATGTTGGGCAACTTACTGTTGGTCTTGTCAGTGTCACTTGTGAAACAGCCTTTTTCTGTCTTTACACCATCTTCATTAAACACATCTTCTGTATGATGTTTATACTAATGTACGTAATCAGAGCTGGGATTTAGTATCACATGTTAATGTATGCAATGCATTCCTCTCTTATATATTAAAAGGCACCAGGATAGCCAGTGCTTCTGAGTACTACTTTTTTAAAATTTGTATCACCTATGTGTTCATTATCTTCATAGGCATGTACATCTTCTTGGCCATTTAAATGTGAATGCCTTTGGATAAAGTCTTTTAAATATCGTTTTGCTTTTTAAAAAAAAAACCTGAGAATATTCTTTGATAAGTTTTTCATAATTCATTGATAAGCTAATTTCTTCATTAAAGGCTGACTCTCTGATTTAAAAAAAAAAAAAAGATTTGAAAACTAATCAGTAGATAAGAGGCTGAATCCCAGCAGTTCAAGTGGCAGAGTCAGAAGAATCACAAGTTCAAAGCAGCAACTTAAGACCCTGTCTCAAAAATTTTTAAAAAAGGGCTGGGATGTAGCTTGATGATAGAGCGCCCCTGGGTCAATCCCCATTACCGCCCACAAAAAAATGAGTGGGACTGGAATTGTAGCTCAGTGGTAGAGCACTTGCCTGGCACTGGTGAGGCACTAAGTTTGATCCTCAGTACCACATAAAAAGCAAATAAATTAAAAAATGAAGGTTAAATTCTATAAAAAAAAAATGAAAAAGATAGTTATAGTTTATAGGAGAACTTGATACAATAAAAGGGGCACTGGGCTAGGACCTGTGTTTTAGTACTCTCTCTGCCACTAGATAGCCAATTGAGCTCTTTGGACTTTATTTTATTTTTTTTAATATATTTTTACTTATAGATAGATACATTACCTTTATCTTCTCTGTTTATTTTTATGTGATGCTGAGGATCAAACCCAGTACCTCACATGTGCTAAGCAAACACTCTACCCCTGAGCCATAACCCCAGTTAACTCTTTGGACTTTTAGTGGCCTAATTTTATAAAAATAAAGGAATTTGGCTGCTAAGTAATGTCTTAAGATCCATTAGTTACCTGATCTCTATTTAAAAACTCATTCTAGGGGCAGGGGATATGGCTCAGTTGGTAGAGTGCTTGCCTCGAAGGCCCTGGGTTCAATCCCCAGCACTGAATAAAAGAAAACCCTCTATTTTTTTTTCATTCCCATCTTATTTATTATGTTTACTGGATGAAAAATACTATTCCCTACTCACTTAAAAAGCCAATGAATTAAGCTTTGTAAGAGTGTATAAAGTCAATATAAAAAGGTTAAGTATAGTACATGCTTAATTAGTATACTGAGCACATCCCCAACACCACCAAAGAAAAGAAGAAAGGAAGAAAAAGAAAAAAGTATCAAGTATATCACTTCTATGATAAGAAAAATGAATTTTTTTAAAACAAAGAAGAGGCACTATATTAATTTCCTGGGACTGCTGTAACAAATTACCACCAACTTGGTGACTTACTATAATAGAAGTTTTCGGTTTCTGTGCAAGATCTCTAAAATCAAGGAATTGGTAGCTGTGCTCCTTCCAGAGGCTCTAACAGAATGTTTCCTTGTCTTTTTCAACCTCTGACTCCAGGCATTCCTTAGTTTATGACTTGCTGCATAACTGCAATTTCTCCCTTTTCATATGGCCTTTTCCTTTGCTATCTTCTTTTCTCTTAAGGATACTTGGCATTGGATTTAGGACCTATTGAAATAATAGAAAATTTTGAGATCCTCATCTTAATTACATCTGCAAAAACCCTTTTTGCCAAATGAGGTTGAATTTACCGATTCCAGGGTTTAGAATGTGAATATATCTTTGGAGGGGCCACCATTCACCCTCTCCAGATATTTTTATCATAGTATTATGAAAGTTGAGTACCAAAAAATAATTAAGTACCTAGGAAAAATTTTTTAAATTTATTTTTATTGTAAACAAATGGGATACATGTTGTTTCTGTTTGTACATGAAGTAAAGGCATAGAGTAATGGTATTTGATTGATTGTTATTTTTTCCTTCCCCCACCCCTCCCACCCCTCTTTTCCCTCTACATAGTCCCTCCTTCCTCCATTTTTGCCCCCCTCTCACCCCCCACTATGTGTCATCATCCGCTTATCAGTGAGATCATTCGTCCTTTGGTTTTTTGAGATTGGCTTATCTCACTTAGCATGATATTCTCCAATTTCATCTATTTGCCTGCAAATGCCATAATTTTATCATTCTTTATGGCTGAGTAATATTCCATTGTATATATATATACCACAGTTTCTTTATCCATTCATCAATTGAAGGATATCTATGTTGGCTCCACAATCTGGCTATTGTAAATTAAGCAGCTGTGAACAATTGAGGTGGCTGCATTTCTGTAATATGCTGATTTTAAGTCCTTTGGGTATAGGCCAAGGAGTGGGATAGCTGGGTCAAATGGTGGTTCCATTCCAAGCTTTCTAAGGAATCTCTACACTCTTTTCCAGAGTGGCTACACTAATTTACAACCCCACCAACAATGTATGAGTGTACCATTTTCCCCACAAACTCACCAGCACCTATTGTTGCTTGTATTCTTGATAATCGCCATTGTAATGGGGGTGCATTTCTCTTATTACTAGAGATGTTGAACATTTTTTCATATATCTGTTGATTGCTTGTAGATCTTCTTCTGTGAAGTATCTGTTCATTTCCTTAGCCCATTTGTTGATTGGGTTATTTGTATTCTTGGTGTGGAGTTTTCTGAGTTCTTTATATATTCTGGAAATTAGTGCTCTATCTGAAATATGCGTGGCAAAGATTTTCTCCCACTCTGTAGGTTCTCTCTTCGCATTGCTGATAGTTTCCTTTGCTGAGAGAAAGCCTTTTAGGTTGAATGTATCCCAGTTATTGATTCTTGCTTTTACTTCTTGTGCTATGGGAGTCCTGTTAAGGAAGTCTGATCCTAAGCTGACATGTTGAAGATTTGGACCTACTTTTTCTTCTATTAGATAAAGGGTCTCTGGTCTGATTCCAAGGTCCTTGATCCATTGTGAGTTGATTTTTGTGCAGGGTGAGAGATAGGGGTTTAGTTTCATTCTGTTGCATATGGATTTCCAGTTTTCCCAGCACCATTTGTTGAAGAGGCTATCTTTTGTCCATTGCATATTTTTGGCACCTTTGTCTAGTATTAGAAAATTGTGTTTATTTGGGTTTGTGTCCATGTCCTCTATTCTGTACCATTGATCCACCTGTCTTTTTTGGTGCCAATACCATGCCATTTTTATTACTGTTGCTTTGTAGTATAGTTGAAGTTCTGGTATTGTGATACCCCCTGCTTTACTCTTCCTGCTAAGTATTGCTTTAGCTATTCTGGGTTTCTTATTCTTCCAGATGAATTTCATGATTGCTTGCTCTATTTCTGTAAGGTACATCATTGGGATTTTAATTGGAATTGCATTGAATCTGTATAGCACTTTTGGTATTATGGCCATTTTGACAATATTAATTCTGCCTGTCCAAGAACATGGGAGATCTTTCAATCTTCTAAGGTCTTCCTCAATTTCTTTCTTCAATGTTTTGTAGTTTTCATTGTAGAGATCTTTTACCTCTTTGGTTAGATTGATTCCCAAATATTTTATTTTTTTTGAGGCTATTGCAAATGGAGATGTTTTCCCTCATTTTCCTTTCAGATGTTTCATTGCTTGTGTATAAAAATGCTTTAGAGGGCTGGAGATATAGCTCAGTTGGTAGAGTGCTTGCCTTGCAAGCATGAGGCCCTGGGTTCAATCCCCAGCACCGCAAAAAAAAAAAAAAAAGCTTTAGATTTATGCGTGTTGATTTTATAGCCTGCTGTTTTGCTGAATTCATTGATGAGGTCTAGAAGTTTTCTGGAGGAGTTTCTTGGATCCTCTAAGTATAGAATCATGTCATCCGCAAATAGTGACAGCTTAAGTTCCTCTTTTCCTATTCGTATCCCTTTAATTTCTTTAGTCTGTCTAATTGCTCTGGCTAGAGTTTCGAGGACAATGTTGAATAGAAGTGGTGAAAGAGGACATCCCTGTCTTGTTCTCGTTTTTAAAGGGAATGCTTTTAGTATTTCTCCATTAAGAATGATGTTGGCCATGGGCTTAGCATAAATAGCCTTTACAATGTTCAGGTATGTTCCTACTATCCCTATTTTTTCTAGTGTTTTGAGCATGAAGGGGTGTTGTATTTTGTTGAACGCTTTTTCTCTGTCAATTGAAATAACCATATGATTCTTCTCCTTAAGTGTATAGACATGATGGATTACATTTATTGATTTATGGATGTTAAACCATCCTTGCATTCGAGGGATGAACCCCACTTGATCTTTGTGCACAGTTTTCTGAATATGTTTTTGGATACGGTTTGCCAATATTTTGTTAAGGATCTTTGCATCTATATTCATCAAGGATATTGGTCCAAAATTTTCTTTCCTTGATGTGTCCTTGCCTGGTTTGAGTATGAGGGTGATATTAGTTTCATAGAATGAGTTTGGTAGGGTACCCTCCTTTTCTATTTCCTGGAATACTTTGAGAAGTATTGGAATGAGTTCTTCTTTGAAGGTCTTTAGAACTCAGCTGAGAAGCTGAGAATCCGTCTGGTCCTGGGCTTTTCTAGGATGGTAGGTTTTTAATGGCTTCTTCTATTTCATTGCTTGATATTGATCTGTTTAAATTGTGTATGTCCTCCTGGTTCAGTTTGGGAGGAGCATATGTCTCTGGAAATTTGTCAGTGTCTTCGGTAGTTTCTATTTCGTTGGAGTACAGATTTTCAAAGTAGCTTCTCATTATGTTCTGTATCTCAGGGATGTCTGTCGTGATATTTCCTTTTTCATCACGAATTTTAGTAATTTGAGTCTTCTCTCTCCTTCTCTTTGTTAGTGTGGCTAAAGGTTTGTCTATTTTGTTTACTTTTTCAAAGAACCAACTTTTTGTTTTGTCAATTTTCTGAATTGTTTCTTTTGTTTCAATTTCATTGATTTCAACTCTGATTTTAATTATTTCCTGTCTTCTACTACTTTTGCTGTTATTCTGTTCTTTTTTTTTTCAAGAATAATTGTTTTATTTTTTACATTTCAAAATTTTTTAAATTTATTTTTGTTGTACACAAATGGGATACATGTTGTTTCTGTTTGTACATGGAGTAACAGCATACCATTTTTGTAATCATACATTTACATAGGGTAAAGATGTTTGATTGATTCTGTTATTTTTTCCTCCCACCCCTCTTTTCTGTTCTTTTTCTAGGGCTTTGAGCTATAATGTTAGGTCATTTAGTTGTTGACTTTTCATTCTTCTCTTGAATGCGCTCCATGCAATGAATTTTCCTCTTAGTACCACTTTCATAGTGTCCCAGAGATTTTGATATGTTGTATTGTCGTTTTCATTGGCCTCTAAGAATTTTTTTATCTCCTCCCTGATGTTTTCTGTTATCCATGTTTCATTCAATAGCATATTATTTAGTCTCCAGGTGTTGGAGTAATTTCTGTTTTTTATTTTGTCATTGATTTCTACTCTAATTGCATTTTGATCTGATAGAACACAAGGAAGTATCTCTATTTTTTGCATTTCCTAAGGGCTGCTTTGTGGCATAACGTATGGTCTATTTTCGAGCAGGTTCCATGTGCTGCTGAGAAGAAAGTGAATCCGCTCCTTGATGGAATATTCTATATATGTCTATTAAGTCTAGGTTATTGATTGTGTTATTGAGTATTATGGTTTCTTTGGTTGGTTTTTGTTTGGAAGATCTATCCAATGATGACAGCAGTGTGTTAGTTTGTGGTCTATTTGATTCCTGAAATTGAGAAGGATTTGTTTGATGTACATGGATGCACCATTGTTTGGGGCATAAATATTTAGTATCGTTACGTCTTCCTGATTTATGGTTCCCTTAAGCACTATGAAATGTCCTCCTTTTATCCCTTCTGACTAACTTTGGCTTGAAGTCCACTTTATCTGATATAAGGATGGAAACCCCCACTTTTTTTACTGAGTCCATGTTCATGGTAGGTTTTTTCCCATCCTTTCACCTTTAGCCTGTGGATGTCTTTTTCTATGAGATGACTCTCTTGCAGGCAGCATATTGTTGGGTCTTTCTTTTTAATCCATTCTGCCAGTCTGCGTCTTTTGATTGATGAGTTTAGGCCATTAATGTTCAGGGTTATTATTGAGATATGATTTGTATTCCCAGTCATTTGGGCTTATTTTTGGTTTTTTAACTAGGCTTGGTTTCTCCTTTGAGTGGATTTTTCTCTAAGATGGTTCCTCCCTTTGCTGACCTACATTATTGTTTTTCATTTCCTCCTCACGGAATATTTTGTTGAGAACATTCTGTGTAGCTCAGCTTTCTATTTGTAAATTCTTTTAACATTTGTTTATCATGGAAGGATTTGATTTCATCTTCACATCTGAAGGTTAGTTTTGCTGGGTATAGGATTCTTGGTTGGCAACCATGTTCTTTCAGAGCTTGAAATACGTTATTCCAAGCCCTTCTAGCTTTTAGAGTCTGGGTTGAGAAGTCAGCTGCTATCCATATTGGTTTCCCCCTATATGTAATCTGATGCTTTTCTCTTGCGGCCTTCAAAATCCTATCTTTATTTTGAATGTTAGGCATTTTCATTATAATGTGCCTTGGTGTGGCTCTGTTGTGATTTTGTGCATTTGGTGTTCTCTAAGCCTCTTGTATTTGATTTTCCATTTCATTCTTCACGTTTGGGAAATTTTCTGATTATTTCATTGAATAGGTTGTTCATTCCTTTGGTTTGTATCTGTGTGCCTTCCTTAATCCCAATAATTCTTAAATTTGGTCTTTTCATGATGTCCCATAATTCTTGGAGATTCTGTTCATGATTTCTTACCATCTTCTCTGTTTGGGCAACTTTATTTTCAAGATTAAATATTTTGTCTTCATTGTCTGAGGTTCTGTCTTCCAAGTGGTCTAGTCTTTTGGTGATTCTTTCCAACGAGTTTTTTAATTTGGTTTATTGTTTCCTTCATTTCAAGGATTTCCGTTTGTGTGTGTGTGTGTGTGTGTGTGTGTGTGTGTTTTCTTTTTTTTAAGAATCTCTCTTTGTTGAAATGATCTTTTTCTTCCTGCAGTTGCTCTTTCAACTGCTTATTGGTATTATCATTCATTGCCTGCATTTGCTCTCTTATCTCATCCTTTGCTTCGCGAATCATTTTAATCATGTATAATCTGAAGTCCATTTCTGACATTTCCTCCACCATAGTGTCATTGGATTCTTTTAATATAGAATCCAGATTTGTTTGGATCATTTTCTTCCCTTGTTTTTTCATGTTTCTCATGTATCTTCCCCTTAGCAGTGTAGATCTGGGGTATTGCAGATTCCCCCCTATAGGCTTATAGTGGCCCTATAGGTTTCCTAAACCTTTTCTTTAAGGGGGAGATCAACATTAGCAGTGCCCAATTCAGACAGTATGCAATCCTAGACCAAATAGCTCCTATGAGGACATTAACAATAATGTCATAATAAACAGAATGAGTTCAATTATTATCTTCAGTATAACAAACAGATTTGCAATAAGGTCTGCAGTTTCTGATGCAGGACAAAGAGGATGCAGAGGGATGTAGGATGTAGCTCTTAATGGGATAAGAAAAGAATATACAGATGTTCTAGATAATAGAGAGGGTGAGAGTATAATCAAAAGAAATTGGTTGTTAGCATGCAAAAAGGGAGAAAGAAACTCTGAGGGAACAGGTAAACAAAAGGAAAAGAGAGCAAGAAAAGTAAAGAAATAAAAACTTAAAATTGTTCAATAAGGAGAAAAAAGAAAATCTACAGTATAACAGTCATATAGTATTCAAACCTCCCAGTCTTCAGTAGCCTGATGCATGAGAGATACCTGACAATGAACTTCAAGCCTCCAGCAGGAGTCTCAGGATGGGATTTGCCCCACCTAAAGATTGGAGCTGTGGCTTCCATGATTATCCAAGATGGCCGCTCTGGCTTCCAAATGTGTTGGCAAGTGGGGAGCTGCACCTCGCGGGGTGTGGATGTGGTCAGCTGGAAGTCCTGGAGGCGGGGTGTAGTTTGTCAGGTAGGGGTCCTGGAGGTGGGGCATGTTGGTGTGGTTGTGGGATCCCGGAGGCAGGGTGCAATCAGTTGGTCTGGGGTCCCAGTGATAGGGCGCAGTCAGTCGGTCTGGGGGTCCTGGCGGCAGGGAGCAGTCAGTCCATGTGAGGGCCCTGGAGGCAGGGAGTGATCGATCAGGCTGAGGGATCCTTGATACAGGGCTCAGTCAGTCAGGCCAGGGATCCTAGGGTCCTGGCTTTTGTCTCAAAATGGCGGCAGCCACGTGTAACCAAACCTGCAGGTACTGTGACAGTGAACTTCCAGGCAACAGCAGGCAGCTGGTGCACCCCTGGCGGTCAGCAATCAGTTTGCTAACTGTTGTCAGACGATCCGGAGGTGAATCTTGGGCCGTGGGGGATGGATAGGTGTAAGGCAGGCGATGGACAGGCGAGAGGCAGGCAAATGGCGGAAGATAGCGCCTGACAGTGAGCAATCAGCACTCAAAAAGACGTCGATATGCTGGCAGACTGCGGGTGATCACGGCAGACAAATGGGGTAAACAGCAGGGGATAGATATGCAGCAAAAACTGCCTCACCAAGAAACAGATATCCTCTGCTTGAAACCAGAGTTACGGAGTGACAAGGAACACAGCCTCCCTCTAGTCTGCCATCTTGGATCCCACAGATATCGGAAAATTTTTATAAATGATATACATGACATCTATATAGAAAACAATAAAATATTAATATATATTAAAGAACTTAAATCTTTGAAGTAAAAACTGATGTTCATGGATCAGAAGATAGTATTTTTAAAAAAATAGTTCTGCCAGGTGCAATGGCGCACATCTATAATCCCAGCTGTGCATGTATGTATGCTTATGTATGTATGACTTAATAAACTGATTCTCACATGGAAATAGTGCCAAGTGTAGCCAAGACAGTTTTTTTTTTTTGTTTTATTTTGTTTTGCTTCTTTGTATAAGAGATTGAACCCAGAAGCACTTAACCATTGAACCACATCCCCTGCCCATTTTATTTTTTTATTTTGAGACTGGATCTTCCTAAATTGCTGAGACTGGCTTTGAATTTGTGCTTCCCCTGCCTCAGCTTCCTGAGCTGCTAGGATTACAGGCTTGCGCCACTGTGCCTGGTAGCCACCACACTCTTAAAGAAAAGTTGAACAGCAGATACCAAGATTTGTTTTTTAAAGATGGTACTTAACAACAATGTGATGTTGCTATGAAAAAAAAAATAGATCATTGAAATAAAATAGAGAACTCAAAAACAGGTTCACAATGTATGAACACTTGATTTATAACAAAGATGGCTTTGTAGTGCAGTGAGAGAAAGAGATTTTTCTCAGTAAATGGTGCTTGGGACAATTGGATGTCCATATGAAACTTCTTTACCTATTTCTTGTCATAAATCTATCTGAAGGGCTGGGGTGACTCAGTGGTAAAGTGCTTGCCTTGCATGTGTGAGGCACTGGGTTCGATCCTCAGCACCACCTAACATATATATAGGTGGACTATAGAACTAATTCTGAAAACAATAAAATGGCCCTTAGAAGATGATAAAGGTGAATATATTCATACTGCCGGTATAGGGAAAGACCATTTAAATTGGACACAGAAAATATTAATCATAAAGGAAAAGATTGATAAATTGGACTTCATTAAAATGGAGACCATTAGTTCCATCAGAAGACATCGTTAAGAGAGTGAAAAAGGGACCCTTGGAGAAGAAAGAAAAACGATCAGCCACCTTAGTAATCAGGAAAATATAAAACCACTGGAATAACTAACCCACCACAGTAGCTAAAATTAAAACCTATCGGTAAGGATAATGGAGCAACAGAAACAGTCATACCTCTATGAGAATGTAAATTAATAAAGCTGCTTTGGAAAATAATTTTCTTGTTTAAGCTAACCATTTCCACCCCTGGATATCTACCCAACAGGTATGTGCATCAGGAAATGTGTACAGAAATATTCATGGCAACATTATCAGCAATAATCCAAACTGAAAAGACAAAATGAAAGTGTTAAATGTCTATTAGTGGTTGAAAGAATAAGGCAGTTGATCTATATTCATATAATAGGATATTATGCATCAATGAAAATAAATTTTAATTATATCACCATAATCTCATAATGTTAATAAAAAATCTAGACACAAAAGAATATGAATTATATGATTATTTTTAAAAAATAAAACCTTGAAAAACATACAGTGATATTTAGTATTTGTTTATTGAACAATCATTGAACCATAAACTCATTGTCAGCTCTAAATTTGCATCATTGGTTAGTCCTTATTATAAGTAGTTTCCTTCATGATCTAGCAAGTTACTTTTGGTAATGCCTAAAATTTATTATACTGTCTCTGTCATAAGTCAACTCCCTTTTTCCACTATTTTGGTGAATGATAACACCATTCTTTCATGCTCAAGTCTAAAACCTGAGAGCATTCTTAGATTATTTTTTCCTTCTCTTCTAAAACTTCATATTCAGTATATGACCATACCTTTTAATTTCTTCTTTTTAAAATACTACTTGATCCTGGCACAGTGCATTTGCCTGTAATCCCAGCTCCTCAGAGTGCTGAGGCAGGAGGATAGCAAATTCAAGGCCAGCCTGGGCAAATTAGCAAAACCCTGTCTCATAATAAAATTGTTTAAAAGGGCTGGAAATGTAGGTAGTTCCATGGTAGGGTGCTTACCTAGCATGTGTGAGGCCCTGATTTCCATCCCCAGTACTGCAAACAAAACAAAAGAAAGTAAAATAAAATTTGAATTTGTCATTTCTTCTTTGTTTCATGACTGCCATTCATACCCTTTTGAAATCATAGTTGAATTGCTTTGAAAATAATTTTTTTCCTGTTTTTTTTTCTGCAGGGTAGTAACAGAAGAGGAATAGTCAATATTGAGAAATAGGAGAGGGGGAAGACAGTACACTGACATAATAACTAAATGATGAGTCAGCTTCAAGAAAAAAGGAAGAAAAAAGTAGATAAGTCTAAAAAGAATGAAAACTGGAAAAAGGCAGTGTAATCAAGTACAGAAATAGGGCAAAAACTTGGCAGAGTTCAAGCAAGTTGAGTTTTTTCAGAGGGGAGAAAAAATTCTGAGGAAAGAACAAGAAGAAAATTCCTGGTTCAGTAGAACTGGGTGTAGAAATTCTCCTGGGAAGAACTTAGTAGATGTGGGCCCTAGGGCACTGGGATAAGTTGCCTATTAGAGGATGAAAATTGTATGGGGTTTTCATTTTTGGTGCTAGGAATTGAACCCAGGAGTTCTTTATCACTGAGCCACATCCTTTCTATTTTTTTATTTTTTGAAACAAGGTCTTGCTAAATTGCTGAAGCTGGTTTTGAATTTGCAATCATCTTGCCTCAGCCTCCCAAATTGCTGTGATTACAGGCATGTACCACTGCACTAGGCTTTGTGGGTTTTCTTTTGAGACAAGATCTTGCTGAATTGCCCAGACTGGCCTCCTGCTTGTGATCCTCCTGTCTCAGCCTCCGAAATAGCTGTGATTATAAGGAACACATGACTGTGGCTTCACTAAGTTTCTTATTTTAAAATATATTTGAACTGAACTGTCTAGGTTCCTTGGAGTCTTACAACAAAATTGATAGATGAAATCAGGTCTTAATGTTTTGTGTTTAGCAAAGCTTAAATGAATAATGTCAAAATAAAATGCTTGTGAATCTGAAATTAAAAAGGTCTTGGGCTGGGGTTGTGGTTCAGTGGTAGAAGTGCTTGCCTGGCATGCGTGAGGCACTGGGTTCTATCTTCAGCACCACATAAAAATGAATAAATAAAATTATTTTTTTAAAAAGGTCTTTTTAGTTAGAAACTAGCTAATCATTCATGTGTTTATAAGTTATTGATTTAGCTTTTCTAACTATTTCATAAAGACCATTCTTTTAAAATAATTAAACGTCTGAGTACTCAGCAGCTTTTTGAATAATCTTGACCTCCCACCATCCATTCTGTTATTCTAAACTTCTGATTTATTAAGAAGTCATTTCCAGTCAAATTTTTATGGTAGGTATGCATATATGTGGGCTAATCATCCCTAATATGAAAATTTCCAGATTAAGGATGCTTTCCTGATAAAGTTAAATGCAAATATTTAAAAATCTATAAGATCTGGCATCTGAAAGACTTCTGGTTCCAGGCATTTTTGGAAAGTATATTCATCCTGTATTAAGGAATGTTATCAGAACCTCTTTAACATAAAGCAGATTTTTAAAATTTTGACCTTTTTATTCTATATTTAAAAAACAAGAATGAAGTCACTTTGTTGCTTTTAGCAGGGTGAATCAGTTGTTATAAACTAACAATTGGCTTTCAGAAATTCCAGGAATTGGGGATTGCTTCTTTAACAACCACTATCAACAGCTTATTCTTAGAAAATTACATTTTGAGGGACATTTTTATTTATTGGCAAACTTTCTAGAGAAAGAATGAGTTTTAATTGTTCAAAGGCCTTCAGCTATGAAGCTGTTGCCAGTTTTTACATAGGTTTAGTATATGTGACAAATGTTTATCAGCGAAAACTATAGATTGAAAATATTAAATACTGAACTCCAATTTTGATATGTAACTGAAATTGGCAATACCACTACCCTTCAATAACTCCACCTTAAATATCACTGCATATTTTTTAAAGATGGTTCCATGAAAGAAGATTGTGATAGTAATTAAGTTGAAAATGGGTAGTAATGGATGTTATTGGCAAACTTGGAAGAATCAGAGGCCTGTGTTTTCACTCTCTTCTCTTATTTGTACACATAGATGAGAACAGAATTGTATTTCCTGTCATCTCAGAAGAATCGCCCCAGCCTCTTTGGAATGCCACTGATCGTTCCATGTACTGTGCACACTCGGAAGAAAGATCTATATGATGCAGTTTGGATTCAAGTATCTCGTTTAGCCAGTCCTCTTCCACCTCAGGAAGCTAGTAACCATGCTCAGGATTGGTAAGTTCAGGGGATTAGCCTGGACTTGTGGGTTCCAAACTATAAAAGAATAATTTATGTGAATTCGTAGGGTACAAAGGACTTTCCATGTCAAGTTAAGTCACTCTTGGAAGAACCATTCAGATAGCATTTAAGTAAACCTGATCTTTTGAGTAAAAGAAACTATGCAGCTTCCTTTTGTCACATAGATATTCCAGTGTCTAATAATTCTTTCATTTACCTGCTAATGCTTCAGGCAATATCCTTGACTTCTGTTATTGCAAAAGTAAAGAGTATGAATTCACTAGGAAATATGTATTGTCTCAATTATCTTTGAAATTCAGAATGGGAGTAATATTGTATGTATCTATACATGAACTATGAAAAAGTTTCATGCCATAATATGTGATTCAGTTGGATAATTTTCATACTATGTCATTTTTTAAATTTTTTTATTTTATTTATTTAAGTTTATTTTTATTGTAAACAAATGGGATACATGTTGTTTCTGTTTATACATGGAGTAACAGCATACCATTTGCATAATCATACATTCACATAGGGTAATGAGGTTTGATTCATTCTGTTATTTTTTTTCTCCCCCCCACCCTCCCACCCCTCTTTTCCCTCTATACAGTCCCTCCTGCCTCCATACTTACCCCCTCCCACCCCCCCATTATGTGTCATCATCTGCCTATCAGTGAGATCATTCGTCCTTTGGTTTTTTGAGATTGGCTTATCTCACTTAGCATGATATTCTCCAATTTCATCCATTTGCCTGCAAATGCCATAATTTTATCATTCTTTATGGCTGAGTAATATTCCATTGTATATATATACCACAGTTTCTTTATCCATTCATCAATTGAAGGACATCTAGGTTGGTTCCACAATCTGGCTATTGTGAATTGAGCAGCTATGAACATTGATGTGGCTGTATCTCTGTAGTATGCTGATTTTAAGTCCTTTGGGTGTAGGCCAAGGAGTGGGATAGCTGGGTCAAATGGTGTGTCCATTCCAAGTTTTCTAAGGAATCTCCACACTGCTTTCCAGAGTGGCTGCACTAATTTGCATTCCCACCAGCAATGTATGAGTGTACCTTTTTCCCTACATCCTCTCCAACACCTATTGTTGCTTATATTCTTGATAATCACCATTCTAATTGGGAATTCTAAGATGGAATCTTAGTGTAGTTTTGATTTGCATTTCTCTTATTACTAAAGATGGTGAACATTTTTTCATATGTTTGTTGATTGCTTGTAGATCTTCTTCTGTGAAGCGTCTGTTCATATCCTTAGCCCATTTGATGATTGGGTCATCTGTATTCTTGGTGTAGAGTTTTTTGAGTTCTTTATATATTCTGGAAATTAGTGCTCTATCTGAAGTATGAGTGGCAAAGGTATTCTCCCACTCTGTAGGCTCTCTCTTCACATTGCTGATAGTTTCCTTTGCTGAGAGAAAGCTATTTAGTTTGAATCTATCCCAGTTATTGATTCTTGCTTTTATTTCTTGTGCTATGGGAGTCCTGTTAAGGAAGTCTGATCCTTAGCCAACAAGGTGAAGATTTGGACCTACTTTTTCTTCTATAAGATGCAGGGTCTCTGGTCTGATTTCAAGGTCCTTGATCCATTGTGAGTTGATTTTTGTGCAGGGTGAGAGATAGGGGTTTAGTTTCATTCCGTTGCATATGGATTTCCAGTTTTCCCAGCACCATTTGTTGAAGAGGCTATCTTTTGTCCATTGCATATTTTTGGCACCTTTGTCTAGTATTAGAAAATTGTATTTATTTGGATTTGTGTCTGTGTCCTCTATTCTGTACCGTTGATCCACCTGTCTTTTTTGGTGCCAATACCATGCCGTTTTATTACTGTTGCTTTGTAGTATAGTTGAAGTTCTGGTATTGCAATACCCCTTGCTTTACTCTTCCTGCTAAGGATTGCTTTAGCTATTCTGGGTTTCTTATTCTTCCAGATGAATTTCATGATTGCTTGCTCTATTTCTGTAAGGTACATCATTGGATTTTAATTGGAATTGCATTGAATCTGTATAACACTTTCGGTATTATGGTCATTTTGACAATATTAATTCTGCCTATCCAAGAACATGGGAGATCTTTCCATCTTCTAAGGTCTTCCTTAATTTCTTTCTTCAATGTTTTGTAGTTTTTATTGTAGAGATCTTTTACCTCTTTGGTTAGATTGATGCCCAAGTATTTTCTTTTTTTTGAGGCTATTGCAAATGGAGTTGTTTTCCTCATTTCCCTTTCAGCTGTTTTGTCGCTTGCATATAAAAATGCTTTAGATTTATGCGTGTTGATTTTATAGCCTGCTATTTTGCTGAATTCATTGATGAGGTCTAGAAGTTTTCTGGAGGAGGTTTTTGGATCCTCTAAATATAGAATCATGTCATCCGCAAATAGTGACAGCTTAAGTTCCTCTTTTCCTGTTCGAATCCCTTTAATTTCTTTAGTCTGCCTAATTGCTCTGGCTAGAGTTTTGAGGACAATGTTGAATAGAAGTGGTAAAAGAGGACATCCCTGTCTTGTTCCCGGTTTTAAAGGGAATGGTTTCAGTTTTTCTCCATTAAGAATGATGTTGGCCATGGGCTTAGCATAAACAGCCTTTACAATGTTCAGGTATGTTCCTACTATCCCTATGTTTTCTAGTGTTTTGAGCATGAAGGGGTGTTTTATTTTGTCAAACGCTTTTTCTGCGTCAATTGAAATAACCATATGATTCTTCTCCTTAAGTCTATTGACATGATGGATTACATTTATTGATTTACAAATGTTGAACCATCCTTGCATTCCAGGGATGAACCCCACTTGATCGTGGTGCACAATTTTCTTAATATGTTTTTGGATACGGTTTGCCAATATTTTGTTAAGGATCTTTGCATCTATATTCATCAAGGATATTGGTCTAAAATTTTCTTTCCTTGATGTGTCTTTTCCTGGTTTGGGTATGAGGGTGATATTAGCTTCATAGAATGAGTTCAGTAGGGTACCCTCCTTTTCTGTTTCCTGGAATACTTTGAGAAGTATTGGAATGAGTTCTTCTTTGAAGGTCTTGTAGAACTCTGCTGAGAATCCATCTGGTCCTGGGCTTTTCTAGGATGGTAGGTTTTTAATGGCTTCTTCTATTTCATTGCTTGATATTGATCTGCTTAAATTGTGTATGTCCTCCTGGTTTAGTTTGGGAGGAGCATATGTCTCTAGAAATTTGTCAATGTCTTCATTAGTTTCTATTTTGTTGGAGTACAGATTTTCAAAGTAGCTTCTCACTATGTTCTGTATCTCAGGGGTGTCTGTCGTGATATTTCCTTTTGCATCATCTTTTTAGCAATTTGAGTCTTCTCTCTCCTTCTCTTTGGTAGTGTGGCTAAGGGTTTGTCTATTTTGTTTACTTTCTCAAAGAACCAATTTTTAGTTTTGTCAATTTTTTGAATAGTTTCTTTTGTTTCAGTTTCATTGATTTCAACTCTGATTTTAATTATTTCCTGTCTTCTACTACTTTTGCTGTTATTCTGTTCTTCTTTTTCCAGGGCTTTGAGCTGTAATGTTAGGTCATTTAGTTGTTGACTTTTCATTCTTTTCTGGAATGCACTCCATGCAATGAATTTTCCTCTGAGTACCACTTTCATAGTGTCCCAGAGATTTTGATACGTTGTATCATCATTCTCATTGACTTCTAAGAATTTTTTTATCTCCTCCCTGATGTTTTCTGTTATCCATGTTTCATTCAATAGCATATTATTTAGTCTCCAGGTGTTGGAGTAATTTCTGTTTTTTATTTTGTCATTGATTTCTATTCTCAGTCCGTTATGATCTGATAGAATACAAGGCAGTATCTCTATTTTTTTGCATTTCCTAAGGGCTGCTTTGTGACATAACATATGGTCTATTTTCGAGCAGGTTCCATGTGCTGCTGAGAAGAAAGTGAATCCGCTCCTTGATGGAATATTCTATATATGTCTATTAAGTCTAGGTTATTGATTGTGTTATTGAGTATTATGGTTTCTTTGGTTGGTTTTTGTTTGGAAGATCTATCTAGTGGTGACAGTGGTGCATTAAAATCACCCACAATTATTGTGCTGTGGTCTGTGTGATTCCTGAAATTGAGAAGGATTTGTTTGATGTACATGGATACACCATTATTTGGGGCATAAATATTTAGTATCGTTACGTCTTCCTGATTTATGGTTCCCTTAAGCAGTATGAAATGTCCTCCTTTATCCCTTCTGACTAACTTTGGCTTGAAGTCCACTTTATCTGATATAAGGATGGAAACCCCCACTTTTTTTACTGAGTCCATGTTCATGGTAGGTTTTTTCCCATCCTTTCACCTTTAGCCTGTGGATGTCTTTTTCTATGAGATGACTCTCTTGCAGGCAGCATATTGTTGGGTCTTTCTTTTTAATCCATTCTGCCAGTCTGCGTCTTTTAATTGATGAGTTTAGACCATTAATGTTCAGGGTTATTATTGAGGTATGATTTGTATTCCCAGTCATTTGGCTTATTTTTGGTTTTTATGTTGGCTTGGTTTCTCCTTCGAGTGGTTTTTCTCTAAGGTAGTTCCTCCCTTTGCTGACCTACATTATTGTTTTTCATTTCCTCCTCATGGAATATTTTGTTGAGAATATTCTGTAGCTCAGGCTTTCTATTTGTAAATTCTTTTAACGTTTGTTTATCATGGAAGGATTTGATTTCATCTTCACATCTGAAGGTTAGTTTTGCTGGGTATAGGATTCTTGGTTGGCAACCATGTTCTTTCAGAGCTTGAAATACGTTATTCCAAGCCCTTCTAGCTTTTAGAGTCTGGGTTGAGAAGTCAGCTGCTATCCATATTGGTTTCCCCCTATATGTAATCTGATGCTTTTCTCTTGCGGCCTTCAAAATCCTATCTTTATTTTGAATGTTAGGCATTTTCATTATAATGTGCCTTGGTGTGGCTCTGTTGTGATTTTGTGCATTTGGTGTTCTCTAAGCCTCTTGTATTTGATTTTCCATTTCATTCTTCACGTTTGGGAAATTTTCTGATTATTTCATTGAATAGGTTGTTCATTCCTTTGGTTTGTATCTGTGTGCCTTCCTTAATCCCAATAATTCTTAAATTTGGTCTTTTCATGATGTCCCATAATTCTTGGAGATTCTGTTCATGATTTCTTACCATCTTCTCTGTTTGGGCAACTTTATTTTCAAGATTAAATATTTTGTCTTCATTGTCTGAGGTTCTGTCTTCCAAGTGGTCTAGTCTTTTGGTGATTCTTTCCAACGAGTTTTTTAATTTGGTTTATTGTTTCCTTCATTTCAAGGATTTCCGTTTGTGTGTGTGTGTGTGTGTGTGTGTGTGTGTGTTTTCTTTTTTTTAAGAATCTCTCTTTGTTGAAATGATCTTTTTCTTCCTGCAGTTGCTCTTTCAACTGCTTATTGGTATTATCATTCATTGCCTGCATTTGCTCTCTTATCTCATCCTTTGCTTCGCGAATCATTTTAATCATGTATAATCTGAAGTCCATTTCTGACATTTCCTCCACCATAGTGTCATTGGATTCTTTTAATATAGAATCCAGATTTGTTTGGATCATTTTCTTCCCTTGTTTTTTCATGTTTCTCATGTATCTTCCCCTTAGCAGTGTAGATCTGGGGTATTGCAGATTCCCCCCTATAGGCTTATAGTGGCCCTATAGGTTTCCTAAACCTTTTCTTTAAGGGGGAGATCAACATTAGCAGTGCCCAATTCAGACAGTATGCAATCCTAGACCAAATAGCCCCTATGAGGATTAACAAAATTGTCATAATAGATAGAATGAGTTCAAATATTATCTTCAGTAAAGCAAACAGATTTGCAATAAGGTCTGCAGTTTCTGATGCAGGACAAAGAGGATGCAGAGGGATGTAGAATGTGGCTGTTACTGGGATAAGAAAAGAATATACAGATGTTCTAGATAATAGAAAGGGTGAGAGAGTAATCAAACGAAATTGGATGTTAGCATGTAAAAAAGGGAGAAAGAGACTCTGAGGGAACAGGTAAACAAAAGGAAAAGAGAGCAAGAAAAGTAAAGAAAATAAAAACAAATTTTTTCAATAAGGAGAAAGAAGAAAATCTACAGTCTTTTGCTGGAGATATATAGGTGTCACCAAACAAATAGTTGGAATTTAAATCCCTGAGACAAGACTATTTAAAAGAGCAAGAGTTAAACAATCAGATGCCTAAGATCTAACTTCCTGATGCATTCCAACATTTAGAGGTTGAAAAGAGAAAGGAGAAATAGCGGCCAGTAATGGGGCGGGGCGGGGGAGACCAGAAATGAGCAGGTAACCAAAAGTTAAGTGAAGAAAGTATTTCAAGGAAACCATGATCAGTTGTTTCAAATCAGAGAAGTTGAGTAAGAAAAGGACTAAAAACTGCTACTACATTTCATAAAATGTCAGTCTTTGGTGACCTTTGTGAAAGCTGTTTTAGTGAAGGTTGAATGAATGAATGAATGAATGGAGGTTGGATGACTTGAAGAGAATGATCTAATTAGCCATTTTAAAAATAACAGGAGTTTATCTTCTGGAAATATTTATAGATAAAATTATAAAATCCCTCTGATTTCCATCAAATAAATGTAGCAAGTCACAGTAACCAAAAGGTAAAAACTATCCTAGTGTTTATCAGCAGGTGAATGGATAAGCAATAGCAGTATATATACAATGGAATATTATTTGGCACCAATATAAATGAAGCACTGACACATTTTGCAACATAGATGGAGTTCAAAAACATTATGCTAAGTAAAATAAGCCAGACACTAAAGGACAAACATTGTATGATTTTACTTTTATAAAGTATCTATAATGAGCAAATTCATGGGGACAGAAAATAGATTAGTTATGGTTAGAAAGTGGGGGTGTTGGTCAGCTTCTCATTACTGTAACAAATACCTGAGATAACCAGGTTAAAAAGAGGAAAGATTTATTTTGGCTCTTTTTTTTTCCTTGTGGTGCAGGGGATTGAACCCAGGGCCTTGTGCTTGCAAAGCAAGCACTCTACCAATTGAGCTATATCCTCAGCCCTGGCTCACAGTTTTAAGAGATTTTAATCCTTGGTCAGTTGGCCTCAGCCCTTGCTTTTCAGCCCTTGGCAAGGCAGTGCCTCATGGCAGTATACAGTTCAACAAGGTGCTCACCTTATAGTAGCCAGGAATTATAGACAGGAAGAAGCCAGGCTTCTGATATCCCTTCAAATGCAATAACTAATACTCTCAGTGACCTAACTTCTTCCTCTAAATCCCACCTCCTAAAGATTCCACTGCCTCCCAATACTACCATGGGTTCAAGACCAAGCCTTGAACACATAGACCTTTGGGGGACAGTCAAGATCCAAACTAACAGAGGGGAAGTTGTTTTTACTCAATGGATGCATGGGTTCCTCTGAGAGTGCTTCTTGTTCATTTTGGCCCCCTCTTTCATTCAATTCTCACTTACTGTTGATTTTATTTGGACAGGATACTAGACAGTAAGGACTATCAATATCATTCATTGGACAAGTTATGCAGAAAGATGGGGAATTCCCATGCCAGACACATAATTCTCTTTTGCCCTTACAGGGAGTCTTTATCACAGTTTAATTAACCTCTAGCAGTCATGTGATAGCCACTATCAATTGCCAAATGAGCTGAAAAGTATACTGCTTTGAGATTATGTTCCTTGCTTAGATTCTTTTTTTTCTCCCAGCTTTATGGACTAAAATTAAAAATAGAAACTAGGGGACAAGGGAGTGTCTTGTTTTTCAGGGGATTTTTGGTGCTAGGGAATAAACCCAGAATCTCACACTTGCTAAACGTGTGCTCTACCACTGAGCAACACCCTCAACCCAGAAACTGTTTAAGATGTACAACTTGATGTTATGGTATATATATAAATTGTTGTTTGTTGTAGAGGCAAAGTTCAGTACATTTTTAAAATATTTGGACAACTTATAAAGCTAACTCGACACAATTGTTGGTGATTAAAAGAAGCTATGTATGTGTAGCTTATGTCTTTGAGTAGTTAAGGTAGAGAAAAGGGGATACCTACCTAACCTGTACCATAAATAAGGAATCCAATTAAAGAAGACAGTCTTTTAATATAAATATAGTCTTTTATGTTATGTCAGTGTTCTTAGCATAGAAAGATCTAGTGTTAATTTAATTTAATATGAATTAAATCCTCCGATAAAATTAGGGCTGAAGGATATTTGGTATTTGATTTAATGATTGAATTATCTTGTAAGACTTTTATGTGCCACATAAACTCTCTTAGATACATCTGGCAATCCATGCCTTCTATAAGCAGAGATGTGGCCTAGTGTGGCTGGTACGTGGCTATAGCTGATAAGCAACATTGAGCCACCAACATGAGCGTAATGCTATGGCAGGATGCCCCTTCCTAGGATCACTTTAAGGGAAGATGAAAAGGAGATGCATCTCAAACCAGAAATGCTTCTTAGGTTTATGTTCTCTTCTCTTTCAGTGATGACAGTATGGGCTATCAATATCCATTCACTCTACGAGTTGTGCAGAAAGATGGGAACTCCTGTGCTTGGTGCCCATGGTATAGGTAAAGTGATCTTCTAAAGAAAAATTTTTGTAGAATTGCAGCCTCAGATTATTGTGCTTTTTCATAAGATTTCCAGTTTTGAGAAGTAGTAGCAAATAAGCAGCTTGAAATAAACTTAGAATTTGTTTCTTCATCTCTTCCTTGTGAGATTGACAACTAAATTTTGCTTTTGAATCTTAGCTGGTTTTATAAACCCTATAGTACACCCCAAGTTCATAGCTTATGATTAATATTCATTATTCTAAACTTTTTTTTTTAACTTAGTCTTACTATGTTACCCAGGCTGATCTTGAACTCCTGGCATCAAGTGATCCTCCCACCTCAGTGCCCCAAGTACTGACACTGCAGACACACACCACCATACCTGCCTATTTTTACCCTAAACTTTCTGCTTTTTTAATTATAAATCAGTTAGGTCAGGCAAGATGGCACATGCCTGTAATCTCAGTGACTTGAGGCTGAGGCAGAAGAATTAGTTTATCCTTTGCAGTTTAGTGAGACCCCAACTCAAAATTTAAAAAATCAAAGGACTGGGAATGTAGGTCAGTAGTAAAGTGCCCTGGGTTTAATCCCCAGAACCTCAAAATAAAAACAAGCAAAACACATACATACACAAAACAATAAATGTAAATCACTTTGGAAGTTCTGAGCCAGTAGAACATCATATATTTTGGGTGTTTAGAAAGAGATATGGAGATTGATTGGTCATTGCTGTTGTAGTAGAGAAAGTGCCTGATAATACTGAAGTCAACTTTTAAAGAACTGTAATAGACTTAGCAAACTAAAATAACCTTTGGAACCTTTGTCATGTACTCCTCCCAACAACTTTAAAAATTGCATATTTTTGCTGGGTGCCCATGCCTGTAATCCCAGTGGCTTGGGAGTCTGAGGCAGGAGGATTGCAATTTTGAGGCCAGGCTCAGCAACTTAGCAAGACCATGTCTCTAAATAAAAATAAAAAGGGCAGGAGATGTGGCTCAGTTGTTAAGTACCCCTGGGTTTAATCCTTGGTACAAACAAAACAAAACAAAATTTACATATTTTTACCTAATGTCATTTTATAAACAAAGAGATAGGCATTGTTACACCAGATAAGTTATCCTCAGAGCATTAAATAACTGAATTTAGAATTTCTTTCTATTGTTCTATCTCAAATAGCCAGTTCCCATGTTTATTTGTCACTATGCTCACAGCTTCCTGTGTGTTAACAGTTGTTTCTCTAGTGCTGTATAAAATCAAGGATTTGAGAATTGGTAAATGATGCCCTGAACTAATTACTATATTTATGTAAATATTACTGTATTTATCCAAGTCTGGAGTTAGAATCCCATGACAAATTGTGAAGCCAAGAGGAAAGTAAGAAGGAAGAATATTTTTGATTAAGAAAATTTAAATTCCTTTGTAATTATTTCTTCCTTTCTGGGTCTTTTTCCCCTTTTTTAGATTTTGCAGAGGCTGTAAAATTGATTGTGGGGAAGATAGAGCTTTCATTGGAAATGCATATATTGCTGTAGATTGGGATCCCACAGCACTTCATCTCCGCTATCAAACGTCACAGGAAAGAGTAAGTGTGCAGGGATGCCATCAGATGTGGTTTTTACTTAGGAAATTTTCTTTCAGTTTGAATATCGTGACAATTTGAAACAACCAGAAACAGTCATCAGCATTCAACCAGTTGACACTTCACCATAATTGCTTATACTTTTTGTTTTTCAGCTTCTCAAATCATTGGTATTGGGGTGTTAAATTTCAGAAGTATTAATAACAAGTAAATCTTGGAACAAAACTCAGTGTATTTAAGAAGTTATATTCTCTAGCCCTGATATACCAATAACTATCCCTTTGACCATGTGTTAAATATCCCTAAAGCTATAGCATTTGATAAGCAAAATTATTTTAGTTCTCATGTATTCCAAAATTATAGGTGCTACCTTTAATAGGCATAGTGATCAGAAAAAGTTAGAAAAAGGATTGAGATGTTTTAAGACTGGATACTTAAGAGTACATATCTTAGTGGCTGTTGATCACACTTTACATTCCTTGACCACTGTTAGCTCAGTGGTAGAGTGCTTGCCTAGCATGCATGAGTCCCAGGGTTCAATCCCAGCAAGAGAATTAAAGGAGCTTTTTAAGTCATGAAGAATTGCAGCATGTTTTACGTTTATATAGCACTTTGAATGTTGGAAATTTAATTAGAAAAGCATTCGTTTTAGTAATTGACTTTTCTATCTTTTTATGCTTTTGAGGATTGAAGAAATTGTAGACCTAGTTCCCTATATGGAGCCCTAAATATGTCCCCACACACCACGAGGCTCCTGGGAGCTCTTTTCTTGCCAAATGAAAAAATCAGTGGGTGAAAAACTAAAGAAAAGCTGAAGAGAAGTTGATGTTCAAACCACACTCACTGGGGCAATGTAATTCAGTAACTTCAGCATGCCTCTTTGAAGAGGGAAAATTTTAGCAGTTGACAGCAACACAAAATCTGACAGAACATTATTCTGATAGGACATTTCTATCAAACATTTTTTTAAAAAATTGTTTGGTCTGTAAATTTCTTCCTGTTTATAACAATCCCATTGAGAAATCTAAAAAGCTCTGGAGAGCATCCTACTTCTAGGAAGAAGGGCCTACATCACTTATTTAATCTCACCCCACTTTCATTTTCAGTGATATACTTGGGATACCATGGAAATAGCTGTTGAGATAGACTGCATTACTAGGGAGTTGGGAACACATGACTAATCTAGACTTTCCTTACATGTGGTTTCTGTATGTGCTTTAGAGAGTCACATAGACATAGGAAATACAGTGGTTCAAAATTGAGTTTATTGCAAACATGCTTTGTATTTTTTATTCCAACTATTTTTCTCCTAGGAATTTATTGGTGGGAAATAAAATACTCTATCATATAACATTTTTTAAAACACCAAAAAATTAGAAACAATTTTATGTCAGTCTCACATTAGAGGAGTGGTTAAAGAGAGCATAGTAGATTCAAGTATAAAAAATTACATATACTGGGGGAAAAAATTCCTTCAATTGTTTAAAAAAAATACTGTTTAGGAAAAATAATAACATCTGCCAGTATTTTGACAGTAGTTCCCTTTGCATTAAGAATATAAAAGGTTTCCCTTTTTACATTTTGAAGAGTATGTCTATAAGTAATTTAAATTATTTGAACTAGTAGAAAAACTAAGCATAGAGGAGTACAGGGAATCTTTAGGGAAAATTTATTGATAAATATATATTATCAGTACAAATACGTTTTTAATTAACCTTTCATCCTCCCAGTCCCCCGTCTAGCTCCATTGCCTCCACAGAAAATACAGTCAATAAAAATCAACATTCTTCACTAGCATACTATAATTTGTGGTTGGTCATAAAGCATCTCTGGTATAGAGAGTTGAGATAATATTTAACTGGCTATGAGAAAAGAAACACTACTGTATTTGGTACACCTCTTTTTCTACTTATGCCAACAACCATGATACAGCATGTTTTCTTTGAAGCATGTCAGTTTTCCCCTTAAGTGACCAACACAAAAGATACTGAGGATTACAGTATTATTACTACAGAATTTGTGTTCAGGAAGGAAATTAGTGACCCAAGGTCAAGCCCAATTTCCTTTTTAAAAACAATTTTCCTCCAAGTTCCTCTTTGTAAATGAGTTCTTTAGACCAGATGGTGATGCAGTGTTAAAACCATGATTGCATAATCAACTCCAACCTTGATAGTTTATTGGGGCATTTGACAGCCTCATGATTCCCATCCTCTCCAAAGAGAAAAGATCTCACCTGAAAATTTGTTCTAAAGAGAATAACCTAAATTGTGCCAGTTTGTAATGCAAGCAGCCCAGTGTTCCTATCATGAGTTTCAGTAAAGAAAACTTGTGAGAAATTGCCTCAGGCAAAGATAACCAGTTCACCTGTGGGAGGAAGGGCAATAAATGGAATGATGGACATAGTGTGACCTTTACCAGAAAGAGAAGCAGTCATTGTTGAACTTGTAGTCCAGTCCCTGCCTTGAGAGAAAAATATCTCTGTGTGAAGTCTCATGCAGTCTTCATAGTCCTGATACTGTGCCTCTCCCACCTTCTCATACATAATAGATAAACAGAGGGTCTCAGCTCCATGGTTCTGGAATTGCTCGTCAAGTGGTAGTCAGGAATGGAAGAGGGAAAAAGAATCTTTTACTGTTCCATTCTAAGTTTTTTTCTATTTTCCCACCTCCCTATCCCACCTCACCACAACATACCTACCCCTTTTTATTCTCTCCTTTCTTAGCTCCTTCTTGCTCCAAAGCCTAGCAAACTGGTTAAGGGCACCACTTAGGTTTGGGCAGGTATGGGGGCCTTTTCATAAGAGCAACTTAAAACCCCATACTCTTTTTTTTTTTTTTTTTAAAGCCTGCTCCTTTTTTTTTTTTTTCCCCTCCTTTTTCTTCTTTCCTGTGATGCTGGGGATTAAATCCAGGACACTTTACCACTGAGCTACATCCCCAGCCCTTGTTATTTGTTAATTAAGAACTGGGTCTCACAAAGTCACTTAGGGCCTCACTAAGTTGCTGATTCTGTCCTTGCCACCCTCCTGCGTTAGCCTCCTGCTGGGATTACAGGCATGCACCACTATGCACAGCTTGCTCTATCTTTTGTTGCTCTCTCAAATTAAAAGACATATAGGGTTAGGGGTGCAGCTCAGTAATAGAGTGTCTGTCTAGCGTGTATGAGACCTGGGTTCCTCCAGTACCCCAAAGAAGAAAAAGACAAAATGATGCACATGGTATTCTGATAAATCAGTATTACATGGTGTTGACATGCAAATAACATGTCTCCTATGGGGCTGTATCCTGGTGTTCTGCTTTCTCGTGGTTTTTCTGTAGTCTTCTGCTTCATCCAGATTATCTGTATTTCAGTGATATTTCTCCTAGCCTCTGTACTAGTATACTAATAATATTGTCTTTCTGAGTAAAATATAAATGACTTACTAAGCAGAGCAGACTTGAGATCTAATGCACATGTAAATTGTTTCAGTATTCTAAAATTGAAAAATAAACAGGTAATTCCAATTTGTTTTTGTCAGTTGGAACCATTCAAAAAATTTTCCCCCCCAAAATTGACCATATAAGTAGAAATTTTATGCAGGTATTATTGTTGTGATATTGGTGAATAAATTCATGTCTGTATTTACTCAGACTCTAGTTTGGGGTTTTTGTTTTTGTTTTTTTTTCCCCTATCTCATCTAGTGTAAGAAAGGGGTAAGTGACAGAAACAGTAATATATCTCTGTATGACTATTTTTTTTTTCCATTACTGGGGATTTAATCCAGGAATGCTCTACCATTGAGCCCTTATATTTTTTATTTTGAAATGGGATCTTGTTAAGTCATCCAGGCTGGCCTTGAACTTGAGATTCTGCTGCCTCAGCTCCTGATTTGCAGGGATTACGAGTGCACCACCAAGCCTGGTGGGATGACCATTTTAAATACCTTCACTACAATCCCCATTCATCCTAATCCCTCTCCCTGCAGGTTGTAGATGAGCATGAAAGCGTGGAGCAGAGTCGGCGAGCACAAGCTGAGCCCATCAACCTGGACAGTTGTCTCCGTGCTTTCACCAGTGAGGAGGAACTAGGGGAAAATGAGATGTACTACTGTTCCAAGTGTAAGACCCACTGCTTAGCAACCAAAAAGCTGGATCTCTGGAGGCTTCCCCCTATCTTGGTATGTTTCAGCCCTACCCTTGAGGGAGCAGTAGTCTAGTATAAAGGAAAAAAGCCATTAACATGAGTTTTTGTTATTTTTTAGAATA
The DNA here is from genome assembly GCF_902686455.1 of Sciurus vulgaris. Lineage (NCBI taxonomy): Eukaryota > Metazoa > Chordata > Mammalia > Rodentia > Sciuridae > Sciurus > Sciurus vulgaris. The sequence goes on from NC_136463.1 coordinate 37,384,534, forward strand.
ACACTTGTCCTGTAGCAGTGCTTAAAATATTTTCTGTGCAAGGTCTTTATGTTGAGTACGGAGGTGAATTTTTCTTAAAAATATTTATTAGTTCCTATTCCAGAAGAGTTTGCAACCTAGGAGAGAGAAGTCATATAGGCCAGTAACTACAATTCAGCACAACATGAGAAGTGCCACAGGTAGTATAACCTAATGAATTAGAACTTTGGAACAAGATAAAGACTCTTCCAGCTCCTTGGAGAGAGGATGCTTTAGGCTAGCCCTTAGACTATAGGAGAGTAAACCAACTGGGAGCTTCCATTGCCCGCTGAGTTTGGTCACACGACTGTCACACTGCCAAGTTATATGTGTGCGCATAAACACGCTAATGTACAGAACCTTATGTGTTCTTTTAGATTTGATTTACTTCTTCCCTCTCCTTTCATGGATTAGGAGACTTTCCTTTTGTCCATCAGAAGAGTTTGAAGTGACAGATTGATTTAAGAAACGTTTTCCTGCCAGGTGTGGTAACACACACCTGTAATCTCAGCTACTCGGGAGGTGAGGCAGAAGAATCTCAAGTTTGAGGCCAGCCTGGGCAACTTAGGGAGACCTAGAAAAAGACTGATACTATAGCTCAGTGGTAGAATGCCCTGGGTTCAATCCTCAGCAGTGCTAAAAAACAACAACAACAACAAAAAAACGTGTTTTTATTATGGGTAGAAGTTCCATCAAATGTAACTGTAAAGCCAGACAAGATAGCACACATCTGTAATCCTGGCAACTTGATAAGTAAAACAGGAGGATAGCAAGTTTGAGAGACCAGCCTCAGCAACGTGGCAAGACCCTGTCTTGAAATTAAAATACACAGGGCTAGGGATGTAACTCGGTGGTAAAGCAGCTCTGGGTTCAATCCCCAGTATGAAAAAATTAAAAAACAAATTAACTATAAGGTACTAAGGGTTTTTTTGTTTGCTTTTTGAGGTGCTGGGGATTGAACCCAGGGCCTCATGAATGCTAGGCAAGCACTCTACCTCTGAGCTGCACCCCCTAATAATACTAATATATTTCAACCAGACATTATATATATTTTCTCATGTCTTCATCCTACTATTCTGTGAAATGGATGTAAGTTTTTCTTTCCTTAGACCAGAATAGTTTTCCAGGGAAGGATGCAGAAGAAATTGATAGCACTATTGATAGCACTGATTTAGCTAGCTCCAGGAATGGAAACTAGGGGAAGGGAAGACAAGGGCAGTGAGGGAGAGGTTTGGGAATAAGGTAGGTAGGAAATAGGGAGACTTTTTTTAAATTAAGGTATTTTAATAATTGTATAATCATTACATAATATATATCAAGGAGTAAAGGAACTTATAAAATATATTTTCAAGGTCTTTAAAGAATAATGATGTTATATATTCTTGAACATTTGTATGTGTTAGACTTGTTTTTGGTACCTTCAGAACACTTTAACACAGGTGTTTCCTACCTTTTCATCTCCAGATTATTCACCTTAAACGATTTCAGTTTGTAAACGGTCGATGGATAAAATCTCAAAAAATTGTTAAATTTCCTCGTGAAAATTTTGACCCTAGTGCTTTTTTGGTACCAAGAGACCCAGCTCTGTGCCATCGTAAACCACTCACACCCCAGGGGGATGACCTCTCTGAACCAAAGGTTCCAGCAGGAGAGGTGAAGAAAGATGTCCAGAGCTCTGCAGGAGAAGAAGATGTGCTCCTGAGCAAGAGCCCATCCTCACTCAGTGCAAACATTACAGGGAGCCCAAAAGGTGAGGAGGCCTGGAGTGGACTGAGGGAGGGACTTTCTTGGGCCCCCCTGTATACCACATATTTCCCTCTGTCTTCTACTCTGAAGGAGCTGCTTGGTGGGAGTGGGAAGAACCTATCTGAAATGAGACTTATCTGTATTTGAACTGTGTGACTTTTTATTTTTTTAAGGTGAGTTTAATCTGTTTACTTTTTTTAAACTATTTGTTCACATTTTATGTGATGCTGAGAATCGAACCCATTGCCAGGCAAGCACTCTACTACTGAGCCACAACCCCTGAACTGTGTGACTTTTAGCAAAAGATGTATCCTCCCTAAATCTAGTTTCTTAATGTGTAAAATGGAGAGAATACCAAGTTCACAGTGTGAGGATTGAAATATCAAGAGGGATATACTTTATATAATGCTTAATATGTGATAACAGGAACAATAGTTGTCATCCTTGTTCCCTTATAGTTGAAGCTCTCAAAAGTATAGTCTGGGAAACCCACAGGAGTCCCTAAGACTTAGGAAGTCTCAAATATCAAAACTGTTTTTATAAAAATACTAAGACAATATAGTCATCTCTGGGTATCTGAATTATCTTTTAAAAATCAAGATCTGCACAGTTTCAAGACCCGCCTCAATAACTTAGCAAGTCCCTGTTTCAAAAAGGACTGCAGGTGCTGGGATTGTAGCTCAGTGGTAGAGCACTTGCCTTAGTACATGTGAGGCACAGAGTTTGATCCTCAGCACCACATAAAAATAAAAATGAACAAAATAAAGGTATGTCCATCTACAACTAAAAAATATATTAAAAAAAAAAGAGAGAGAGAGAACTCAGGATATAGCTCAGTGGTAAACTGCCCCTGAGTTCAGTCCCCAGTACTAAAAAATTAAACATTTTTTTAATAATCAAGATCTGCCCAAAAGAGGTGGTACACACCTGTAATCTCAGTGGCTTGGAAGACTGAGGTAGGAGGATCCTGAGTTCAAAGCAAGCCTCAGCAACTTAGCGAGGCCTTAGGTAACTTAGTGAGACCCTGTCACACACAAAAAAAAAAAAAGATAAAAAAATAAAAAGGGCTGGGGATGTGGCTCAGTGGTTAAGTGCCTCTGGTTTCAATCACCAGTACCAAAAAAATATATATATATATAAAATAACATAAAGATCTGGGACAAATATAACACAATGATAAGAAATAATAAAGCTGAGTATAATCACATTCTATAGATCTTACTAAAATACTGTTGTTAGAGGTTGAACTGTATCCTCCAAAATGATATGTTGAGGTCTTAACCATCACACACAGTCATCCCTTAGTGTCCTTCTGAGTTTGTTTCCAGGACCTCCCATGGATATGTATCCAAAATCTAGATGCTTCAAGTTCCTTACCTAAAATGATGTAGTATTTTGCATATAGTGTGTATATATTTTCCCAGTATACTTTAAATCATCTCCATGTTACTTGTAATTACCAGTACAGTGTAAATGCTATAAAAATAGTCATGTAGCATTGTTTAGAAAATGATTGAAAGAAAGGAAGTCTGCACATGTTCAGTACAGATACAATTTTTTCAAATAATTTTGATCTTCAGTAGCTTTAGTCTATTAATGTGGAAACTTCAGATAAGAAAGGGCAAGTGTGCATGACTTTATACTTTCTCTCATAAATGTACAGTGAGGGCTGGGGTGTGAGTCAGTGTTAGAGCACTTGCCTAGTATGCATGGGGCCCTGGGTTCAATCCTCAGCACCACAAAAAAATAAAGGGATTGTGTACACCTACAAATAAAACAAAATATTTTTATAAATGTACAGTGAGTCAAAGACAACATATCATGTGAATATATCATCACTTTGACAGTGAATGTGCTTGTGTATTTTGTTTTTTAAATTCCTTAGTTTGACTTTCTAATATAGAAATACTAAAAGATAAAATACAAACAAAAGTTATAGGAGCCCCAATAATTTTTGAGGACATTAAAGCAGGTGGGGATGGGAAATAGTGACCATGAAGGTTAAGTCCACTACTATATAAACTTTTATGTGAGGTGGAGTTTATCCTTAGTACTATGCCTAGTAATAGTAAGTACTTAATAAATGGTTATATTTTTGTCTAATTTTTAAAAGGAGAGGAAAGTGTTTATAAAGCTCTTTAGTTTAATAATTATATTGTTTTGAACTGATTGTGACATAAATCACTTTCATATACTGTACATTTTCAGGATATTGCTGCCTAAAGTATTGGCTATATAATATAAACTAAAGAGTAGCCAGTCAGCAGTGGCCAGTCAGGATTCCTCTATTTTTACCTTTATGTCTACATTTGTGAATGCTGGCTTCAAAGTTAGCATATGGTGTCTGACTTACCTTGTGGCATTTGGATTTATGAATCTTTCTTTTATCCCTTTCACAGGTTCACCTTCTTCATCAAGGAGAAGTGGAACCAGCTGTCCCTCCAGCAAAAATAGCAGCCCTAACAGCAGCCCACGGACTTTGGGGAGGAGCAAAGGAAGGCTCCGACTGCCTCAGATTGGCAGCAAAAATAAGTTGTCAAGTAGTAAGGAAAATTTGGATGCCAGCAAAGAGAATGGGGCTGGGCAGATCTGTGAGCTGGCTGATACCTTGAGCAGAGGGCACATACTAGGAGGCAGCCAACCTGAACTGGTCACCCCGCAAGACCACGAGGTCACTTTGGCCAATGGATTCCTTTATGAGCATGAGACATGTGGCAATAGCTACAGCAATGGTCAACTTCTAAACCACAGCGAAGAAGATAGCACTGATGACCAAAGAGAAGATACTCATATTAAACCTATTTATAATCTGTATGCAATTTCGGTAAGTAGTTTATTGTGTGATTTTCAGAGAATAGTCCACACTTTTCAGTGGTTTGTTCACTTACCTTCATTTGTTAATCCCAAGCATTTTTTATCACTTGCTTATTTGCTAGACTTTGTGCTTGGTGATAGCAAAATAAAAAAAAGAAATCCTGGCCATTTGAATAGATTCCGTGGAGCTCAAAGTGTGATTCAGGAAATGGTAATGTTAGCATAAGTGGGGTCAGAGGTTCAAATTATTCATTATTATGTGTTTCTAAGGAGTTTTGCTTTCTAAAAAATAATTACAATTATAAAGTAGTCATTTACTCACACAAAGTTGGGACTTATGGCATTTGTTTTTTGCTTTTTGTTTATTTTGTTTTTAGAAAAAAATTAGAAGGTTCCAAAACATTTTCTCTTACCCATCTAATCATCAGTATTCTTTTGCTCAGATCCTAGTGCTCTGCCTGGCTATAGTACTGGTGACTACTAACACACTCCCACTTTCTTCTCTTCTAGTGCCATTCAGGAATTCTGGGTGGGGGCCATTACGTCACTTATGCCAAAAACCCAAACTGCAAGTGGTACTGTTACAATGACAGCAGCTGTAAGGTAAATATTCTCAATCTGAATGAAAGTTGGAAACAGAATGTCAACAAATCTGGGGAATATTTGTTGAAAGAATAGATTTTCTTCTCAATAGGAAATAAGTATTTCTGTTAGGATCAGTGTATAGATATTGTCAGTATTAAGGTACCAAAGTGGGAGGGGGGTGTGCAGAGTAGAGAATAAAAATGTGAATAGAAAAAAAAAAAAAAAAAAAAGGAGATATTAGTTTGTTTGTTTGTTTTGGTGCTGGGGATTGAACCCAGGGTCTTGTGCATGCGAGGCAAGCACTCTACCAACTGAGCTATATCTCCAGCTCCGGAGATATTGGTTAATGAGAAAGAATTCCAATCTTTGGGGGTTTGGGGAGGGAACTGTTTCGTTTTCATTTTCTTTTGTTTTTGTTTTACAGTATTGGGGATCAAACTTACCTTAGCACATGCTTGGCAAGCACTCTATCACTGAGCTACACTCTCAGCTCCAATATTTTGAACTATTAGAATTTGGGGGATTTTAGATCATTCTTTTGACTCATCTTTGGTTATAATACTTTCTCAAAAGTATTTTTCGGGGCACATAAGAGATAGCTGACATATTAAATTAATTGGAAGCAATCAGGTTTAGTAATTAAAAAGGGTTATTCATCCTTTCACTGGAAAGGCTTAAGAGCCAGCATAGTGATGGCTCTTCTTTTATTAAAGGCTTTTCTTACTCCTTCAGGAACTTCACCCTGATGAAATTGACACCGACTCTGCCTACATTCTTTTCTACGAGCAGCAGGGGATAGACTATGCACAATTTCTGCCAAAGATTGATGGTAAAAAGATGGCAGACACAAGCAGCATGGATGAAGACTTTGAGTCCGATTACAAAAAGTACTGTGTTTTACAGTGAAGCTACCACTCTGGCTGCTAGACAGGCTGGTGGTGAGGGAGATGACTCCTTGTAGCTGACATTTGGCAAAAGCATCGCTGAAAGGCAAGCTAAATGTAGTTATTTTATCCTGTGACCCTGAAGCACAAAATAAAAATCCTAATTAAAATAGCAGTTAACTTTAAGAGTAGTAATAATTTTGTTTTGAATTCTCTCACAAGCTCTTCAACAGAGAACTTTCAGGCAGATCCACCATTAGCCTGTAAACAAAGGGTTTGGCACCAACCACCTGGGACCAAATAAGAATTCAATTGTGCTTGTCCAGATGTGAACAAACTTGTAGTGAGTATAGAGTTTACCAATAATCATAATAATATACTAAGGATTTCCTTGGAGTCAAAGTTAAAAAAAAAATTATAGTGTTGTCTAGGGACGACATGATATGCTACCTCCTTTTTCCTGAAGTTTTATTCTATTATATTGACAAGATGAAGAAAGCAAGATCATATAGGCGTGCAAGTGATTCTTATGGCAAAGATGCAGATTTTTCAATTTATTTTTTAAACCTTTTCCCTACATTTCCCTTTCTTGCTTTTTGTTTTTATTGTTGTGTTTGTGTTTGAGACACAACCAGTCACTGTTGGCAGAGGCATGTATAGTGGTCAGTCTTAGAAGGAGAATCCCTTAAAAACTACGTGCCTTCTACCCAGGGTCTTTGTTGGGAGACCCAGTAGAAAGAAAAAGCATCCTGGGAAATCCATCTAAAGTGGCCCTCCTGATAGAGGCACCTTACTTTTAGGATACTTGAAGTGTCCTCAAAAATGTGTATCTGCTGAGTGTAGCAAGGTAGTTGCAAGTAATTGCACCATCATCCCATGCATGTGTTGCACAAAGAGCTTCTAGGAAGGTAAGTGGCATCAGAGCTAGATGGTGTTTCACATTAGTGCTTGTTTTGTTCTTTGTTTCTTTGTTTTGCACTTTAAAAAAAAAGAAAATACATGCAAACAAACTTGTATTCTGATGGCTCTAAGGGCTATAAATTAACTTGACTGGGGTATTTTCCCCCATCATGTTGTATTTAAAAACAAAACACATAACACATCCCAAATGTTGATAGTTCATAAGTATTTTTTATGAAATTGGTGGGTTTAGGAAGTAAACTTCTGTTTTATTTGCATGCCCATTTGTTTTTATTTTCTTTTGATTTTGAATATTTGTCCCTTTTTTTTTGCACTAGTCATCGAAAGTATTTCTTTACTGACTTCATTTTTTCCTCTGATTACTCAAGACTGGAACAAAAATATACATGTTATTTATTTCTGGAAGCATTTTTTTCCTTTGTTTTTAAATATATATTCAAAGAAAATGTGTCTGCTTATTTTTTGGTCTTTTTAAAAATTTATTTAGACCCCAAATGTTAATTCTTATTTACTGTCAGATTCTATTATCCTTCCTTCCTTGCAGGTAGTAAATACCAATGTATTTAAGCATTTGTGTTCTGATATCTGAGGCCAGTAACTACCTAGTTCTTCTGAGAGCATTTGGAAAATTTGTCTTAAATGGCTAAAACGATGACTATAATTGCAAGTAGGAAGGAGTGACCTAAATGATATAAAGTCAGACAAAATGCATACTTTATAGTTTCAAGATTTTCCATTCCTACCTGGACAAGCCCCATGATAAAGTAGAAGTTTTAAATAATTTCTTTACTGGTGTTTTATTTAAGCAGGTAGCACAATCTACTAATGTTTGGTCTGTGTTTGTTATATTGGTTGTAATTAATTTTTTAAATTCATGAACTAGCAGAAAATTTATTAAATTAACTATTAACTACATTCACCTTGTAAATTTCTGTATAAAACTTGTTGACAATGCACTGACTTTAGAAACATGTACATAAATAGAGTGTAAATAAAATAGTGTTGATGTACTGAAATATGAACTGTATAAAAAAGTATTGGTAATTGTATATGGAGTGTACCTGTTTCTCTGTAACTATTATCCAAACAAATTAAAACTGTGGATGCCCATGTGCTGTTTTTCCTCACACAAGTAAACACAAAAAGTCAACTTCTTCAGCCTTTTTCTCTGTGACCCTGCTTTAATTCCCTTACTCGAGTACCTTTCTGACTTACAGAGTGGATGCTCCATCTCTGAGGGCAATAATAGGGTGAATTTGATTTAAACATGACTCACATCCCTTTTAGAAAATTATTCAGAAGACATTGAAGGGAGGGGGAAGAAGAGAAGGGTAGAGAGCTGGTAGTTAACTGAGAATGGATGGGGGAGGTCCCCCAGTAGTTTTCATACTCAGTAGGAGATGAGGTAAAGAACTTGTCATTTGTATCATGCCTTGAAACGTCCATAGTTTCTAGAGGGTACTGAGAAAGAAGGGATGTCCTTGGTTGTCTCTCTGGGAGGTCTCCAAGGAAGCAGTTGGCAGTGTTCATAACAAATGAAGATTTAGAGTGTTGTTTTTTGTTTTGTTTTGTTTTGTTTTGTTTTGTTTTGTTTGTAATCCTAAAATTTTATTCTAATTTTTGCAATCAAGTTGTTTTTAACATGACTTTGTTTATTCTAAGTAGTGTCAGTTGTTATACAGGAATCTGGAAACTAACATATAACCTTGCCTGGAGAAATAAACTATCAATTATTTCTTAGATATGGTGAAAGGGATGGGTGTTTCTAACATGTTACTGTTATTTAAACCTTGACTTCATTTTACATTTTCTTAGTATATTTTAACCTATTGACCTTTACATATACTTTGCATTTTCTAAATTAAAATAAATTTTAGTTACCTAGAAATATGGTTAGAAACATAGTATTTTTCTTTTAGTTTGGACTGTGACATGCTTATTCTCTAAATTTTTACATCATTGGGGAATGTATGTGCTTATGCTGATTTTGGTTTTTGTTTTTGTTTTTGAACTTCCCTTGCTATACCGACATGAAAACATTTTAATAGCATTTTAATAGCTCTCGTCTCACATTCTTCAAAAATGGGAACACACATTAAAAATATATAAAGTGAAAAGCTAAATCAGCATCAGTGGCAACTTGTTTAAGGAAAGGAGCAAGCAGAAATGAATATCTAAAGAACCATAAAAATCAAGTACAGCTCGGAAAGTACCAGTTTGTGTTCCTAGCTTTTCAAAACACAGCCTTGGAAGGAATGGGCAAGCATTTTGTTTCTACTTTCTGAATGGCCCTGTAAGTTGAAAGTGGTGTTCAGCCTCCTTGCCTATGACTGAGTGGTGATTCTGCACTGAGTCTCTTTGCCACTTGGTGGCATTACTTGCTGTGTCTACTTTTCTTACAAATACCATTTAATTGGAGCAAGTACATTATTTGCCATATTTTTCCTGGGTATTTTAATGGTCACATGTATGACTTGAAGAGCCAGGGATCCCAGTTTTCCTTGATGATATAAAAATAGTTTCCTTAGTATTGAAATCATAACGTCAGAAATGAACACACTTCTGTGATCAGAGCCCTATACAGAACAGAATGACAAAAAGAGGCCATCTTTGGGTTTGCCACACTTTGACCAGTAGGAGGCAAGATAGCAGATAAAAGTGCAGGAGAAACGAACCCAGGCCTACAAGGACTACATGAGGAATAAAGTTTAAGAGCAGGTTCAACCATGGATGAGTGGTGGTGACTTTATTTAGTTCTAGGCACATTTAAAGCTCCATCCGATTGTTGCCATGGAAGAATGTGGGTCCCAATATTAACGAAATCTTCCACCAAAGAGCAGTCAGAAGTCCAGATGCTAATTAAGATATCCAATTTAGAAATGTTGATAGTTACTTTAGGTTGTAGGTACTTGAGATTGAACCCAGAGTCTTGCACATGCTAAGCACTCTTAAGTCGTAGACTGAGATTTAATTTTTAAAAAATTTAAACGTTGTACTGTTGAAATAAAAATTTATTTGCAAGCAGAGGGCAGTGGCATAGATCTGTAGTCCCAGCATGTGAGGCTGAGGTGGGAGGATCACTTGAGCCCAAGAGTTCAAGACCAGCCCAGGCAACATAGACCTCATCTCAAAAGAAAAAAAATAAAAATCTTAATTGCAAGCCAGGTATAAGTCATCAGTTCATGCCCTCTATTGAGCAGAAAGATCATGGACTTTGAGCCTGTTGAATGAGAAGTTAGATTCCAGCTCTGCTGTTAAAACAGATGTGAATTAAAATGAGTTCCTTTAGACACTCAAATGTCTTATATCCACTGAGGATACCACTTTATTTCCAAAAGTTAATGAAAGGAACAGATCTTGTATATGAATAGGTATAGCTTGGCATCTATTCATTAGTAAATTAAACATTTTCCACTACTTCAGCAGAACATAGATAAAATAATAATTTTTTAAATATTATTTTTAGTTGTCAATGAACCTTTATTTTATTTATTTACTTATTTATAAGTGTTGCTGAGGATCAAACCCAGAACCTCACACATGCCAGGCAAGTGCTCTACCACTGAGCCACAACCCCAGCCCATTAATAATGTTTTGATCATACTCTGCCTGTCCAGAGATGTACAGCTAAGCAATACATACCTACCACATACAGTGGCATGTGCTAAGATTCACTGGGTGCAGTGGTTCCCAGCCTGACAATTCATCAGCTCCTCAGAAGAGATTCTTTTGCAGCCATTTTGCACTGGTGTGCATATTAGTCATTTGTGGGAATCACTGCTCCAGGGAATGAATCACTATTTCCAGTCTAATTAGGGAAAGATGATATGCAAGTGTGTATGTATATAAGGAGGAGTGATGGTAATTAACCAAAAGCTCCGTAGGCATAATGTGTCTGATGAAGTGCTGATTGAAGACGGACAGTAGGATGTTGACAAAGTATTTAGGGTTATATAACTTAGTGGGAAAAGGAAGTAAGCTGTTCCATGAAGCAAGATCAGAATTACATTTTCAGAAGCACGGAGAGCAGTTTAGACAGAGACAGGATTCAGGTGGTGTGTTCCAGAAGCAACATAGGCCTGCTTAATTTTTTTTTTTTTTTTTTTTTTTTCTCCTTACTGGAGATCAAAACCCAGGTGTGCTCTACCACCAAACTACACCCCAGCCCTTTTTATTTTGAAATAGGGTCTAGCTAAAATTGTCCAGACTGGTCTTAAACTTGCTATCCTCCTGCCTTAGCATCCCAAGTAGCTGGGATTACAGATGTGATGCACACCTAGCTAAATTTCTCTTTTTCATACAATCCACTTGTACTGAACTTTTTCTTGGCAATGAATTTTTTTTTTAATATTTTTTTTAGTTGTAGATGGATACACTGTATTTTTATGTGGGGCTGAGAATCAAACCCAGTGCCTCACAGGTGCAAGGCAAGTGCTTTACCACTGAGCTACATCCCCAGTCCCTATAATGAACTTTTTGACGTGGACACAAGCCCAAGAGAAACTTATCAATGGGCTCTAAACTTAAAGTGCTCCAAGGCTGAGGTAGAGGCAAAAGAAAAATATGGTCAGGTAGTAGAGGTAGAAAAACAAAGAGGTCTGGAAAGGAAGAAGGTGTGTCAGGAAGAGGAGTGCAATCACAGCAGTGTAGCCCAGGAAGAGGAGCTGGAGTGGCTGGGGTGTCTAAGGTCTTTGGGGCAGAAGGCAGGCTCCTTTGTTCCTAGCTAACCCCATGCCTCCCTCCCCCATCCACTGAAATTTCAAATTGAACAGGTGAGGGACTTCCATACTGGGGATCAACAGGGAGCCTCCTGGAATGGAGTAGAAGATGCCGGTGATCATCATCGGAGGCTGCAGAAGCACCAAGTTCAGAGCAGCCATCTTAGCTGGATGGAAAGCAGTGGTCTAGAAGTCAATCCACAGTGTTTGCTCCGTGCCTTGCAGAATTGTATGATTGACAGGCCACTTGCCTTCTCTTCACCTCAGTTCCTCTTGTGAATTGTGGTGGAGTTGCATTAGGTCAGTGGTCTTCATCTATTTTGAACCAGCATTGGAACAAGACCCTTTCTTCCAATCATGTCTTCTAGAGCAGATGAAGTTGGAGTTGCCGAGGTTGAAGTGAGGGCAGGGAGCACAGTGCTGCCTGTACAACCTCCGTGACTCCAGATAAGATAACCACTAAAGCACCCTTCACTGCCAAGCATTCAGAAAGTCAATCATACGGTGCTCCAGCAGTGCCTGACAAGCTCCCAGAGAATGATCCTCAGCAAGAGGACTTGGTTGCTCTCCCAGTAAAGCTGGAAATCATGGTGGTCATGGGGTGGACCTTTCCAAAAGCATTTTGCTTTCCTCCATATTTCTGGGTAAGAGGGGAAGCCAGCCAACTAGGTGAAGGCCAGTCAACCTCCCTCCCTGGAGAGATCACAGGTAATACCTGGGGCAGCCAGCCTACTGCTTGGCAGCTGACCCAGGGACTGGGCATCTGTAGGGAACCAGCCTTAGGGCCTGTGACCTTTAATTATTGTGCCAGCAGGAGACAGTGGCTGCTACCGCTCCTTGTTTGCAGAGCTCCCTGTGGCTTGGAGCTGCAAATAAACATCCTGTCACTTTCTGAAAGAGAGGGAAAGGGAGCGGTCTGAGTTTATGCTCATTCATTGAATGTTTATTATAGAGTATCTGCTATGTGGTTTTAAAGAGAGTCCTGATCTTGAAACTGGAAGAAAAGCTAGAGAGGACACTTAAACACTTAATGAACTTCTATTTGCCAGAACCCATAGCACTTTAAGGGATGCATTATCATCTCTTTTTACAGATAAGAAATACTAAACTTAATGACATCAAGTCATTTGCCCAAGGTATTAACAAAAGGAATGTTTCTGAACTGGATTCGAACCCAGGTTGCATTCAAATCCAGTTGCTGCTTTACTACCCTGTTGTCCCCTGAACTGAAGTCTGTGTTCCACCACTCTGCAACTCCTAGCAAGATAGTCACCCTGAGCTTCAGAGGCCTCATCTTTGACAAAATATGAGGGTCGCCGTGATCCTGACCACCTCATAATGTTGCAATAAACACTGAGAGAAAATGAGTGTGAAACCTTTTACAATCAACAGCACTCGTGCCCTGTGCGGTGTGGTTAATGAAGGAGAGAAAAGCCGCCCCCGAGAATGGCAGCTCCTCCTGTCCCTGGAAAGTGGAACTCAATCACAGAGAGCCATGCAGAGGCTGACAGAGATTGACATCCTAAATTTCTCTTTGCCTCTGATGACCCAAAGACCTTAGTTGAGCAGAGGGAGGAAGAGGAGAATAGACAGGACAGTCCTCTCAGGGAAAGAGAAAGGATTCTGGGTTGGATGAAGTTCCCTACCTCCTAACTGGACTCTGAAGTGTCTGATAGTATCTTATCAGAGATCTCCAGGGGTTTGATCAGCTCAGAGAGCAGGGGAAAGAAGGTTTGAATGAGCTCTTCTGGGGAAGGCAGCCACCAGCCACAATTACTGAGAATCCCGTGCTCCCTGCTGGCGCCCTGCCAGACCAGGCTACCTGGTGATGCTTAACCCACTGAGGACAATGCCTTCTCCTTCAACCAGGGCCCTTTCCTTCCTGGCCTTTCCTGAGAAGGGAGAGAACAATCGAGCCTGACCATTAACCCAGGTGTTTGCACTCAGCGCAGCCTGGGCTGTAAACCAAATACCACATGTCCATCCGGCCGTCATGGCAGGTCCATCAAGCAGCAGGCCAGCTTCCCCACTGTCTGCATCCATTCAATCCTGAGTCTGCTTGGTCCCAAATAGGCAGCCCATTATCTTTTCTCCTGGATTTATGAGCCCAGGTTTGGGTTTCTGATCCTCCCCGACGATGGCAATGGAAATGTTAGACCTATCAATTCAAAATTCTGATATATATCAAAAAAGAAGAACAAAGAGAAACAAATCATAATTAGAACTAATTAGAACTCTGGGAAAATAAATAGCCAGTGTAAATTTGGAGAAAAATCCAAACTCTATAATTGACTTGGAAAGAGATATTGGAGTCCAGGACCTGCCACACAGCCCAGATAATGCCCCTCCGGAAGCGGCAGCATGGGCTCCATGCCAACAAAGACTTGGATGAGACGTTTCATCTGTAATAGTATTTGCATTGACAATTTGTGCTCAGCTAGAACACAGGCCAGATTCAGCTCCATTCCCTAAGTCATCACCAAATTCCAAGCATTACTGTCTCCATGAATCGGCTTCTATGCTGTGTCATCCCAGCCACAATGAAAAGCCATGTAACCGGCCACTTACTGTAATATCTTGATGACTCAGATTCCGTTGAATCCTACCCTAACACCCAGCAAAGTTCCACTCTCCTTCTAAATATTGATGGCAGCCTACAGAGGGTATCTCAAATGTGCTCTTAAACTGATTCTTTCAGCTACCATGTGGTATGTCAGCTGGGAAGGACCACCTGATCTTCTGAGTACCCCTCACTCAATATCACCATCACTGCCTCCTCTAGGTATCACCTCACAGACTGGATGCCTTATACTCTACTATACCCAAAGCAGAGATGCTTATCTCCCATTTGTTTTAGTGAAATCACTCTTTCCATTTTCATGGGTATTAGTCTGTTTTTTATTACTATAATGAAATACCTGAGTTAGGCTACTTTATAAAGAAAGAGGTTTATTTTGGCTCAGAGCTGTGGAAGTGCAAGGTTGAGGGTCCACGTTTGGGATGGCTTTTTTTTTTTTTTTTTTTCCAGTGCTAGGGATCTAATCAGGGCCTTGAGCATGTTAACCAAGTGCTCTTCCACTGAGTTGTATCGTCCACCCACATAGTGAGAGTTTTCTTCCTGATAGATATCCAAGGTAGTGTAGAGACAGATCTGTGTGTGTGCACACACAGTGGTCTCTCCCTCATCTTAAAAACCCACCAGTATTCAATCACAGGGTTTCCCCCCAATGACCTTATCTAATTCTAATTATCTTTCAAAAGCCCATCTCTAAACACCATGGCCAGATTAAATTTTACCCTCTTTTCCCCGCCACTTTTGGTTACTGGGGATGGAAGCCAGGGGTGTTCTATCACTGAGCTACATCCCCAACCTTTTTTTTATTTTTGAGACTGGGCCACAGCAAATTGTCCAGGCTGGGCTTAAATTTGTGATTCGCCTGCCTCAGCCTCCTAGGTTCCTGGGTCTGCAGGTGTGGCCACCACATCCTCCTCACAATCAAGATTAAATTTCAACACAAGAACTCTTGTGGGACACACTCAAACTGTACCCAAACTGTCACACCATAGTGCTACTTCCATTCTCCTTAAGATCCCAGTGTGAACTCCAAGGGCTGCTTGGTAAGTGCCACACAAATCCCAAGGGTCTCTTCCTGTACAACTCTAAAATAGGACCCAGAAAGAAGACCCAGGCAAATTTGCCCTGCAACACTCCTGGGGTGGCTGAACCCCATGACTCACATGGAACCTCAGCTTATGCTGAGCAAAACCCCACTTTGAAGCAGATCCTCTGAGGAAGACTCGGTGATCTGGGGAACCGTAGAAGCAAGAATCGAGTACCTTGTATACCCAGGTTCCCCATGTGGACATAGCTTTGCAAATCGTAACAACACCAGGTCAATTGTGTCAACCACTGGAGGAAAGTTGGCATAAATAGAGCTTAGGAAACTAGGTTTATCTCTAGATTGCCCAATGGGCAAGGTAAATATTTAGCCCCAGCCCTGGAAAGATGCCTAGTAATTCCATTCTTTGCTATCATTTTTCCTTTACCTATTCATCCTACGAGCATTTGCTGCCTGCCCCACACCGTGTGGCAGAGTTGACCTGGGCACTTTGGCACTCTGATGGCTAAGGATGACCTTCCAGTGCTTCCCTCAGGGGGTCCTGGTGGGAGAAAAGCAGCAGAAGCCAGGGAGGGCATCACAAGTTTTGTTTTTTTGGAGGGGGGAAGGGGCGGTACCGGGGATTGAACCTAGGGGCACTTAACCACTGAGCCACATCTCCAGCCCTTTTTTGTATTTTATTTAGAGACAGCATCTCACTGAGTTGCTTAGGGCCTCGCTAAGTTGCTGAGGCTGAATTTGAACCCTGGATCCTACCACCTCAACCACTTAAGCCACTGGGATTACAGGCGTGTTCCACCATACCCAGCTGGGAGCTACTTTTAAACTGGGTCTTGGTGGATATGTAGCCATCACTGTCACTGTTAGAACTATGACAGGTGTGGGGGAAGGGGAGGAGAACATACAGGCTAAGGAACAGCATGTGTCCCAACCTCTGTCTGGCCTACCTCCAGTCCCCTGGAGTGGGGACTCCAGGAGGAACTTCTAGGCCAGCACTCATTTGAAGGGAAGCAGCAAGGGTTTGCAGATCTAGATTAAATTCCCATTCGGCTACTCCTGGGTCTGCAAGGGGTATGTTCCTTTACTTCTCTGAGCCTCCATTCCTTCTGACAAATGGCAAAGTCTAGTGATTCTGAGTAAATGGGCTGGAGCTTCAAACTATCCAAGTTCAAATCTTGGTTCTATGCCTTGTCATCTGCATGTCCTATGCCTTTCATTTCCCTCATCTGAAAATAGGAAAAATAGAAATATTCCTCTCAGAATGTTTTTGTACAGATTGAGATCTAAAGCATTTTGATTAACAGCGTGAATATTAGCCATTATTGCTGTACTGGTCTTTGTGTAGCAGAAGGAATAGAACAGTCTACCTGGTTTCTTTCCAGTCCACAGTATTGCTGGAGAGCCTGTTATGAGTTCTGTGTTGTTCTGGGCACTAATGCGCCACAGGGTGGCGGGCTGGGTTCCCCAGAAGCTGATGGAGTTTAATGTGCAGTTTTTTTGTTGTTTGTTTGGTTTTGGTACCAGAAATTGAACTCAGAGGCACTTAACCACTGAGCCACATCCCCGGCCCTTTTTTATATTTTATTTAGAGACAGGGACTCGCTGAGTTGCTTAGGGCCTTGCTAAGTTGCTGAGGCTAGCTTTGAACTTCCCATCCTCCTGCCTCAGCCTCCTGAGCTGCTAGGAGTACAGGTGTGTGCCACTGTGCCCAGCTGATGTGCAGTTTCTTAAGGAGTGTCTCTAGGGCCTACTCCTCTGGAAGGGAGGAAAAGGAAGCAGCCTTGGGACCAGGAAGAAGTCTAACTGCCAAGGTTATCCAGATGATAACCTTGACTGGCCCCACAGGGAGTGCTGAGGTTGCAATGGGCCTTTGTCATCCTGAGTTGGGCCAGCCCTTTACACCCCCATGACCATCTGACACTAGGCGCCCCGGAGGGGAGTGTGACCTTGAGCAAGGAGGCTGAGAGCCGGAAGTCTGCCACACTCACAGCAGCTGGAACAAGTCTTCCATGCAGGGGGATCTGAGCTGCACATCACCGTGCCCTCCACAGCTACAATCCCTGCTGCCCCAGAGAGGCCATTACACTGGAATTTTGTGTTCTAAAGGTTGCTGTCAGGATTAGTAAGATAACAAGTATAAAGTACCTTGCAGAGGACCTGGGATAAGATAGTGAGTTGTAAATAATGAAAGATAATGGTGGTGAAATAGATCAAGATTATAAGGTGAAAGGAATTGGGGGAAAAAAACAGCTTCAAATTTGAACAGGGGTGCTCAGCTCCCTCTAGGAACTGGATCTCACCCTCCCTGCACTCCATGCTATGAGGTGAACAGGAGGCTCTAAGCCCCGGGGTCCCGCACAGTTCAGTCTCTCCTTGGTTTATAAGTAAAACCCTGGCATGGAACCCCTCCTCACCCTCCCCAAGATGGCAGCCAGGCACTGCCTGAGGGTTCCCTTCTGCAGGAGTTGGCTGGCATGATGGGAGGAGCTGGGCGACAGGAAAGGAACCCTGGAGCCTTCAGCCCAGTCAGGCTGCCATCAAGTGGAGACCAAGGGAGAAGGAGAGATCTCCCCAGCGTGGGCCCCTCCTGAGTTGATGGGAAACCATGGGGAATGGCAGGCTCCAGAGGGAGCCCAATGGCCAGGCTCACTAAGGAGGGAAAATCCCTTGACCAGACTCTTATCCATCAGTTCCTGGAAGGCTGGCCAGCTGGAGGAGAGGAAGGAAGAAGAGGAGAAAGCGGTGATGGCAGTCCCAGTCCATCAGTCCCCCTCATGTACCCACCCTTCTCTCTTGGCGCCCGTTTCCCTGAGGTAGGTGGGACAGAGATAGGATTACTAGACCCAGCAAATAAAAACGGCCAGGACAACCAGTTAAGGTTAAATTTAAATTAATAACAACGTTCAGGTATTTCCATACAATCTGAAGATAATACTAAATTACTGGTGGTTTATCTGATTCAAAGGTATCTGGGCATCCTGTATTTGATTAGATGGGCACTGTGTTGACCTTGGGCTGGGAAGCCTATCTGGACAGGGACAGGCAGGCGACGCCTGGGGCAGAGCCAGGAACAGACAGGCAGACTTGCAGAGGACATGGTAGCCCTGGGGCACCTTGGGAAGGGGAACAGCAAGGGTTAACTAATCCCTACCGCAAGAGAGCAGCAGGGGTCCTGAGTTTAGCCCTGTGGGTCCAGCCTGACTCCAACCCTGACTCCAGGATGTGCTTCCACAGGTCCCCTTTCCCTTCCTGGTGTTCTGGGTAAACCCTAGGCAAAAGTTAGGCTGCGAGACCTGCCTCAGTGGAGTTGGGACTGAGTCTAGCGATGTCCCTGTGTGTTTAAGCAGAAAGGTGGCCCCACAAGGGGGTTGAGTTTGCTTCCTTGGAGGGGAGAGGACTGCCACTCACCACACCTGCTGCTTACTGCAGAGGTGAATCTGTCACTCCCTAGAACCCCAACCTCCATCCAGTGGCTACGTCTGTAGGTCCTACCTGTCCTTCAGTGCTCTAATAACAATCGTAATAACTAGGAAAATATGAATATGTCCCTTGTCCCAGGCATCTTGTTTTGACTTTCAGCAATCCTACGTGGTAGATGTAAGCTCGGGGGCACGGTTAGTGACCAAATAAAATCGGACAGAAAGTGGTCAAAGCAAGCTTTATTGGAATTTGGCTCTCGGACGAAATTCCCAGACCCCTGGGGTACAGCTCAAGTAGGGACCCGGAGAAAATTGCGTGTGGCGCCGGCTGCCCAGGAATAGACTGGAATGAGAGGGGGTCCTGCTGAGTGACAGGTGGATGTTAAGGGTCAGTGGAATTTTCTAACCCACTTGATTGGTCACCTCTGGCGGGCTGACCTTTGTCTCAGCTGCTCTGCTCTGCCCCCTACAGTCGCCTAAATTCCGACCTAACAGTAGATACTGTCATCATCCCCATTTTATAGATAAAGAAACTGAGGCTTAGGTGAATTAAGTTACTGAAGGTGCCTACTCAGCCATGGAAGGGGATCCAAGCACAGTTGTTGTTCTCCATTTTTTGTTTGTTTGTTTGTACTAGGGATTGAACCCAGGGGTGCTCTACATCTGGCCTATACTCCCAGTCCTTTTTATTATTTATTTTGAGACAGTGTCTCACTAAGTTGCTGAGGCTGGTCTCAAACTTGAGATCCTTCTGCTTTGGCCTCCCAAGTTGCTGGACCAACTCCAATTCTGTGCAACTCTGGGCCGCCTGCACCCTCTCCGGGCCTCTGTTTCAGAGACCTGTCCTACTGTGCCAGTGAAGAATCTTGGAGGAAGGGCCCAGGCTGATTTTTTTCTCCCTGAATCGTTAGTCTCTAGCAGAGGAAATAATAGTGTTTGTTGAAAGATTAAATCTTGTTGAAAGTAAAACTTGTTCCAAAATGAACCTGGGGAGCGGGTGCTCCCTGCATCCTGCTCCTCTGTCCCTCTCCCAGAACCACTAAAGAGCCTCCCATGTGTCCAATGTCAGCGGAAGGAACTGGTTTGTGACTTATCTGTCCTGCAACTCTCCTCCAGAGGAAGCCCCTCCCTGGGCCTGCCGGGGGCCTGGGACATGGTCCTTCATCCGTACAGGAGGTCATGCCTTTGTCCCCACTCAGATAAACAAACAGAGCCACTAGGACGTGTGTAATGTGAGGGGCAGGAGCAGTGCCCCACCCAAGGCGACAGGCCTGGCCTTCCTCCCGAGGTCATCAGCAGAAGAAAGGCCCATTTAGATGGGAGGGACAACCTAGTCCCTTTTCCAGATGCATAAACCAAGGCCCAGAGCAGGGAGCCATGTCCTCACACTGGCAGGGCCAGCCTGTCCTGACTCTGCCCACCCTACACACACAGAAGCTCCAAGCCTAGGGCTGTCTCACACTGGGGTCTCTGTTCAGACGTCCTCTGAAGTTCTGTGACACAGCAGCCTCTGAGTCCGTGTGCTCATGAACACCACCTCACCCCCATGACTCTGGGCCCCTTACAGACCCTTCCCCTCCACTTCCTCCCCCCCCCCACACACACACTGTCAGATCAGAGCCACAGGAAGCAGGGCCAGCAAGTGTGTAAACCAAGAGCCAAGATGGGGAAGTTTATTTTCCAAGAATCTTCTAAACACATGGAGAATATTTTTAGTCCCCTGCTCCCACCCGGATGCTAGACCTAAACAGGGGACCAGAGAGGCGGCCTAGTGGGGACAGAAAGCAACCTGCAGACGCAGGATGGAACAAGGCCCTACAGACCCCACCCAGCCCTCACAGATGTCAGCTTCCCTGATCTTAGCTAGCAGTGAAAGCTGATCGTGGAGCCAAGGAGGTGCAGAGTGACCCCAGGCCTTGGCCCAGGTTCTCACCAGTTCCCGGACCCCTCTCTGTGCCTCAGTTTCCTCATCCATGCAACGGTTCCCGGACCCCTCTCTGTGCCTCAGTTTCCTCATCCATGCAACGGGAGAAATAGTACCTCTCCAACAGGATTGTGGCAAGGCCTATGCTGGCCACGTAGGAGGCAGTCAACCATCGTGTCTCATATTTCGTGCTGAGAACCATGAGAAAGGGTAGTGGTCCTCAGAGAAGTCAGGCTGTGGCCACACCATTAGCCCTGTGCTGTCCCCAGGCCTGGCAGCTGCAGGCAAGTTCTGTGTGTGCGTGTGTGTGTGTGTGTGTGCACCAACATGGGCACTTAAGGGGCGGGTAAAAGCAAATGCAGAACTCAGGGGGCCACACTGGGCCCCCTTGTAAATAAGGGCCATTGGTAGCCCCTATCCCCAGGCCAGGCTGGGCACACAAAACTAAGAGCCACCTTCTCCGAGGTGGGCAGTCAAGCCAGCACAGAGGGAGCAAATTTCCTGAGAAGAGCAGCTCTTTTAGGAGCACCCAGTCACAAGAAGCAGTGCCCATCAGTCTCTGCCTCCAGGGTGTGGGGACCGAGACAGGAGAGCCAGCTGCCCATTCCTGAGGTGGCTGGCAGAGTGACTTGCTGGGAATTGTGGGCCACAGCACCTGCTCTGCCTCAAGACCACAGGAAAGACAGACGACAGGAGGAAGTGGCCTGAACCCTGGGCCCTGGACAAGCTGTGCCCATTCTGCCTTCTGCTCACCAGGTTTATTATGGGGTCAGGAGGCAGGGGACAGGGGATCCTGTGCTTCCACTGGGGTTGGAGAAGCCAGGGCTCCCCTGGTCTCTGGCAAAGACTTGGGACTTTCCGGTTCTGCTGCCACATTCACTGAAGGCTGCCCTGAGGGCAGGGACCAGTTTGGGGGTGGGGGTGTCAATGGAGAGCAGAAGCGGGAGGGGCAGAGCCCTGAGCCTGGGGAGGATCCCCCACAGACTGGGTGGGAACAGTAGGAGAACAATCTCAGCGTCCACACACACCCTGATGACACAGGCTGCCTGCTGTTGCCATGACAACAGCAATACCGCCCCCACCGCCAAGCTGTGTGGTCACTGGTGAAGGGGGAGGGTACTTCTCAATCACAAATGGAAAAGAGGGGGACGGTAGGAAGAAGGGGAGCAGCACCTTTCCTTCTCCCCCCGCTTGGTTGAGGGTGGCCAGGGGCTCAGGGGAGAAGGCTCACAGGTCACCCCCTCCAACTGGTTCCCCTCCCTAGGTCCACAGCTAGCCAGGCCTTTGGGACTCACGTCCTCCTCACTTGCACACCTCCCTGGGGAGCAGCTAACCCTTCCAGCGGGTCCTCCCCCACCCCAAGCCAGCACAGCCTGGCCCTGGCCCTGGGTCTCCTAACCGCTCCACAAGGCCTGTTTTCCCCTTCCCCACTTTGGAAGGCTTGTGATCCTCCAAAAGCCAGCCCTGCCCAGGATGAGGAATCTGGGACCCCGGGGTCCCTCAGCTACCTCTGGAGCCTTTCTTTCCTACACCCTGATTTTCTGGACCATCCCCTCCCCACCTGCCTCCTACTAGTCTTCCTCACTGGGCCTGAGGAGGGGAAAAAAAAATAAAGACACAATCTCCATGGTGGTGGTGGTGTTTTGGGGGATCTTCCCCGACAAATCCAGGTTCCTCTTCCCCTCGCATCCCATGGCTGACCCATCAGCAAATTCTGCTCCTGGGCTTTGGGCAGTAGCCTGGGTCCTGGTCCCTGCTCTGCCCTCACCTCTCCAGCTAGGTCCACGGTGCAACCAGATCAGGTCCCTCGGCTGGAACCTTCCACCCTCCGAAGGCTCCAGCATTTACAGGAGCCTCCAAGAATCCAACACTCTGGCCACCCCAGCCACACAGCTCCGCTGGGCTGGCCTCCCTGCTGCTTCCCACAAGCTCCCTCCCTCACGAAGCCTGAACACTGGCTGCCTCCAGATGGCCTCCTTCCCTGGCCTCCCTCCCATCTTCCTGATGCCCTTCCCCCACACCTTGTAAGCCGCACCTGCCCTTCCCTGATTTGCCATTCTCTGCAGAACTCACTGCCTTCCGATGTCCTAGGCAATGTGTCTGTTTTATTTATAGTCTCTCCCTCCACTGGACTGTGAACTTCTGGAGGGCAGGTATTTTCGTCTGTTTTATTCCCTACCATATCCCTAGTGCCTAGAACATAGATGCTCAAGAAATATTTGAGCAAACAAATGAACTCCCTGTGACCCACCCCACCTACATTGCACCACCCACCACCCTGCTCTCTACCTGGGACACTGGAAAAAGTACTGGGCAGGTGCCTCAGGCAGCTCTGGCCTGGCCTTGATTTGTGGCCCCCATCCAGCCTTTCCTTTCTGAGTCTCCATTCCTCCAAATGTATGACGGACAGATTGGGTTGATTCTCCTCCAGCTTTCACTGCATTGGGGCTCACAGTGCCTGCAGCATCTCTCGCAAAGGCCAGAATAGAAGCAGGCAGCATGTAGACAGGGAATTCAGAGGCAGGGGATGGGGGCAACCTATTTGGAAGAAATCTCTAGGTCTTCAGGGCCCTGCCTAGAAACAGGTGGGACCATGTCATTGGATGGAACTACAAACAGACTTGAGAAAGGATTCTCCAAAAATATATCCATATTTTAAGTCACCTCCAAAGTCCAGTCTGGGAAGCCTAAGGAACGGAAGTCAAGTCCTCTAAAGGTTGAGGTTGGGGTCACAAGTGCAGAACCAAGCCATTACCGGAGGAAGCCAGCCATCAGGCAGGTCAATGTGGGAAGCAGCAGGGTGGGCAGGGGCAAGGGCAGCAGCTGTCCTGGAGCCCGGGACCTGGACACCTCTCGATCTCCCAGACGCTGAGGTGGCCTGATGTTGTCTTTCATCTCCAGCGTCTGCTGCTTGTTGTAGTACAACTTCTGGGAGAATGCCAGGATCTGTGGAAGGCACGGGGCTCAGCCAGAAGCAGATGGAGCCACGCTCCCTGTCACCTCAGGCCAGTCATCTCACCTCTCTGAGCCCTCATTTGGAAAAAGGTGCTCCAAATTATTAATTCTCCAGGTTGTTATGAAGATGAAAGGAACACGGGTTGTAAGTTCCCTAGCATTGGTAGGGGACTAAGTCCCCATTACCCTAACTCACAATTCTGAGGGTCTATGATTTACCACTATTGCTACTCTCATCACTCTTTATTGTAGCACAGTGATTTTGAGTATTTATTAACATCCGCTGGGGGCTTGTTGTGCTCCAGATACCTGGGCCCCACCTGCAGAATTTCTGATTGAGTCAGTCTGGGGTAAGGCCTGAGAATTGGCATTTCTGGCAGATTCCTACTGGTGGTGAGGATGATGTCACTGGTCCAGGGACCACACCTCGAAAATCAATGTTATGGAACAAAAGTACCACAGGGCAGCAATTTGGATCCTTGTAGCTTGTGCTGTTTCCCTGGAAGCTAGTGTACTGTGAGACTCAAATCCCATTTGTTGAATGAATGAACTGTTTCCTACTGCCACCAAGCAACCACTGGCCAGCTCCAGACCCTCCCCGAAGCTGACACCTCTCCCTAGGACACCAACCTGGTTGACTCTCACCAACTTTCCTGGAAGCCTTTTGAGATCACCGACCCCCTTTCACGGCCTCCTGTTCAACCAGGAAAGAAACAGGCCAGAACTCCCTTGTTTGTCTCCCCCAGTGAGTGGCCAAAGACTGAATTAATGAACTTCAGTTCCCTGGCGATCCCCACCTCAGAGGACCCTTGGGGCAAGCTGAGGGAACTGGGCAGTGGGAAGCTGCACCTTGCCCTGGTACTGTGTACCTGGTCCTTGTGGAGCTGGATGGGCTCCTCGAACACAGTCCAGACTACCGTCTCGGTGCAGTTTGGCGTGGTGAGCGAGCCCAGGTAGCGGAAGTAGCTCCTCAGCTTCTCCTCCTTGGGCAGCAGGTCCAGTAGGCTGCTCTCCCTCATCGTGGTGCTCATCTCTGGGGTGGGGGTCAGAGCCCTTTACACACCTCGTCCTGAGCGCCAGCTGCCCCACCACCCCTGCCCTTTCCTGTATAGGAAGGAGCTCCCTCCTCTCACCTGCCCCTCCATCCCCATCCAGACTCACCAGGTCTGGGGATTTGGGACAGTGCCTCCACCAGGGGCTGGAAACCTTGGTTTACATTGTCTCCCTCCTGGAATAGAAGTGAAGAGGGCTTGACAGGGGACCTGGGGAGCCGCTGGTGACTGCCAGCTGGTTCTGATCTGGGGGAGGAGAGACAGCTTCCTGGACTGAGGCTCTGAGCTCCTCGCTGGCTTGGGGGGCATCTGCCTACCTTCCCCAGGCCTCTGGACCCTAAGCGAAGCGGCAGCTCCTCACGCCTGGCTCCCTGGGCACCCCGGGGATGGAAGTCCTACCTGCACCAGGAAGGCCAGCACTGCAATCTCATCTTTAGGGTCCTGGTTGTCCTTCTCATTGCTCCTTGTCCCCTTCTCTTTCTCATGTACTATGTGCATCTGGGAAAGAGTGAGAGAGGACCCCTGAGGGGGCTAGAACACCCTACTTATCCAATGTGGGGACACACCCAGAGCCTGGCTGAGCACCCTTTGCAACAAGGCCCTCACCTCCATGGCAAAGTGCTCCCCGTCCAGGCTGTGCTCTGAGCCCCTGTCTAGCTCCTTGGACCAGTGCAGGTGAAACTGTGTGGCCCGGTACTGTGCAGCCAGGCCTCCTCCAGAAATCCTGGACTCATTCCCCAGCGACACCATCACTGGGGACACAGAAGGGGCTTGAGTCCCTGCACCAGCCTCCCTCCAGCTTTCCCAGCCCCCCATGGCAACACCACACAGACAGGACCTTCTCCTACCTCCCCCACTTCCTGAGCTCTGGTTCTGGGCCTGAGTGGGGTGATGCAGCCCCAGACCCTACCTGGAATGCCTCCCTGGCCTCCTGGCTTCCCTCCCCCTACCTGCACATCTCCCTCTGCCCCAAAATGCAACTCTGCCCTTGTCTCACCTCTGCCTAGTCCTCCTCTGTGGTGCCCTGGCATGGTCAAAGTAATGTTCAAACTCCTTAGTCCTGGGTGACCTGGCCTGGCCCACACTCCACCCCTCCTAGCTTTACTCTCTGTCCCTCAGGCACACGGAACTATTACGCAGCTCCCTGAACACCCTGCTTCACGCCTCCGTGCCTTCGCAAAGGTCGTCCCTTCTTCCTGGAACGTTCCCCTCCCCCACCCCCAGACTGGTCTGATGAAATGACAGAAAACACAGTTAGAATGTCCCTCCTCTGGGGAAGTCCTCTCTGATGGCCCCTCCCCTCCTCCTTGGCTGGTGAACCCTTCCCAGGAGCCTATGCCTGCCCCAGTCCTCCACCCAGCCCACCTGAGACCTACCTGTGTGCCCATTGTTTTCCGCTGTCCACTTTTGCTTCCTATCATAGCCAAGAAAGGAAAAGCGTCCCAGGTTGTGGTCCACCTTCGCCTTTTTGGTCACAATGTTGACAGGGGACTGGTGGTTCTTCTGGCAGTCTCCACCCCACTGGTCTGGCACTGGGCACAGGAGTGGTGGGGGGTGGGGCAGAGGGTCAGGGTCACTTCTGCCCCACTGAGGTCAGGTCACCATCAGCCCACATGCAGGGAGGTCTGGGGGTGGGGAAGGCACTGCAGAGGGGGCGCTCCTCTCAGCACCCTCCCCTGCTGTCTTCCTCCACTGTCACACACAGGCAAAGTCAGGGAGTCTGGCTGCAGCAGCTTGGTGCAGGGTGGGAATGGGGTTGCCTGCCGGAGGCTGCAAGTTCTGTGGTAAGGGCAACCTCACAATGCTGGCCACGTCCCTCTCTGAGCTCTGGTGTTCTCGATTATAAAAGGAGAACTTTGATGGTAACCTGCTTCCTGGCAGCATTAGAAGTTTGAAGTCGTTGAAGGGGAGATGACCTTGGAAGCCATGGAGTGGGGCTTCCTGAAAGAGCCACTATGAGAAAGAGACCTCAAACATGACACCACATTATCTGAGGAGTGGGAGGGAGGAAGTAACCCCCAGGGGAGCCTGGCTCCCCACACCCTGGTGTTGTCAACCCTCAGATTTGCAGGGGAAGGAGTGGGGCAATGCTGCCCGGCACTCAACAGGGCAGGGCAGGAAGATGGCATGCCCAAGGGAAATTGGTCAGTATTTGAAAAAAAAAGTGCCAAGAGTTAGGCACCATGCAACATGCTGGTAACCCTAAGGACTCAGGAGGCCGAGGCAGGAGGATCACAAGTTCAAGGCCAGCCTGGGCAACTTAGCGAGACTTTGCCTCAAAATAAAAAATTGAAAAAGGTTGCAGGTGTGGCTCAGTGGTAAAGCACGCCTGGGCTCAACCCCCTTACAAAACAAAAAAAGCCAAGAACCATCTCCCAGGCCCACCAGAAAGGGTGTCACTGGAAGAGACCCAACTCTCTAATGTGTTGTCTCTATACAGCTGCTGCTGACCAATTTCCCAGGGAACTCACCCTCTCAGCGACAGAAGGTACCAGCAAAAGCACTCTATGTCCCTGGTTCTCTGAGCACCAGGGGAGGAGCTGATGTCTGACTGGGGCCTACTGTCACCCCTCATCCTCCCTGCATCCCTGGGCTCCATTGTGATCTGAATGGACTCTACCATGCAGCAGGGCCTGTCCTCAAGACTGGTTGTATGGGAGCTGGGGTTATGGCTCAGCGAGCATGTGAGGCGCCGGGTTCAATCCTCAGCACCACATAAAAATAAATAAAAATAAATGAGTCCACCTACAACTAAAAAAATATTAAAACAAAACAAAACAAAACAAAACTGGTTGTACTCACCAATGCACATGGAAGAGACCGTAACTTGAGCCTCGTAGCACCAATGTGACTCTGGGGCAGAGAGAGAAAGAGTGTGAGGCCTGTGCATGTGTGTCCCTGTATCTGTGAGCACAAACATCTCTACTGTGTGTACATGGGAGGATCATGTGTGTCCCTGGGGTTGAAGCATTTTCTTGGGGTGGGATGAAATGTTCCTGGGGTGTGGGACCAAGAGCCCCAGGAAAGAAGATGATAAGAAAACATAGGAATCTCCCCAACCTGCCCAAGGGCTGCTCATCTGGTCATCTTGCCTGGGGCCCTGTTCCTCAGGGGGCCACTCTGTGACTAGTCAGCTCCATCCCTGGAGCTTAGCTGGACTCTCTCTACCCCATGGTCATCAGCCTCCCCCTCCCTCATTCAGTCCCTGAACCTGGGAGGAGGCTTGGGTGAGAGGGGAGGAGGAGGATGGGTGCTGCTGGCTGCCTTCCCAGGGTCGATGGAGGAGAGGGAGATTACATGAGTCCTGGATTGCCACCTTATATTGTTCAGAGAGATTCTTGGTTAAACACTCACAGCATAGTCTGAAAACAGTAGAATCCAGGCGGTCTGAAGAAATGCTGTTTACATCATGCTCCTGCTGGTCATGAATAATCAGGGAAACTATGTGCACAGCAGAGGGGGCATGTGGAAACCCTCTATGCCTTGAGCTCAATTTTTCTGTAAGCCTAAAAGGACTCTAAAAATAAAGCTTAAAAAGGGGGGTATAGTAGCCCATGTCTGTAATCTCAGCAACGAGGGGATGATGTAGATAGGCTGAGGCAGGAGGATCACAAGTTCACAGGCAGCCTTGGCAACTTAATGAGACCCTGCCTCAAAAATAAAATAATCAAAAGGGCTGGAGATGTAGCTCAGTGGTAGAGTGCTTGCCTAACATGCGTGGTCCTGCATTCAGTCCTAAGTACCACCATAAAAGAAGAAAATGCTCATCCCAGCAGAGGAACAGAGCATTACAACCAGAAGTAGAGTTCTTGCTGAGTCACTTAGAAGCTTGTGGATTTAGGAGCAAGTCCTTTAATCTCTCAGTTTTATCATCTCTAAAATGGGACTAACATACCCACTCCATTGGGTGGTGGGGAGAATTGATGAATGATGGTATCATTCTTAATAAAGTCCCATGGACAAGTCTGTCCCTTCCCCCTGCCTCCCTCCCTCTGTCAGTGACCAGATGGCCAAAGCCAAGGAGAGGCAGGAAAGGAGACACATGGAGCGAATTGGAAAGAACTCAGGGATGAGGAAATTCCTAGGAAAAGCGCTGCTCCCGCGCAGCCTCTGAGCATATGCCCTCTCCCTTCCTGCCTGGGCTCCCCCACAAGCCATCTCCTTTTGGAAGATCTAGGCTGGGGAGGAGTCCCTGGAATGGGGACAGGGTGGGGAGGAAGTCATGCTCTTGGGGGAGGAGGAGTTTCTAGGCCAGGAGAGTGAGTGCCACAGGAAGCTGCCCCCAACTCAGCCCGCAAGAGCTACTTTGGGTTTTCAAGTTTCCCAGCTGTGGACCAGTTTTCCTGCTACCCTGCTGGCATGGCCTTTTTTTAGAAATGCAGTGTCTTCCCCTCTGTCCATCCCCTGGGAGCTGCCGCCTGAGGAGAACCCTCACGTGGGTCAACTGCGCCAAGAGCATTGACTGCCGCCCCCCAGCCCCCCAAAGGCCCCTTCCTGCAGGCAGACAGAGCTCACTTTCTCTCTCTCTCTCTCTCTCTCTCTCTCTCTCTCTCTCTCTCTCTCTCTCAGGTGGGGTGGGGTGGGGTGAGTTGGGGAGTGCCAGGGTAGGACTCCAGGGCCCCCGAGCTTGCTCTACACTGGGTCACGCCCTGCCCCCACCCTGGACTGCAGACTGAAGCTGCAGTCTGCTCTCCCGCCTTCCAGCCCCTTCCAGCCCCGCTGGGCCTCCTGCTCAATCTCTGAGAGAAACGCAGTTCACTTTCCTGAGCCCCATCTCCCTCCATGGACAGAAGGTGTTACCACCAGGGTTCCTGTGCACCGTGGGGTCATCCCCACTGAGAGAGGCTCCTCCTTATCATCCTCTTATGACCTCCTCCCTCAGAAGTCCCGGAGGCAGAAGAGGCCTCTGGAGGAGAACCAGCCCCTCCTCTGCAGTGGGTGACCAAGAAGCAGCTATTTCAGGAGAAACCCTGCTTAAGCCAGAGTTCTCAGAAACCAGTTCTGAAAGGCGGAGCCCCACACCACCTCTCTGGGGGCCCATCTGGTTCAGGTTTAGCTTTTCTTAGGAATCGGCCCCTTCCCTGGCTCTGGCTCCATCTCCTGGGTTTGTAGTGATGACCTCTGATCCACTCTCTTAATCATAGAGACTTTTGACCTGCTTGGCTGAACGCTTTTGTAACTACCCTCTTCAGGAGGCAGAAGCCAGGAAAACATAATATGATGAGACTAAGGCCAGGGGTGAGGTCCATGTGTCTATGGAGTGAGGGTGGGGTGCTGGCTTTCAGTCCAGAGGTGGCAGGGGTACCGATCACCTCAGGGTTTTTGTACTCATTTAGGGAAGAGCCACCCTTGCAGAAAATTACCAGCCTCCTGTCTCTGAATACTTCCAAGAGGGTCTGGGGAGGAAAGGGCCTATTCACAGGTCTTGGCTCCTAGTTCCAGGTCCTACCTAGTCCATCTGCCTTAACCAGAGATGGGGTTAGAAAAAATTGCCAGTCGCCCAAACACTGTCCCCTACCCTTAACTTACCTACCACCCAACTCCCTTCTTTAGACAGGATGGAAAGAAGCTCTTATGGACCTTGCTCCCCCCACCCCCACGCCTCTCTCTGAGGGAAGGGGGACTCCTGGAAACTAGCTCAGCAAAACCCAAGTGTGTCCTGGGCAAAGTCTCAATGCCTCCTGGCCAGGGGTCTGGGGCTGCTTCTGAAGGGGACCAATATCTTCTCCTCTCTCCCTCTCAATGGGAGCAACAATCTCTGGTTTGGTTTTTTGTTTGTTTGTTGGGTTTTGTCTTTTCTTTTTTGGAACTGGGGAGCCAACCCAGGGCTTTACGTGTGCGTGGCAAGCGCTTTACCACTGAGTTATTTCCCAGCCTGTCTGTGGGAGCAGAAATCTTTGGGAATGTCTATGTGCAACCTGGTCACTCTGTGGCCTTAAGTCCCCTATGGGATAAATGGGAGGAGGAAGGTAGGTCCCATTTAGAAAGCCCTGGCACTAAAAAAGGGAGCCCAGTTTGAGTGAGGGGGGTCAGCTGAGATACGTTTCTGACCCGTTGACCTCATAACCATCACTAGGCAGTACCCATCACATGCAGAGAGAGGCCCAGCACCAAGCATACCCATAATCTTACTCCAATCTTTAGAACAACACCTAGTATCAGAATTACTTTCACTGTTTTGCAAAGGAGAAAACAGGTAAAATGACTCACCCAAGGCCATATTAAGCTACTAAGCTCTATTGCTTAGTAGGTTTCAAACGTCCAACTCTACGAATGAATTTATTTTTACATTCTGCCTTTTTTCTTTCCTCCTCCACAGAGAAGGGGCACTAGGAATTGTTGCAAGATGCTTTTCATCCCCACACCCAACTGGCCAGTGAAGTCCCTCCGGCAAAGGACTCTCTGCCTCTGAGAGCACCCTTGCCCCTCACTCCATGACTCTAAGATCAGAGCATAGAAGATTTGGCCTGGATGGACACCCAGAAACATTAGAGGAGTAGCTTGCCTGGGGACTGGCCGATGATGTTTTCCTGTGAAGGGCTGCGGGGTAGCGGAGCAGGTGCCAGCCGCTGAAGGCGCCTTTAGCTCCTTATCAAATATTAACACGCCTCTCCTGCTACCTCCCACCTAGACGAATAATTAAGAGCTCGGCCTCACCATTAATCTTTAAACGAAAATCACCCTGTCCGGAAAGACCGGCTCAGCCGGGACCTCGGGTCTCCAGGTGACCCCCGCCGGGCCCAAATCCAGCACGGGGGGCTGGAGAGAAAAGGGAAGCCTGCAATCCTCGGAGCAAGGAACCCAGGGTGGGAAGAGGGGAACGCCAGGATCCCAATGTACCCAACGTGCTATCTCTGGGCCAGGGGTGGCCCCAGCACTGAGCAGCGGCGGGATGGACGGCCACACACTGACAGCTCAAGGAAGACTTAGGTGAGAAAAGGAGGCGTGGGTCGAGGCGGGTCAGAGAAGCTTCCTTATCACAGACTCACACACCTGCCTCGCCGTGGGCCGCCGGGTCACGCGCACACACACCGCAATCGCTCACACGCGTGCACTCACTCCCCGGCATCCGCCAGCGGACACGTGTGTACACACTCCAGCTCGCGCAGGGCCCGATGTGCCCGCACCCTCACCGCTCCGCGGGTGCACACAGCTCGGGGCACCAGCAACTCCGGGACCAATGCGCAGCCGGAGCGCACCAGCTGCCGCTGGCCGAGGCTAGGGCGCGCGGGGCTAGGGGAGCAGAAGGGGCCACCCGAGGGCTACCTGGGGCGCGCTCACCTGCGTAAGCCAAGGGCCGGGCAATGGCAAGGGCCAGGAGACCAAGTAGCAGCCGCATGGTGCGCGAGAGCAAAGAAGCCACCAAGCCCGGGGTCGCGCACCAAGGAGGCGGCAGGGGGTGTCACGATCATGCCAGTCAGGGTTTTATAGCCTAGCCGCTACGGGAGGGAGCCCCGACAGCAGGACGCGGGAGGCGGCTCCTCCCCCTGGCGAGTCCTTCCCTCCCCTCGCCTAGTCCAGTCTCTGATCTGAAATCTTCCGCTCTCTCCCATCCCCCGCCCCGCACAGTCATCTTTTTGCTGGGTGCGCAAGGACCCCTCGCCCACCACGCATCTCTGGCTTAGAAAAGGCATCCTTCCCCCTCCGCTCCGTCCCCATCCCAGCCCTGGTCCCTGGTTTGGGAACATGGAAGCGACACTAACAAGGTACTTGATTCACGGGGGTTAGTGCCCCAGATTTCCGACTTCCATCATTTTGACGCCAACCGTTGCTCAGTGGTCTCAGAGTGTGTACTTGGATTGCTTCGGGTTGAGGTGGGTGGAAATAACCTCGGGGAAGCGAGAGAGTTGTGCAATGCTGTTTGTTGAATTCGTGACTCAGTAGGAAGATTCTGTTGTCTCTCAGGCAGTGGTCGACGATTCTCTGGGTCTCGTCTCTTTTTCCTCCCAGGATGCTCCAAATTTAATTGTTAAGCTGACCAAACACCCTTCTTCCCGTACAAAACAAAGCTGTCCCTAAACAGCTGTTGCGGGCGTTTATGTGATGACCAGAGCTGGGAAAGGGGGTTAGGGGACAGAAGAAAGGAACAAATTGCAAAGGATACTCAATAAGAGTCTGATGGTGTCAGAGGGGAGGAGCTAAGTTCTGTTGAGGTTCCCCCAGACCCAATAGACAAGATGGGAAGAGAAAAGATCAGGGTCTGAATCCACCCCAAATTTTTCTATCTACCATGATCTCTAGAGTCCAGAGAATGGGAAATTTCCTTGAAGGATGTCCCAAAATATGGGGAAATGGAGCTGTCCCCCCCTACCCAGGCAGTGGTCTCTTGTGTCCTCTCTGAGATGTGGTCCCACTGCCTCCCACATGGGTTGAGGGCTTCCATGGACGTTTGGGAAGCTCAGATTGGGTGGGGGAGAAGGACAGGGAATCAGCCAGTGAGCCTAGACCCCCTCCATCAAAAGGAAGCCCCGTTTTTCTGGTCCATCCACTTCCTTATCCGTTGCCAATCTCTCAGCCTCTAATGGCCTTTGAACTGGGTTAGGGACTGCTGAAGGGGGATTGACCTCCCCAGAACAATCAAGGGTAGGGGCTTCCTCCTTGGTTAGATTCTGGTTGACTCCCCACTTCTGGCCCAGGATCACACAGCCTCCTAGAGCAGCTTTGATCCTACAGAGAAGCAGGTGGGAGGGGAGGGGTGTCTAAATCAGGCTTAGGGACCTATTGTCTACTCTGTTTTATAGTTTAATCACCAACCTGGAAGCATGACTGTCAGGGGAAGGATTCCACACTTTTTTCTAGGGAGCTTTTTTGGAGAGAGTGAATTTGTATTCATGGGTCTGAAAAAAGAAGCCTATCCCTGGGAATTAAGACTACTCCTTGCCCGACATAGTGGTGCACATCTATGATCCCAGCAATTTGGGAGACAGAGGCAGGAGGATCAAAAGTTCAAGGCTAGCCTGAGCAATTTAGGTAGACCCAGTCCCAAAATAAAATTTCTAAAGGCTGGGAATGTAGCTCAGTGATGGAGTGCTTTACTAGCATGCACAAGACCTTAGTATTATTTCTCCCCCATTAAAAAAAAAAAAAAAAAAAAATTCCAAGAGGTCCCTAGGACCCAGGCCAACTGCCTGACAAGTAGAGTGAGACTTGATGGAGTTAACGGGCTTTTGATCAGTAACTTCTGGACCCATTTCAAAATCCACTGTGCTTCAGGGTAAGGGAAAGGAACGTGGGAGGGCCCTGGGTATATTTTTGGGCCAGGCTGTGGGGGTGTCCCTTTGAGTAAGGGGGGTGGTTTAAGACATGCACTTCCTCACAGATGCATCTTAATGATGGCACTGCAGAGGTTGAACATGGTGCTGTGGACAATCAGGGAGCAGACCTATCTGGCATCTTTGACACTAGAGTCATACAGGTGGAGGGCTCCCTGTTCTTGTCTTAACCTTCTCAGCATTATCTTCCAGCCGCAGATCCAGTCCTCGCCTACCATAAACCAGTCACTTGTCACAGTGTCTGGGCCACCTGGAGCCCAACTTCCCTGAAGGGGACAAGCCTGATTTAGGGTCATTAGAGTAGATATGGGTGAGGATACGTCCCAGTGACTTACGGAACCCATAAAATTGTCAGCCTGAAAAAAAATCTGAGTGGGAAAGTCCTGCCCAGTATCCCAGCTCTGCAGTGGCCTCTTTTCTCTTATCTAGCCCAGGGTCCCTTGTGATTTTGGTGTCCTGAGTTCAAGTCCTTACTCTTCCTCTGACTCAGGGAGGACCTTGGGCAATGTTCCTATTTCTCTGATTGCAACTTCCTCATCTATAAAATGGGGATGATAACCCCTGCCCCACTGACCTGTGCCAATAAACAGTTACTGGGAACCCGCTGTGTGCCAGGGACTGCCCTGCCCAGCCTTTCACAATTGGTTTCATGGTACCTGGGTGTGGCCCTGACCAACGGGTGAAGAAAGATGAATCACAATCCTAGTCTCTTGGGATTCTTGGGATTCTCACTTGTTTGGCCCTGTCTGGAACAGAAGGGAGGCAGCAGGGGTGCTAAAGGGCTGTGGAGTCAACCAACCCTGCTGGCTCCACCCACTTGCTCTAGGATGTCAATTGAGCCTCAGTTTCTTGCTTCTGTAAAATGGAAATCACACTCTTATCTTTCTCATAGTTGGCTGTGAGTTTCAGTGCGCTAAAACCTGAGGGAGGATGACCAGGGCTTGGCACATTGGCACATGTGACCATAAACCCTAAGAAGTCCCTTACCTGGATTAAACCTAGGTAGGTGTGAATGTGGCATTAGTGGGACACTAATCTAAACCAAGGAGGAGCCCTGGTATATTCAGGCTCTTCTTGGGTCCCCAAGGGAAGGAAGGAAACTTCAAATGTATGGATCTGAAAATGTGAGATCTGGACTCAACCGCTCCTGGGACTGGGGTAGAGGCAAAAGGGAGCTGAGATCCTGCGCTTCTGGTGCTCATAGGTCAGAGGAAGGTCAAGTTCATAACCCTAAACAGAAAACTACCATTCCTTATGTTCAGGATAGGGGGTGGGCAGACAGGGTAAGAAGATCGGAACAGGTTTTGGAACCACACTGCCCTCGGGTTCCCCTACCCAATGCTCACCCTTCACCTTCCTCTAGCCCAGTGTCTGCCCTGGGAAAATGGGGATAAAGACAGCCCCTTACATGTGTATGGTTAGAATTCAACTAGATGATACTGGGTAAAGGGCCTGGTAGAGGTCCAGGCACTTAGAAAGTGCTCAATAAACTTCAGTTGTAATTAATAGTTGTTAATGGAGTTATGCCCAGAATATTCCAGGAGACCAGAGAAGGGGCAGCCAAACTAATCAGTGGTGGGAGGCTGGAGAAGGGTTCCTGGAGGAGATGAGATGTGAGCTGAGTCTTCAAAGATAAGCAAGGCTAAAGGAGGTAGCTCAGTAGAGTGCTTGCCTCGATTGCAGGAGGCTCTGGGTGCTATCCCAGCACTGGAGGGGGAAAGAAGGTGGGGGAAGGGAGGAAAATCTGGAATGAGAACAGCTATGGAGGTAGGGTGCCAGGAATGTCACTTGAGACGTGACTACTGAGAGATGAGATTGGAGTGGTACTTGGGACCTGACAGGACTTGATTTTGGGGATTAGAGGGTTGGACTGATCTTTTCTTTGGTGGGGGCACGAACATCAAGACTACCCTGATTGTGTATGTGTGTCAGGGTGTACTGGGGATCAAACTCCTGGCTGCTCTACATTGAGCTATATCCCCTGCTCTATTTTTTACTTTTTTAATTTTAAGAAAGGGTCTCACTAAGTTACCCAGGCTGACCTCAAACTTGAGATCCTCCTGCCTCAGCTTCTGGAGTCACTGGGATTACAGGTGTGCTCCAACACATCTAGCAAGGCCCTGATTTTCTGGGTCACGAAATATTCTCAGAGTCACTCAACCCCCGAGTGGAACAGGGATCCTAAGTTACTTCTTTGAGTTGTAGAAGAGAAAGCTGAGACTCTGAGGGGGCCAGCTGCCAAAAAGGACAAGGCAGAGGTGGGATTTGAACCCTGGTCTCCTGCCTGTGCTTCCTGCTCTCTCACCTCTCCAGTGCACACCTGTTTCCCTCCTACGGAACCCAGCCTCCATCTGTCTTTTTTCCTGCACTTTTAGAGCCTTCACTGATTAGCAGAGGATTCAGGGAAAGGTTTATGGAGAATCCAGCTTTTGTATCCCTGAATGTGACATTAAATGCACACACAACCAGATTTAATCAATAGTGTGGGCTCCACCACTCCCCAGGCTGGATCTGCCATATTCCAGAAAAAGCAAGGAAGTTTTTTTTCACCACCACCCATGGAGGCAGCAGTCCCTCTTCCCTCCTCTCTACACCTACACTATTTCTCTGGTCTGTGGAGAGAAATCTGGTGTTGGGGAGGGGCTTGGGGGGGTGTGGTAGGCAGGGGACGAGCAAGCTGGAGGCTGTCACGGGGTCATGGTAGGTCCTTCCTTAGTAGAGGAATTAGCAGAACCTTCTGCCCCCAAACATTTTGAAATAGGAACAAGTAGTATGAAACAGAAAAATAAAAGCAATGGAGATGACATATGTCCTGTTCCCTCCCTACAGAAAGCTTAGGAATTATACTCCCATGGTTGTCACGTCCCAAGAGCTCAGGCAGGAGTCTAGGATCAGAGCTTCTTTGGATTTTCCAAGTGTTTCATTATACATTCTGGTTTTGTGGTGGAGAGACCCCTAAAAATGGCAATGAGGGGGAAAAAGAAGAGCCACACAGGCACCCTGGGTGAGGGGAAAACATATTCCTTCCTCAGTGAACATTGTGGTAATATTAAGAAAACAAGCTCTTTCTAGTGTGTTTGAAATTCCTTTTTCCAAAGTCATTCAAATAACACCTTCTCATAGTAGAGCATTTGGAAAGAAGGAGGAAAACAAATCATAAGAGGCAATCATTTAACAATTTGATATTTTGATTAAGGAAGAAAATATGCACCTTAATTCATATTTAATTTTTCAGTGTTCCCGTTCAGTCTTTATCTCTCTATATACACACTATTCTCAAAGTGAACAATTTAGTCTCCTGCTTTTTAACTTTCACAAGTACAGTGCAAACATGAGGTCATGTTACTGCACAGCCTTCAACTGTTATTTTGTGACTCCACAATAAAACCAGGTGTGTCATCAGTGTACTTGCCATTTTAAATAACGCTGCAGTGAACATCTTCCTACTGGAAGAACAGGGCCACAAGACAGGGAAGGGAAGAGGGATTCCAGTTCCTCTTTCCAGCTCCTCATTGATCAGAGCTGCCATAAGTTCATGAAAATAGTTTGGAGATGGGGTAGTTAAGGTTAAAGGTTTGTGAGGGTCCCCTGAAAGTCAGTTGGAGAATCTAAGCCTGGAATCCTAACTCTTTGACCTCTGATGTCCCTATAACGTACAGACTATGTGTGGTGATGGTGTTGGTGTTGGTGTTGGTGGTGAGTGGGGGGTTTCTGGGTAGATCTGCAGGTTAGAAAGGGCATTAGAAAGAGAAAAATGTGCATTTGCACAAGGGCGCCCTCTGCTGTTCCTATTCTTCCAACACTTTGGGGTTTTGTTTTACAGTTCAGAAGTTCTCAGTTTTAGCTGTAGATCCTTCTTTACTGTCTCCTTTGCAAGTGAGGGTAGAGTACCATTTCACAACCGTGAAATAGCATTCAGAGAGTTGGAAAACGAATCTTTAGACTCTCCCCATCCCTGGTACTCCGAACTTTAGCCTCCTTCAGGAGACTTCCTGGACACTACTGCTAGTATGTGCTCTGAAATACTCTCTTGGATACCAGAAAGGAAACAAGCAGTTGAGAATGAGGCAGTGTGGCCCTGCCTGCCCCCAGACCAAGGCAGAATGGAAGTATTAGAGCTGCAGAAAGTAGCTGAGGTGTGGCCACGCAGAACAGGTAGCTCACCTGTGCATCTGACAAGGCCTATCTATGAGAACATGTGAGGGTGAGATAAACCTACTCTGCCTCCTTCCTCGCGGCAACTGGGAAAGGGCAGGCTCTTTCATAGTAAGTAACCCCAAGGTCCCCAGGAGTGTAGTTAAAGTTTAATGAAGCCTGTGTGATGGGTTGGGTGGGGCAGGTTGCTTCATGGGTGTAGGGCTTGTGTAATTGCAGAAGGTTGTACTAAGAAGGACCCTGTTTGGCTGCTCTGCTGTCATTGTCTTGAAATGTTTAATTTTCCAACAACAAGCTCCACATTTTATTGTGTAGCATACAGTGGACTGAGGGTGGAATGGGGGTGTCTATCTTTTGGCTGCAGATCCACCCTCCCAGGGCTGTCTGGGGAGCATCTGGGCAATGGGCGTCTTGAAGAGACAACCTGTGAAACTGCAGCCATTTGCAGAGCCCTCTTTTGGCGCAGCTTCTGCTTTCTCGCGGGAAATGATCAGCATTTATTCACCACTGCCTGCGCTAAGCCGCGGCGGTCTTTGAGCCTACCAAGGCCCAGCCTGGCAGTCCCAAGATGCATGCGGGCGCTCGAACGTCCGCCGCCTTCTACTTACTGCGCTACCTAGCAATCGGGTCAGTGGCGGGCAGTCGGCTGCAGCCCTGCACATTGGGAGCCACGGTCATGATGCGCGACCCTGAGCCAGCCTAGGCCCGAGATTTATCTGGCAGTGCTGGGCGTGGCAATTGGGTACTGACTGCAGGTTTGGCTCGCTTGTAATGTTCTGAACAGCACCTGCTAGTCTGACTTCTGCCTGTACTATCTGATACTGCGCTTCGCCCAGAGCTGATAAGAGGCCCTGGAACACTGCGCAGGAGCACGTCCGCCGCAAGGTGGGACCCGCCCCTCAGTGAAGCGCACACGCCTGTCTTCGTTGTTTATGTGCCTGCGGGGCTATCTTTTCTGACCTGGTTCCTGCTTCGAAGAGTTATATTCCGCTTCTTGGAGCTTTCCTAAATCCTGTCATAGGGCTGGGGGTGTAGCTCAGTGGCAGAGCGTTTGCCTAGCATGCACGGGGCCCTGGGTTCCACTCCAACACCGAAAAAGCCAAAACCAAACCAAGAAACAAAACAAACAAACAAAATCCGACTTCACCCAGTATCACCATCATGAAGGGCTACCTTGTCATCTACACCCGCTGAGGCAAAAGCCTGAATCTCACTCCTTGCCAAGACGTTGAGAAGCAAGGGAAGGGTATGTCCACACCACCTGGGGACCACCCAGAGGCAAAGGAGGGACATTGACTGCGTGAAAGATGCATGGGAGGAATCCCAGGACTTCCTTGCAACTAGCAGTATCTACACAGCTTGGATGAGGTAAAAGGGGTTGAGTCCCTGGAAACTGGGGAGTCTTCTCAGAGCCCAGCTACTCAGCTTCCCCAATTCATGGGATGGGATAGGTCGTTAGTGGGCAGGAACTATGTTCAGAATGCGTGAATAATTTCTGGGGCCAAGACAAAGCATGGGATTCAGTTTTGACCACCTCTCCCTAGCTGTCTGAGTCAGGTCAGTTCATGACCTTCGCTGAGCCCAATTAGGCAAACTTGACCTTCCCAGGTGATTCCAGTCAAACTAGCAGTTACCTGAATTATTGAGGCAACGGTTCATAAGGGTTACTGGACCAGTGTGGACACTTCCTGGAGTCCAGGTCGGATTCTGAGTGGAGGCTGTAGGGGGGACGTAGCTGCTAGTAGGTGACAAAGAAATGGAAGGAGTTCAGCACCACAGGATGGACAGCAACCCTGAGGCAGCAGTAGCTGGGCTCTTCCCTCTTGCCCTCCTACCGGATCTTTACCCTGTGAATCTCTGCAGAGGGGCGGTCAGTTCCCTCAGCGCCGTAATGCCCCGCGGGCCTCAAGACCCAGAGGCTGTGTGGAGCCTGGAACCAGCGCTCAGGGAATCAGTGCCCGATTTGAAGTCAAGGATGAGAGATGGGCGGGAGGAACAGGGGCCGAGTTTGCCTAGGAAGGCAGGTGCTTCAACTGAGCAAAGTTGGGGGCTGAAGGTGGAGCCCTGCCTGGTTGAGCCCCTTGAACCTCTCTTGAGTTTGCCTTGGAATTACAGTGTAGAGGCCTGGTGGGAGGAGGATGGACCCTCAGGCCTTTTCAGGTCCAGACCTTGGCAGCCTCAACCTTAAACTCCTGCTCCAGGTCTAGAGGCAAGATGAGGGCACCTCTGATGGGAAATGGGTACAGAAGGGTTATTTGGGAGCCAGACAGAGAGGGCTAGCTGCCCTGACCTGGTGGCAGGGAGGGAAGTTAAGAACTGTCTTTTGGACCCCCTGTATAAGGCCCTCTGTAAGATTAAGACTATAAAGCTTCTGCAGTTTGCCCTAAGCCTCACAATAGCCAAAAGAAGTAAGCCCCAAATGCACTGAAATCCATGAGAGATCTCAGAGAGGCTGGCCATTTTCTTCAAGTCACACAGCTAGAGGATATTTGAGTCAGGACTTGAGCCAAGACCTCTGCACACCAGATCTGCTGCTTGTCCTTTGCACTCTGCCTCACTGAGAGTGGTGTCTTCTCTCCAGCTGGGCCTCCCTGCTGCACCTCCACAGGTCAGGGTTAGTTGTGGGCCCCTGGGAATGTGACCCTTAGACTGAGTGGACAAAGACAGGGGAGGCACTTGGAACCAGCAGCAAGTTATGGCCTTCAGAGGGCAGAGCTGTGTCTAGGGTACCATGGACAGGTGGGACCTTCCTACATGATGGGAAGAGGCACAGGGCTCCCATAAATATGGAGGGCTCAATTTAAACACACCTCTGGTCACACACCTCACCTGCTTGGCTATTTTGGGGGGGGTCTGCTCCACAGGCTATCCCTGAGAGCAGGTCAGGATTTCACCTCTTGCTCTTTCAGCCTCCTGAAATTTCCCATTCTACCTACCTGGCAAAGTCTTCCTCTCCTTCTGTGGTCAAACTTCAGACAGAGCTTAACTGAAAAGTCCTTCCAGCTGAGGCCAGGCTCCCTGCCTGGAAAGTCAGCCGAAAGGTAGGCTCTTACCCACCAGAGGTGGGACTGCCTAGGGCAGTTTCGCTGAAATAATTGTCCCTGACTCAGCATTGGCTGGCATCCAGCCTTATCCAGTTGCAGGATATATTGGCAGCATTATGCAAATGATGTTGTGGAAGAACCCCAGGATCTCAGAATATTCTGAATGTATTTTATAGATTGTTCTATAGGTTCAGAGATGGGGTTATAATTTGCCTTAAGTAACATGGCAGGTAGGAGAGGGCCAGTGTCAGAATTTACTAACATGTGACCAAATGGGGTAAAATCACTTTTTCCCCTAGAATAATTAATCTTCCAGCATCCCAGGAGACAGACAAAGACATAACTGTCAAACAAATTCAGCTTGTTCTGGGTCAGCTGCAGATCAAGTGTAATCAGGATCTAGTTCTTAGGTCTTGAGAGACAGCAGGATCAATTTATTGATCACACCTGCAGAGTGATGCCAACCCTGGATTTGTCCTGGTTCAATCACTGACTCAGGGATGCATGAAGAACTCACACCCAGTAGGACTGGTACAGAGGGACCAGGTACTGCAGGTATTGTCAGCATGATCAACAGGGAAGAAAATACCACTGGCAGTTCCTCAAAAGACTAAACAGAGTTACTGAGTTAGTCAACTTTTCATTGTTGGGACCAAAATTCCTGACAAGAACAATTTAGAGGAGGGAAAGTTTGTTTGAGGTTCAGTCCATAGTTGGCTGACTTCATTGCTTTGGGCTGGAGGTGAGGTAGAACGTCCTAGAAGGGGAGTTTGACAGGGGAACGCTGCTCAGCTCCTGGCAGCCCAAAAGCAGTGGGGGAGAGGGAAGTGTGCAAAGAAAGAGAAAGAGCTCTTTCAAGAAGCTAGAGACAAAATATAATCCCTCGGGGCATGCCCCTAGTAACCACCTCCTGCGGCCAAATTATTAATCCATCCCCTAGCTTAATCCATTGATTAGGTTAGAACTTTCATAGTCTAACCACTTCATCTCTGAACATTCCTACATTGCGACATGAGTTTTTCAGGGGACATGTCATATCAAACCATAACACTTACCATATGATCCACCAGTTTCACCCCTAGGCACATACTCAAGACAAGTGAAACTCATGTTCAGGTGAAATCTTGCACATGAATGTTCATAGCAGCATTGTTCCCAGTAGTGAAAAAGTAGAAACAACACAAATGTCCATCAACTGATGAATGGATAAATAAAATGTGGTATGTTCATATAATGGGATATTATTCAGATATAAAAGGGAAGGAAATTCTGCCACATTCTATCACATGGTTGAATCTTGAAAAAGTTATGCGAAAAAGCACTCACAAAGGAACATGTATTGTATGACTCCATTTGTATGAAATGTCCAGAATTGGCAAATTCATAGAGACAAAAAGTAATTAATCATTGCCTAGGGCTGGTAACACTGGGAGAAAATGGGAAATGACTGCTAGTGGATATGGGGTAGGGATTTGGGGTCTGATCTAGGAAGGACTTACCCCCTCTACTTAGGGCCTTTTGAATGGTTTGATAAAAGAAGAAAAACTTCTACAACTTGAAAAAGATGCCTCTTTCTAGGGGCAGGTTGGTCTGTCTTTGTGCTGCCATAGAAGAATATGTGAGCTGGATGTGGTGGTTTACACCTACAATCCCAGCTACCTGGGAGGCTGAGGAAGGAGGCTCTCAAGTTTGAAGCTAGCCTGGGTAACTTAGTGAGACTCTGTCTCTCACAAATAAAATAAAAAGGGATGGGATGTATGATACAACACCAGCCTAGCATGCATGACATCCTGGGGTTGATCTTCTCTACTGGAAAAAAAATCTGAGACTGGTAGCGTATG
The DNA here is from genome assembly GCF_902686455.1 of Sciurus vulgaris. NCBI lineage: Eukaryota > Metazoa > Chordata > Mammalia > Rodentia > Sciuridae > Sciurus > Sciurus vulgaris. The sequence goes on from NC_136463.1 coordinate 37,427,502, forward strand.
TGCTTAGCATACATGAAGTCCTGAGTAGTATTCAATCCCCAACGAGAGAGAGAGAGAGAGAAAGAGAGAGAGAGAGAGAGAGAGGGAAAGAAAGAAAAGAGAAAAAGAATAGTCAATACTGGGTAATTTATAAAGAATAAAAATTGCTGGGGAGATAGCTCAGTCGGTAGAGTGCTTGCCTTGTAAGCACAAGGCCCTGGGTTCGATTCCCAGCACCCCCCCCCCCCAAAAAAAAAAAGAACAGAAATTTATCCTCTCACGGTTCTGGAGGCTGGAATTCCAAGATCAAGGCACTGGCATGTTTGGAGTCTATAAGGACCTAGTATGTGTTTCCAAGATGGCACCTTGATGCTGCATCCTCAGGTGGTGGGGAGTGCTGTTCTTCATGAGTCAGAAGAAAGGAAGAGCAGAAACATGGGAAAGCTCCTCTTTCAATCTGAATCCCTTTTTCTTTTGTAGTTGTAGATGGACAAAATGCCTTTATTTTATTCATTATGTGTTGCTGAGAATTGAACCCAGTGCTGCACACGTGCTAGGCAAGCACTCTGTCACTGAGCCACAACCCCGCCCCATCAGTCTGAATCTTTTTAAGGCCCCAATCCCATCCTTGAAGGCTCCACCCTTATGACTTAATTACCTCTCAAGACCCCAAGTCTTAATATTACCATATTGGGGATTAGGTATAGCATAAGAATTTTGGATGGGACACAAACATGCAAACCATGCATGCAGTCATTGCCCTGGTGAAGTCTTTGTGCAGTGGGCAGACTGTGTCATGTTCCTGGTGTCCCTGCCAGGGGTGCCACAAGCCCTTCAGAGTGTCAGGCTTACTTAGACCTCTGCTCATCCCATTTATTGTGACAGTCCTGCTCCTCATTAGCCCAGGGTCATGACCACATGGTCTCTGTGCAGAGATGCTGCCCAACATGAATCACCTCCTCCTTATTCGTGGTGTGCCCCTGTCCTAGTTGTTGGTCTTGATGTGGATGATGCCGTGGGGGTGTTGTACAGGAGTGGGGGAAAGCTCTAAGCCTGGAAAAGGCATATTAGGGGCTTGTGGACTGGATCCAACTCCTACAGGAGATCCCCCAAAGTTCCCAAGATTGGAAGCCTTGAGACCAGGATGCTTGTACGCCCTTCATATTCCCCACTTGACCATAAGGTGTTTTCACTGAGAGAGCCCTAAGTGCACTCCTCTCTTAATGTCCTAACATTCTTCAGCTGCTCCTCCGGGTGGATCTTTTGACCCATAGGCCCTCCATATGTTTTGAACCATTGCTTCTGGTATGGTGTCTTCCCATCCATCCCCTACCCAGGACAAAACAAGCCTTCCAGGAGAGAAGAGCATCAAGATGTCTTTATCACAACGAGACTTCTGGATGCCAGGGTTGGGTCATCAGCTACAACAAGAGCCATCTCAGCTCTCTCCAAGCCCAGGGTCTAGTGGGCCCCAGTAGGCATGCCTGGGACTGATGTCAGAGTATGAACAGGGTGCTAGTTGAGTCTTGGTGTCTTGACAGGTCCTCCTAAGGGAGCCAATGATAAGGTTTAGATTAGGAGGAGAAAAAGCGAACTAAGGTGTGATGTGGAAGGTGGGATTGAGGGTGGAGTTGAAGGGGCTGTGCTTGATGGGCATTCCAGAAGGTGAACAGTACATGCAAGGAAAGGCTCAGAGAAAGGATGGATATTAGAGGAAATTATAAACATATACTGGTTGAGTTAAGAGAGGTGACTGAGAGGTGGGACTTAAACATCACAGTCACCACCAGGGCCACATTCCAGGCAGAAGGTTCCTCCCTCCTGTGAACTATCTTTGGAGTCTGTAGCAAATGACATCTGGTGCAGGGGTTTCCAGGATTCCTGCAGGAGCCACATTCCTTTAGGTGGGGTTAGCTCTATTGGCCAAGGTGATGGCAGCAAAAGGGAGTGAACTTAGCTGCTGCCTTGGGCTGCCTGCTTCCCATGATGTATACATGCCAAGGATGAGGACGCTAATGGGGAAGGGATGCAGAACTCAGGTCCAAGAGAAGAGCTGGTCCCTTATGAGAACAGAAGCCCCAAAGACCAGGTCTACATGGGCCATTAGGAAAGACATGAGTTAGCTGGGCCTAAGTTGGTGATCCTGCACTCTGGGAAGATGTTCAGAAGGAAGAGAAGTTGTTAAATGAAGGCCATTTCATTTCCTTCTGTCCCTCACAGAGGTGGAAGCTGGGGCTTGGAGAACAGTAACTTCCTCAGAGGGCAGAGGTCTGCCCAGCTCCCGCCACACACTGCACAGGCATGGCCACAGTCGCCCAGCAGGTGTACAGCCCTGTGCCCCAGCACTCCTGAGGCTCACTCCCTTCACGGCTTCCCCAGGGCCATCCTCTCCTTGACCAGCACTATCAGGACTGCAGCGTGGACCCACGTGGATCCCAAGTAGGGCACCACTGTGAGGCCAAGCTCAGGATGAATCTTTTTTTTTTTTTTTTTTTTTTTTTTTTTTTTAACATTAAAAAACGTTTAGTTTTGCATGGACACAATACCTTTATTTATGTATTTGTGTGGTGCGGAGGATAGAACCCAGTGTCCACTCATGCGAGGCAAGTGCTCTGCCACTGAGCCCCAGCCCCATCCCTCAGGGTGAAGCTTGTTCATGTCTAGACAGGGGCTGCCTGCTGGTACACACTGGATGTGTCTGGAGATGAGGAGAGCCGCTTGGCCCATCGAGGGGATATTTCTGTGTAGGAAAGGAGTAGACAGTCAACCAAAGGATGAGAACCTACCCCTTACCTTTCTCATGGGCCCCACATTGGTGGCCCACCTGGAAATAGAGTGATAACAATCCCAGGCATCACAGTGACCTCCCAGAGGCAGAAAAACCCATTAAGTAGATGGGGAGATAGAGGAAGACATGGGACAGTCACCAAGGCATGAGTGAAAGTTCAATGACCAGCTTTTGGTGTTCATATCACTGTGCTGCCCTCTTCTCTATTCCCTATTCTCCACCTCATCCATTAGAAAGCAGATTCCATCCCCTAGGTCAGATCCAAATTGCTCTGGTTACCATGGTAACTAACCATCCAGGCTCTCAATAACATAATCCTCCTGGAGGAACAGGCATTGGTTCTGGTGGCCTCAGGGCCAATATACCACCTACCCTTTGGCTGGCTTGACAGTCACAGAAGCACATGAGCAGGATTCTACCTCCTGGGTCCTCAGGTAGTGAGCCACCAAGTGCCACTTTGGCTTCCCATTACAATAGTTGCCCCAAGACTGTGCCAAAATGCTGTTGGGGAAGAATGTGAATCCAAACACATCCAACAGGCCTGACAGAATGAGTGAAAATGAAGGGCCACTTCAGTGGGCCACTGGGAGAGGATTTTCCCACCCAGGGAAAATTAAATGAGTGACAGTCTGAGTGTTCACATAAGATCATCAGAAGAATCCCACACCTGGAGCACCTGGGAATGAGACCGGGAGCATCAAGAGGAGCAAGGAGCTGTGTGCAGAGCAGTCATCCCCCCACGCACCATGGATGATCCTCATCCTTTTTTCCTGTCTCCTCTGTAAGCCCAGAGCAAGCAGAAAGCCCCTGTAGCCCTCCTGCTTGACAGGACTACAGCCATCTTGGTTATAACAGTTATCTTGCCCAGGAAACCTTGGCATGCATTCCAAACCCTATAGGATAAGCAAAGTGATTAAGTCAGCCAGTCAAGAATTTTGTGCCAGACAATGATGCCTACGCTGTTTCTTCACTCATATTACACATGATCATAGTTTTTAAGAAAGGCCCACCTCTTCTAATTTAGCATACAAACCGCTTTATCCTGCCTTGGGGTTATGAGGATCTTCTTGTCTTGCTGCTGCCTTGACATGCTTCTTTCCCACAAGTCCCTAATAAATTGCACTTTGTGTAGTCCTGGATCTGTCTGCCTCTTTCTTCAGTCTCATGGCACCTTCTACTTTTGGCCACTGGTTCTCATACATCAGGGCCAGGCTTTTCTGAAACAGGCCCCAAGAAGGCAACCCAGGGAACCAAATCCCAGTTTTAGCCTAACTTGTTTGGTCCTGTTTCCCTCAGGGCTGACCAATTCACTGGAAATCACCTTCCAGGAACATTTTCTGAGCTAAAAGGCCTTGGTCTCAGCAGGTTACCTGGTACCTGGAATTCTACCTTTAAATCAGCCAACTTCATAGACACTCTGGTACTTTAATTCATTCTCCACCTACTAGCCCTCCTTGGCTGTCAGTGAACTTTACCACATCTCCTGACCAAACCTGTCTCACTTCCCATCCCAACTCTCCCAAGGCCGGAGCTGGGTAGACGGGGAGCCCTTGCAGACCAAGAGTCCCCTGAGTCTGCCTTGGTGAGGAGATGGACTTAGAAGGGAAGGGATGTGTCAGAGTCATGCACTGGATATGGGACTCCTGCCCTTCTGTGCAGAGCTCATTCACCCTCTCTGAAAGGTGCTCACTTCAGGCCCCATCTTGGACTGAAGCCTAGCGGGAGGCAAGATGAGTCCCTATTGCTTTAGAACATCAACTAGTGAGGGTCTGTACAGGTGCCATCATAGTGTCAACCAGTCACCCAGCATGCTGTGGAGGAGGGGAAGGATCTTTGGAGCATGGAATGGAAGAACCTAGGCTGAGTTTCCCAGGGCCAGTGGGCCATACCCTGAAGGTTCTGTCTTCTGGTGATCAGTGAGTGCTATGCTCAGCACCAACAATGATAGACATTTTTGTTCTGTGAGCAATTAATGCTCCTCAGACCAGAACCCAGTCCCTACTCCTAGGAGTTGCTCAAAATGTACACTCTCTCACTAGGAAGGGGCCGAGGGGGGATTTTGTAGAGAATGGGGTCATTGAACCCTGTGGGCTCCACCTATGCAGCCCACAGCTTAAGCCCTGCAGCTTCCTCCCTATTGTGCTGAGCACAAGTGGCAGGTGGAGCAAGGGAGAACGCTAGGGGAGCTCTAGGGTATTCAGTTAAAATGATCACTGCAGGTGTCCCACTGGCCTTGGAAAAGTAGGTCTGGAAGACACCTGCAGCTTCCTGCCTGCCCTAAGGGTCCCAGAGATGGAGGGAGGAGTGAATTCTCCATGTTAGGCCCCCAGTGGATGGTTTGATTTGGCACATCACATTTCATTATTAACAATTTCCCTTCCCTCTTCTATCTAGGAGCCTTCCTGGTATATGTAGCAGGGACTGCTCTGCTCCATGAATGTGTGACCAAAGCTCTGAGGCCCAGGACCTCATCTGGCCTTCCCTTGTCCTTCCTCTTTGGCATCCTCTGTCAACTCACATAATTAGTCTTTGTCTTCTGAGCCAGGAATTCAGATATTGCTGAGATGAGGCTGCTCAGTTGAGCTGAGGTGCTAGAAAAGAGGGTTCAGAAACACAAAGTGGCACCTTGTCATCAAGGGTTAGAGCCTAGGATGCCTCTTTCTTCCTGAATATAGTCATGATAACAGTTTCCAATTATTGTCCACATACTACAGGCATGATACAGTAAGTTATATGCATCGTTTCATTTCATCCTTCTGTGAGGAATGTGCTCTGACAAAGTCCATCTTGTAGATACTGCTGGTAGAAGTTCAATCCCGGACCATGGTCAGAAAGGGAAAAGCTAGGATTGGAATCTAGGCCACCTGACTTGAGATGCTGCTCAGTTGCTTTCCTGCCCTTGCAGACATTTTTATTTCTAGACCCTTGATGGCCAATGTTTCAGACCTCTTTGGTCACTTCAAGACAGACCTCTGCAAAAGAACCCCAGCAGGGTGATAAGCCCAGGGGTGGCAGTTCATATTCAGAGGGTGGTTGGGTGTATTCTGGATTCAACAAAGTGCTGAGAGGGGCTTCCCTAAACTTCCAAGGTTTGGACAGCCAGGATAAGAGGGTTTCCTCAGGGAGGGAAGTGCCACTGGAGTCTTGGTCCCCATGCCTCCTTTGTAGATCTGTGAGTGGGAGAAAGTTAGTGACTGAGTTGGGAGTTCAAGAGGAGCCCAGGCCCATGAGGGTTTGGGGTTGAGAGGTGAGGTGTGGGGACAGGCAGCATTACAGATCTTCAGGTCTCTGGAGGAATGAGTATGGATACTGGAGAGAGAGAGAGAGAGAGGGGGGGGGGGGGCAGAGTTCCCGATGAAAGCAGCTTGATGAGAATGTAAATCTCACTGCACTGCCAGGATCTCAGGGTCTGATGGGAGGAATGTAGCCTTAAGTGGGGATGCAAGGACCATGCCTGTTTCTTCCTCCCAGCACGGTGCCAGATAACAGAAGTACAGTAAATATTTGTCAATGAGCAAGTCCCGTTTTTTCTTTTTCCTATGCCTCCATTTCCCTAGCAATGACATCTAGGACTGGGAAGAGTCTGACTGCAGTGCATGGTACTGCTGGCAAAGCTTCAGACCACCAGGTCAGAGTGAGACCACTGATAATAGATGGAGAGACACAGGCACCGATCCTGGGTTGGCAGGGAGAAGATAAATGAGGGATTGTAGGGTTCACTTTGATCAATTCCTTCATGTTTTAGGTAGAGCAACAGACCCAGGAAGAATAGATCGACTTGCCCCAAACTACATCAGAAGACAGGAGGAAGTCTAGGGGAAAACGAAAACAAAAACGGTGTTTTTCTAGAACCTGAATTATTTGAGGTCAACCTTCTTTCCACGCCAGGGAAACTGGACCTTTCCCTGACTGCTACCCAACTTAGTCCCAGATCCAAGACCTGCCATCGATCCAGCACACGACGCTCTGCTCCTAGGTCTTGAAGACAAAGCAGGATCAATCGATTGATTTTCCCTGTCAGGCGCTGCTGAGTGTTGATTGGCAATGGTTGGTCGATTGACCTGTGCGTGGGAATTGCGGTGGGAAAGAAATAGCGCGGAAACTGGAAGGCTTGGCGTCCACTGGGCGTCGCTCAGGTGGACACGGTCCTGTGCACGATGTATTGGAGGAAACCCACATGGGTTGTCGGGCTCCAGGGGGCAGGAGAGGGTCCACACGCTCCTTGTTACCTGTTGGTGACTTGAGAGTTGAGTGACTTGAGTCCGCGTTTTAAATCGTCCTCGTGTTTGGCTGCTCCACGGTGTCCTCAAAGGCTTTGCTCAGACTCTCACGCTCCATTGCCTCTGTCATCAGAACTCCATTTCACTTGTTTGAAGCAGTAGTTTTCAACAACCGTGCAATGAAAATCAATTGCAAGTGGCCCTGTTCTTCTGAAAGCAGGGTTGGAGGGCCTGGGTTCCCGAACATCTCCCTCTTTCCCTCTCCCCTTTTCACTGCAGTTCTCTGAAGCCGCTCCTTAAGGAAACTTCAGGGGCTAGAAGTCACTTTTTACCGCTTCTTCCTGCCAGGGCGAGGTTTCTGGAAATGCAGATGGGACCAAGCCAATGCCCTGTTGAACATTCAACCTCTCTCTAGCACCTAGTACAGTGGTCCCTAACCTGAGTGCTGCCGTCTTTTGGGGCAGAGAGAGTTTGGTTTTCTTGTTGTTTTGATCTTCAGCATTCCTTGCATCAATTCCCATCCTACCCATATCCTTCAACCGGATTCAGAAGCTTCCAACCAAGATGCTGGTTTGGTGGGGACATGTGCAGCACTGCCTTCTAAGATTGAGGTACTGTTTTCTGAAAGTGTGTCTTTTTCAGAGCAACACAAACCTGAAACTCATCCTACTGTGAAAGAAACAATTTCAGCTTTCCTGGCACATTCAAAAGACAGAAAAAGATAGGTGACTTGGAAAAAAGATCAGAAGAGTTTCATAAAAATTGAGAGAAAAGAAAAGGAAGGAATCATGGGGGTAAGTGTCAACTTTCGTATCCCAGGACACCAGTAGTGGGGGCACATGTTGTCATGGTGACATTGATAGAACAGCTTCATTCAGGAAAGGGGAAATGTAGGTTGGGAGCAGAGAGGGTACAGAAGTGGAAGGGTTTGAAGGTGTGTGGACCCTTCTGGCAGGAGCCTTTGCTAGTCATGGTTTTGGGTTTCCTGCATTGTTCTGTCCGGAGCTATCAGTTCACCTGTGCTAGGCCCAGGCAGGATATTTCCTTTGGTTTTGCTCCTGGTGGTCCTCACAACTCAGTGTGGGACTTATCTTTTGGTCCATCTGTCTATCCAACATGAGGGTCATGCACTGTGCCAGACTCTGAAAGCAGCCCTTCTGGTGCCAACAAAGGGTTATTGAAAATTCACAGCAAAGGACTGGGCCATTTGTATCCTTTGAGAAACTTCTGGAATAGGTTCAGGCAGCAACAGCAACTTGTGCCCATACTGAAAGCCCAAGGATTCTGATGAAGAACTTATACAACAGGACAGAAAATTGAGAAGTAGGAGTGATAGGAGTTGTAAAAATTAGTCTCCAAGCCCCAGGATCCCTGGGAAACAGTTTTCAAACTCCAGGACAGTTTGTTAAATTGAACTCACTCCTTCTAACTTTTGTTGTCTTTTCTAGAAATAGGAGTGTTAGGGTGAGTGTCCAGATTCCTTGGCAAAATGGGAATTTCTTTGTCCATTTCTGTCACCACAAGGCACATGTGTCTTTTTCCTACTGGAGTAAATTTTCAAATCCGAGGCCTTGGCCAAGCAGTGGACTATGTTGTTTTTTTCCCTTTAGATGACTCATCTGTAGCTGATATTTCTTAGTCAATATTTGGAAGAGGATAGAGACTCCTTGAAGAATTTAAATCATCTAGGTAAGCCTGTATGGTATGTTCTAATTACTGAGTTAGCCATTAAAGTACATTTACACTGTTCTATAGAGCATGTATATTTAGTCATTAGCTACCAGAGCATGTTATCCAGGGCTTCCCTGCTCGCTTCCTTTTGAGTCACATGATTTGTAAATATAGGACAAATATTTACTATTTAAAATAGTAAAAATAGGACCTTTTCAACTTTGCAGCCTTCCCACACTCTGTTCCCTCTGTCCAGATTTCCTACTCTCCTTGTAGGGTTTGCAGATTTCTGTTCCTCTGTCAGGCCTCAGGGAAGTTTCATTTCCCCAGCAGACATTTCCTTCACCTTTTCTCTCTCAGCCTGAATGAAGCATCTTTTCTGGGTACCCCAAGTGCTTTGAGCATTCACCACATTTTATGGCAAGTGGTGTGTATATGCCCCACTGGCCTGAAGCACAGGGACCTGCAAGTGCTTCTTTGTGGCCACCATGCTCAGTTCACAGTTGAAACAAAAACCCAGATTGGTAGTCAGTGAGCTTTTCTTGTGTGCCTGTGTGGTGCTGGGAATTGAACCCAGAGGCCCTTTACCACAGGGCCACACCCTTAGCCCTCTTTAATTTAATTTTTTATTTTGAGACAGATTCTTGCTAAGTTACTGAGGCTGGTCTTGAACTTAACCATCTTCCTGCCTCAGCCTCCTGAGTCACTGGGATTACAGGTGTATAATACTGTGCCCAACTATTCAGAGGACTTTTTAAAAGGGGAAATAGCTTCATGTATAACTTCATAAATTATCTTGGCTGCTTATGTTGTACTTGAAGCAGTTCTGTTTTTGTTTGTTTTGTTTTGTTTTGGGGTACTGGGGATTAAACCCAGAGGCATTTTACCACTGAGCCACATCCCCAGCCCTTTTTTGCTTTTTATTTTGAGACAGGGTCTTGCTAAGTTGCTTAGGGCCTCACTAAGTTGCTGAGGCTGGCTTTGAACTTATGATTCTCCTGCCTCAGCCTCCCAAATTGCTTGGTGTACACCACCTTGTTTGGCTAGCAGTTATGTTTTGTATATGACTGATGGACTGAGGGGAGCTTTGTTTCATTCTTCCCATGTCACATAAACAGACTGAAGGGTGGTGCCATCCCTTTGGCATCCAGACAACTGAGGGTGAAGTTGGGCTTCAGTTTTCCAGTCTGGGAAATATGGGAAGGAGGATGGATAACTTATAAACTCTAAAGCACTGTGCAGATGTTAGTATTAGTTCAACATTGTCGTCCTGCTGGATCACATGGGAACTTTTTATAGCCTGAAGACTGTTTGACTGTAACTGGCCTCAGCACTGAGACCTTTTATTTCTCCAAAGAAGAAATGTATCATGTCCAGTTTATTGCTCTCTGTACTCTTTATATTTGTGCTAATTGAATAAGATTCAATGGCATACTGTACAAGAATTACAAAGAAATGAGAGCCAAGCTTGTGTCTATATTTAACCTAGAAATTGTCTCACCTTGATAGTGTCACCTGGTTATATGTGAAGCATTAAGTGACTTGAATTTCAAATGTGGAGTATCAGTATCCTTGAAAACTGCTTATTTTGTTACATTTGATACAACAGTCAACTTCTACCCATCTCTCCCTGTCTGTGTTAATTCAGATTGATTTGATTTATTTTCTGCTTATTTCTTATTGTTTTGAAGAGAACTCTAAGATTGAGAAGTTTGCTGTTCATCACCACTCACAGGTGATGACCAGGTGACAACAGAGAGGCTCACAAGAGCCTTTATTGGTGGAGCCTGCTGACTACTGTTAGGAATTGAGGTGGTTTTTGTTTGTTTGTTGGGTTGGTTTTGTTTTGCAATGCTGGGTATGAAACAGAAGGCCTCACTCACGCTAAGCATGAGCCCTACCACTGAGATTCAGCTTCAGCTCCTGTTAGCAATTTACTGAAGCTTCTGAAAATGAATTCCTGTGCTGCCTGCTCAGGCCCTTCTTGAAAGCCCCTTTTTCCCCAGAGACAAACTAGTGCAAGGAGAAGCTTGCTAGGACCCTAAGCAAGGAGGGTTGATTTGCAGGGGTGTTGACAGGTTAACTCAGGGAATTTATGGCTTTACTTTCCTCTACACAGAAAGTATTTCAGATGTGTTGGGGTATTCAAGGTGGCAAATTTCTTGTGGAAGGAAAGCTTGACATTCATTTGCTACCAAATGTTTTTTAAAAATTTAAAAATTTGATTTTGATTTTATTTACTTACCTTTGGTGCTAGGGATTGAACCCAGAGCCTCACACATGCCGTAGCACGTGCTACCACTGTGCTATACCCACAAGCATATTTTTAAAATTAAATTAAAATTTTAACTGATCCATAAAAACATGAAAAACCATACATATTAATGAGCTAACAATGTTTCAGCACACATATACATTATGTGATGTTGACATCAGGTTGAATATATCTATCTCTCAAATATTTGTCCTTTCTATATAGCGAAAACTTTTCAAATCTTTTAAAAACCCCATCTTTTGACTTTTTGAAGTATACAGTACGTTATTGTCATCTATAGTCCCCCTACTGAGCACACCAGAACTTCTCACTCTTAACTGTGACTTAGTACGCATCATTCAGTTTTCTCCTCCCTCCCTCCTGCTTTCCCCAGCCTCTGTAACCAACCGGCCTACTTTCAACTTCTATGAGATCACTTTTGTAGATTCCACTTGTGAGGTCAGGTGGGACTTCTCTTTCTGTGTCTTGCATATCCATGTTGCAAATGACAGGATTTCATTATTTTTATGATTGAATAGTATTCCATTGTTTATGTGTGCCACATGTTCCTTATCCAGGCAGGAGAGATTTTCTCTTACTCAGGGGAGGGTCAACCATTTGTTCTAGTCAGGCCTTCAACTTATGTAAGGCAGTCTGCTTCACTCAGTCTATCAGTTCAAATACACACACACACACACACACACACACACACACACACACACACTTTTCTTTAAATGGTGCTGGGATTGAATTTAGGGATGCCTACATGCTAGGCAAATACTCTACCACTGAACTATATGCCCAACCCCCAAGTTTAAACATTAATCTCATCCTGAACATTCCAAGAAATACTTTAGAATAATGTTTGACCAAAAATCTGGGTACCCTGTGGCCCAGGCAAGTTAACACATAAAATTGACCATTCCAGTGATACATGCTATCACAGATATAAAACTTGAAAATAGATGCTAAGAGAAAGAGGACCACACATATCACAAAGGATCACCTCTTATATGATTCCATTTATATGAAATATTCAAACTAAGCAAATATATAAGACAGAAAGATTAGTGTCTGCCTAGTTGATGGGGATGGTAGGATTTTGAAGTGATCCTTGGAATGGCCAGGGTTTCTTTTTGGGGTGGAATGTTCTAAATTTGACATAGTTTTATGGTTTGAATATGGTTTGTCTCCCAACTTTGTTCAATACCCAAAGTCATATGTTAATAGTATTAAGGGGTTAGAAATTTCATTCAACTCTGATGTTTAGAGGTGGGACTTTTGCAAAGTGATTAGGATTCAATAAGTTCATTACAGTGGAGGCCTATGATTTAATCCTGAGGGTCAGAGAAGTTTTAGTGAACACAGACTCCCCTTCCTTTGACAAGATGTAGCATATGACTGACTGCTCACATCACACACTTTTTGGATGGGCATCTTTCTTTCCACTCCTTGAATTTCTCTATGGTAAGGAGATATAAAATGATAAAGAATTATTATGAAGGAAATCACATCTTCTCAGTTGTGCCAGCAGGGTAGACTTGGTTATAGATGGGCACATAAAACCTTTATTCTTTTTTTTTTTTTCAGTACTGGGCATTGAACCCAGGGCTCTGTGCATGCTGGGTCAGTATTCTTTCACAGAGCTACGTCCCCAGCCAAAAACCTTTATTCTGATGATATTCCTCATGCTTTAAGAGAAAAAAGAACCACAGTTGTTGCACAACTAAATAGCTTCAGGCAAAAACAGAATCAATTTTGAAGATGTTTGACAGTCCAGAAACTACAAGGCAAATGCAGTCAACCAGGGATGGTCAGATATTATTGGACTACCTGCCAAACAAGCAAGGGTTTAGGGCAGGAAGATTTAGATATAATCTGCTGGTATGCAAAATTCCAATATGAATGTGGAAATTACCCAGAAGCAGCAAAATATCTTAACTTCATTAGAGTGTTGGTCCCAACAACAGATAGAAATGCTTTGAATTCTCTCTGGGGAAAAAATGTCTTCTGAATTCTTAATGCAGTATTGGAATGCAGCCATGGAAGAACTTACATATTTAAAAGAGACATGACATAGATAATAATTCTGTGAGTTCTCCATTCCAGTCTCTTCAGCAGTGATCATGGTTCATTTACTGGTCTGTTTTCTTCAACCACTCCAAAGGTTGTGATAATGTTATTGATTTCTTCCTTTACCAGCTACAGTATCTTAATGCAACTCAGGCAGTGTGTACACTGATTCTCTGCTACACGATCACTACAGTCATAATAAACAAAGAGGTTTGAAAATGCTGGAGGTGCTAAAGAATCTAGTAAAAATTATTCAGTAGGAGTCTTACGCATATAAAGAATGGCAGAATTTACAGTTATGGGATTTGTTGAATGCCTGCATGTTAACTTTGACTTTGATGGGGCTCAGAAGCAGCTGGGAGAATGTGTCTCAGTGCTGTGAATGACTTGGTGGCTTGTCATGAGAATTTCATTGAAAATGCCTATCTCTTCATATTTGAGACTTTTGGTTGTACCCACCAGTGTATCAGCATTAATACGTTGGCAGATTAAGCTGAACATGACTCCAGAAGAGGGTGAAAGGTAAATTGGGAATTTGATCAGAAATGTAACACTGGATCCAAGATTTATTCTAAATTAGGTCGTGTGGTTATGGCTAACAATCAGTCTCACCTTATCCGCAAGTGATTGAAAAACCCGAAAGCCATTCTTTTAGAAGCCAGATGTTGGTCATGAATATTGAAAAGAAACTTACTCAGAATAGTAGGTCAGAGGCTCCTCACTGGACAACCCAAGATTCTGGGTCTACAGAAAAACTGTAAAGAGTAGATGAAAAACAGAAAGATGAAATAATAAAATCAGTATATAAAGGATGACATATATTTCAAAAGCAATTAACATATTCAGTCTAAATTCAGAGGATTTCAGAAGATTGGCTCTGATTCATCAAAAAAGAAAAAAAGAAGAAGAAAAAGAAGGACAGAAACCAGACACACAAACATGCTCCTACCGTGATGTGTTGCAGCCAAGGGAAGCCCAGATAAGAATTTATGAGCTGTGTGTGCAGTAGTGCACACCTGTAATCCCCAAAATTTGGGAGTCTGAGGCAGGAGGATTACAAGCTTGAGGCCAGCCTTGGCAACTTAGTGAGACTCTATCTCAAAAAATAAGGGCTGGGATGTATCTCAGTGGACAAGTGCCCCTGGGTTCAATCTCCAAATTCAAAACAATAACAGCCAAAAAAGAAGCTGTATCATACTATCTGGTCAGTTTTTCGTAAGGCAAAAATAAACCTCTTTTCTTTATAAAGTGGTCTGCTTCAGGTATTTCATTACAGTACTGAAAAATGGACTACCAGGCATTGTGATACACAACTCTGGATTTACTAAAAGTCATGAATTGTACTCTTTAAATGGAAGAATTGTATGGGACGTGAATTATAGCTCAAGAAAGCTATTAAAAGTAGCAATTACTCATTTTAGCCAAGAGAGAAGTATATTTGGTATTTTATGGATGGTAGCATAGTAATCGATTTTGTCTGTCTTTAGAAAAAATTATGAAGTGACCTTGTTCTGTCTCATTTCATCATGGCTCCAGAGTAACCTTATCTGAGGTTGGTATTCTTGGAGACTATTTGTGTCCAAAAGGAGAACAAAATGACCTGTCAGACCAGCTATTGACAACATCGAGTTTTAGCTGGGAATGTCAAATCACTTGTGGATATCAGGGGCTGCTTTTTTTTCCCTTTCTCAGCTCACACTTAGGAATGTCTCAGCTGACATTCCCTTGGGGACACATAGGAATGTGAGTAAACACACTTGGAAAGTCCACAGAAGCTCTGATCCCAGCCTCCTGCTGGTGTGAGCCTGGCTCTTATGGCTGGGACCCTTGGAGGTGGTGGGGATCAAGGGTGCGCTGGAAGGGAACATGTGCTATCCACATTGCAGGAAGTTTCTGTGCTTCTTAGGTTGGTTTCTGTTTCAAAATATTTAAATGAAGTTTCCCTGCCTGCTTTGCCGGAGACCTCCAATCCTCTTCCCTCTCTGTTGACTCCCAAGGATTCTCCCAACTGTCCAGGGAGGACTCCTGGGATGGAGGTGAGAGGGAAGGGAGAGGGGCTGCCGCCTTCTCAGGCCCTGGCAAAATTGGAACTTTTCTTGCCTCCCTCTGTGTCATAGAAATCAAGGCTGATTGAACTTTATGTCTCCACAGAGGGGCACCATAGGATGCCTGGACCCCACATTGTGTAGGGCAATGTGTTTCATTCAGCCCTGCCTTTGATCCAGCAGAGACAACAGAAATGTGTGACACACACACACACACACACACACACACACACACACACACACACACACGCCAGCAGCGCCAACATCAGGAAGCAGTATCTCTCCCATCATACACTGCAGCTGGACGGTGTCATAGCCACTCCTTCTTTGAGTTACTAGTGCTTTCTTGCTGAGAAATGTGTTTTTTTTTTTTTTTCCCCTAAAATTAGAAAGCATCAAAAGCTTTTCTGGTTCAAAATTACATCAGTAAGGAGGATCCAAGTCACTTTGACACAGAGGCAGCCTCGATTCCCAGCCCAGAGGGGAGCTTCAGATAAGGATTTTCTGCACACAACATTCCACATATATCTAGTTTCCAAGGAAAGTAGAACATGGGGCACAGTCCACAGTCCAGCCTGTTGCACACATCCCTGTTATGGTTAAAGTCTCATTAAAAAAAAAAAAGTTTCATGTAAATGTCATCTAAACTTTACCCTTCCCCCAATACTGTAGTGACTGTCTTCCTTTGGGCTCCTGGGTCCTCTGGTGGGTGTTTTCCTCCATTACAAAGAGCCAGTGATCCTGACTTGGTTAACTGTAGGTCACCCCCTGGTGGTCTTAGGTGATTGGGCCAGGACAGTCCAAACCACAGTCCTGAATTAAGGGCCATCTTTACTCCATTTTCAACGTGGGGACACTGAAGCTGAGGAAGATGAAGGGTCTTGTGCCTGAGTTGTTCTTGACATTGGAGCTCAGGACAGTGTTGCCCCAAAACTCACTCCACCCTTCTATCTGGCATTCTTCTGCCCAATGCCCCTGACCTCAGGCTGCACTGGGTTTCCATCTGGGTGAGCACTGGACCTTTCCCTGAGCTGTCAGCATCGTGGTGCAGGCCTCTGCTCCCTGTGTTTCTGCTCCACCTCTGGAATGTATCTAGCCAGCCAGTTGAATCCAAATCTTGCATTATGGTCTGCAAATACCCACCCTGTCACTAACATCCAACTCCAGGCCTTAGGGGTCTGGAAATACCTTGTCACATACCTGGATCCCACAGACAACAAAGGGGTTAGATTTGTCTATTATGGGCCACAGAGACGCAACCATCCTCTCTTTGGATTAGGATAAGAGCCCTGTTATGGTTTGGATGTGGTTTTTACCCTGAAGTGTCTTGGTTGGAGGCTTAATAATCCAGTATGGTAATCTGGGAGGTAATGGACCCTTTAAGAGATGGCACCTAGTGGGAGTTCCTTAGGTCACTGGGGACATGTTCTAATACTCTTGGAAAGGATTGTGGGACCCTAGACTCTCTGTAGTCTCCTGTATTGAGATGCAATCCCTTGTTCTGGTATGCACTCCCACCATTGCTATCTGCCATGATGTGAAAGCTGAGAGACCCCTTATCAAAACTGAACAGTGCATGTGCCATGCCTTTGAACTTCCAGAATTTTGACCTACATAAACCTTTTTTCTTTATAGCTTGCCTCAGGTGTTTCATTATGTTAACAAAAAGCAGACTAATATAGTCCTTTCTGGCAATATCAGGTTCCTGGGACCCAAATCAAGCTGCACAGAGAAAGGGTTCAAACCTCAGCTCTTGGAATTCCCCCAGCTTCTCCTGTATGCAGAACGTCTGCTGTTTTCACCACTCAGGATTGTTTAGCAGACCAGGCCTTGACTTGCCCTGAGGTCACACAGCCACATCTCAGTGACCTTCTGAGTAGTTTCTAGGGATGTGGGCTGGGCCTGGTGTGAATTGTTTGATACTGGGGATTGAACCCAGAGGCAGTTTACCACTGAGCTATATCATCAGTCCTTTTTATTTTTTATTTTGAGATAGGATCTTGCTAAATTGCTGAGCCTGACCTGGAACTTGTGATTCTTCTGCCTCGGTCTCCCAATTCACTGAGATTACAGGTGTGCACCACTGTTCCTAACCCTGATGTTATTTTAAATTTAATTAATTTCTTCCCAGTAGTTCAGGCAGCAGTTAGGGGAATAAGTGTTCTAAGGCTTATAGTAAAACAGCATCCAGGGGGCTGGGGATGTAGTTTGTTAGTAGAGCTTAGCATGCCCTGGGTTCAAGCTTCAGTACTGCCAAAAAAAAGAAGAAAAATACGTAACAAAACCAGCATTCTTGTCCCTTACCTCTTCCTAGGTCCCTCTCTCTAGAGGCAGGTATTCTCAAATGCCTCTGCTATTTTTGAAGGACTTATATCCACATTTAAAAATCATATGCATCTACTGTTACTTATGGGTTTGTAAATTTTAGATATTTTCTATCCACTTCCTACTTTGATAATAATTTAGCTTTTATTTTCCCCTGTGCTTACTATTGTTTTATCTAATTACATTAATAGACAGCATCCCCATGACCATATGATTACTGTTCACAGGACAGACTTATAATGCAATAGGACTGAATTTGTAAAATGTTTGTTTTTCCTGTACTTAATATTTTACTTTTTTTTTTTTTTTTTTTTTTAGTTTGGTATCTTGTTTGTTTTTGGTTTATTTTGACTATTCTGTCTCTCTCAACAGAAATATGCAAGAAGAGGGTCATTGTTCCATATCACCAGAGCTTCAAATAATTCCTGGTTCATGGTGGACATTCAATAGATAATTGTGGAATGAATTAATGAATGGATGGATGGATGAATGAATGAATGAATGAGGAATCCTCCTGTATTAAGGGATACCTTGAAATGAACATTAAAATGGTATCATTCAGTTTGGGTATACCCCTTTTCTCTTCTGATTATCCTTTATTTTTAATGTTTTTGATATCTAAATAAAACAAAAAAAAAACAAAACTGAAATCATTAAAATACCTTCAATACATTTAAGTCCAGGCTTATACCTGTTGCAAAGAATGACGTTCAATTCAAGTGGTATGATTTACATCAAAACTGCTGAGCAATGTCACTATCATATGGTCACATTTTAAAAGTATTTGAGTTAAAAACAGACATATTATTTTTTAAAGCTAGACTTTTTACCAAGCTCAACTATTTGTTTTGTATGAATTTGGATATTCTTTTTTAAAATTTATTTTTATTGTAAACAAATGGGATACATGTCGTTTCTGTTTGTACATGGAGTAACAGCATACCATTTGCGTAATCATACATTCACATAGGATAATGAGGTTTGATTCATTCTGTTTTTTCCTCCCCCCACCCCTCCCACCCCTTCCACCCCTCTTTTCCCTCTATGCAGTCCCTCCTGTATAATTGCAAAAAAAAAAAAAAAATTTACTTATTTCTCACTTGCTTAATTTCTTTCATAATTCAAGTATTTTGTGTCATATTAAAGAAATTTTTGTCAAACATAACCAGGTGTGGTGGTGCACACCTACATTCCTAGCCACTCAGTACTCAGCACCTGCAAGAGGATGCAAATTCAAGGCCAGACTCAGCAACTTAGTGAGACTTTGTCTCAAAATAGAATTAAAAGGGCTGGGTCTCGGCATAGTGGCACACACCTGTAAACCTAGCAATTCAGGAGGTTGAGGCAGGGGGATCATGTTCAAAGTCAGCCTCAGCAATTTAGTGAGGCTCACTAGGTTCAAGCCTCAGCACGACATAAAAATAATTAATAAAATGAAGGTATTGTGTCCATCTACAACTAAAAATAATGTTTTAAAAAGGCTGCTGGGGTTGTAACTCTGTGACAGAGTGCTTGCTGAGCATGCACAAGACCTTGGGTTTAATCTACAATATTGAAAAAAAATAAAACCTTCCTAAACTATCACTCCCATTTTCTTCTTTAGCTTTATAGTTTTACATTTTACTTTTAGGTCCATGGTCCATTTTGAATTAGTTTTTCTATAGAGTGTAGGGTTGTGGTTGAGGATTTCTTTTTTATGTGGAAATTTGTTGAAGGGGATTATTCTTTCACCATTGAATTTCCTTGGCATATTGGTAAAAAAAATCAGTTATATTAAATGTAAGTCGATTTGTAGATTCTCTATTCTGTTTCCATATATCTATTATTAATTAGTTCCAAACCTGACCACTCAGAACTGGGAAGCATCCACCAATAATATCAGCAAATGCAAATACATCATTATCAGGCCTAACACATTCTCTCTCTCTCTCTTTCTCTCTCTCTCTCTCTCTCTCTCTCTCTCTCTTTCTAGTACTGAGTATTCAATTCAGGGGCACTCTTATCGCTAAACTACATCCTTGTCGCTTTTATTTTAAATTTTGTTTTGAGATAGGGGCTCACTAAATTGCTGATCCAACCTTGTGATCCTCCTGCCTCAGCCTCCTGAGTCTGGGATTGCAGGCGTGCACCACCTAGCCCAGATCACACATCCCTTTTCTCTTATTGACATCTGGGTCTCTCAGACCTCCTGCCTAGTGCTGCTGCCAGGGAACTGTCGCCCAAGAGAGCCTCTGCCCCTTCATCTGGGGCTTCCCCACTCATATTTCTTGGTCCCATAGCTTTTTTTTTTTTTTTTTGGTCCCATAGCTTTTTGATTTTGGTTAATTCCCTTGCGTGTATTGAGCACATTTTCTGAAAGTTTCCAGATAGAGGTATATGGAAGATAAAATTTTGAGACCTTGAACATCTAATATCTTTTTTTAATAATGCAAAACGAGGATTATTTATTTTTTAATTTTTTAAATATATATTTTTTAGTGGTAGGTGGATACAATAAGTTTTTTAAATTTTAATTTTAATTTTTATGTGATGCTGAGGATTGAACCCAGGGCCTCATGCCTGCTAGGCGAGCACTCTACCACTGAACCACAACCCAACCCAAGGAGGATTATTTATTATAACACAGTATTTATAATAGCAACACTGAAAACAATTCAAATGCCCATCAGCCGGATCTGTTTGAATAAACTATGATATAATTGCAAAATCGATTACAATGTAACTATAAAATAGAGCAAGGAAGATAATCTACATACTCTCATGGGGTGATCTCCAGGCATATTGTATGTGAACATCTAATATCTTTTTTCCACCATCACATTCAATCAGTATTTTGACTGGATACATAATTTCATGTGGAGATAATTTTCCCTCCAAAATTTGAAGTTTTCTTCTATAGTCTTCCAGTGTTGCTATAGTAATTTATTGATGTTTTTCCCCCAGAAATTTTAGGACCTTTTTATGCAGAGGTTTTGTTAGAGTTTCTGGTGCTGTTCTTTGTGTGGCATTTGTTCATCCATTGTGTGGATGTGTAGTGTGAGTCCTTTTAACCTGTAAACTCATGCTTTCCTATTCTGGGGGTTTAAAAACATTAGTTCTAATACCCCCCAACTGTTTTCTTCCTGCTAATAGGAAGTCAATCAACTAATTTTTTTCTTTTCTCACCTATTTTCTAACTCTCCTTTTCTTCCCTCCTTCGTTATCCTCCAATTTTTATTGAAAAGTTTAATTTCTAAAAGTTCTTTTTCTCTGAATAGTCTTTTATTTTCCTTCTTCTTCTTCTTCTTCTTTTTTCTTTTTTTTTCTTTTTTTCTTTTTTAGGTTGCCTGTCTTAAAAATAAGAAACACTTCATGAGGGACTGGGGTTGTGGCTCAGTTGTAAAGCACTTGCCTAGCATGTGTGAGGCTCTGGATTCAATCCTCAGCACCATATTAAAAATAAATAAATAAATAAATAATATATTTTTTTACAAATAGTATGCACTTATTCTCTTAAAAAAAGGAAAGAAAAAGAAACACTTGATGAATTTGCATGTCATCCTTGTGCAGTGGCCATGCAAATCTTTTCTATATAGTTCTGATTTTTAGTATGTGTGCTGCAGAAGCAAGCACTATCATTATATTTTATTATGTTTTGTTTTGTTTTGTTTTATTTTATTTTATTTATCTATTTTGGTGCCAGGGATTGAAGTCAGGGGCCCTCAACCACTGAGCAGCATCCCCAGTTCTTTTTATTTTTCATTTGGACATAGGGCCTTGCTTAGTTGCTGAGGCTGGCTGTGAACTTGAAATCCTCCTGCATCAGCCTCCCGAGTCTCTGGGATTATAGGTGCATCACCACTGCGTCCTTCACCACCTTGTTCTTGTAGCAGGCGATCTTGAAGCAGTTGCCCATGCACTTCATGGGTACCACTGCCACATTGGTCAGAAGAATCTGGTTGGTGAGGGTGAAGATGGATGTGGTGGCTGTTCGCGGACTGTGGTGGGATAACTGGGGCTCCATGCCTTGGGGTCACAGGCACCATCAGCTTCTGGATGTGCTCAACTGTCTTGTTTTGTTTTTTTTTTTTTTTTTTTTTTTTTTTTTTTGCCGGGGGAAACAAGGGTCTTGGTATGTTGCTCCTAGACACAAGTGATCTTTCCAAAGTAACTGAGACTATAGGTGCAAATTATCATGTCTGGCTCTCTGTTGAGGTTTTTATCTTTCATTACAGGAGTTCATGAAAAAGTCAATGACGTTTAGCTATTTCTGTGAACGTTTAGAAGAAAGGCATTAAAAGACCGCTCAGAAATTCCCACAGAAGGGGCTGCTCTCCAAAGAGACAAGACCAGAAAATAGATTCAAAAGTAGGTCTTGGTGTCTGGACCTGCCCTCATTCTTCATGGGGGGCTTTCTGCCTGTTCTAAGCTCACAAAAGGGACAGAAGAAGAAATGGTATGTGGGCTTTCTGTCACTATAATAAATAAGATAGTCAACTTAGAATTTTGGAGGTTTCAACCCACGATTTTTTTTTTTTTCTGGTGCTGGTGATTAAATCCAGGGCCTTGGCTTGCAAGGCAAGCACTCTGCCAACTGAGCTTATATCCCCAGCCCCTCAACCCATGACTGACTCCCCATTTCCTTTGGGAAGGCAGTGCATCGTATCAGGAGTATGTGTGAAGCAAACCACGCACCTCATGGCAGGGAATTGAAAGGGAGAATGAGGAAGAAACTAAGGTTCCATCATCCCCTTTGGGGGCATGCCTACAGTGACATGAAGACCTCCCCCAGACCCCAGCTCTCTAAGTTTTCACCACCTTCCAAGAATACCAAACTGGGGATCAAACCTTTAACACATGGGTCTCTGGGGGACATCCCAGATACAAAATGTAATAGATGGGGACCCCATGGGCCCACTCATGGAGATGTTATTATTCTCCACTGTCCAGTGGATGGTCCCCAACTTAGTCCCAGATTATTCTGATTATGAGATTCTTCTGGCACACACGGACACCCAGTCATTCAATTTGGCAAGACTTTTGCCACCTGGGCTTCAGGAAAACCCTCTCTTGGGGGCCCCTGATTTTCTCCCATTCTTTCAGGCCTGCTGTACCGGTTTGGATTCACATTCTTCTCCAACAGCAGCTTGTCACAGCTGTGGATCAATAACTGCAATAAGAAGATGAAGCAGCACTTGTGGTTCACTGCCTGAGGGCCCAGGAGGTATGTGGGCAGCCACATCCTAATGTCTACAGTTCTTCCAGGTCCCCTCTTCCCCAGGGTATTCCCAGAAGTCTCATTTTCTCATTGAGTGCTGTTTATGTCCTTGCCATGACTGGCAAGCCAGCCAAGGGGTAACACGTTTGTTCTCAAACCACACAGTCTACTTTTGACTCCCTCTGGGATTCTGTTGTTGAGAGCTTGGAGTTTGTTAACCACCACGATGACTAGAGAGAAGTTTGGGTTCTCATTGACATTGGCTCCTTGATGGACGAAATGGAGAACAAGCTCAGCAAGAAGGGCATTGCAGTGAGATGAACACCAGAAGTCAGTTATTGGGCTTTCTCTAGAACCTTGGTGACTATTCCATGCCCTCTCTGTCCCTTTCTTGCCCCATTTGCCTAATTGGCTTGCTAATAATCACTTCATCTGCCTTTGAGAATCACTATAATGCCCAGGATGACAATAATTTCTATTGTTTTCTGACTGTAATTTCTAATCCATAGTCATAGAGGCCATGGTGTGGGGCCCATGAGGAGGTTAAGGGGTTAGGCCTTCCCACTCCTTGGTTGATTGTCCACTCTTATCCCACACAAGAGTATCCCCTGTTGGGGCCCAGCAGTACTACCTGCCTCAGGCATTTATCCAGACTCAACCGACATACACCCTGGGTAAAGAAGTGGGGGCAGACTTCAAGGGTCAAGCAACGTGATTCAGCATAATAAAGTGTAAGAATCCTTATTCTGGGACAGCTCATCAGCTCTTGGGCTACCCCCTGCCCTTCCCCGTGATGTAAACTGGGCCCAGCCATGGTGCCCTGGGACTCTGTACCCTAGGTCTAGCCAGAGTGCTTTCTACATTTTGATTTGGATCTTCCTAGAGATTGTAAGCACTGGACTGGGGTCCCTGAACACATTTCTCTAGACCAGGACATGATACTTTTTGCATATGCCAAATGAGTGCTGGCCACAGGCTCCCCTCCTCTGCATATACTCTCAAAATCCTTTTGTCTATACTGTTACCTCCCCTCTCTCCTGACCTGCTGACCCTAAGGAGGTACCCATGGTTGCCTGAGATGAGTCGGGGCATGGGCCTGGGCACCAGGATGGTCCTCTGACTTCTCCTTCTAGTGTCCTATGGGCCCCTCTTTTCCAGACAGTTTTCTGCCCCAGGAGTTGTATCCAGCTTCTTCAATGCTCCCCTACATCTCTCCCATCACCATTATGCTTACCACACTGGCAACTGTGTCATTTGCTCTTTCTAGGGCCAGGTTCCAGACCCAAAGTTGCAGCACTCTTCACTGGGGACATGTGATATTTTTGCCTGCTTGGCTGTGGAGGGGAGGGAAGGGATTGTAGGTATCCATGGAAGCTGGTTGGGTACATCAAGAGAAGAGGGAGCGGCATCTTCACTGCTGCCATGTGTATGGGGGAAATCCAGGGAATGACTCTAGGTCCTGCCCAGCCCTTAGATGGCAGGGCTTGGCAGGTTTGGAGACTGGAAACACTTGAGTTCCTGGAAAGTGAGTGGACCTTTCTCTGGGCTTAGTCTTCCACTCAACTCATAGGATAGGTCTGGAGCTGGCAGTGAGGTATCTGTGGTGTGCAAATGCCTACAGGCTCTGGGACAGAGTACAGAAATGGAGTTCCATTCACTCTCCCAAGATGCCTCCCCTCAGGACAGGCTTTGGCCTTCCCCGGGCCTTCTCCAGGGAAGCTCCGACCTCCTAGGCCATTTCAGTTTTCTGAGGCAATCGATAATCCTGTGTGGACGCGACTGGAAGTCCTCTGGGTCGAGATTGCGGCTGCAGGCAGAGCCGACCGGCAGGCAGTGGGTAAGGACAGCGGCTCTATTCCAAGGCGGATCGGCCCAGAACGCTTCAGCACCGCAGGCTGGACAGCGCCTTGGGGGCAGGCTCTTGGCTCTGGCCCTGAAGGGACGATTGCCAACACCTCAGCCAGAAATTCTCACTGAGAGGGCGGGGCAGAGGTGGTAGGGCTGACCCTGAGCTTGCGGGAGGTGGCTTGTCGGGTGCCTTGCCGGGGAGCTGGCCGGACCAAGAGGGGGAGACTTTTAAGACAGCCGCGAGTATGGCTCCAGGAGGGTTAGTGCACGTGGCCCAGGAACCCTTCACCGGTTGGGGCTGCCTTCCGGATCGTGATGCGACCCAGGGCTCGGGCTAGAGCGTGACTTGACCTTTTCGTGCCTCTCCATCTTTTGAACCTGACCTGTCTAGGCTGGGAACACCCGCCTGCCCCATTCATCTCGGGCGGGTCCATGCCCCAAGGCTCCCGTATCCCAAATCCCCTGGACTTGCTTTGCTCGACTCGGAATTCCTCATCCTGCGCTACTCTCCTTTGGTGCAGAGGCTAGTTGGCAGGTCTCTGGTCTGTGCCCTGCTCAGTGTACCCATCCCGACCTTACTGCCCTAGAGCCTGCTTAGTGCTGGGCACACAGTAAAGGGAGTTATCTGTCAGAGGACGACCTCACCTTTCCTCAGCGAGGATGACCTGAGTGGAAAGCAGGGCCGAAGGGCGGGTTCTTGAACCAAGCAAGGACTGCGTCGCTGCGAAGCCCAAACCCTTTTATCCGTGGCGCCGAGCTGGGTTGGTAAACGCTGCGCGGGTTTGTGCAGCTTGCCGTTATGCCAACGGCATGGGCAGAGAGATCCCCTCTCCGTCGGGATGCTACACCGCTGCTGCGGAAGCCAGCCTTTCTTCCCTAGTAAGTGCTGCAGAGGAGGGCTACAGACCCAGATTGGGGGTGTGAATCGCCCGAAGCTGTACAGGAGGGGCCGCGCTAGATGGGGCCTGAAGCTTTGGGAAAAAGTCCTTCCACCCCAAGGAAACATGGGCGAAAACCACCCACCAGCACCCCTGAGTGCCTGGCCTCAGCATTGTCCTCCTGCTTCAGGCATATGGACCCTAAGTCAGTGGTCTCTTTCCACTAACCGCCTTTGGTCAAGGTCGCTAGAACCTCCAAACAAATTCTTTTGTTATTTATTTATTTAGTATTGAGGATCGAACACAGGGGCACCCCAGCCCTTTTAGTTTTTTGTTTATTTCTTTGTTTGTTTGTTTTTTAGATTTTGAGACAGGGCCTTGCTAAGTTGCTGAGGCTGGCTTTGAACTTGAGATCCTCCTGCTCCTCCTCCAGAGCCACTGGGATTACAGGCATGTGCCACCACAACGTGCTCCAAACAAACTCTTAAGGTTGAGAAGTGAAAACAAAAACAAAAAGCCAAACCCAAATCACAACAAACTTAGAGATATAATTGGGTTTTATTATGGATTCGTGAAGTGGGTAGGACCTCATCTAAGGATTTAGAAAAGATGCTTGGATTAGTTTAGCAGAGGAGGTTGGCTTTCTAGGTAGAAAAGGGCAGAAGCTGAAATAAGGAACAAAAGGCAGATGGGTCGTTTCAAAGTTAGTTTCATTATATATATAACAGGATTTCCTTATCACAGCAGCTGATTGGTTGCTATGAATCTCTGTTTTTTATTTTTTGGTGGGGAATGTAGGGACAAGGTGGGAACTAGCTCATTTCAAAGTTCATTTTGATTAGATGGCACTTAGCAAGAGCTTGGTCTGGTTTCCTCTGGGATGGTGGAACCTAGTGCAGAAGTTCAGTCCAAAACAATGACTTTCCCCAATTTTCTATCTGTGGTTGTTTGGATCTGTGGATGTGGAATCCATGAATATGTAGGGCTGGCTTTATTTCTGTAGGCTGACTTGTTGGATTGTTCTTAACATAATTTCTGTCTTTAATGCTGACTGTAGGACTTACTTAACCTTCATGAGAAAGTATAGAATATTTCAAGCCTTTCTAGCAGCACTGGTATCACTGCAGAAGCAAGTTACTGATACCTTTAATAACACTTTTATTTTTCTCCTTTTTTGTTTGAAACTGAAATGATTAGCAGCTAGTTCCCAGATAACTTGGAAACATAGCTAGAGGCTTTCAGGAGACCGCTACCATCATGGAGCAGAGTATCTGAATGTCAGGCTAGAGGAGGAGAAGAGGGCATCCAGAGACTTGGTACCAGCAGTCCTGGGTCGGACTGCTGGCTCCACTGCTGCTGGCCGGGTCACCTTCGGAACTTCTTTAACTTCTCTGAGTTTGACACTACCAACAGTGTGGTGTCTTTTTAGCTTCCCCTCTGTGAGGTATCTTCAAGCCCTGAGGCTTCTAGGGCTTGGCTTAGTGTGGAGAGTGAACCATATCCATTAACATAGACCAAACATGGTTGTGTCTTTCCACAATATCAAAATTTATTGAATAACAGTAAATTAATGAGCTACACCACTTCCATTGGGGGCAGCTCACTGAATACTTGTAGATCACCTGATACTCAAAAGCTGGGCAATCACAAGTCCTTTTATTCCATTCCAATTTTAATTTCTAATGTCTGTAACACTCAGGTCACACAGCATACATCACACAATGTGTGTGTGTGTGTGTGTGTGTGTGTGTGTGAATATATACAGTTCACAGAAAGACTAAGAAAGGGTTAAGGTGGCAGCAGGGTTACAGGATGCTGTGCCAAGAGCCCAAGCAGAGAGAGGTAGGAATGCAAAGAGTCAAAGAGTCATTGTAGGTGGTCATTTAAGGATTTTAATGAGCCCGTTCCACAGAGGTGTCAAAGCAGAGGGTCTGGATAGACTGCAGTTTCAGAGAAGTGTCCGCCTGAGGTGTCAGTTTGGAATGGATTGTGTGTCCTCATTACAGGCTGGAGGAACCATGCTGTGCTGAAGCCCCAAGGGACAGGAACAGAGTTTTGTCCCTGTGGAGATTTTTCTGGGCAAGGCCCAGAATGACCAGGTGATGGGGTCAGGGTGCTGCGTGTCCAGTCTTGGGGTGCTCTTCCTTTCATGGGCCTCTGGTGAGGGGGTAGTTTCATTTGATGGTCTGCAGTGTTGGATAAGCTCATGGGCCTGGTTTTTCCAATATCAGTTTGATATGTCCATGGAGCCATGTGCTTCTAATTAATTTGTTAAGTTCACAGGTCATCATTTTTATTAGCATAATTAATCTACTTATCAGTTTGTGCCTTATGGTTGTGCTAGGCAGAGGGCAGTTGTTTACTTGTACAAACAAGATTTAGAGACATTCTGCCTCAGCACTTATACTCAAAATGGAGTAACTCATGGCAGAGTGCTGCTTCATAAAATGGAGTAACTCAGGGTTAGGCATAATCTGAAAACTACTGTTCTCTACCTCATGGAGTAACTTGGAGCAAGGCACAGACTGCTTGCCATACTCAGGCTGCATCTCTTTCTTCCTGGGCCTCTGTCCACAGAGCTTTGATCACTCATCCCAGAATCTGAGGCCTAAAGTGTAATCCAGCGTAACAAACACAGGTCCATTCACTGGTGATGGTACTTCCTAGACAGACTTTTTATGGGGACTTTTTTCCCCTGCAGTGATGGCAATGTAACATAGCCTTGTGCACTCTAGGCACACTCTGCCACTGAGCTACCTATGGGGACATTTTAAAGTTTCTTTGTGCAGACAAATTGGAGGATATGACTAGCATTTCATTACTCTTTAAAGTTTTTCAAACTGTTATATAATTTCCTTGACAAAGTCTGGGATAGTATTTCTACAGATTTCCTAGGAGCACTTTGGAAGGGAACTGTGCAAAGCCAGGATGAAGGTGTAGCTGTGGTTGGGAGAGGAAGTAGAGATTAGGCATATTGTTACATTTTCTTTAGAGGTACTAGGGATTGGACCCAGGACCTCACTCCTGCTAGACAAATGTTCTACCACTGAGCCACATCCCCAGAGCCCCCCAACTCTGCTTTTTTAAAAAAAATTATTTTGAGGCTGAGACTAATTTGCCCAGGCTGGTCTCAAACCTGTGATCCTCCTGCCTCTGCCTCCTGAGTAGCTGGGATGGCAGGTGTGTGCCACTATATCCATCTAGTTACTTTGAAAGGAGAACCAAACCTTAGTAGTTTATAAATAAGAGTTTGCCAAATGATATAATCTTTCATGATGTTTATCTTAACTCTATCAAAAAACCAAACATTTAAAAATGGTCACTTGGCAATAAATGAATGTCAAGTTTTCCTTCCACAAGGTATTTGTCACATCGAGTTCCCCAACACATCTGAAACATTACCTATGCAGATGAGAGTGAAGGTCTGAATTCCCTGAGTCGGCCTGTCTACACCCCTGCAAAGCAGCCCAACTTGCTTAGGGCTCCAGCAAGCCTCTCCTGGCACACCTGGTCTCTGGGTGGCAGGGGTCAAGCAGAGGCTGGAGCAGGCAGCAGGAATTCATCTTCGGAAGCCTCATCCTGGGGTGAGTCAGTACTGCCTAACTGCAGTCTGCAGGTGTGGGGACAGGGTTCTTGATGATGTGCTCTCAGGAACTTTGCTCTGTTCTCACCTGACCAAGGCTGAATCATTATCTGCTTTGGTGCAGATTGAGCAGTAAATTTCTCATCATGTAGAGTCCTCTTAAAAACAATTAATAGCAGACAATAAACTAATCTGAATCAACACAGGAACAGGGAGAGCTGGGTGACAGGTCACTTTTTATCACAAGTAAACAGTTTTCAAGAATGTTATGGCCCCTTAACATCTTAAATGCACCCTTCCCTACTGCTTCAGTCAACATAAGGCAGTGACTGCCTGAGGCAATTTCCATGTTAAATGCAGTTACAGACCTTGGGTTGGGTGTTCTCTCTCCCTCTCTCTCTCTCTCTCTTTTGCAGCACTGGATTAGGGGTATGCTATCACTGAGCTGCATCTTTGGCCCTTTTTATTTTGAGACAGGGTCTTGCTAAGTTGTCAGGACTGGTCTTGAACTTGTGATCATTCTGCTTCAGACTCCCAAGCGATTACAGGCGTGCAGATCCTGTTCTTCATATTATTTTAATTATTATGCCCTATGCCACTGCAGCTGAGAATGACTATTTAATTGTATTCGACACTTACAATTACCTGAGAACAGCCAGGCATGGTAGTACACGTGCCTGGGGAGGCTGAGGCAGGAGGATCACAAACTCAAGGATTCAAGGCCAGCCTCAGCATCTTAGTGAAACCCTGTCTCAAAAAAAAAAAAAAAAAGGGAAGGGACTGGGGATGTAGCTTAGTGGTAGAGTGCTTGTGTGTTCAATCCCCAGTGCTGCAAACATAGATAAATAAATAAATAGAGAACAAAAAGCATTCAATTTTTGGCATGTCATATTTTCTTTCTTTAGAGAGTAAATAAAAGTCCTCTATGCTGAGGAAAATATACCTGAGTATTCTAAATGATATAAAAAGTAATCTAGCCGAGCATGGTGGCATATGCCTATAATCTTAGCAACTGGGGAGGCTGAGGCAGGAGTATTACAGGTCTGAGGCCAGCCTCAGCAACTTAGCAAAGCCCTAAGCAACCCTACCTCAAAATAAAAAAAATAAAAAGGGTTGGGGATGTGGCTCAGTGATAAAGTGCCCCTGGGTTCAATCCCCAGTACAAAAAAAAAAAAAAAAAAAAAAAAAAAAAAAAAAAAAAAAAAAAGCAATCAGGTGGGACTAGTAGCAATGAACTAATAGTAATATTTGTAACTGCTACATAGTTTACAGAAATGTTCATACTTATTACTATGTGTCTCAAACTAAAATATCTTCTGCTCAGTTCAACCACTAACAGGACCCGGGGCAAAGCTCCACATTCCAGCCCGTTTCAAAGCAAATTCTGTGACTCTCAATCTCAGCAGATAGCCAATTGAGATGAGCACTGGGGATCTAGGAATAGATGGAGGTCCCTGCCCTGTGGCTAGTGGGCAGACAGATACAAGTTACTATAAAGTTCAGGGAGTTTTGAATTAGTAATAAGCATACAGAACCCAGAAAATGTGCTTGATTTTGCCTGACAGGAAAAATTATAGAAAGCTTCCCTGAAGACATGAAACTTGTACTAAGACTTAAAGGAGGAGCAGGAATTTTTCAACCCAACAAGGAAATAAGAGGATTCCAAGAAGAGGGAATAGGGTGTAGAGAGACAAAAAGTTGTGAAAGACTGACATGTAGAAAAGGGTTTGATTAGAGAGAAGGGCAGCCCAGGATAGCCTCTCTGTGACATGCCAAGGTATTTGATATCTTTAAAAACTCACATTCTAGGGCTGGGGATGTGGCTCAGTGGTAGAATACTTGCCTACCAAGTTGGGTAGGCCCTGGGTTCGATTCCCACTACTGAGGGGAAAAAGGAAAAAAAAAAAAAAGAAGCTTAGCTTAGGATAAAAAACTATAAAACATCTAGACAATGATATATTGTTCAGCACTAAAAAGAAATGAGTCATTAAGCCATAAAGAAGCCAGGCTTGGTGCTTCGGCAGCACATATACTAAAGTTGGAAGGATACAGAGAAGATTAGCATGACCCCTGTGCAAGGGTGACATGCAAATTCATGAAGCATTCCATATTTTTAACTGAATTTTGTGGTCCAAACGGAATTTTGTTTTAAATTTAAAAATCAATAAAAATATAAAAAAAGAAAAAAGGAGAAACCAGGCTTGGTGGCATGTACTTGTAATCCCACCTGCTTGGGAGGCTGAGGCAGGAGGATTGCAAGTTTGAGGCCAGCCTGGGCGACTTAGTGAGACCCTATCTCCAAATAAAAACTAAAAGGGGCTGGGGATGTAGCTCAATGTGGAGCATCCCTGGGTTCAGTAACCAGGACTGCCGATATATATATTTTTTTCATGATGAACTATGGAGGAAACTTCAACCCCCCAGACCACAGCCGTGGCCTTTCTCCCCTCTGCCTCCTGCCCTCATGCTTCCTCCCCTGAAGGAAGTGTCAGGCTGCTCTCTCCACCACCCTGGATGATTTATGCCTCTCTCCTGGGGTCAGGGATGAGGAGGCTGCTGCTTCCAAGCAACCTTTCTCCACCCCCTACCCAGCCAGCCTGTGTCTTGTCTTCTTTCCATTCCATTTATTCTTTTTGAACACTCCCCATCACCAGCCGGCCCCAGGTTTGTGGCTTTTGTCTTCAAAGTCTTTGTCTTTTCTTTCTCCCCCATCCCCCCCAGAGTAATGGGGATGGAATCCAGGCACTTGTGCATGCTAGGCAAGTGCTCTGTCACTGAGCTGCACCCCCAGCCCTTTTCACTCTATTTTGAGGCAGGGTCTTGTTAAATTGCCCAGCTGACCTCCTCCTGCCTGGGCATTACAGACATGCATACATCTTTGTCTTCATCTTTGTCTTCATTTTTAAAGGAGGGGAAAGGAAGCTTGGGTTGTCAGTTCCCCTTTCTTGTTCCTTTTTTTTTTTCTTCCCGATATTGGGGATTGAACCCAGGACCTTGTGCTTGTGAGGCAAGCACTCTACCAGCTGAGCTATCTCCCCAGCCCTCTTGTTCTTTTCTGAGCAGAACTTCTGCGGATCTCTGGCATGTGGAGGTAGAGCTGAGTTGAGGTTTGGTAAAGCCTGGGGCTCCACTCCCATTCTGCCTGGGATCCTTAGTCTTTTTGGAGACACGGTGGGACATTCCTGACTCCTTTGGCCCCTGTATGGCCTAGGGAATATAAGATAGGAGATTTCTGTAAGTTTGTAAGTCAGATAAGGTGTGAGAATTTCAGGAACTAGTGGTGACTGCTATTGTCTCTGGCTGGTAGAGAATGCAATTATTCTTTATCCATTTCATTGTTTGGAAATTCTCTCTCACGTCTAACCGTGGGTCATGCTGTCTTGGTCTAGAGTTGGAGGATGGCTATAACTTCATGATTTTGAAAAAACATGCAAGGAGTTGGGAATCAGTTACTTGAGTCCACCTTCAGGTCCCTCGGCAGCACCTTCACTCGCTTTAATACGTGAACTACTCTCTTATGTGCCAAATGAGAACGTGTCAGCAGTCACTAAGAACCCCTCATAGACACTTCTGGTGTTGACCCTGGCTCCTCCATATCCTGGGAGGGGTCAAGGTGTTAGAACTGCAGAGAGGAACTGACATATCACAGGGCTCAACCTTATCAACCCCAGGCCTCAGATAAGGGCAACGCATGTGACCTATATGAGGAGATTAGATCTATCTGCTCATTCCATCAGGTGACAGTGAAGGTACCAGTCAGTGAGTAGACTGTGCCCTAGTTATTAACCCAAAAGCTCCTGAAGTGCATCCAACTTTCATTAGGCTAATGTGGGTGGCCAGTTTTCAGTGGGACCTCTGCCCTCCTGGGGCTGTACGGGAGTTCAAGGTGATAAGGTGGGGCACCATGGGGACCTGCTCCTGGACAACCATTTGCCTTTGGAGCCCTAGGCTGGGGCACTGCCTGCTTTTTCTGAGGAGACATCCCTGCCATCAGGTCACAGCATTGCCCTCACACTCTCAATGCTCTTTCCGCCATCTGATGATGTTCCAGGTGCCAGCCAGCACCCACAGTGCTGGTCAGACAACCTAGTCTCCTGCACAAGGGGGAGTGTCACCTGGGCTCCAATCCAGCTCCTGCAGTCGCTTCACCAGAGCCAGTCTTGACCTGCAGTGCCCTCTGGTGGTGCCTGGAGTGGGCCTGGGATGCATGGGCGTCTCCAGGATTGGTATGGCTCTGGGTTTGGCTCCCTAGGAAGTTCTGGATAGTGTTGGCCAGGCCAAGGAGCTCTGAAAACTTCCAGTACAACCTCATCTCTCTTCAGGTGCCACATTGCACCTCAGGTGGATGCCAAGGACTACCTAGGCAGCTTCTAGGGGGCCCAGAGAGAACCAGGGTGCTCCCGTGGGCAGTCAGTGTGGACATCTAGTTGCTGGACCTAGAGTCATACGCGTCTTTCTTTTCTGAACTGGTTGCCACCCAGGGAAGCTGAGCTGGGTTTCTTGGTATCCTCCAACCTCAGTGGCATCACAGCTGAGCCAACCTCCTTTTCTGGACTTTGGAGGAGTAAGAGGGGTACACAGGTCAATGCAAACTGGGAACATCCAGAGTAGAAGGAGGAATATCTTCACTGGATGGGAGGAATTCCAGGAATTTTTCTCTTTTTCTGCACCGTCTGTAGACTGGCAGGTAGAGGAGTCATCATGATTTGAATGTGGGGTGGGGGTGAGCCTTTGAAAATTATGTGGTTTCTCCCTGGCCTCAGCCTTTGCACTTAAGTCAAAACTGAAGCCATCAGTGACAATGTCTTCTATAGTAGGCACATTTCAGCCAGTGTCACACAGGACACAGGATTCAAATGCGACCCTGGACAAGTCACTGGACTTCTCTGACCCAGATAAGCCTGAATCTTCTGGGATGCTTCAGGTTGAAACCAGCAGGGGTACAACTGTTGAGGGACATGAGGAACTGTGTGTTATTGGGTCAGCATGGAAGCATCTTGGATTCTGGGTGGTTCTTGGGTGGAGGCTGGAGGTAAGGAACCCTAGGCGGCTGAGGGGGTCATGCTACTTCAGCACCGCCAACTGGACAGCGTCCATAGCAAATTCATGATGCTGAAGAGGAAATCACTGCTTATTCCCCACTCACAAGGACTACAGAGGCAGAAGGCAGATTGGAGCTTCAGGACCCGGACCTTGAGTGATCTGGGCCCTGTCATCTGCACTCAGGGGGTTTGGTCTGGAGATTCAGCGGAATTAGACTCTTTCCATGTATCACATAATAATACTTTGGAGTGCTTCAGATTACAAACCTTTTTACATCTGATCTCTTTACCTTAACACAGTTCAAGAAAGTAAGCCTGAACGGCCTCTCTAATAGGAGAGGGAGCACAGAGGGAGTAACATCCAGGGAGAGGTTTGAACCAAGAACACTTCAGCGACTGCTGAAGTTGTACCAGAGCCATCCCTGCACATGGAGACGATGGCTCCCTTATTAAAGGGGGACACCGGAAGCTGAACAGCCAATACAGAAGGGAAGCCCCTGGGTAGGGGCAACTTAAAACCCTGGGAAGACCAATCAGAGATAAGGTGAGCGCCATGGTTAGGCTGGAGCACACCCTGGCTTTGAGGAGGAGAACCTAGGCTCTTAAAACCAAAACCAAAACCAAAACCAAACCAAACCAAAACGAACAAACAAACAAACAAACAAACAAAAAACCCATGACTGTCTCTACCTGAAGTCTGTGATGACATTCAAGACCTATCATGGTCCATCTCTCCAGACTCATCTACACGGCATCCTCTCCTTTGGGTCAGAGGTCACTCATCTGCTTTCTGGTCAATTTACCCCATCAGGGCTGGGACTGAGGCGAGGCAAGAGAGGAGTCTGGGGCAAGTTTTAAGAAACTCTAGTTCTCAGGTTCATGCAAATGCAGATCAGAGTTGGCACGAACCTAAGAATGAGTCTCTTCTCTCCTCCTTCCCTCAGCGTTGTCTTCATTCTAGGCCTTAAGCTCCTAGGGAACAGAGACCCTCTTCTAATCTCTGAAGGTCCTCAGTGCCTCGGCAGCATGGGTCTCATGACAAGCATTTGTCAGTGCCAAGCCTCAGGAAATGTCCTTTATTTCTCTAGGAAGAGTAGCCTACGCTGGAAAGGGCAGGTTCCTGTGTGCCACATGAACCAGTCAATTCTGGTTTGATAGGTGTCTGGATTTCTCATTTGCCAGCAATAAGAAGATCTCATACTAGACAAAAGTGCCAAAAACTTACAATGGAGAAAAGATAGCCTCTTCAATAAATGGTGCTGGGAAAACTGGAAATCCATATGCAGTAAAAATTAAATTAAACCCCCATCTCTCACTCTGTACAAAACTCAACTCAAAATGGATCAAGAATCTAGGAATTAGACCTGAGACCCTTCACCAAATAGAAGAAAAAGTAGGCCCAAATTTCCCATCACATTGGCTTAGGACCAGACTTCCTTAACAAGACCCCCATAGTGCAAGAAATAAAAGCAAGAATCAATAAATGGGATAGACTCAAACTAAAAAGCTTTTTCTCAGCAAAGGAAACAATCAATAATGTGAAAAGAGAGCCTACAGAGTGGGAGAAAATCTTTTCCACACACACTTCAGACAGAGTGCTAATCTC
The DNA here is from genome assembly GCF_902686455.1 of Sciurus vulgaris. Classification (NCBI taxonomy): domain Eukaryota; kingdom Metazoa; phylum Chordata; class Mammalia; order Rodentia; family Sciuridae; genus Sciurus; species Sciurus vulgaris. The sequence goes on from NC_136463.1 coordinate 37,463,011, forward strand.
CAAAGTTAATAAAGATCTTTAAAAAATTTACACCAAAAATACAAAGAACCCAATCAATAAATGGGTTAAGGAGCTGGGCAGACACTTCACAGAAGAAGATATACAGGTGATCAACAAATATATGAAAAAGTGCTCATAATCTCTAGCAATTAGAGAAATGCAAATGAAAACCACCCTAAGATTTCATCTAACTGCAATTAGAATGGCTATTATCAAGAACACAAGCAATAAGTGTTGGAGTGGATGTGGGGAAAAAGGCACACTCATACATTGCTGGTGGAGTTGTAAATTGGTGCAGCCACTCTGGAAAGCAGTGTGAAGATTCCTGAGAAAACTTGGAAGGGACTCACCATTTGACCCAGCTATCCCTCTACTTGGACTTAAAATCAGCATGCTACAGTGATGCAGGCACATCAATGTTCATAGCAGCTCAATTCACAATAGCTAGATTGTGGAACCAACTGAGAGGCCCTTCAATTGACGAATGGATAAAGAAACTGTGGTATATATACACAATGGAATATTACTCAGCCATAAAGAAGGATAAAATTATGGCATTTGCTGGTAAATGGTGAATAAGTCAAGTGAAATAAGACAAGTTCAGAAAACCAAAGGACTGATGTTTTCTCTGATAGGTGGATGACCATACATAACTAGCGGGGTGGGGCGGGTGGCGGGGATTGGGGGAGGAAGAGAAGAATGAAGGAACTTTGGATGGTGTAGAGGAAAATGGGGCGGGAGAGGGTGGGGGAAGGAAAGAGTAGAATGAGACAGACACTATTACCCTCTGTATATGTATGATTATATGAATGGTGTGAATCTACATTTTGTACAACCACAGAAATGAAAAGTTGTACCCCATTTGTGTACAATGAATCAAAATGCAATCTGAAAAAAAAAAAAAAAAAAGGAGATGGACAGGAGAACGCAATGTTCGTGCAGGAGGTTTCGTTCTAATTCTTTTTATACGCGGGCAACAAACCTGTAGAGTGGCGATGACTTGTTCCAAGTCACACAGCAGCATAAGGATAGGTCCTGGGCTAGATCACAAGTTCATTGACTGCAAGACTTAATCAAGAAACAACCTGGTAAAAGCAACCTGATGCACATCGAGTGTATCGATGCTCTACTGAGAGGACTGGAAGAGTGAGCAGGATCCATCCATTGCTTTTGACTGCCAATCAGTGCCAGACGCTGATTGGCTCTGGTTTAGGGAAGGAAAGGACGTACAGGAGGAGCCGCTGCGTCAGAGGGGCGTGAGCCGATGTTGTGGGCCATGGCGTCCCTCAGGTGTAGCACCGTTGTCTGCGTGATCTGCTTGGAGAAGCCCAAATACCGCTGCCCCGCCTGCCGCGTACCCTAGTGAGCGGGGGTTCGTGGGGGTGGGGGGGCGCGAGGGTCCGGCCGGGGGCTGCGGGAGGGGCCCCTGGCCTTCGGGCTGACGCGGGCTGTGGTCTGTTGCAGCTGCTCGGTGACCTGCTTCCGGAAGCACAAAGGTAAGGCCCGGGCGTCCCCGCCTTAGCACCTGGCGGCCTCGTGCGTGGCGTTCCCCAGCCCCAGTGCCGTCAGGGGGACGTGGACCTCCGGCTGCGCCTCTTCGGGCCTCGCAGCGCCAGATCCGCTCCGAACCCTTCAGACCTCCCAGCCTTTTTGTGCCTCGCTCGGGTCACCACTTGTTCCGCGAGAGCCTTGCGTCCTCAGCTTTCTCCAGTGGCCGCACCTCTCCTTGGGTGTGGGGACCTCTGTAAATGCTCTTTCGGTTTTTAACAGTCAGCCTTCTGCCCTGCCTTTATTCCTGCGTGCCACGGTCGTTTTCTTTTTAAAAAATAGTCGACTGCTTTAAATCTCGGAACTGTGATTTAGATAAATCTTTTCTAAATTAAACAAAACAAAAAACAAACTAGATTGCTTTCGTAGCAAAATCCTACCTAGCTGTTCTTACCATGCTAGCCTGGCCCCTCACCATTTGGCAGAAGCCGCTCTGGCTGAGGTTAACTAGAACGTTTCTTTTTTTGTGGGGTGGGGGAACTTTTTTTTTTTTTTTTTGTTAGTTGTTGATAGGCCTTTATCTTATTTATATGTAGCGCTGAAATTCGAATCCAGTGCCTCACACATGCTAGACAAGTGCTCTACCACTGAGCCACAACCCCCGTCCAAACGTTTCACTTTTAAATAGTATCTTATTAGAAACAATGAGGTAGATCTGTTTACAGTAAGGAGCAAAGTCCTTGATTGTGTCTGCACTTAACAAATCGGTACTCTGTCATTAAGATCTGTAATGTAACTCAAAACTGACAAGTGCTTGTAGAAAATTTAATTGCCACTTTCTAGTGTGTTTAAATTTCCCCTTTTAATATTAGTTACACCTGGGGAGGAAACTCAGTGGGAGTGCTTGCCTAGCATGCTCCAGGCCTGGGTTCCATCCCCAGCACCACCACAAAAAATAAAAATAAATAAAAATAAGTAAAATTAAATTAAAAATATATGTGTCTGTGTGGGCACATATGTGTATATATATATATATATATGCACATATATAAATGTACATACAAGCATATTTATATGTGTAGATATGTATATGCATGTGCACACACATATATACATATTTTATGAAGATAAAGTACATTTCTGCATTTAGTTTTTTATTTTTGGTACTGGGGATTGAACCCAGTGGCACTTAATCACTGAGCCACATCCCGTCCCTTTTTAATGAGTTAACTAATTAATTAATTAATTTAGGGGTACCAGGGATTGAACTAAGGGACATTTGACCGCTGAGCCGCATCCCAAGCCCTATTTTGTATTTTATTTAGAGACAGGGTCTCACTGAGTTGCTTAGTGCCTCACTGTTGCTGAGGCCGACTTTGAACTCTCCATCCTCCTGTTTAGCCTCCTGAGCTGCTGGGGTTACAGATGTGTGCCACTGCACCTGACCCCTTTTTTATTTTTTGAGACAGGGTCTCATTAAGTTGCTGGCCTTGAACTTGTGATCAGCCTCCCCAGTTGCTGGGATTACAGGCATGTGCCACTGTGCCTGGCTGCATTTAGTCTCTTAAAAGACTAGGTTTATAGAAAATAAAACTCATTAGTTCTGCCCAATAAAATTGTGTTTAAAAGCTTAATGTAGATCCTTTCAGATTATTTGCATTCTTGTGTACCAGTAGATAGAACTTTTTTTTTAAAGCCCTCAGAGTTTTAGCAATAAGCCGGAAGTGGTGGTGTAGGCCTGTAATCCTAGCTGCTTGGGAGGCTGAGGTAGGAGGATTGTGAGTTCACCCAGCAACTCACTGAGACCTTGTCTTTAAATAAAATGTTAGAAAAGGGCTGGGGATGTGGCTCATGATTAAACGCCCCTGGGTTCAATCCCTAGTACCAAAAAAAGAAAAGGAATTTCAGCAGTGAGATTAGACTGCTCAACCACATCCTCATTTAATTTTATATCATATTTTGGGCACTTTAAAGGAATCAGGATATACAGTTCTACTTCCTTGATTTAAAGGACTGTATGTTATTTCATTACGTGGCTGATATAACCACTGTTCATTTAACTAGAGTCCTACTGGTGGATATTTGTTTTGCTATTCCTGTTACAGGTGTTGCTAAAGTACTACACCTGAAATATTTAACTCAGGAATTATTTCTGGGCTGAGGGTGTAGCTCAGTGATAGAGCACTTGCCTTGCATCCACAAAGCCCTGGGTTTGATCCAGTACACACAAAAAGTTTTCTAACAGGAATTTTTTTTTTTTTTTAATTTCTCAGTACTAGGGATTGAACCCAGGGGTACTCTTACATCGTAATACTTTTTATTTTGTATTTTGAGATGGGGTCTTACTAAGTTTCTGAGGCTGGCCTCAAACTTGCAATCCTCCTGCCTCAACCTCCTGAATAACTGGTATTACAGGCACGTGCAACACATCCAGCTCTAACAAGAATTTCTACACATTTGTTGGTCACTATTCATTTGTTGTCTTGGTTTCCGTAAGTATCTCTTGTGTTTGACTTTTCCCTCCTGAGAGTAGTGATATGTACTACTCTCTGGGGCTCTTGCCTCCTTTTTATTTTGAGTGTTACTATGAATTGAACCTAGTGGCACTTAGCCACTGAGATATATTCCCCTAACTTTTGTGGTGGGGTGGGGTGGGTATTGGGGGTTGAACTCAGGGGTGCTTAACCACTGAAGCCACATCCCCAGCCCTTTTTATTTTTTTATTTTGAGGCAGGGTCTTGCTCAGTTGCTTAGGGCCTCACTAAGTTGCTGAGGCCGGCCTCGAACTTGTGATCCTTCTGAGTCACTGGGATTATAGGCATGCACCACTGTACCCAGTTTAAAAAAAAAATTTTTTTTTTTTTTTTTTTTCCAAACAAGGCCTCACTCAGTTGCTGCCCAGGCTGGCCTTGAACTTGTGACTCTTCGGCTTCCCCTGTAACAGATGGTGGGCATGTTCCAATCAACACGGCCCTCTCTTCCCTTTCTGAATATTGTTTCTGGGTCGCTTCCCTTTGCTTTCCTGTGAAACTTGGGATTCTGTGGTGATATCTTCTGTTTCTTTGCCCCTTTTATTTCCCTCTCCCTTTTTCCCTTTCCTTCCTTCTTGACACTCAAATATATAGTTCCATTTACTTTTTGGGGTCCAGAAACCAACATCTAGCTCTCCTTCAGTCCCTCCTGCAGTGTAGCACAGCCTTAGAGTTAGACCTAGGTTTAAATTCTGCCTCTGCCACTTAACTCTGGACCTTGGACAAGTTTGTTTATTATAGGAAAACTGAATTGTCTCATCTGTAGTGGGATTAATAGTCTCCATGTCTTGGGTGCTCTGAAGGGGTCCACTGAGACGCTCTGTATCTACATGGCGCTTGCTGGTTAGTCACTGGCACTGGTGGCTTTTTAATCCTTCCTGATTAGTTGCTTGCCCCTTTTCATAGCATATTGTTTATTAATCTTGTTTCTCCAATCTGCCCCTCTGTCCTCATAACCCTTTCCTATTACCATATGCTCTGTTGACTTTTAAAGTTCTTCATTGGCTGTTTTGCCTTAGATCTTCTAAGTCTCTGGTTTAAGGCAGTACCACCACCTCCTTTTCCTGATATCTCAGGAACATTTTCGAAAGAAACCAGGCAGCTCAAGATAGGAAAGAAGTGAAGCTGTAGCACTGGAAGCAGGGTTGGGAGCCTAGGGTCCCCAATATTTGTCCTGTAGCCATGTGGCAATCAGAAGCTCATTACCCTGTGATTTTGTTGGTGCTGGAGTGATATTTCTGGAAATGGCAATGTTTGTTCTACTGTGCTGAGAACTCTGTGACTCTAGAATGGAGGGCAATGTTCTGTAAGGAGATGCATTGTCACAACATCGTTTCTACTTTGGTTGAGCAGGGATTGGTAATACTGTGGAGAATTGGTTCTGGGCTCAAATATAGATGCTCAATGTGGGAGACCATTCTGCAGCACTAGAAAACTTCCATCTTAAATGCCAGTGGTTCTTTTGCTGAGACATTGGTGGGGAAAGACAGACTTCCTGTGGGTGGCAGTCTTTTGCTCTGGCTTCATCTTGTGCTCCAAGCACCTGCTAGTCCTGCCCTACCAGTCAACTGGCAATTGCTCATCACCATCTCCTAGTTCCTGACCCTAGTCTTTTTTGACCAGTTATAGACCTTTTCCTCCGTCAAGAATGTTTTTCTTTCCACCTGGCAAAACCTCTTGGTTTTCTCAGGTAGACTTAGACCAGATCCTTCTTATCTGTGTCTCTAGCTGTCTTCCATGCCTAAAGCCTTCCAAGGTGAGAGTGGTGATGTTCATCTATGTGTTCCCAGGGACACTGGGACATATACATTTGGTATCTGAAACTGCTGATAAAATCATGATGCTTATTGAAGTCATTGTAAGCCACTTAATCATGTGAAAGCCCTATGGATTAGGCAGGGAGGGTGAGAAGAGGTTCTTGGAATATGTGAACCCAGCTTCCTTAAGCCCTTCCACTAGGCTTAGGGTTTTCCTCCTCCTGTCCCTCTGATCTCTCTTCTTCCACATTCATCTCCACTCACTACACATGCTTCTCCCTTGGCTTGGTGGGAGGTGCAGCCTTAACACTGAAATGGACAGTATGTGTGCCTGAGATTTGTCTTTTTCAGAGCAGTGCAACCCTGAAACTCATCCCACTAAGCATAAAAGATCAACTGCTCCTGTAAAAACTACACAGCCTGAGGAAAACAAAGGTGTGTTGGTTGGATGATTGATTTTACCTAGAGGGGTTTTCAAAGAGAACAAATGGAAAGGAATGAATCTAGGACATGGGCCAGAGGATGGCGTTGTTTGGGAACAGCAGCCTCCTCATCCCTGACCTCAGGAGTGGGTCATGAGTTGTCATGGGTGGTGAGAGCAGCCTGATACTTCCTTCAGGGGGAGGAAACGCAGGGGCAGGAGGCAGAGGGAGAAAGGCCATGGTGATGGTGTAGGAGTTCGGGATGGGCTCTGTTGGCAGAGCTGGTCATAGCTTTGGGTCTACCTGCCTGAGGTGTTAGTTCACCTAGGCTCAGGCAGGAGGCTTCCTTTGGTTTGGGTTACCTTACTACTACTGGGGGCTTACTGTGGTAATGGGCTGTCATCCCATCTATCCATCCATCTAGAATTTCCTTCTTATGTCCTGGGTGTTATGCATTGTGCCAGCCCTCTGGTTCCACTAAAGAGATATTGAAGATCACAGCATAGGAATGGGCTGTTTCTGTTCTTTGGGAAACTTCCTAGTTGGGTTCAGGAAGGGCCAGTAATTTCTGCCTGTGCAGAAGCACAGGGACTTCTGTTTGGCAGGTTTTTACACATAAGCTAGTTCACTGGCCCATGGAGGTGGGGTGATAAGAATTAAAATACCAGGTTCCAAGCTCAAAGACCGAGGGAAGCATAGAGTTAGTGTGAGTACTAAGTAAAATCACCATTTTCTTTCACCTGCTTTTCCTTTTTATATAAAAGGAGTGTCATGTGAATTCCAGGGATGTTTTTATTTATAACTTCTTTTATACTTCTATCACTGTCGTGTGTGCACATTTTCTTTGGGAGTAGGTGTTAACATCTGATGCACTGGCTTTGACTGCTAAACAGATGCTCTGTTCCTCAGATGATGATGACTCTATAGCCGATTTTCTTGATAGCGATGATGAAGAAGACAGAGTTTCTTTGCAGAATTTGAAGAATTTAGGTAAGTGTTCTATGTTTATTTCCTTGTTAACCATTGAGATAGTTCTATTATATAGAATGATTTAAAAAAAATGTGGCCTTGGTGATCAAACTCACTCATGCCAGGTTGACACTGCCACTGTGCTATACCTCTGGCCCTAATTTTCTTACTATTTTTTGAAATGTGACTATTTAAAAAAAAAAAAAAAAAAAAAAAAAGGTGTGGCACACAGAGCCTTTCCTTTCCAACTGTACAAGTCTGTAAACCTAAATGATTTCACATCTCCTGGCCTGCCCACAATACCTATTATTCCTTTTGCCTGGAATCTGGATATTGCAGGTTGGCAAAATTCTGAACTTACCAGTCATATACTACTCACATTTTATAGCATTTTGTCTTATATGTCAATTTGTAGGGCAGGGACCTATGTTCCCTTATCTCCTGTGCTGGGTTTATAGTCCATTCCTTAATGCAGACTGGTCATCACAAGATTAGATTTTTCAGGGGGAAACAAGTATTAATAATGCACATTTTGTAGGGCTGGAGATGTAGCTTAACAGAACCCTTGCCTAGCATGTGGCAGGCCCTGGGTTTGTCAGGACCACACACACCAAAAAGGTGTAAAAATTGCACATTTTGTAGTACTTCTCTACTTATTTGATTTGTATAAGTTGTTATGTATATAATTAATTTCATTCTTTACATGTCAGTCAGGATAATAGGTTGTGCTTTGCACTTGGTACCATGGTAGTGATTAGACGAGGTGTGGGGCAGGGTTTGGTTCCAGCATATTTCCCCAAAGGGTGCTCAATTCCCCTGTATAAAATTGTGTAATTGCATATAACCTAAACACACATTTTAAATCATCTCTAGGTTACTTATACAATGTAAGTACACATCTCTACATTTCTAGATTACCTAATGTAAATGCTACATAAACAGTTGTTATTGAATTGTTTAACGAATAAGGACAAGGAAAGTCTGTACATGTTTGTAGTCAGTTTTTTAAATATTTTCAGACTGGTTGGTTATATCCAAAGATGAGAAACCTGTGGAGATGGGGGGCTAACGTAAAGGTTAAGGGGATGCAACACCTTGAGAGTTTACTGCATTTCAAACATTCAGCTTTTAGCCATCATGGGTTCCTACTTGAACTTAGATGGCTTTTTTTTTTTTTTTTAAAGGGGAATCTGCAACATTAAGAAACTTATTGCTTAATCCACACCTTAGACAGTTGATGATCAACCTCGATCAGGGTGACAACAAAGCAAAACTCATGAGAGCCTACATGCAGGAGCCCTTGTTTGTGGAGTTTGCGGACTGCTGTTTAAGAATTGTGGAACCATCACAGAATGAGGACTCTTAAAATGCATCACTGTGTTCCTTGACCTCCAGAACTACCTAGTCCTCCTTCCAGGGGGCCAGGTAATGTGGGGCTCCAAACAAGAGGTGGCTTCCCAGATTGCAGGCTGAATGCTGAGGTTGTGCAGGTCTTTGCCTCTTGACAGGTGTGTATGTTTCAGGCCATGGGGGCTACTCAACGTAGCAGATCCTTAATGAAGAGAACTTGACATTCATAGGATTGTTTTCAAATGTTTTATTTTTGGTACAGTTGAGATAGACATAACTTATTTGTCAAGTTTTATGCCCATTTCAGTTAAAAACTGGATCATTGTTACTAAAATAAAATCAAGGTATGGTGTTTCTCTTGTACATTGCATTGTTCATTGTCCTTGGTCCCTGATCTGATTATTTGAAATTAAATTAAGCCAACAACTTATTAAATAAGGTTTTGTTCCTTTAAGGAACTAAATGCAAAGTTTTCCCAGCCCAAGTTTTAAAGCCCATATTATGTTAAGTTTGCTTGTTTTCTTCTAAAGTGCTTGTGGCTCATTGGGTGCCCCACTGTAGTGATAGATCAAACTCCAAAGTAGTCACACCTGCTGCTGAGTTTGATCTGAAGGTAGAGAAATGGTAAGTTCTCTGTGGCCTGAATCCTGGCTTGATGACTATCAACCCTGACACCCCGTCAGTGCTTGGGTTGCAGTCCTGGGCCTGCAGGTGCACAGGCCTCACAACTTGGAGCTGTTCTTGTGCGTATGTTTGAAGTTGCTGTGGGAATAGTTTGGCAGTTGTGTGCTGATTAAATGTCTTTGGCAAGGCAGCTGGCAGGAAAAGGCCTTGTAGAAACAAAGGCACTAAGGATCACCCAGCTAGGTGAGAGCCGAGGGTGAGAAGAGGTCACACGTGGATTGGCCTGTGTTTTTCTAGCAGAATCTGATTAAAACCAGTAACACTATAGGGTGAAGGTTCAGGACAGGTGTCAGCGTAGCGCAGTGGAGACTTTCTGCAGTGAAACTTTATCGAGCCCTGGGGAGAAAGAGATTCAGCTTAGTTCCAGCTCCCGGGAGCGCCCGGGGCCTAAAGGTAACTCACAGAGCCAATATTAGAGATGTGAGGAGCTGTGGACAAATACTGGTCTAAGGGCCACAGCAGGACTTGGTTAATGTATTTCTTCTTTATTCTGAAATAGCAGCAGAGTCCAATATCACATTTCACATCCATTCAGTGTGAGACAGATGAGGAAACATGAGGAGGGGGTAGAAGTATCTATCACTTCTCACATTCCTATGACTGCTTCCAGCTGGATGAGCAAAACATTTACACTTATGTTTACATTTATGCTGGCCTATGAGTTTTCATGGGAGATTTTATTCAGATTATGGCCTACAGTAATTCCTCTGCTTTTTTCCTTCCTTTTGCTTTGTCAGTTTCACTTCTTGCTATGGCCCTGTGCAACACATTGTGTATTAGCCATTTACAGATGAAGAAATGGAGGCTTGGTGCTTCATCCTGGTCATCCACTGAATGGGACAGAGCCAGGACCCAGACCCCGATTCTGCCTCTGAGTGTAACACACTTGTCACCATTCCTCAGCTGATTTATGAGGCTGGGCTTGCTGGGGTGAACCAAAAAGCTGTGTGATGTGGGCTTCCTGAATGTTGGCTCACTCTCTTCCCCAGCTGCTCATATTATAAAAGCAGAGGACTTGGACCACTGATGTACTTACCTGCTTCTCATTTCCTCAGCTAGAAAAAGACAGATGAATCAAACTTGAGGAAAAAACATGGTGCCAAATCCAGAGTCATTTGAAGTGACAAATGTCATGCCCAAGTTTTTTCAAAGTGGTACTAAATAAAGGCAGATTCAAACTCTATATGGTGGCATATGCCTGTAGTCCCAGTGATTTGAGAGGTTGAGGCAGGAGGATCAAAAGTTCAAGGCCAGCCTGGGCAACTTAGTGAGACCCTGTCTCAAAAATTCAAAAAGGCTCGGGGTATGTAGCTTAGTGGTAGAGGATGTGGCCTAGCATGAGCAAGGTCCTAGGTTCAGTCTCCAGTACCATAGTGGGTGGGGGCGAGTAAAGTCTCTGGAAGATTACCAGTTCCAGTAAATGAAATAATCCAAACCTGTGGCTGGTTGGGAAATGTAGCTTCAGGCTTACCCCATAGAGCTAGGGAAGGGTCTCCTGTCAGCCTCAGTCCTTCCCCTTTGGATGTCTAGGCTTTGCTTCCTGCATTCCCTAGAGAGGTGTGAGTAGCTGGAGCTGCTATCCCATCCCACAACTTACCTGAGGTAGCGCTCGGATGGACCTGATACCAGCCTGGTCTTCTTGTGCTGCCTGGATGCTGGTGCTGCTGGAGCTGCCTGAGGGAAGCTGGAGGCAGGCAGAGACCACCAGTTTTCTCTGAAAGCCATGTACACCCACAGCTGCATTGGCCAGGACCAGTCCCAGAGGCCAAAGCCGGATTATTGCCCCGAGGAGCCTGGTCTGCACTGGTGGCAGTGAGGAGCTCAGGGAATCATGAGCTTGGGACATGTGTTTTTCTTCCAAACCATCCAGTTCTTTAGAAGCAAGGTAGGCCATTCTGATCTTAAAGAGAAAATACCTCTTTTTAGCTTGAGATTTCTCTAGTACTTTTTTTTTTGTCAGGAGATGGTACCAGGGAATTGAACCCAGGGGCCCTTAACCATTGAACTATATCCCTAGCCCTTTTTTATGCTTTATTTTGAGACAGGGTCTTGCTAAATTGTTGAGGCTAGCTTTGAACTTGGGATCCCCCTGCCTCAGCCTACTGAGCTGCTGGGATTGTAGGCATGTGCCCGGCTCTCTAGTTCTTTTAATGGACAATACAAACCAAACTTTTTAATAAATTAGTTTGAAAAGATGAAGGTACCTGGATGTGAGCAGCTGGATGCCTAGAACTAGAGTGGCTCCATGAGGCAGAAAGTAAGGCAGTTGCATAACCCTTACCCAAGATACTTTGAAACAAAATTAACAGCCTTCCTGATACACCACAGAGGTTACCCTTAAGGTACACAATTCCATGGCTTAGTATGTTCCAGGAATTATCATGCCACTATTCAGCATCACTACCACCATTGAGGAGCTGCCTCATGCCTGTCTTGCACAGGAGGAACACAAGGCTGAATGTCCTGTTGGACACTACCCCCACCAACCATTCCAACCCACTTGGGACTGTCTGGTGCCAGAATCTCTGTGAGCTGCCCATCCTGACTTCTCAAGTCATACTCACTCTCCACTTCTGCCACGCGTGCTTGATGACTGTGGCTGCTGTGTGTAGCCTCTGGATGTGTTTCCGAGTTAACCAGGAACGAATGGCTGAGAGGTTTGTCCAGAAACAGCAAAGAGATAACAAAATAGACATTAGAGCTGTTGATGTGGCACAGCCAGGTTGCCATCAGAAATGCTGTCAGTATAAAAGGTTTAGCCAAAGAATCAGCTACCATATACTACTGTGTAAAGTTCTAAAGTCAACACATAAAGCAAAATGGGCTTGATTTTCCCTGTTAGTACTGGGAATTGAACTGAGGGGTGCTTTACCACTGAGCTACATCCCCAGCTCCATTTTAAATGTTGAGATAGGATCTCGCTAAGTTGCCCAGGCTGGCTTAGAGCTTGCGATCCTCCTGGGTGGCTGGGATTACAGGCACAAGCCACTATACCTGGCTCAAAACCGGTTTTTTAAAACACTTCACACTTGGAGCCAACACTCTCAGAGATACTGCAAACTGATAGGGTACCTGGGGGGCTTTGACTGTCCAGGACCCAGAAGGGTCACCTCCATGTCATGCTGAGTCCTGGGCAATGCCAGGAATGGGAGGGTTCTGGATCATTGGTACCTTTTACAATTATTTGTCTTGGGCAAGGGATGTAGCTCAGTAGTAGAGCATTTGCCTAGCATATATATGAAGCCCTGGGTTCCATCCCTAGTGCTACAAATAAGAAAGTCTTTATTAATAAAAAAGAAAAATCTGAGTGGTAGTACATGCCTATAATCCCAGTGGTTTGGGAGACTGAAACAGGAGGATTGCAAATTTGAGGCTAGCCTCAGCAACTTAGTATTTAAAAAATAAAAAGGTAAATGGGGATATATAGCTCAGTAGTAAATTGTCCTGGGTTCAATCACTAGTACCAAAAAAATAAAAACAAATAAAAAAAAAATTAATCCTTAAATTTTCTTGCTTGATGAGTGTATGACACAACATTATATACCCAAATACTGATAAAAGTAATTACTGGGTGGTGGGAATTTTTACTTCCTCTTTAAAGTTTTAGCATATTCTAATTTCTTTTGGTATATAGAGAGTAAGGAACAGTATATTAAATAGCATTTAAAAAACGTTAAAGATGGAAATCACCCGTTATCTCACCAACCCAGAGAGTTCTATAATATTTCTTTATTTCCTTGATATGCCTCTACACGCAAATACTCCTTACAGGGGTGGGATCATCCTTAATCTATAGTTTAATATCTAGAAAGTGGTGTTCCATAAAGTACATAATAGTTCTCAAAAATACTTAGCTGTGTCATAGGGATGGTCCATAATTTAGCCATGACTATACCACTGTTAGCCATTTGTACTATTTGTACTATTTTTTATTTTTCAAAATAAAGACTGGTATGAATTTAGTGGCTTGTACATCTTTTCCTTTGATGAATCAAATCCTGTCCCTTTTACTTTTTTCCAAGCCCTGTAGCGTAGCAGGTATTGATTTATCAAAAAGGAATGAAAAAATGGCATAAACAGCTATGTAGGTCTGAGAAAAGGGAATCGAAGCCAAACTTTTAGCATAGGTAGGAACAATTTGGTTTCCATTGAACTGCAGAGACTCTGAGCGAGGTGCACAGGGAATTCAAATCCCAGGGCACCTAGGGGGTTTGCCATCCACCTACCTGCCTGAATGAGTGTGGCGGCTCGCCTCTGCCTCTCCTGCTTTCTATGCTGGTGTCGCCTCCAGCCGCACTGGATGCAGCGGGCACACTGCTCCAGCACTTGCATACGTCCACTTTCCAGAAGCTCTAGCTGGGAGAAGGTGCATCCACTGAGGTTCTCAGTCCCTCCTCCCACTGCCCCACGGACAGCCCAGATCATCCTGCTGAGGACAGCCCACAGCTGACTAGCAGTCTCATCCCCCAGTCAGCTTACCACGAAGTCAGTCATGAACACCTTGGTCCTGCCACAGTGCAGTGGAGCTGGTGTGCCCTCAGCTGAACCAACAGGTGTGGCTGCTGTCCCAGTTAGAGCTGGCAGAGTGTGGAGAATGTCCTGGAGGAGAGGCTGCAGTGTGGCTGCTTCACCCTGTGGGGACTGTTCTGGGGGAGGGAATAGAGGCTCCATCAGTGCATGGTCCCCTCTGTGTGCTTTGGTAGCCCTCAAAAACTGGCTTTGGTCTCTTCAGCACCCTCCAAGCCTCTTTCCTGCTCTTCTCACCTCGAGCCTTTCCTCCCTCCTTCCATTTTTTGGGGGAGATCAGAAGCAGTGGCTCTGTTGTCCCTTGGGGACCTAGCTGTTCTGAGGAGTCTTAGAGTCCCCACTGTGGCTATGCTCTGGAGTACCCTGCAGCTTCCACTGCCACAGGTCTCTTTGCCAAAAAGGGGTAATGCCAGTAGAGCAACTCCTTCCAACCTGGGACCCCTGGCCACTTGGCCTGAATTTATTTACATGGTCCCAATATCCTGAGAGCCAAAAAGGGCAGCTGGGTCACTACTGCAGCTCCTGACCCCTACTGCCTGCCACTTATGGGAAAAGACAGAACAAATTCCAGTTCCATGAAGGCCCAGCAGGTCCCACTGCTGCCCTCCCATGTCTTGCGGGGCTAACTCCTGTGCAGGAGTATTTACCTGAGGGCTCTGACCACCTTTAGCTGCCCAGGGCCTTACTGGAGACACAGGCTACCAAAGCAGACGCCAGCGATCAGACAGCCGCAAAATCGAACAGAGCCCACAGAGGCTTGGACAAGAGACATGAAACAGGAGAGCTAACCAGATAGAGGAGTAAGAAATGAGAGAGTGAAAAGAAAGTGACAAAACTGCCCAAGAGGGGAGAAAAACAAAGCAGAAATGTCTTATGAAGTCCCATGGACCTGAGAGTAGTGCTGGGTGGGTGGGGGAGCAGCTGTGGCTGGGGACCTGGAGTCCCATTCCTGCAGCCGCCTTTATGTCCACATGCTAGCCACCTATAATCAGCCACGGACCAGACCTTCCCCTGAGGTTAAAGCTTGCCCAAGTGCCTTGCTGACACCTCCTCGGACCTGGAGCTCAGCAGTCTTGGTGGGCTTTTCAGCTTCCCTGGACCTCTCTTGCTCTTCCCCTCTACACCAGTCAGTTCCTACCAAGGCTGACCAGCTTCGTCCACACACCTACATCTCTGCCTGCTCTCTACTTGGGCAGCTTTGCAGCCTCACTTCCAAGACCCTCCACAAGGCCTCTGTGGTGGTCCCTAGAAAGCCCCAGGCTGATGGGAGTTTCTGGTTTCCTTCCCTGCAGCTCACCTCTTCTGTCCAGAGAATAAAGTCTAGGTTCTTGAGGAGGCTCACCTGTCACCCCAGCCTCACTGCCACCACTGTCCTGATGAGCCAGCAGAACTCATGGAGTTCCTCACACCCACACTGCTGTCTCACGCCTGTTCAGATTAGCCTATTCACCTGGCTAACCCAATTTATCCTCATCTACCACCTTCTTGAGGAAGCCTTCCCCAATCCACACCTGCCCAGTACTACCCACATTCCACAGTTGTCTTGAGTTTATTTTCTGCATTGAACTAGCAACCATAAGGGCAGGGTTATGCTGTATTCATCTCTGATCCCCAATTCCCCAACCCTGAGAGGGCTAGGTATTCAGCAACCTGTGTGTGAACAAATGACTAACAAATGGGCCCCACTCACCAGAATGCCCTTTGGCAGAATATGAGTTATGGAGGCTTGAGGATGCATGAGGACAAAGCCTTCTCAGTAACTCATATCGTTCCACAAAGTTCTGGTGAGAGACCCTGCAAGCCAAAGCAGGTGGAAGAGAATGAGTTCGTTTGTGAGCAAGGTACACTGCTCAGGGCTTGGTTCCTTCAACATCTCCCATTTCTAACCTGGCAGCTTTGTGGTGATTGTTCCCTCAGTCTAGACTACTCTCTGCTCCTCCAAATCTTCCCAGGCTGGTCCCTTCCCTTCCCATAGGCCTGAGCTGCTTAGAAGGGCTCTTCCCTTGTTGGGCTATCTAATAGCATTTTTTTGTTGCTTTAAGAGAGATACCTTTCTTATTCACTGATACATTACCAGAAATAATACTGGTAATTTTATTGTTCAAAACAGTGTACAATAAATGAATGGTACATGAATAGGTGTTCCCCCTTGAGTTCCAGGTAGACTTCTACAGACTCTCCTCTTTTTCTTCATCTCTACCTCCAGCTCTGTGTTGGGCAGGTTCTAGTCTGGACAAAGTTTTGTGATTCACTCCAGCAACACCCTGTTCCCTGTGGTGGTGTGGCTCACTTACCGAATGGGGAAGCCAGCAGCACTGATATGAATAGTCTCCACGAGGCCACAGGCCTCCAGTTGGCTCAGGACCTACAGGGCGGGAAAACAGGATAGGCACCTGTGGGTCAGAAATGCCATTCCTTCTGCTTTCTTCTTAGGCCCTAGCCTTGTGGTGTTGTAGGCTCTCCTGTGTCTTGGCTGACAAGGTATCTCCTTGGGGCAGCAAATCAAGGAAGGAACCTTGAAAAAATTTCCTTCATAGAAAGAGGGCCCTATAGTTCCAAGTCCCCCCTGATGCCTGATGTTTCATACAGCTGAGGCCACTGATGGTCCTGGCTGTGCCTCATCCCTTCCTCTGGGGCAGACTCTACCTTAGAATGGAGCCCAACCAAATTTCTAGTTTTGAAAAATTGTTTTTTGCAGGCAGCAGAGTGGTTCACAGCTGAGATGCAGGGGAAGTCATATTGTGAAGATTCTCCCACAGTCTGAATTCATCTTTACCAAGTGGTCCTGGCTGCAAATTTCAAGGCCACATCTACCAGATGACCCTGTGCTCTTCTTCAGCACTGTCGAGCACTCACACCTCATTCATATCCCTCAGAGCCTGGTATCTTGAGCAAAAAGGACAGCTGCTGGCCAAAGTGCTTTTGTGCAGCAAAAAAAAAGGATAATCCAGTCAGAAAAGGCTGCACTGTACATGGACTATAAAGTGACATAATCTTTGAACTAGTCACAAAAAGACACCCATTCTTCTGGGCAGCTTCAGTCCCTCCTCAGGACACCTGCCTTGATGAGTAGACAGCAAGATGCACTGGAGTCCCTACTTGCCTCCTTGGCTAGGCCACCGTACAGTACATGCCATACAGCCACACAACTGCACATAACTGCCCTCCCTAATGTCAGGCCCAGCCTGAGACTCCCAGTGGTCACTCTATTTGGAGATGTCCTGCCCTTCATCCTCCTGGGGCTTGGCCAGATGGGGATCAGTGCAAAGCAGCTTTGGCCCAGTGTTATTTACCTCCTCCTGGAGGAAGGTCTGTGGTTGGCCCTGACTGTTGGGCTTAATACAGCGAATGTAGTGGGGTGTGGTGTTCTGCAGGATCTGCAGGAGCTGCTCCAGGGAAGCCTGAAGATGGGAGAAATCTGGGGTTAGACAGGGACTGGGGTTGCTCAAGGCCTTAAGTTAGTGACTGTATCAGATGTCTCCAGCAGTCTTCCCAGGCCAAGATCCTCATGTGCCCTGGTGACAACTACTGGAGGGTCTCATTGTACTCAAAGTACACTCCCCTCCTTACTACTACTGCTCCTCACCCTCCCAGGGACCTTTTGGAATTATTACCTGATTGGTTTGCCTGCATCTGGTCTCAGCTGCCTCTCCTGCCCCTTCTCCTCAGAGCACTCTTCTAGAATAGTTTCACAACTCCCTGCCATTCATTAGGGCAACAACTGCCATTATTAAGACTGCTCTGTGTGATGGATGCTGTGACAGGGGCCAGGACCTAGGCAGTCAGTCTCAGGGGCCACCCACACAGGACACATACCCTCTATGGTGTCTGAGGCTAGGGCAGAAAAATGCTTATCAAACCTGGGTGAAACAGGGTGCAGAGATTTGAAGGATGAATAGAAACAAACTAAGAAAAGTGGTGGTGAAGTGGAACAAGGGGAGCTGAAGGGCAGTGGTCAAGAGATCCCAGGAGCCAGGTGTGGTGGTACATGCCTTTAATCCCAGCAACTTGGGAGGCTGAGGCAGGAGGATTGCAAGTTCAAGTTCAGGCTCAGCAATTTAGTGAGGCCCTAAAAATCTTAGCAAGATTCTGTCTTAAAATAGAAAAAAAAGGGCTGGGAATGTGGTTCAGTGGTTAAGTGTCTTTGGGTTTAATCCCTGATACAAAAAAAATTCTCAGGAAGGTGAATGGTACATTCAAGGACAATAGCAGAAAACTGACAATACTGAAAAAAGTGACAAGCCTGTGCCAGCCGAGGACAGGTTTGAGCAGGGCCCACTCAGAGAGGTTCATGTAACTGCTGCTCTCCTGTGAGCACCCTATCATCAGTGAGAGCCCTCCCACTCCCTTGGGGTGTGATATCACTGCATCTGATGGCCTGTGTTTCCTGTCTTTGTCTTCTCCACTGAAGTATAAAGTCCATGGGAATAGAGACCACATCTGCTTGACATATAGCCAACTATTGCACCACTGCTCCAAGAAAATAGCTCCAATTATGGAAGGTGCTAAATAAACATTTGAGATTGTCATGTCAGAACCACCACCCACCTTGAACTTGGACACCACAGTCAGTGCAGGGGCCCTGTTCTGGCCAGAGGGTTTCTCCTGGGTCTTCTCTTTTGGGTCAGTAGGAAATAGCACAGTAAGCAAGGAATGTGGGGATTGTTGTAAGAGCCCAGTCAGTTCAGGGGGGATGGGGTCCTGTAGGGAAAGAGAAAGGATTGCAGGTGAGAGTAGGTGGACTACTTCCTAGGATGTCCATAGGCCTGGCCCGTTTGCACAATCAAGCCAAGGCAGGGCTTCCAGGGAGGGCAGGGCCTGAGTCCAAGAGAAGAGTGGGTTCACAGGCCAACCAGAGACCCAGAACTAAGCTAATATGGGTCATTTCCAGGCAGGTCAGGCTTGATTTGCAGAGACCCAAGATAGTGATCCTGGATTCTGGGCAGACATTTGAGAGAAAAAGGATGCCTGATAGGAAACTGCATGCATGTAGCAGTGTCTTGCTTCATGCAGCATCTTGTCCACAGGCTGAGCTTACCTTGTTCTTCTCTACCAGGCCTGCTGTGTGGTACCGCACAGGCCCTGCAAAATGCACCACGACGAAACTGGGCTCCCGGCTGAGCTTATTGTGGCCCAAGCAGGGGCTGCCTGCAAGGGCACTCTCAATACGGGTCTGGAGCTGGGCTGCACTGCTCGGCCGATTTAGGCGGCACTCCTGTGGGTTGGGAGTGGGCAGTCAGTCACAAAAATGAGGGTTTCACAACCCTCATAGGCCCCACTGGCTTCCATGGCAGCAGAGTTGTCACATAGGCATTATAGTGACCCCAAGAGGGAGAATTGAGGGATCGGTAAATCCACTTGGTAGATAGAGAGATAGAGGCAGAAAGAGCACAGAATAGTTAAAACCACAGAAAAGCCCAAGACCAAGTCTGGTGCTCAGTTCTAGTGAACCCTCTCTACCTCATTTATGAGGGAGCAGATGCTGATAGGGCTTCCCTCGATGAGATCTAAGCAGGTCTGGTTGTCCTGGTAATTGACAAATGACCACTCCAGGCCTTCCATTGCATATTCCTCCTAGGGGACACATAGGGAGTATGAACGAAGAGGGCCACAGAGAGCTGGCCCTGGTACCTCAGCATGTTCCAGAATAGCACTAAAGAACAAACAAGAGTATATCAAATCAACACATTGGACTAGGAGTGCTACAGCACTTGCCTAACATGCATGAGTCCCAGGGTTCCAAAAACAAGTAAAACCCATCATACTGCACCTCATATATGTAGTTATTACTTGTCAAAAATAAAATGAGGAACAAAAAGCTCCTAGTCAGAGCTGGGCTGGGCTGGGCTGAAGGACCAGGTGGAGGACCCAGGAGAAGTACCGCCCACCTTGCCCTGCCGCACCTGCTGAGCCCTGAGGTAGTGAGCCACAAAGTGCTGCTGCAGCTTCTCATTGGCATAGTTGATGCACAACTGTTCCAGACTGTTGTCAGGAAATGACTCAAATCCGTACACATCCAGCAGACCTGGGAGGAGAGAACTCATGGGGCCATTGCAGGAGCAGGGGGACTCCAGAAGCCCAGGCTGACTGGGCCCTTGCTGTCTCATACTTGGCAGCCTGGGGATGAGGGTAAGTGAGCCCAACACCTTTTTTTTTTTTTTTTTTTTTTGCGGTGCTGAGGATTGAACCCAGGGCCTTGTGCTTGCAAGGCAAGCACTCAACCTACTGAGCTACATTCCCAGCCCCTCAACACCTTCTTGGTGGGCTGAGAATACCACCTTCACTCTGCCCCCAACCCAGGGTGGTTTATAGCGCTACTCCACGTGCCCTCAGAGCAGGCAGAAAAGTCAAATGAAGCGTGAGGGGCAGTAGAAGGCATCAGGCCCATTTTTGAGTCTGAATCCTCTGGTTCTGACAGGCCCCTTCTGTGAGGAAACCAGGTACCAGGGAACATTTTTTTCAGTGACTGTTATATGGTTTGGATGTGAGGTGTCACTCCAAACCATGTGTGAGAAAATGCAAGAAGATTCAGAGGAGAATTGATTAGGTTGTAAGAGTCTTAACCCAGTCAGAGATTTAATTCCCCTGACAGGAGTGGTAACTGAGTGGTAACTGAAATGGTAGGGTGTGGCTGGAGGAGGTGGGAATTGGGGCATAGCTTGGGGTATATTTGTTTCTGGACAGTGGAGCTTTTCTCTCTCTTGCTTTCTGATCAACATGAGAGCTATTTCCCTCTGCCACACTCTTTTGCCATGATGTTCTGCCTCATCTTGAACCCCGAGGAATGGAGCCAGCCTTCTATGGACTAAGACCTGTGAAACTGTGAGCCCTCTCATAAACTTTTTCTCCCCTACAATTGTGTTGGTCGGGTCCTTTAGTCACAGCAGTGAAAAAGCTGACTAAAACAGTGTCAAATCTAGTTCAGAAGGCCTCAGTCTCACAGCCTAGTTGGTACCTAGAAGACCACTATTCCATGAACAGACTGCACTGGCACCTCTAGGCTTTACCTCCTCCTTTCCCTGACTATCCCTCCCAGGGTCAAATGATGCTGACCTGTCATGTCCCCCAGTCTAGTTTTCACTCATCCCTCACTTCTCTTCTGAGATTGGAGCTGGGTATCTGGGAGAAAAGGGGCCCTGACAGCCAAGGCATCAACCAAGTCTGTCTGGAAAGACATGAATGGTTAGATGTGAGCACTAGAGAGCAGAGATCTCACCCAAATGCTGGATGAATAGAAGAGGAGATGGGGGTGCAGAGAAGGGATGGGCTGCTCAGAGCCTCCAAGGACACAGGCCTCTCTGTTCAGGGTTCTACTGCTTTTTTTCTGGAGGGTTCCTGGCAGGGTGAGCTGCTACCTATAAAAGTGGTCCATGAGTCAGGTTCTGCACAGATGCTACTGTTGATCACCAACACCAGCCAGTCAAACAGCCTGTTGGGGAGAAGAGTTGGGCTGTGATGAGATGAGTTGAGGCTGAGCCTCCCAACCAGGGAGCCATATCCCAGGGTCCCTGTATTCTGGGCCCGACAGGCCAAAGGCTAAAAATCATCTCCTTTCTGCCTATACTATCTTCACTTATTATAGATACAGAATCAGGACATGCATGTTCCCAGGTACACACAGACATGGCCTGTCCTCCCAGTAAGATAAGAGCACAGGACCAGCTTTACTCCAGACCAGACAGGGCACAGGTCTGCATCAGTCACGTCTCAACACCAGCTGGTGTCATGACTAGAAAGGGCCATTGAGCAGGCCTAGGTAGGCTTCCTTCATGGAATTGCAAGTCTACTATGGAGCCTGGAGCTCAACACTAAGCCTCATTCTCCACAAGCAGTCCCCGAGCCACTTATGGTCAACAATGGCATCCTCCCTCTGGAACCATCCCCAGCCTAGAGAAGGTGAGGTTACTATACAAGGTGGTGGCATGTACAATACTGTTCAGGGGTTTCTTCCTTATAATTTTTCTCACAGTAGTTGCTCTGCAACTTTTTTTTTTTTCCTTTCAATTCAGTACCAGCCTTTCTGTACAACAGGGCTTTAAACACCCATTTGAGCTGCTAAAAATGAATGACCGAGTGTGGCAATGACTGATGGTTTCCATGTGTAAAATGGTTCTATGGTTAGGAGCTCACTTTATCTGTGACCTTCACATTGTATCTGCTCATTTTGCAGTAAAGCAAAGGTTTTCAAAACCACTAACCTGAATTCTCTTAGAGGCAGTAGTACCTGAGTCTCTTGCTGAAAATGGTTTCAGTCTAGGCCCAGCTGCTAGTGACCATTTTCAATTCAGAGGATCTTTTCCCTCAGCAGTGCTTCTAAGGTTCTTGGCTCTTTGAGAAGTTCATGGAAAGCAGGGGGTGGGGGGACTCTCCCCAGAAGGCTGTCTGAGGTCCCAAATGCATGTGTGCATGTATATATATGTTCATCCCATAATCTCAGAGGATTCTGGGTCCTTGGAAGAACTTACAAGGCACCCTGAAGCTTCTCAGAGCCCAAAGTGAGACCATACTTGACCACATGGCCAGAGGCTGGAGATCTCCTGTAACATACTGGGAAAGGCCAGAAGTCCACCTTCCCACTGTGCTGGGCTCCTACTTACATCACACTGTGTTGCCCACAACTGTGGGCTGAACCTCTGGCTCTATCACCATCTATCAGACTCCCCAGGTAAGTAACACAAGGTCTTAAGTATCAGGGTCCAGGAAGAGAGAGGACCTGAACCTGGAACTGTAAAGAAGCCAGTTTCCCTCCGAGGCCTGCTTTGCCATGAGAGCTAAGCAGGCTTTCTTAGCCTATTGCCAATGACAAAGCAGGCTCCTGTACTTGAATAACAAGCTGAATTTAGGTCAGGAATACAGCAACTTCTCCTCTCAATAATCAGAAACAGAGGTCAAAGGCATCATTCAGGAAAAAAACATGGGAGCCATTGTCCCCAAGGATTTGAGAAATCAGTCTGCTTTATCTGACACCCCCCAACCCTGTGCCTGCATCTACTGCCTGATCACCAGTGTCTAGTCCAACGTGTGACAGTAATAGCTCACCGTGAGTAGACCAGTTTGGCCAGACAGTCTCTGCGGGTGTCACACTCAGCTCGGGAGCAGGGCTTCCGGAACACCTGCTGCTGCCTGCCTGCCCTGATGGTCCTAATCCTCAGTGTCTCCAGCAGCATGTCCTCTGGGAGCTGCAGCAGTGAGGCTGATATCCTGACAGAGCCTGGGAGAGGCAAATCCTCCTTAGGCCAACCACTCTTCATCTGAGCAGTCCTTATGAGGCATTGTGAAGTCCTTGCAGTGGAATCATGACTCACCCAACTGGACAGAGGAGACCTAGGCTTTGATGGGCAAAGAAACCTGCCAAAGGCCTCCATAAGTGGCAGAGGCAGGACATGAACCCAGGACTTCTGTGTCCCCACCCAAACTGCCATGCATGGAATGAACAACTTTATAGACCCTTTCACTCTCATTTTCTCGTCTGTAAGATTGACATGATAGTGTCTATCTCATCAAAGACAGGGTGAGCAGTAAATTACAACGGACAGTTTAATCAAGGGCAGCAGATTAAAAAATTCCACCCTCTAGTTTCCCACCTAACCCCCAATGTTGTATTTTCCACCCAGGGCCCATCCTGCTCCCCGATTCCCTTGCCCCTCACACTTGGCATCTTCTGTCAGTTGGCAGGGCTGGGCTTCATCCTCTGAATCAGTAAACTGGACATTGCCAAGGTGCAGCAGTCCAGCTAGGACCTGAGGGGCCAGAAAAGGATGGTCAGGAACAGGAAAGGACTGAAGTGAGCTGAGTTCTCCTCCTGAATATAACCAGGACGAAAGAGAAGAATAGCTCTTGACTATATCCAACCATAATTCTTTACAAGCTACATGCATCACCTCCATTTCTCCAGCACCCTTGAAGGCATGTGCTATGATCATGCACATGCTAGAGATGAGACAGGACTAGGAGAGGTTGAATCCTAAGCCTGAGAACACACTCTTTCTAAGGGGAAGTCAGGATTAAAACCCAGGGGGCAACTTCAGATGCCTCACAGAGCAGTGAGTGGGGCCCCCATGTGCACCAACCACCTGACCCTCTGCCCTCCACTCTCCAGGACCAGACTGTGTGGGAAAACCACTTCTGTCAGTTGTAGGCCAGGATTACTTCTGTGGCCCTTTCTCAGCACTGTTGGGTTTAGGATAGACCATTCAGGAAAGAAGTTGTGATCTTAGTCTCCATACAGTGTGTGCCACCCTTTTGACTTTGCACTCAAATGCATGGACAAACTCACAGGGGCTATGGAAAGGAAAACCCCCTCCAGGCCCAGCAACTTTAAAACCCTTGGACTAGGAGAACAGGGCCCTTCCTGCCATTCCTAGGCAAGTCACCTCTTTTAACTACTGGCCTTACTGGCCACAACCTTCCCCAGCAGGCAGTATGCTTGTGGCAGGTGATGCACCCCTGAACCAGCACTCCTGTCCAGACTCCTATAGTTGTCCACTCCCAGCATTGTCCCCATATGTTGTCCTGCTGTCTAGGCTCTTACTTGGCAGTGTCCATACTGGGTATAACACCCTCCCTGCCTGAGCAGCCCCCATCTGGAGGTAGTCAATTTCCACTGCACTGCCATCTCCCTGCAGTGGCTTTCCTGTCCCTGCTGTTCCCCTATCCTATCTAGCCTATCCTCTTGCTTTGGGGGCTGAAGATGTGAGGTGGAGGGAGGCAGTCAGTCCTGTCAGCAAAGGTGAATGTAGGAGGCAGCCACTGTGGGGATGAGAGGGGCCCAGCTCGCTTGGGTTAGCACCGTGTCTAAGAGGGAGGGGCAGCAGATGGGAGTGGAAAGAGGAGAGGAAAAGAAAGGTGGGATTTTGGAATTATTATGTCTGGTACAAATTTACTGTATTGCAGAGTGGTGCTGACCTTAGGTAGGTCACTTTACCTCTCTGATTTTCTTAAGCTTAAAATGAAAATAATCTTCACACACAAGGCACTGTTGAAAAACACCAAGTGAGCTAAGAGGTATCAATGTGATTTTTAAGTTTTAAAGTGTTAGACAAACATGTGATAGGATTATTTCTCTATTCTCATTACTGTAGTAATGACTGACCAAGCCATCTTAGGTCACATAGGTCACTGTATTATGTTCTGTACTCTATCACTATGTACTGTATCCTGTCCTCTATGGCCATCCAGTCCAACTCCTCATCTTCACAGAGAGGTCACTGACTCCTTGGAGATTGCATGGTGGGGCCCAAAGCCTTAGATGTTCAGGGAAAGGCAAGAGTTTCAAGTTCAGGGAATGATGCTATGAAAGAGGCTGCCTGGCACCTCTGCCAATATGAGCAGCATGGCTCTTCTTCTGACCTTAAAGATGTTGTTCTGGGTCGGGGTGTCAATGCTCAAATGGAGCATGGCCTCTCTGGTCACCTCAAAACAATCCTCTGAAAAAGAAACCCAGTGGTGAGCAGGAGCAATATGGGGGCAAGGGAAGCAGGCCCTAATGCAGAGTGGGCATGTGCTGTTGGGCTAGTCCAGGATATAGAGTGAAGCTCTACCTACCTTCCAAAGTCCTCTCTGGGTTGGGCAGCCAGGAGAAGATAGAGCCCTTGGGGAGGTGCCACTGTACCCTCTCCTCCTCACTGGCGCCTTTGCATATCTGTGGGAAGGGTAGGTGAACTGTGAGAGCAAGGGAAGCCCAGGCCTCCACAGGCCTGGGGTTGGGATGACAGGAGAAATGGATGTCACAAAACTGAAAGCCCAGGGTAGGCATGGGGGCAAAAGAGCAGCAAATGCAGTCTTGGGTATCTCTGACCTGATGCAAAAAAATCCTGCTCCGGGAAAGTCTGCTGTCCAGTGAAGAACATATAGCTCCTCCCTGGTGCACCCCTATCCTGCTTGGTGTATCCCTACTTAAGGACGCTCCCTTTCTTAAAACAAGGAGACCTCCAATCCATACCTTGGGGATGCCCAGTCTAGGAAAGGGGCACAAGTCTAGGGAAGCCTCATTCTTGTAAAGGAGATAGTTCCCTAAAAACAGAGTACCAGCCTCAAAGACCTAGTCTGACAAAAGAGGCAGAACACACCCTTGGACCAAAACTGTGCTGGGAGCCCAGGTCTAGTATGAAGTAGAAGGGTTCCATATTAGTTTATAGGAATAAGCTGGGCTTAGTAGCACTTGCTTATAATCCCAGCTACTCAGGAGGCTGAAGCAGGAGGACTGTAAGTTCAAGGCCAACCTCAGCAACTTAGCAAGGCCCTGTCTAAAAAAAAAAAAAAAAAAAAAAGGTTTGGGATGTGGCTCAGTAGTAGGGACCCCCTAGGTTCAGTCCCCAGCACCACTGCTAAAAATCAGGTGAAGGGGCCAGGCATGGAAGACTGGAGACCTAGAAACAGACCCAGCCCAGCCCTGCATCTTGGCACTATGGATCCCTCTTGGCACAGACCTGATAGAAGATGTGGAAGTTCCTCTCACTGGAAGCCTGGCAGGCCACACGAGTTTTCTCTAGGAGGTAGGTCTGGACTGCAGCTCCTGTCATTTGCTGGGCCCTGGCACAAAAAGGCAGAAGCCCCTTAGTTGTCTATTTGTTCAATAGCCATCTATTTAGCACTTACTGTGTACCAGACTGCCACCTAGTAACTCCCTGCCACACCATTCTTCTTAGTGGGCTGGGAACCATTCAGAATATCTTTGGGTAATCTGGGAAATTACCTTGCATCTAGCTTAGGTAGGCAGGGCCAAGGCTCCATGTATGGCTTTTGTCCCATCCCAAGTCTGGAACAAAAGCTTCAAGCTTAGGGTTATAGCCCAAAGAGGTGGCAATTTAACTAGAAGTCCCTGAGCAAGGGTAGAAGCCAGGAGGAATGCACAGGACATGTCAAGAACAGTGCCCTAGTCCCTAAGGACTATGATTCTCAAGGCTCAAAGATCACTCTCAGAGTTCATTGATCCTAAAGAAACCCATACTCACACATGACAAATTCTGCCCAGAGATGACCAAGGCTGGTGACGGCCCCAGCAGTTTCCAAACCCCAGCCTAGCACACTCCCACTCCCAGGGCCAGGGAGGCAGCAGTGATTACCTGTTCAGCTGGAGCTGGATGAACTTCCCAAAGCGACTGCTGTTGTTATTCCTCAGTGTACACGCGTTGCCTACAGATGACACCTATGTTTATACTACTTGTCTAAGTTTATAGAGTCCCCATGGGCCAGCATAGCTGTACATCCTCAAATCACCTAAAAGTCATTTTGTTGGTTTCTATATCATAGGGGACAGGACTAGGGAATGGGCATTCAGACTTCAGGAGAGTTAGAACTTCCTGGCAAGGAACTGGAATGAGCAAGCCTCACCATCAGGAACTTTCTTCTTTGAAGAGAAGTCAAAAACAACACACTGTCATTATTGGCTTCAAACTGGAAGATATAGCATCTGGGCTTTAGTCCCATCAAGAACACAAATAGCTATGCTTCCCTAGACAAATCTCCTTTGAACCATCAGAAGACTGAATGGAAAGATAGGATTTGGCCTAGATGAGTCACAGATCTTCTCCAATACTAATACATAAACCTATGATGAAGGGAAGATGACCAAATGATATCACCTTTATTGGAAGGAAGCTGAGGGGGACCTGGGAGAAGACTGGGGGTCCAAGGCAGTGAAGAATACACTCATTCTCCAACCCCCAGAGAGAGTCTCTGCTCCTCATGGAAGGTGGCAAATCCCAGAGGAAATGGGACTGAAGTACAGTGCAGAGGGTCCTGAACTCACCAAAAGCTTCCATGACAGGGTTGGAATTCAGGATCCGCTGTTCGATCCTCTCAGCCATCTTGTGGTTCTCCCAGGAAGTGGGTGAGGTGGCCACCACAGCGTAGAACTTCATCAGGCAGCGGGATGTCCATGTCTGCAAAAAAGAACAGCGTTATGGGAGCTGTGTCCATGTTCTTTCCTACTACTAAGCCTGCCTGAGGAAGTGGTGCCCACCAGAGTGCTTTTCTAAGAACCACCATGTGTGTGGACCAAATAGTTGACTACTGAATTCAGCTGTGGTCTTGGGCAATGCACTTCCATAACTGTGAAATGGGTGTGTGCATCTCTGCTCCTCTCAGTTCCAGAAAATTCACAAAGAATGAGGGGACCTGGGTAGGTAACTCAGTGTCTCTGAGGCTTCACAGCTAATATTGATTACTCCATGGCAGGGCCTGAGCTACAGAGGTGTTCTGTGAATTTTCTTACAAACCCCAGAGAGGCAGATATAATTAGCATATATTTTTAAAATGATAAAACTGCAGAATAGAAAAAATTTTTAATTTATTAAAGATCACAAAATCTAGTAAGTGACAGAGCTTTGATTTAAACCCAGGCAGCCTAATTATAAAGATTCTTTATTTTTAACAAGTTGAAGTGAGGTATGTTTTCACTTTAAATTTAATTTCCAATTGTTTGTTACTTGGACATAGAAATATAATTAATTGATTTTTATATATTGACCTCATGTCCTACCATTTCACTAAACTCTACAATTTTTTAGTTGTAGTAGTGACTTTTGTTTTTTGTAAATTCTTTGGATCTTTCTATGACGCAAGATGGTCCCTCTCTTCTATTTTCTGAAGGACTTTGGGTAGATTTAGTAACATTTCTTTCTTCCTTAGATGTTTAGTAGCATTAATACATGAAGTTGCCTGGGCCTGAAGCTTTCTTTAGTGGAAAGGTTTTTAACTATGACTTAAATTTCTTTCATAGATATATGCTATTCAGGTTACATATTTCTTCTTATGTGAACTTTAGCAGTTGGGGGGGTCTTCAAATAAATTTCTCCATTTTACTAAGTTACACATTTTCTCATATCAGTCTATAGGATCTATAATGATATCTTCTCTTTCATTTCTTTTTTTCTTTCTTTGGTACTGGGGTTAACCCAGGGGCACTGAGTCACATCCCCAGTCCTTTTTATTTTTTATTTTGAGACAGGGTCTCATTAAATTGCTTAGGGCCTTGCCAAATGGCTGAGGCTGGCCTCAAACTTGTGATCCTTCTACCTTAGCCTCCTAAGCCACTGGGATTACAGGCCCATGCCACTAGGCCCAGCTTCTCTTTCATTTCTGATATTGGTAATTTATGTCACTTTTCTAAGTTTTGAAGATTATAAATTTCTTCCCCCCAGCACTATAAATTGAACCCATATAAATAACCACATATAAATTGTACGTGCTCTACCACTGAGCTATACCCAAGTCTTTTGAATTTTTTTGACAGGAAGTTGCCCAGGTTGGCCTCAAATTTGTGATCCTTTTACCTCAGCCTCCAGAGTAGCAAGTGTCAGTGTGCCCAGCTTGGTTTAAGTACTTTTCTGATGTGCTCTTAACCATTATGCAGGAATTCCCAACAGCTGAATTTGTTTCCAGTGCTGGCAGAGATCTTCAGTAAGAAAAAGGGGGAAAATACCTTACCCTAGGTGACAGCAGAGTTAGTGGGAGAGCCTGCATTGGAACCCTGTCTCTGGAGTTCTGGTCCAGTGCTTGCTCACTATGGTATATTGACACCCTGTCTTGGCTAGCCTATCTGTAAATGATGAGGCAGCAAAAAAAAAAAGACTCCACAAGGAAAGTCCACTGCCTCCCTACCCAACCAGTTATGAGTTGACAGGTAGGAAGGTGGTCCTCTTACCTTTCCAGCACCACTCTCTCCACTGACCACAATGGACTGGTTAACAGGCTCAATCAGGCTCTTGACATTTCTGTAGGTCTGTTCACCCACAGTGAAGATGTGGGGTTTCAGTTTCTGAAAAATCAAAAAGGGAAAGGTCATGTGAGGGAAGTGATTGAGCCAATGATGGTAGAGGTGGGGAGGCTGTCAACAGAAATGCCAGGATACTTTCTCCAGAAAAACTTTCTGGATGTAACAGTGTTAGGTTCAACTGTAGAACTTCTGATGATTTCACTCATCTTCTCTCAGCTTGGAAGCAGTGCTGGCCTCAAACAGCAGTCAGTGACGTTGACACTTTATGCTCCATCTTATCTTGTCTTAATTATCTTATTCTGTTGCTTACTATGTTATTGTACTCTGCAATCTGTAAAACACTTTCTTACAAGTTACTGCCTAAGAAATCTGTGCATAAATAAGGTTGAATAGCTAACATTTTATAGATGTGGTATCTGAGGTTCAGAGGAATTAAATAACCTTCTAAGGTCATTCAGTAAATAAGTATAACCATGTGAGTTGAATTCCAAAACCACTTTTCTCCTTTCCTTCAACAAATATTAATTTTCCTCACTGTGCTGGGTACTCGGGAAACAGAGGGGACCATGACCTGACTTCTCCCTTTGAGACAGGGATGACAGTATTTAATATCAGGATAGACTTCCCTGGATTCTACCTGAATGCCTCCCTATGCATGAACTTCTGGAAAGCCTGGCAATCTACATGATGCCTGGCCAGTTCAGCCAGCAATGATCCATTGGGGATGCTGTCAGAATTATCCATTCCCACCAGTCCTTGTCCTAGCCACCTCTCACCTGAACTAATACAAAGCCTCCAACTGTTCTTTCTGCCTCCTGTCACCTTCCTGAATCCAACACCCAGAGTAATTACTTCTCCAGTGGGCTGTTTGCAGTCTTACCTCCAACCAGATGAAGCAGCCATGTGGACTCTGCCTGCTGTGGGCTTCAGACTTTCACAAACAGCCCCCACTTTCTTATAGTCCTACTCTCATCTACTGCCTCTCTCCCCACAGCCTCCCTCTTGTTTGCTCTTGCCTCTCCCTGAACACTTCAAGGACTGAGCCCATTGCCTGCCTGCACCTGCACCACCACCACTACCACGAACCAGCCCCCAAATAATTTCTCTTCAGCAGAGATGAACATGTACTGAATTTCTAGGGCAATCCCTTTTGCATATGATTGTATTCTTTCCTAAAAAGATGGTTAGTTAAATATACGGCTTTGAAGATCCTTTCCTATGAATAAACCCAAAATTAAGGGAAAAAAAATTCTTTAACCTGTATGCCTATTTTAGGTTCCAAACTCAACTAAATATTTATTCCCCAACTTTGTACCTTCTTTCCATAGTCATTTCTTTTATGTGTCTAAATTTCTGACAGAGCCTGTTGGGTAGAGCCATGGCACTCAGTTCTGAATGACTACATGGCTGGCAAATAGTTGGATGAGGATGGGGAATCTGCAGGTAGGTCTAAGGGGAGGACAGGGAGCCCTGAACAGCTGAGCCTTACCTGGGGTTGAGATGAAGCGTGGTATTCTCTCATCAGCTCTGGAGAGTAGAGCCCAGGGACAGGCTTGAAGGGGTTCAAAGCTACCAAGGTGCAGCCAGCATTGGTGTAGAATGTATCCACCATGTACCGGGCCTGCAGGCACCTTAGAACTGAGGTAGAGATACTTTTAGCAAAATCTGCCTCAAATATAGACGATACCACATACACAGACAGACCCACATCCTAGCAGCCCTCCCTCTGTAATTAGTCAAGTGCTATTAGATTCTAGTAGCTCCCTGATGAATAGATACAAGATCTAATTAAGACGAGCCCCAAATCTGGACCAAGTCTGCCCTGAAGAGCCCAGGTGCAGCTGCCAGGCTCTCTTGGGCAGAAGTCTGGAGTGGCCTGTCTGGCTCCAGGTAAGAAGCCTTAACTGCCTTGGTCTGAACTGGGGAAGCTGTGCTGGTTACCCTCACTGCACCTCTGATCCCTTGGAGACTTCACTCTAAAGGAGAGGGAGGCACATACCTGTCTCCAGTGTCACAGGATTCACCTTGGTGAGGTCATCCAACTGGTGCAGTGGGGCTGCCCCACTCAGGAACTCCTGTAGGTCTTCTCTGAGGGACACTCTGCTTTGGTCATGAGAGCTGGAACTGTGGCCATTCACCTGGAAAAGAACATGAGGGCCATGAGAACTGGGACTCAGATCAGCTAGCAGCTAATGTTGAGATCCTCCTGAATAGAAAGAGAACAGGACTCTTCAATTAGAGTCTAGCTGGGTTCAGCTTTCAATTCTGCCACTACCTGGTCCTATGAAACTAGGTAATTTACTTAACCTTGCCAAGACACAGCTTCTTTATTTGTAGATAATGTAAAATAAGCTCTCAGGGCTCTGGGGAAGAAGAGACATACATTTAGTCAGGGCCTTGCACACAGTAATGTTCAATAAATACTTTACCATCTTCTCTGCCAAGAGGGTTAGCCAAGTCAGCAGCTATGCTATCAGCCTTACTGAGTCTGGTAGGAGAACCCAAGGAGGGGTTGCTATAGGAGTATGGCAAGAGAAAAGAACATGGATGGGTCCTGTTTGAAAGAGACCAAAGAAGTAGCCTCAAACTTTCATCACCTGCCTCTTAAGACTAAATCTGACCTGGCCAATGAATTGGTTGCTCCCTGGGTCTGCTTGAGCAGATGCCTGGCTCAGAAGGCTGCATCAGGTCAAGAACCTGCATCAAGTGGAACAGGCTCCATCTTTGCCTATCTTTGGTTCCAGCATATTCCATGTGTTTCATCTCCCTACTTTCCTCCCACAGTCCCTTTCTTTTCCTGTTTGTCACCCAGAGAGGAGCAAGGAGTGGAAAGGATGGAGTGGCAGGAGAAGACAAGGACCTGGCTGAATTCTGCTTTTGAAGGAAGAGGTGACATGACATGTGTGAGTTTCCAATGAGATTGGTGATCCCCAAAGGTTCAAATCCCTCAGGGGGTCAAGCCATGGTGGCAAGTTTCATCTGAGAGGCTCAGCAATGAGTTTCTTCCAAAGATGCTGCCAGTTCTCTACTTTGGGTCCATCATAATCATCCATCTGCAAGGGAGGCTCATTCCCTCCAGGGTAACACAGCACAGTTGAATCTATGCAAACTGCTCTGCTCTAGTGAAAAACAAAAAACCCACTCAGAAACATAGCTACAATTTATGATACACTCTGATCCAACTAGAAGCAGCTGAGTATAATGATGAAGAGCCTGGATCTGAAAGCTAGATCACCTGGGTCTGAATCCTGTTTCCACTTAGTAGGTTATACAATCTTATGTTTCTTAAACTTTTTCCATCTTGATTTTCCTTATCTGTAAAATAAGAATGGTGACTGAACCTACCTCATAGATAATGATTAGCACAGAAAGTGTTTAGAAATGGTTTAGAAAGTGGGTCTTCTAATTAGGCCTAGAGTAAGGACCCTAAAACTATATGT
This sequence comes from Sciurus vulgaris, assembly GCF_902686455.1. NCBI lineage: Eukaryota > Metazoa > Chordata > Mammalia > Rodentia > Sciuridae > Sciurus > Sciurus vulgaris. Next base: position 37,495,897 of record NC_136463.1, read on the forward strand.
CTTTTTTTTTTCCACCAAGTCTCAAACACATGGGCACTTTACCACTGAGCTATATTCTCAATCCTTTTATTTCGAGAGAGGGTCTTTCTGAGTTGCTGACACTGGCCTCAAACTTTCAATTCTTTTGCCTCAGTGAGGGCAAGGGAGTTGCTGGGATTACAGGCATGTGCAACTATGCCTGGCTAAAGCCATTTATAACTGTAAAAAGTTGAAAACAATCACAATGTCAAGAGAGTAGACTGCTTAAAATTTGGAACACCATACAATGAAATAAAGCAGGTTACAAAAAAGCATAATACCTTTATAAGTTTTAAAAATACATACTTGAGGGGGAAATCTAGGACAGTCTCTAAAATGTTGATTATCTGTAGATAGTAAGATTATGAGTAATTTTATTGTTCTTTTTCCTTATATTTATTTTCCAAATTTCTGATAATGAATGATACTGAATAAGTCATTTAACCTCTTGGAGCCTTATTTCCAGAATCAGGATATAAAACCACTGTATACTATATTATACCTTTCTCATGGAAATATTATAAGAATTAAACATAATTACATGTAGCACAGTGCCTACAAGTGTTGAGCACATGACAAGGGTTTCAACACAGCACAGCTGCTACTATGGTTAGGGTGAACACTACTACTTTTTTTTGGGGGGCGGGGCGGGTACTGGGTATTGAACACAGAGACACTTCACCACTGAACCACATCCCTGGCCCTTTTTATTTTGAGACAGTCTCCTTAAGTTGCTTAGGGCCATGTGTAGTTGCTGAGTCTTGAGTCTGCCTCTGAACTTGTGATCCTCCTGCCTCAGCCTCCTGAGCTACTGGGATTACAGGCATGCGCCACTGTGCCTGGTCCATTACTACTTTTTTTAATAATAAAAAGAAGAAAATTAATAATTCAAAACCCAGAGCAGACAACTGTCCTGCCTGCTTCTTTCAGCCTTCAAGCCCATTTCATGATCTAAACGGCAGGATAGTCAAGTGGCAGTAACTACTACAGCTTCTTAGGCTGTCCTGACCCACACCTGGTTATCCTGCTGAGTCTCAGACACTTATCTACCTAGAACCACTAGACCATGAATTCCTGCAGAACAGGTACCACTTTAAACATCTGCCTCAGTCTAGTGCTGGGCAACACTGAATAAAACAAAATTTCAGCAAATATACTCTGGCATTCTCTTTGGATCAGGAACTATATATGAAGGATGATACTAGTATGAGAAGGTGCTTCACAGTGAAGGGTGATTTGGCCTATAGGCCAGAGGTGACAGTAGCTTTTTCAGAGAAGCAGAAGCCTGGAGTAAGAGCACATTTCATGCATCCCATGATCCATTCATCAGAATCTTTCTGAATATTCACAAGTCATGGTCCACATTTTTACACACATTAATCACTTTGCTTGGACTGCTTACTTTCCTTTTCCACTTGCCTAATTCCTTCTTATTCTTTAAGACTCAGTCTCAAAGAACACTCTTCTTGGAAGCCTCAGGCATCCACTGTTCTTCAGCAGTACAAGCTGGTAGAGGCATCTCTCAGGATTCCCTGTTATGTCTCCAAAATGCCTAAGGAGTTCCTAATCTGTCCCACCTTCTCCATCCTAAGGAAAAGAACTAAAACCTGCAACAGGAGAGATTCAAATGAGTTATCAGAAAAAGCATTAGAATGATTATCTGAAGACAGAAAAGGAAAAAGGTCTTCAAGGGATCTTTCCTATTCTTTCAGGTCAGGACAGTGGAACCTTCATTTGGGCAAACAAAAGATGGGAAGGTGTTTTAAGTGCTTGAGGGCCTGGGTTATATAAGGTTGAGGTTTTACCTGTTGGAGCATCCTGCTTCACTGTGGTCAGGCAGGGTTCTGGGTCACAGGCACAAGGAGTGCTAATCACGTGATCACTGGGTTACCAGCATAGTTCTAGCAAAGGGCTCAGGTCTGCAGGAATCTCAGACAAGTCATCCCAAAGTCTGTGGCATGAGAGAGAAGACAAGGAAAACACATAGGTGAGAGCTTTTCCAGGGTGACTCATTCCCACTCCTCCCTCTGAGGAGGAACCAAATGAGAACCAGGGCAGGCCTGGGCAGAGAGCGAGAGTCTGTCCTTTCCTTTTGCCAGTTAGGGAACAGGGGAAACTTTGATGGGAGCTTCCAGAGATTCCCTGGGCTAAATGTTGATGCTTCCTTTGTAGTAAAATGTCAGGGCCAGTTTTGTTATAGCTTTAGGGTTAGAATTGAGGTGGGAATGTAAATTCTCTGGGTCAGTACGCCACAGAGGATGAAGACAACTGGGTGACAGAGAGCCTTATGCCCTATTCTCTTCACTACATGGATATATCCCATTTCAGTGGCCACTAGCTGGTAAGGAGGAGAGGCTAGAGTCAATTCCTGAAGCTCCAGAAAAGCTGTTGTGTGGAAGGGAAATCACAGTTCAGCCATTTATTGGGTGTGTGACGGGGTAAAACTACATCACCTACCTGGAATCCCCACCTTGAAAACGAGGATAGTTAAATCGACCTCATAAGTGGTTGTGAAGGTCAATGAAATCATGGTTTGAAACCAACAAAGTGCAAATCTGAATACTCACAGAGGGTGAATATTGTTAGCACTACAGCTGAAGGTTGATAATCCATTTGAGGATGTTAATCTGGTAGAATTTAGTTAGAATCAGAGTCAAATTCAAGGTGAGAGGAGTGTAGTACGATTGGGCCTAGCCAGCCTCTGAAGAAAGGTAAATCACTCTCGGATTGAAAATTCCCAGGCCTCAACACCTCCTCCAGCAAGATGAGGATAAGGGGCATCTGTAAAGGATTAACCCTGGTAGAGACTTCTGAAGGCTCTGAATTCATCTAATTTTTAAAGAACCTAGAGATAGGAACTTCCATAGAAACTGGAAAAAGAAAGAAAAGGGTAGGTAGCACGATTATGTTGGACACCTTCATTCTGGACACTGACTGTACCCCTCCAAGAGACAGCCAAACAAAGGTCTCTATAGAGACTCAAGGAGAACAAAGTTTCCTGAACTGGAGACTCATCTTGAGGAAGAGCTCCATTGTGGAGTACACTAGGGTGTGGGGTTGGAATCCAAAGCTTACAACCCCACTACTGCAGATCAGAAGAGCTAAGCCTAATTTTTTTCGTTTGCAAAATGGAATAATAATATCCAAACCTCACGGTGCTAAATTAAGGCTCAAATAGGTTAGTACCTGTGGGAGCACTTAGCAAACATTGGTTATTACCATGTAGCATCAGCTTTTATCTGGAGTCACGGCAGATTAGAGCGGTTTTCTCCAGTTCTCCCAGCTCCTGCTTCCTCAGTTCGTGGCTACCAACCGCGAATTTCTGAAAAGGGTGTGACCACAGTGGGCAGAACGAAGTAATGAATAGGTGAAACACCGAGTCAAGGCAAGTGGCAACTTGATCACCAGCTTCTTCTCCTCCCCGGCCTCAGTTTCTTGGCTCCAAGAAAAGCAGTGGGAGGGCAGCTGAGTAAGGGTCTTGGGAGCCCAGCTGGCCCCGCCCACGTTCCTGGCGGGAACCGGGCGATCTGCCCGTAGTGCCCAGGGCTAGGATGCCGCGCCGAAAACACCAGGCACCGGGAGAATATGTCCTTCCCAGGAAGGTGGCCTCAACCCGGGCCAAGGGCGTGGCTCCCTTAATACCTTAATACCTCCCAGGACCAGCAGCCCCTCCCCAGTGCTTGGATAGGACAAGGAGAGGAGCAGCGCCGGGACCCAGTGTGCTTGCCGGGACTCCTCCCCCGCTCCGCTCAGGCAAGGTGGAAAGTGACCGTGAAAGGTCCTTGTTTTGGGCAAGGACCACGAGAGCTGGACAGCCTCCTCCTGAGACACAAGAGGGTCAAAAAGCGAAGGTAAGAGGGAAGGGAAACGGCGATTTAGAGAGGAGCGGGGGAGATGCCCCCTCTACCTTAGCCCTGTGGGAAAAACTGGCTTCTCTGGCCCTTCGGGGCAATCAGGATTTTGGATCTGGGTTAGGGGTGGCACTCACCGATCCCACGGCTCGACCGGCGAGCGTGCAGATCCCGCCCAGGCCGACTGGAAGGGCGGGCGGGAAGATCCCAGGGAAGGAAGGGAAGGGAGGAGGAAGGCCGGGAGCGGGCGTCTGGGAGAGAAAGTCCGCGCCGCCGGATAGCACCCGGCCCGCGGCTGTTCTGGCTAAGTGGCCGGGAGCCGGCCGGCTCCTCCCCTGGGGCGGGACGCGCACACGCGGCGCGGGACGCACGTGGCCTGTGGGGTCCCGCCTGCTGGTTCCACCAGGATAACTCGAGACCCTAGGGTGGAGCGGGGTGTCACGGCAGTCTGTTTCTGAGGGCTGGGCGTGGGGAACACGCGTTCCTTGGCCCGCTGGGCGCTCCGCGGTCGCCGAGTGTTGCGCGGTTTCCTCGAACCCTGTTTCCCTGACAGGGCCTCGCTGTGGGTTCTGAGGGGTCTGGGTGAGGCGAATCACTCGCCTTTTCCGCTCCTCTCGCTGACCCGCCCATGGCCACGACTCGAGTGTCTGGGCTTCACAAGCCCAATACAGAGGACAGGCGTGAGGAACCGGCGGGGCGGGGGAAGGTACGCCATCCCGCGGGGCCGCGCGGAATCTGCGGGCCCGGAAGAGCAGGTAGCGCCGCGGCGGCCGGAAGCGCCGCTTGGAAGGCGGAAGCAGAGGGTTCCGCGGCTCGGCGGGCTCCGGGTTCTCTGGCGCAGCGGACGACCCTCGAGCAGGGTCGCCTGCAGCACTTGGAGTAGGTGAGGTGAAAGGGCAGGGCGCGGCCGTGGCGGGCGTCTCTCAGGAAAAGGAGTTCTGACTGCTCACTCATTCGGGCCGGTTAAGGTGACAGTGTTGCAGGACCCAGACCGGCCTCAATGCGCGCACACATTCATTTATGTAATCGTCTGGTTCATGTTTGGCGAGCAACTGTGTTCTTCCAGTGTGCCACTTTTCAGATATTGATATGTGGCAGAGGTGTTTTTTATCCCTTGAAAAAGAAGCCGCTAAGGGCTGGGGTTGTGGCTTAGTGGTAGAGTGCTCGCCGAGCACGGGTGAGGCACTGGGTTGGAGTCTCAGGACCACATAAAAATAAATATAGGTATTGTGCCCACCTACAACTGTATGACTATATATATATACACACATAAATATATATATATATATATGTCGCTAGCCCTGGCATATGTAGTGATGCATCTTAACTTGAAAATATGGCTGTCCATTAAATGAGGGAAGGAGCAACCTGGGGCTCCGGAAGTCTCGCCCTTTGTACTAGAAGCTGTAGGTACAGAGGTACTGAACAGAAATTAGAAACTTCAACTCCAGCTTCTTACAGCTACTTACAGCTTCTGTCTCCCTTTGATTTAAAGTGATTAGTAATATGTATACAATGATATTTAGAATTCTATGCACTGTAGTAGAAATTTATGCCTGTTATCATTCTCACGGTGTGTGTCCACAATTCAACTTCGTGTGTGTACCAGTAATTTCAAGCTCTGTACAACATGCCTATCGTAATGTATCCATGTTGCTGCCTTACCCCAATCCATGGAAGGGGACTTGAAAGACCTAAGTTCTGCACCTGATTTGAAATCACTAGAGGGGGCTGGAGTTGTGGCTCAGTGGTAGATCACTGGCCTGGCATGTGTGAGGCACTGGGTGCACTGGGTTTGATACTCAGCACCACATATAAATAAATAAAAGATCCATTGACAACTAAAAAAGTTTTTTAAAAAATCACTAAGGCCTAAAGTTCTGCTCTGAAATCTAGAAATAAGTAAAATCAGGGCTGGGGATGTAGCTCAGTTGGTAGAGTGCTTGCCTTGCAAGCATAAGGCCCTGGGTTCAATCCCCAGGACCGCAAAAAAAAAAAAAAAAAAAAAGAGTAAAATCAAATTGCGTACTTATGTATGCCAATTTCCCAAGAATGTTGTTTTCCACAAATCTATTCCTTTGCTCTTGTTTTCACAGGAAGAAAAAAATGTCTCAAAAGCAGATGAAAGAAGCTTTTGTCAGTAACCTCAATGGAACTAGCGTGTTGGAAATCACCCAGGGCTTGTGCTTTCCTGCATTCTGTATCCTGTGCAGAGGGCTCCTGATCATTTTCTCACAGCACTTGTGCTCCTTTTCACATACATGGAGAACTCGATTCTTCATTGACTTTGTTGTCTTAATAGTTCCCCTGGTGTCCACTTTGACCATTTTGTCTTCATATATCCTTCTTGAGCATCTCACTGTAATGATCTGTTGGGTGTGGCTGCTTTATCAAATATACCAAAGGAGAACTTGCTATGCCAGAGTGCCTCTCCAGAAAATCCTTGAAAAATTCATGAAAATCAGTCTAGAATCAGAATACAATCCAGCCATTGCCTGTTACCGTGTAATTAACAGTGTATTTACTGCTATTGCCATTTTGGCTGTGGACTTCCCACTTTTTCCCAGAAGATTTGCCAAAACTGAGCTCTATGGAACAGGGGCAATGGATTTTGGAGTAGGCAGCTTTGTTTTTGGGACTGCAATGGTTTGTCTGGAGGTCAGGAGAAAATACATGGGAGGGTCAAAGTTTTATTTTCTTACAAAATCATTGTACTCTTCTTGGCCATTATTCTTCCTGGGAATAGGACGATTAATTGTTATAAAATCCATAAACTATCAGGAACATTTAACTGAGTATGGAGTTCACTGGAACTTTTTCTTTACCATAATAGTTGTGAAACTGATAACATCACTGCTTTTGATTATTTTTCCCTTAAATAAATCCTGGATTGTGGCAGTCAGCATTACCATGTTGTACCAGCTAGCCCTTGCGTTTACCCCCCTGAGGAGGTTAATTTTGTATGGCACAGATGGCAGTGGCACGAGGGTTGGTTTATTAAATGCCAACCGAGAAGGAATAATCTCTAGTTTGGGGTATGTGGCGATACATATGGCTGGTGTACAAACAGGATTATATGTGCTTAAAAATAGAACACATATCAAAGACTGGGTAAAAGTAGCATGTTGTCTTCTACTAGTATCTATTAGCCTCTTCATCTCTCTCTATGTACTTCAAGTAAATACTGAAGCAGTATCTCGAAGAATGGCTAATTTAGCTTTTTGTGTGTGGGTAGTTGCTTCTAGCCTGATCCTTCTTAGTTGTTTATTATTGAGTGATATGGTTTTGAGTTTTGCCAAATTTCTAGTTAAAGGGGCTCTAGTACCATGTTCTTGGAAACTTATCCAAGCACCTTCTACAAATAAAAAGCATTCACAATTTTTAGTCCCAGAAGCTGAAAGAAAAGAATCCCGTCTTTGTTTAGTCACAGCTTTGAACAGAAACCAGTTGATTTTTTTCTTGCTGTCAAATATAACAACAGGCCTGATCAACCTAACGATAGATACATTACACAGCAGTACTATGTGGGCCTTATTTATACTCAATCTCTATATGTTTACTAACTGCTTAATTGTATATATACTTAATTTGCAAGGTAAATCTATAAAATTTTGGTGATCAGTAGGGGCAGGATGATCTATATTATGAGCAATATGATTTTAATAGGGAAGAATAAATGAAGAAAATGTGCTTTTAGCAACCCAGTCTTAAATCATACTTTGTTGTAGAATTAAGAGTTTCAATCCTCTATGATAGTAATGATCCTCCCCGCTCCACCATTGGGGATTGAACCCAGGGGCATTTTTACCACATGAGCTACATCCCTAGTGCTTTTAAAAATTTTGACACAGGGTCTTGCTAAGTTGCTGAAGCTGACCTTGAACTTGTAATCCTCCTTCAGCCTCCCAAGTTGGGATTACAGGCATGTGCCACCATGCCTGGCTTAATTTTTTTTTAATTTTTACTTTTTTTGAGATGGAGTCTATGTTGCTTAGGCTAGGCTCCAACTTGAGATCTTTTGGTAGCTGGGATTGTAAGCATGCACAGTGCACCTGGCTGCTTCATACGTTAATGTATCTCACCAATACATAAAATACTCCAATGGGGAGGAAACACCAATGGAGAAGAAATAAAGGCTGTGATTTGTTAGAATTTATTTGTTAAAATGCCAGTATTTTAAAGAAACTTCAGTTTTGACACTGTCTTCCAGGAAGAAGATGAGAACTTTTTTCCATCTTAACATCACTTTTGCCAGTCTATTTTTGATTGTACTACTTTTATAGTGTTTGTTAATGGAAATGTTTACATTAAACTATTTCAGTATGAACTGTGGACTGTTAATACTTCTTTACTGTTTAACTTTAGTCTTTTAATAAAGCCTAGGAATAAGAAGCAAGTGTTTAAATCAAATACTTGTGAAGTCAGAAAACAGATGCTCCAAGGAATAGACTGAATTGTATGATGTATTTTTGCACCAGAATTTTGAAACAAAATCTTTGCTTTGGAATCATTTTAGCCTACTTTGTGCTAAGGATACAATGATAAAACAGATTTCCTGATGTCTTGGAGTTTGCAATCTAGTGGGGAAGACACATTAAACAACTAAACTGTTAAAAAAAAAAAATATATATATATATATATAGGTGGCCTTGAGTGTCAAACCAAGAACCAGTCTAGTAAGGAGTCAGAGTTGATGGCTGGGATGAATGTACCTGTATCTGAGGGATGGGGTGGGGGGAGTAGAACAGCAGAGTATTTCAGATAGCATGAATTCTTCAGCAAAAGTCCTTCATGAAGAGGGAATCCAGCATATCAGAACTCAGAAGAGGGAAGGTGTGGGCAGTGGGCTGGAGTGGAAGGCAGGGGAAGATTAGGCATGCCTCATTGGCCATGCTAAGGGGGAAAGAACCAATGGGAAAAATGAAAGTCATCAGGTACCTGGTTTACTTTAATAAAACTATGGCTATATTGTTTTAATGTCTGAGGTCTGCAATCATTTAAGAACATAGGTAGACTTATGAGCCTGCTACTCAAAATCTAAAATTTTAAAAACCCTAAAAATCCTTAGTTTCTGGTTCTAATGTTCTATGTATATCATTTAGAAGGGGCAAAAAAAAATCAATTACAGTTTGCCTTTAATTCCATTTTCAAGTAGTAATCTGATTACTGCAGAAATAGTAAGGGATGATCAGAAAGCAAGTTTATATTTGGTAAGTAATTTGGATTATTTGTGTAGTGTAGAACAGGTGGAACTTCCCCTAATACTAAATTTGAGATCACTGTTTTAATTTATTGCCACCAAATTAGTTAAAAGTTTCTTGTTTTGCAGTGCTTGGGACTGGACTCAGGGCCTCTTGAATGCTTTAGTACTGAGCTATAGCTCCAGTCCCCAAATTTGTTTTTTAACATAAATGTTAAATGTGACTAACGATACTAATTAGTTTACTTCAATTTGTTAAACTGATGGCTAATTTAACATTAAGATAGCACTTTATATTTGCTAATTACAACTAATTTGGAGTTAATTTATTACTGATGTTAATTTTCCCCCCAAAAGAAATCAGTATTAGAAAGTTATACAGCTGTGAAAATAAAAACCAGATTTTATTTTCAATTAAAAAGTAAGACTTTTGAAATTTAACCAGTAATATTACAGCATGTAAACTAAGCAGGACTAGAAAAGGGGATTGGTTTTCCTGCTAACTATGTCACAGTGCCAATACTCTACAATTTATCTGTTCAAGCAATCAGGAGGGGAGAAGTGCTCAACCATATTGTTCTCTCATTTAGAAAAAGTAAAGTAAGTTATGACTTTATGAGCATGTTTTCTAATTGGTCTGTTTCTTTTTGTCACGAACTGCTCCTTCATACTTTCCTAGGTCTTAAGTGTCTCTCAAGTTTATGTCTTTTGGGGGGCGGTACTGGGATTGAACTCAGGGGCTTAACCATTGAGCCACATCCCCAGCCCTTTTTTTGTATTTTATATAGAGACAGGGTCTCACTAAATTGCTGAGGCTGGCTTTGAACTCACAATTCTGTCTCAGCCTCCTGAGCTGGTGAAATTACAGGCTTCACTGTGCCTGGCTTCAGTTTAAGTCTTGACAGCTACTTATACTGAATCATAAAAGAGCAAAGTGTAACATTTTTCCACCTTACCTTCAGTTCTAAAAATCATGTAAGGAAAGGCTAATGAAATAAGAGTTCATAAAAATGAGAATAGTGATTGCAAAACCTTTGATTTGATTCTAGCGTACAGAAGAAAAAGGTCAGCAATGATTTACTGGGTTCTAACGTATCAGGTATAGGTGCTTATGATACAAACAGAAAATAAGACAAAAATCCCTGCCTTCAAGGAGCTTACATTCTAACTTGTGAATATTATTTTCCTTAAAAATTATCTAAGCAGGTAAAGTATGTTTCCTTTCTCCTTTTTTGCAGTTCTAGGGATTGAAGTAGGGGTGCTCTACCACTGAGGTACAGTCCTAGCCCTTTCTTTAAATTCAAAAAGGGTTAATTTGCTGAAGCTGGCCTTAAATTTACAATCCTCCTGCCTTTGCCTCCTGTGTAGCTGGGATTACAGGCATTTGCCATTGCACCCTGCATGTTTCTGTTTTTAACAGAATTTCCTACTAGCTTCAGCTCCTGAAAAAGGAAACCTAATTTATAGATCCTCAGATATGGACAACTAGTAATTTAAATGACATTTGCCATTGATTTTACTTTATCAAACAACGTGGTTATCAGTGAAAACAACACAAGATAGTCTAATCAACTATCATTTTCTTTGCAGCTCTGTTCTTTGCTAGTACCTGGTGCGTGTTCAGTAATGAATGTAATTAAAATTAGCTACTACACATTGAGCTTTTTATTCTCAATGTTCTTTACCAAACATCCACATGAAGATTAAAGGACTTAAAGTAGATATATTAATTGGTAGTCTCTACAGGAGCACTTCTAGAAAAACCACAGAAATTTTTCTTTAGTGCTTTTACATAAAACACAAGATTCTCTAAAAATGTCCAAATTTTGACTGTGTGCTCTAAATGGTCAGAAGCTGCACTCACATCCTGTATGCCTAATGGGTTTAAGCTAATGATCACATTGTTCTCTCCTAACATGGCGAAGGCATAAATACTAGATAATCACACCTTTGGGACTGAACAATGGTTTTTCCAGTTTATTATGTCACCTACCCTAACAGTGAGCACACAATGTTATAAGCCAACAGGGCTAAGGATGCATTATGGGGTATTTTCGTTGTTGTGAATTTCTAAGACTTCATGTGATGACCAAAATACTTTTTAAAGGTCAGTAACAGCTCTAGCTTATTCTACCAGGAAGTATAGATCTGTCTTTTAAGATTAATCAGTTATAATTGTAGTAAATGGCTCTATGCTTAAAAATCCTCAAGACTTTCATAAGTAAAATACTTCCCAACAACTATTCTGGCTTTATAACAGACATTAAAGATTGCAGGATAGGAACTGAATACATGACAGTGAGCTGCTTCTGGGAGATGGTCAGGTAAAGGCCTTTGGTCACCACCGGTACTTTGCCCAAGGGAATCTCTAAGTTAATATTAACTCAGCCCAAGAAGTTCCTTTGGCCAAGCCACATACAAAAGACACTGTTCAGTTTTCTATTGCTTCTAGTGCAACAACAACAAAAACCTGTAAGCACATAAGTATTTTTCATTACCCCTCACCCCCTGGCAGGATCTCGATGCTGCCTCAGTCCGGGAAGTAGTAATGCGGCTGGCTCCGGGTGAATCAGGGTGGCAGGGCCCTTTCCTCCTCCAGTCCTCCCGTCGTGGAAGACGGCCTAGTGGTCAAGAGCCTGGAAACCAAGGCCAGAGTTTGTCTCTTAGATTACATTTGCTTTCCCTCACTGTCGCCGTCCGCTCTCGCTGGCCACGGGAGCCTTGGTTTACCACTTACCGAAGACCTTTCGACCCACGGGTCGGCCCGGAGTCGGCTAGATTCGGCTCCCTTTATTTCTGGCCCCGGGGAGAGTGGTTCCCAGTACCGCGCAGAAGGGGACTGAGGTTTAGATCTACATAATCCACGTGCCAGCCCTATTTTGGGTTCATTCCAGTACCTAAATTCGGGGAGGGCGCGGGCCATGCGCGTAAGACAGCCCGGGAGCACCCAACACCCTTCAAACCATCCTCTTGGGGAAGATTTCAAAGACAGCGACTTGAGAACAGCGGCCTGTAGTCTCGCGAGAAGAGGCGGCGCCCCTCCTGGAGTTCTGGGCCCCTCCCTGCCCCACCCTCCCCACGTCCCCCTCCTCCCTCCCCCACTCCCCGTGGCGCGAGCGGCTGACTGAGCCTGGAGAGGAAACGGCATTCGGAGCCGCGCTCCCTCCCAGGCCGGCCCTGACGCGGGCCTCGTCAGCCGGTAACGGGGAGCAGTGGGGGTCAGGGAGGCGACCGCGAAAACGGTGAAGGTCAGAACTGAGAGCCCTCCTCCGAGAAGGGTGAGGAAAGGGTCTGGGCCTGCCCCCACCCCGTCTCCGCAGAGCTGAGGCGGGGTCGACCCCTCCCAGGGGCGGGGTCGCGCTGGGCAACTGCAGCCTGGGGACCGACTGGGCGGGGCGCACCGAGAAGGGGAGAAAGGGTCAGCCGTGGGCTGAGGGCATCCTGGCGGCGGGAAGCGGGAAGTGGGCTGTGAATCCGAAGCCGGGTGTTAAGAGTCCTGGAGCCGGGACTCCTGTGACGGGCAGGGAAGCCCCCGGACAGCGGGTCCTTTCCGCCTCTCCTTTGGACCCTGACTGGAGGCCGGCGGGCGGGGGGGAGGGAGGGAGAGCGGCGCGAGGGGGCGGGTCCCGGAGTTACTCGGCGCTGATTGGCTGAGCACGTGTGGAATCGGGTGATGGGAAACGCAGCGCGGCTCTCCGGTCCCCTCCAGCTCCGCGCCCTCCCCCCCGTGGCGAATGTGCTGCGCGGCGGCGGGTGCTTACGCTCGCGGGGTTTGGCTGTTGCAGGCAGGAGCTGGGAGGAGGCGGAGGCGGCAGCGGCAGCGGCAGGAGCAGCAGCGGCGGCGGCGGCAGCTGGGAGGAGGTGGTGACGGTGGCAACGGCAGCGTCGGGGACGATGGCGCGACTGGTGGCAGTGTGCAGGGACGGGGAGGAGGAGTTCCCCTTCGAGAGGAGGCAGATTCCCCTCTACATAGACGACACACTCACGGTGAGCGGGCCGGGCCGGGCTGGGCCCGCTGCTCCCCTGGCAGCTGTTTCCCCTCCTTCCCCTCCCCCAGGCCGAGCGCTGCGCACTGGAGAAAGAGTGTGTTGCAACTCCTAGGCGAGGCCTTCTCTCCGGCAGGCCCCACAAACTCGCCTTTGCAGTGGGTCTCTTGCTACCCTCTACCTACCCCAAGCCCTGCGCTCCGAACGCACTTCGAGCCCCTCTTCCCAGGTTTTCCTTCCTTCTTGAGCCCTCTCGTGTTACCCTTTCCCTTCAGGAGACGCTGCTTTTAGCAAAGCACGCTCCTTAGAGAGGGTTTGAAGGATCTTAGGCGTTTAGGGCCTATCCCTTACAGAAAGCACTTACCCTCAGGGAGACTTAATTATCTGAAAATGTCGCAGCTGCATTGGTACCTGTATTTTTCTTTTTTTTTCAATTTTAATACCATAGCTCTCACTACATAAGCATAATTATCGAGGGCAGAGTGACATGCTCTTAGTGAAGATTCCACTAGAATGATTCGATGTCGTTGTAAGTCGTCTCATATTGCCTGATACATTAAAACTCCTGAAGTGATTGTGTTGCTAGGCCATGACTCTTCAAAATGGGTTTTCTTGGCATTACTTCATTCTTTAGTTTACAGGTAGATTTTTTTTTTTTTTTTTTTTTTTTTTTTAATGTGTAAGAGTACTATAAAAAGCTGATTGCTTATCTTTGGTATAAAGACCTCGTCTTGGGTAGGTTTTTTTTAAAATAGGTATTGGTGATGGTATAGCTTTGCCCACCCTCTGCCCTCTGTTGCTATACTATTTCCTTTAAAAGGAAATGGCAGAAATTTGAATTGAATCTGAACAGGAAATGAATGAAGTTGCTTGTCCCTATTTAAAAAATAAAATGAACCTTTTCTGAATATCTCTTGAAATCTTCACTTTGATGATGCTGAAGCATTGGATTAAACATTTGCCTATTTTGATAAGACTCCTTATTTTAGCACCTTTGACATTTCTGCCATTCAAGGGCAGTTGATCAATTTTCTTCCTGAAAAAAATTTTTTTTTTAAATTTCGCAGACTGAAGGTTTTCACATTTTATATAAAATGCAAGTCATTGTAGAGATATCAGTCTATGCCTTTCTTTTTGCCATTCTCAATTAAGACTTAATAGAGCTGCAGTACTTTTAAAAGAGCTATTGAATGACTTAATTTGTTAGAACTTTTCAAGTGAAAGTATCTATAATTATCCAAGTGCTTTTTTTTTTTTTTCATGGTAAAAGAATAATTTGGCCTGACCTAAAGTAAATAGAATTTGTGTTGATGCTTTATAAATTACTTGTATGCCTTGGTTATGATGGTTTCTGCATTTTTTGCACTAGAAGTATAATGAACTTTTTAAAAATTTATATTCCTTTTTTTTTTTAAATGTGTGTCTCATTGTGTTGCCCTGGATGGTCTCAAACTCATGGGCTAAAGAAATCTTTCTGAGTAGATGAGACTACAGGCACACACTACCCTCTAGCTCTGGACTTGTATTTTAAATCGTTAAAAAAAATAAATAAATAAAAAAAATAAAATAAAAAAACAGTGCTTTTGATCGAATTAAATGTCTTTGTCAGTGTGAAAACTCCCAATATCAAGAGTTCATTTATCGATAATTTTCTTTGTAATCGCCTTCTTCAACATAAACACTTCTAAGGCTTCATAGTTTGAAGCTTGTACGTTAATTTTCCCAGAATGGCTTTGAAAAAAATTTTTTTAAATCCTATGGGTTCAAATATAAGATTGCTCTTCGAGTGTCTTGAGTATATTATGTTAAAACATAGGGAAAACCAATGTAAATTTTGAGTGTTTACAAAATTTTAAGATACTTATTCTCTCCTTGCAGTCACTTTTAATGTGAATGCAGCAAATTAATACATCTAGTACTTTAAAATGACCAATATGTATGATGCATTTTCCATAATGATGTGAATTTTGAAATTTTCCATAGAAAAAAGATGTAACCTTGCACTGTGGTTTAGTATGGTGATTACTTCACACTGCACTAGGTGGTTGAATTTTGTTTTTATTGTTTTATGGATTTGTGGCCAAGACAAATAAATTTAAACTTCCTTAAATATCTCAAAATCATATTTTATTTTGGGCAATTTTTTGAATATGTTTTTATCACTAGGTAATGAGTGAAATTTTATTCCTTTTGGACACTTCTGCAGAATCTTTGTGGTTGGTAAAGGAATGTTGGAGAACATTTTGTCAAGGATGTCATATTTAGGGAAACAAGTTTCTTTCAGGACCATTCTACCAAATGTCACATAAAGGATTAATACAGAGCAAAACACCTGTTGGTAGAGAACTGGGAAGAGGAAGTGAAGATGCCTGAGGTTTATGCTCTGCACTCATTGATAGTTTGATGACAGTGTGTGCCTGAAGTTAACTTTTGGTTTAATCTTTGTTCCTAGAGTCTAGAGGTAATGCACTGAGGAAACATTGTGTTTATTTCAAGTACAGTAGTCTCAGACTCTTGTTAGCAGCTTGATGTTATTTTAGTTACAATGTTTACAGATTATAGTTACAAATTTTATTATTTTAGAGACATGCTGAAAACTTTAGCCTTAATAAAGTGATGATTTTAACTTGTATTTATAAAACGAAATTAGGAAACTTGTCTGTGAAGAAGCCTCCTCTTTTATGTTACATCCACATTAAAAAGATTCCTATGGTAGTTTAGTGGTTTTGAACACTTGAGTCTAGTGCTGATGTAAATGTAATGGAGAAAAATCCCAAGTAAGTGAACTGTTGGAATGTTTAGGAAAGTGTTGAAGTAGGTAGCTAAATGCTATTTGTGTTACTGGCTTATAAAATAGCTGATAGAAAGAATACAGACTTTATTTTAGAGATACCTTTGAAGAATTATAGTTTCTTAAGTATATAGTTTTTAAAGAATAAATGGAATCAAAATGTATACTCCCTATACAGTCTTAAAAAATAACCACATAACTGTTACCCAGGCTGGTCTCAGTTTCCTGGATTCAAGTGATACTTGTGCCTCCCAAGTACTGGGTCTATAGGCTGAGACACCACACTAGACTTCTTGTCATTCTTTAACTTTTTTTTTTTTTTTTTTTTTTTTTTTTTTTTTTTTTGGTACTGTGGTTTAAACCTAGAGGTGTTTTACCACTGAGCTACAACCCCAACCCTTTTTATTTTTAATTTTGAGACAGTGTCTCAATAAGTTGCTTAGAGTCTCACTAGATTGGCTGAGGTTGGCCACGAACTTTTGATCCTTTTGCCTTAGCCTCCCAAGTTGCTGGGATTACAGGTGTTTGCCACATACCCAGCTTTCTTTAACATTTTTAATGGCTATGTAATATCACGTTGTGTGATTAGTCATCCTTTCATTGTGGACCATAGAGGAGGTTCTAGTTTTTGTTCTGAATAATAATGTAAGGATAGAAATAATGAGTTAAATCTTTGTATTAAAGTTTTTTTCCTTAGTCTCTTCCAAGTGGAATTACTGGATTGGAGGATAAGAACACTTTTAAAAAGTCTTAATGCATATTGTCATATTACTACAATATTTTTGGAAGACAGTTTACCATTCCAATTCAAATTAATCTAAATGGGCTAAAAACCATGATAAGAATTTTTAACTGTGTGAGACTTTAAAAGAAGGGTAGCATGTGGGGTACTCATGGGGATAAGGTGTTTGGCATTTGTTAAAAGTTTAGTATTTAACTTTTTTTCAACACTTGATTTAATATTTAATTTTACCAGAAGGGATAGATATTAAAAATATCTGTGTGAATGAAGAAGTAACAGTGAAAAAATCAGTTACAATTTTGATAAATACAAACAATATCATGGGTTAGAGCTTGTGAGAATGAGCTAAAAACGAATTTTTTTTTTTTTTTTTTTTTTTTTTTTTGTGGTCAGGAAAAACCAGGACAGATACTTAAGAGTGAAAGTGGGTAATGGATTCAATAAACTTTATAAAGCAGTAATTGCAGCCCAATGACTCGTTCTATTTTTGTCTAGCTAGGGTAGGCAACCTCATCATGAAGCTGAACATTAATGATTCCTCTGTGAAACCACACCTGAAATACTTTATAAGACACTCTCCCTTTAGGTAACCAGGAATCTAAGATTGAGTTAAGGAAGTAGTTTTAAATACTACTAGTACTATTGTATTTAACTACTAGTAGTTTTAAATGAAAAATAGTACTACTAGTCTCTTTGCCTTTCCCATTTTCTTATTGTCATCTCTTAAACTATTAAACAGCATACAGTGATCGACTAGAAAATTGTAAGGTAAAAAGCCATTGTCCTAAATGTTTGAAAGGCAAAGACAGATTAATTATTTAGGTCAGAGTCTGTAGCCAGAATAGTATAGAGTAAGTTCAAGAACAAGAGAAAATTTGGTATTATCCAAGCCAATGAAACCCCAGTAAGACAGAGCAATAGATAAGATTTGGATATTCGAACTAGTTCGGTAAAAATAAAGTGATCTGAAATGAATTTTTTTTTTAACTCTCTTACCTCTTAACAAATGATTCCTAAAGCAGATATTATCCATTTAATTGTAATTTTTAAAGGTCAATTGATAAGTCTTAGTATGTTAGATGTGTTCTTTGACCTCTAATTTTTAAAACAATAAAAAAGTAGATCAGAATAAAAATAGTTCACTTACACTAAATCAAAAGTTAGGATTTCACCTGAGAAACAGGCTAGAGAGACCTTTTTCGTTGGGTGGATGCTAGAGATCAAACATAACCTCATGCCCTCATGCATGGTAGGCAAACACTCTGCCACTGAGTTACATCCATAACCCAGGCTGGAGAAATTTCAATTTGGTTAAAAAAAACTATATTCTTTTTTTCTTAAATTCATGGGACTTTCATGTTTAAATGGTGTATGTAATTTTCTTAAATTTTTTGTTATAGTGGCAAATGATATGTGTTGAAATGGCATATATTTGGATTTAGCAAGAGAAAATGCAAAACAAGGTGTTAGTTGCTTAGATAGTAGGTTTGGAGTGACTTGCTGTTTTCTGTTGAGTTACATGGTTCTGTGTGTTTGATCTTACACTTTCCGCCTGTCTCATACTGGGGATTGAACCAAGGAGTGCTTTACCTCTGAACTATCTCCCCATTGATCCCCAGTGTTCCCCCTCCCTACTGCTGCTTCTCTCTCTTTTTTCTTTTTCTTTTTTTTAAGAGACAGGGTCTTTCTTAAAATTGCTGAGATTGGTCTCAAACTTATGATCCTTCTGCCTCAGCCTCCCAAGTAGCTGGACCATGCCTGGCTTATCCTATACCTTTTCATGACTTTACAGTTAAATTCTTTTTTTCTTTTCATGATTCTGGACCGGGCTCTCTCATGCTGAGCAGGTGCTTTGCCACTAGCCTGACAGTTTCATTTCTTAGTACCAGGTTGTTGTTGTGGTTTTTCCAGTACTGGGGATGGAACCTAGGACCTTGGACATTCTAGGCAAGCAATCTATTACTGAGTTACATCCCTAGCTTCTGGATCAGGATTTCTAATACCAATATTATTAATTTTTTTAAACATTTGACTAGGTTGTTACCTATAATAAATACAGTGAACAATATGTATTATTAGATATTGGCCCATTTATTTCAGTCTTCCTCATGAGAATATTTAGAGCTACAGCATTAGACTAGAGACTTTAATTTTATTTGATAGCATTGGTAAAGCTAATATATGAAAGTGCTTAGAACAGTACCTACCTAGTGTGTTAAGTATTGTTATTACTGTCATCCTTTGGAGGCGTTAATGAAGACTGAGAAAGAAAACTAGAAGCAGCATATTGGGATTGATAAGCCTGAAAATTGGATATTTGGTCCTTGAAATAGTGAGATTTGGACATTTCGTCTGTATGTATGGAAGAAAAAACTTCCAGAACTGTTGAGATGGATGCATGTCTTTGAACTAGGGATAATGATTATAGAATTGTAAGCAAGGAACATTGACTTAGTACATGTGCATTTTAGTAAATTTAGGAAGGATAGGAACACATAAAGAAAAAAGTCACCTATTGGCCTACCACCTGAAGATATACTTATTTTCTTTCTCTGTAAGGTAAAATATGCACATATAAAAATTTGAATCATTGTACATGCAGTTTTTGATTCTGTGAATCATAGCACAATCCTCTTGATTGTTGGTGTTTTATATCATTGTCCATCCTTTCAGGTGTGGTGATCCCCATCTTTAATCCTAGCAACTCAGGAGGAAGACCCTGTTAAAACAAAGAATAAAATGGGCTGGGGTTGTAGCTCACTGGTACAGTGCCTATCTAGCATGTGCAAGCTTTGGGTTCAATTCTCAGTACTGGGGGAAAAAAGAGAATCCACTTATATCTAGTATTCATCTTTTAGCAATTCAAGAAAATTTTTTATATCTGTTGCTTACATTTTCCTTTGTTGTTAATGTGGCCCCATTTATTGTTAGAACAAGCATATGCTGTCTTTTATTTCTAATGTGGAAGGAAGAGAATGGTTTCATCCACTGAAGAAGCAGATCTTCATGGTGCTGGGTGGAGAAGGGAGGGAAGATCACATGCAACCAAGTGGGCTTTTTGTTTTTGTTGTTTTTATTTTTGGTTTTGCCTCCAACAGGTCTCTCTATCCTGATTTCACTCTTTGAGTATGTAGCAGTTTGAGGCCTTTGTCATCTGGAAATAGTTTGTCCTAGCACAGTGTGTTCGATATCTTTAATGTTGTTTTAGTTAAGATATACATGTGTTATTTTATTTCATTGTCATGAAGGTAGACTTTAGTTCACATTGTGTCTCTGGATTTGGGATGCTTCTTTAACTGATGTCATTTTTCTTCTTTTGGGGGGTTAGGTACTGGGGATTGAACTCAGAGCACTCAACCACTGAGCCACCTCCCCAGCCCTGTTTTGTATTTTATTTAGAGGTAGGGTCTTACTGAGTTGCTTAGTGCCTCACTTTTGCTGGGGCTGTCTTTGAATTCGCGATCCTGTTTCAGCCTCCTGAACCTGAGATTTCTGGTGTGCACTACTGTGCCTGGCAACTGATGACATCTTAACAGTTAAAGTGGCTTTCGGTAGTACATTAACTATGGTTCTTCTTGAAATGTGTGGCATTACAGATCAGTGGACTTTACTAATTATTAATTCCCTTTATTTGACATACTGATACATCCTTAAACTTTAAGCTTTATATATCCCTTCCCCCAGTAGTGTTTTGATTTTTCCCCCACTTTGGCCATACTGGAGATTGAACCCAGAGGCACCTTACCACTGAACACATTCCCAACACTTTTTATTTTCTATTTTGAGATAGAGTCTCACTAGTTGCATAGGCTGGACTCGAATCTTGCAGTCCTCCTGTCTCAGCCTCCCAAATCGCTGGGATTATAGGCTTGCACTGTCATGCCTTGCTAGATTTTGATATTTGAATAACTACTTCAGTATATATATACTTCGGTAGTATATACTTTTTATTCAAACTTAGAACATTTACTGTGCATCAGCTACTGTTCTAATATATGTAGAGGATTTTTAAAATATATATTTTTAGTTATAGATGGACACAGTACCTTTATTTGATTTATTTTTATGTGGTTCTGAGAATCAAACCCAGGGTCTCACACATGCTAGGCAAGTGCTCTACCATTGAGCTACAACCCTATCCTTATATATATAGGGTATTTTGCAGGTTGGGAGCAGGCAGTTCTTCACTTTTGGAGATTGAACCCAGTGCCTCTCATATGTGAGGCAAGCACTATACCACTGAGCTATATCCAAAACCTGATATATAGATATTTTTAAAAGTAGTTAAAAGATTTTTTTCATAATTATGAGGAGTTAACTAAAATCGTCAGGTTATTTAATTTTTTAAATATTGTTATTGGCTACTGGAAAAAAACACAATTTTTTGCAGTACTGGGGATTAAACCTAGGGATGCTTTACCACTGAGCTACACTCTAGCCCATTTTATTTTTTAATTTTGAGACGGGGTCTTCCTAAGTTGCTGAGGCTTGCTTTGAACTCCTGAGTTGCTGGGATTACTGGTGTGCACTATCTTGTATGGCTACAAACACTTTAAAGTATAATTTAATCCTCACAACTACTTTGTGAGAGATATTAGAAATTATTAATTTTCTTTTGCAGATGAGGAAGTTAAGAAACAGGTTAAGTAACTTGTGAGTTATGATTTAGATGTTAAGTGACAGAGCTTGGATTTGAACTGTCTTATCTGACTTCATTGTCCTTGCTCTTAATGGTATACCATTCTAGTTTTAGAAGTTTGTGTACTGCCCAGTGCAGTGGCACACACCTGTAATCCCAGCAACTGAATCTCAAAATAAAAAGTACTAGGAATATAGTTCAGTGGTAAAAAGTCCCTGGGTTCAATCTCTGGAACTGGGGAGGGTGAAATTAATTAATTAGCTAATTAATTAATCTAGTACTTAGAATTGAATGTGGGAGTGCTCCACTTCTTTTTTTTAATTTTGTTTTGAGATAGGGTCTTGTTTAGTTACTGAGGCTGACCTTGAATTTGTGATCCTCCTGCTTTATTCTCCCAGTTGCTGGAATTATAGGCATATGCTACCATGCCTGGCTGTATATTTAGATTTTTAAAAAAAACCTTTTTTGTGTGGGATGGAATTTTGAGGTCTTATTTCTGCCTAGGAGTTTATAAAATAGGCTGTATAATGTGTTTGAAGAGAGTAAAATATTTGATTCCTGTTCTTTTTACATTTTAAGATGGTGATGGAGTTTCCTGACAATGTGTTAAATCTCGATGGGCATCAGAATAATGGTGCACAACTAAAGCAGTTCATTCAGGTAATAGTTTTTAAAATCAGTGTTTTCAGTGGTGTGTGTATGTGTGTGTTTAAAGAATCATTTAGAATTTAGCTGTAATAAAATTAAGTTTAAATTTTGTTTTACCTAGTGTTAAACTGAAATTGGTTTCGTTTTTACTGTGATGAATATATTTACATACCTGATGTATAGACCTGTCATACATCATAGAGACTCTGTGGTGTTAACATTTTACACGTCCATAAGATTCTACTTCACTTAGCCATCTTTCCTGGTTTTTAAAGATAGGGTACACAGTTTTTCGTCACAAACTTGTTGGGGGCCGGGGATATAGCTCAATGGTAGAGAGCTTGCCTAGCATGTTGAGGCTGTGGGTTCAATCCCCAGCACTGCATACACACACAAAAAGAACTTGTTGGGTTTCTTCTGTATGATTGTTTTGTTCAAGTTAAAAAAAATTAATCCTATATTATGAACTTTCTGATTTTTATTTAATTCTTAAGAAATATGATACTTTATAAATACATTTAAATATATAACAAAATTAACAGGAGATAATTTACTAGTTTATTTCAGAACTCTATTTCTACCTTTAGAGAAAATTTTGAATGAAAAGTTAAAGGTAAATGTGAGAAAATGCTTCTTGGTAATTGTCTTACCTCTCCATCTGTTTTTGGTAAATCTGAAAATGATAATTGTAGTGTAGCTCTTCACTCCATCTGGTAGAACTTACTAGAGTTTTGCCCATTTCTGTACAGCTGTGATTTTCAGTCATTTTTCTACCTTGTCATAATCAGCAATTAACATTCATATGCACCAGCATATTACTCCTTCACTGGTTCCCTCATAAGTAAGATAGTCCTTGTTCTCTTGCATTAATCCACATATGTCCATACCTCCAGGTTGTGAATTGCTGCTTTTCATGATCACCATGCTAATTTGACTCTTATAGCTAAACATAGTGTGTTGTTTAAAGTTGAAAAGAAGATATTGTAAAGCTGCATTGTGACTTTCTTCTTTCTCTTAATATTCACTGAATAAATCTTCAATTTCAGATGCAGCAGATGCAGGGTTTCTTTTTGCTATGTCAAGGTGCATACTCCCTAGCCCTGGCATTCTACACAGTTTTTATACCCTAGATTGAGTTCAGTTCTTTTCGCCCTTAATTCTGGAGCAGAGGGGTTTGTGGAACAAATTCAGTACAGCGTCGACAGGGCTAATCACTTGCCTTTCTAACTCAGTAGTAGATAAAGGTGGTAAGCCCTTGGCAGGTTGTACTTTACTGTACAAGGATAGGAACCCCCATTGAGGTGAAAAGAATACATTTTACATCTTAAGGATTTTTCACTTTACTCTTTTTCTTTCTCTTAGCGACACAGTATGCTAAAGCAACAAGATCTAGGTATTGCCATGGTTGTAACATCACGTGAAGTCTTGAGTGCACTTTCTCAGCTTGTTCCATGTGTTGGTTGTCGTCGCAGCGTGGAGCGCCTCTTTTCCCAGCTTGTAGAGTCTGGAAATCCTGCCCTTGAACCCCTGACAGTAGGACCCAAGGGAGTCCTATCTGTAACTCGAAGCTGCATGACTGATGCAAAGAAGCTTTATACATTATTTTATGTACATGGGTAAGTATATTAAAGTAGGAGAAATGACTTTGTTAGCTTATAAACAACTTGTTGAAAATGATGGTAGCCTTTTTTTCTAAATTTGGTTAGGGCAAAAATTGAGTCCAGTTTAGCAGTTTTATTGTGTAACATCTACTCTGCTTTCATGTGGAGAAAGTGATACAATAAATATATAATTTGTAATTTATTACTTACACAATTGAACCAGTAGAGAGGATGTAAAATGAATATGTATTATTATTGGGTTTTTTTTTTTTTACATTTTTTTTTAGTTGTCAGTGGACATTTATTTATTTGTATGTGGTGCTGAGAATTGAACCCAGTGCCTCATGCATGCTAGGCAAGCACTCTACCCACTGAGGTACAACTCCAGCCCGTGTGTTATTATTAAGAAAGGTGGTTAGGGAAGGCCCTTCTGCTAAAATGCATTGAATATGGACTTGAATGAAGTGAGCGAAAGAACCATATATATTTGGAGGAAGGCAGTAAAGGAACAGCAAGTGAAAAGGTTCAGAGGTTGGAGTTTTCTTGTCATGTCTGAGGAACAGCTAAGAAGCCACTGTGGCAGCAGCCAGATGAATGAAAGGAACAGTAATAGAAGATGAGATCAGAAGAATTATAAAAGGTTCTATCATGTAGTACCTTGTAGATTATCCTGAGGTCTCTTCTCTTATTTTTACTCTGAGTGAGGTGGAAAGCCTTGGAAGGTTTTTGAGCAGGTTAGCAACGTAGTCTGACCTGAAGATTGGTCTACTGTAACCTCTGTATTGAGAGTGTGTGGCAGGGGGGCAGGTGTGGTACAAGGGATAGAAACAGAATCGGAGGCTATTTAATAATTCATGAAAAAGATGATGAATGACTTGGACTACACTGGTAATAATGGAGATAGTGAGAAATGGTAGGATCCTGAAATATTTCGAGGAAATAACCAGCAGGATTTTAAGATAGATTAATTTGGGGAGAGGGCATTGGTGATGTTTTTTGGACATCTAAAGGACAGACTGATGGTATCCCTTACTGAGGTGGGCAAGTCTGCAGGGAACAGTGTTTCAGAGCTCACTTTTGGGTTTGTTAAGTTTGAGATACTGATTGGACATCCATATATGGATCAGAGAGGTAGAGGTGAGCTATAATTTTATGTCATTTAATGAGTAAAAATGAAAAAAAGATCTGAAGATGCTAAGGCTTTCCTGTTTAAAGGCGGTGGTAGGGACTTTGGAATTTTACTCTGCCTGAGAAAAGAAGCTTAGGAGAGTTTTTTAACAGATGAATAACATAATCTGATGTTTTAAAAGAATCACTGGCTACTGAGTGAAACCTAGAATGTAAAAGGCAAAGGGTGGCAGCACAAGACCATTTAGGAGGTCAACTATTACAGTTGATAAACTAGAGTTTGGTGGGTTAGACAAGGATAAGAAGTGTTAGAATTCTAAATATGTTTAAAAGTCAATTGACAGGTTGGAGGTAAGTTGTATACAACAACATTACCTGTGTTCTGTACATTACTTTACAAATACATTCTGTATTTGCATAGCATTTTTGATGATGGATCCTCATTTAGGATATGTGTTTAGATAATATTTGGGCAGAGGAAGATAACTGAGAGTCATGTTGTCAGTAATAAAATATTGGAGTGCCAAGCACATTGCTAGATACGGGGAAACAAGTGTAGGTCTGGGAAGCATTGAATAGAGCAGGTTTATTTCAACATATTGACTGGCTGGGACTGGAAAGGGGAAAAT
The DNA here is from genome assembly GCF_902686455.1 of Sciurus vulgaris. Lineage (NCBI taxonomy): Eukaryota > Metazoa > Chordata > Mammalia > Rodentia > Sciuridae > Sciurus > Sciurus vulgaris. The sequence continues at coordinate 37,521,130 of NC_136463.1, forward strand.
GAGTGTATAGACTCTTTTGGACTACAATATGTTTGATGTGAAATTTTCAGAGTAGGTAATATGTCTGTAATACTACACTTATGAAAAGACAGTAAGTAGAGATTTCTAAAATTTGAAAGAAAAGGGCTGGGGAGATAGCTCAGCTGATAGAGTGTTTGCCTCACAAGCACAAGGCCCTGAGTTCGATCCCCAGTACTGAAAAAAAAAAAAAAAAAAAGAAAGAAAAAAAATTGAAAGAAAAATGACTGTTAACCTTTGTTTATTGTTTATTAGGTCCAAACTAAATGACATGATAGATGCTATTCCAAAAAGTAAGAAGAACAAGAGGTGTCAGTTACACTCCTTAGATACGCATAAGCCAAAACCTTTGGGGTAAGTGGAATTGAATACCAAAGTGCTTCTTTATTGTTAATATTATAAATGTAGATTATAATTAGTACAAAAAGTAAATACCTTGCTAGTTTCAATTCATTAATTGATTACACTCTAACATGGATCAAAATAAGTATGTCCCCTGTTCTGTAGGCCTTTTTGTATGAGTCCATATAGTGTCGCTATAGTTTTGATTTTTAAAGTTTTGTTCCTTACATTAAATATGTTTTAAAAGAAGGAGATTGAGATTTTTGAGGAATTTTTCTGTAGCTAATATTAAGATTTTCATTGTGGTGATATCATTCTTTGATCAACAGCCATAATTATAAATTATTTTTCCTATCTTATTTCTCTATCTCCTTAGTAAATGTATCAGGATTAAAAATGTGCCTTGTTATGGCACCTATATCAGTTATGGTAGTATATATGTAACTGATGTGCATTTTTTTTTTTTCATGGTGTTGGGTGCTACATCGTCTAATGCTGCTTTCACCCCATCTCCAGGCACATTGGCACAGTTGTCTCTTACTAAAGTCTCGGGGGCAGGGTTGGTAAGGAGAAGACAGAATTTAAAGGGAATTTCTAAAAAGTAACTTGTTTGTTTTGGAGAGAATGGGATGATATAAAATTCTACTTCTGAGTTAATTTTTAAAGTTAAGTTTTTAATATCTCAGTATCATTGGCATTACTGTTGTATAGACATTTTCTTCCCTAATATAAAGACTTGGATGGCCAGATGGTGGTAATATTAATAATTAGCAGGGTTTTTTCTTTTTTATTAGTGCATTAGTGCATTTTTATTATAATTATACATAATAGTGGGATTCATTATGCCACATTTGTTGTACATGCATACGATTTGATTAATTTTATTCCTCAGTACCTTTCCTCCCCTTCTCCTTCCTTGATCTGCTTCAGGGTTTTTTTCCCTATACTCAGAAATGAAAAGATTTTATAATTTTATCATGAAATCCATCATAAATACAGAAGAGAAGAAAAAACTATACAAGTAGTACCATATATTTTTTTCTTTTTTGAAGCATGGGCTGTCTGTGTTGCTTAGTTTGTTCTTAAATTCATGTTCAAGTGGTCCTCCCACCTCAGTTTCTCCATATAAGTAGAGACTATACAAGGACTCCCCAGTCCTTGTACCTTCACCCAGTTTTACTAGTTATCAAAATCTACATTTGTTTCAGTTTATACTTTTTCCTTTGCTGATGTATTTTAAAGCAAGTTCAAGGCATCATGTTACTCTACTCTTATATACTTCCACATGCATTTCTAAATACATGGACATTTTCTTTCATAATTATAATGTCATTATAATACCTGATAGAATTAACACTACCCAGTCAGTACTCAGAGTTCCCCTATTATTGTTAAGTGTCTTTTTACTTCGGTTTGTTTGAATCAGAGTCCACATAAGGACTACACATTACATGCTATCTAAACAGGGGAGTATGCCAAACGCAGCAAAGGTCTGTATAGCCTAAAGTAGTTCCTAGGGATTCTTGTTATTTTACATATTTATCAATATCTTTAGAGAATTACCGGTTTTCTAAATGCAGAATTTATTCACATTTTCTCTTTAGAGAATGAACTATTGACTGAAGGCACAGAGTAGTTTGGGATAGTTAAAAGCCTGGCTTCTGGTTCTTTTTTTTTTTTTTTAATGCATATTATATTGATTTTGTTGTTGTTTTGTGATGCTGGGAATTGAACTCAAGGCTTTACACATAGTAGGCAAGTGCTTTACTGCTGAGCTACACTTTAGCCCCTTTATGCATGTTCTTCATTGAGCAACTAAAAAGCAGCAAGTATCCCACATCTTACACATCTGTACTCATTGCTGCCTTCCTTTAAGACCAGTCTTTCCAGTTTGCTCTGAATTCCATCTACTCTTTTGTTCTGCAGTGACTTTGCTTTGTCAGTTAATCTCCTTTTATTTAATTGACATATAGCTATGTTTTCCTATCTTTCAGCTTACAAACAACCAAAAACCTCCACAGACTTCATATCCCCCTCCAGCTGTGTCCTCACTACATGGGAAGTTAGATGTTTTTGAAAGTTATTTGCTAAGTATGGAATCAGTTGAATAGAATTAATTGATCTTAAGCAGGATCTTTCCACTTAAGTAGTTTTTAGTTATTCTTACATGCTATGTGGATAGCCAGTCATTGAGTATAGTCTGTTTAGTCAAGACACCCTCTCCACCTTGGTTGGTTATCATCATTTTGTATATTTCCACTGTTATCCCTCACCCTGCCTGTTTTAAATGCTTTGTCCAGGGAAAGTATAATATAACTCATTAGGTTTTAGCCTAATAAGTAGCAACAATCCATGTCATCTTTTCTGAGTGTGTTCTCTTATCTATGCAAGTAACCAGGTTATTATCTGTCTGGGAGTAAGTTTGAGATCTGAAAGGTCTAGTCCAGAGTCGTAGGTCTGTAGCTGAGGATTAAAGCTTATCTTATAGAATGATATATAAAATCACCTAGAGAGAAAGAGTAGATCAAGAGAAAAGAATATCAAGGAATTTGGTTTAATGGTGGAAAAGAAGCAGCTGGTAAAGAAACTAGAAAAAGCTTGACTAAAGCCAGGTGGGGTTGTACACACCTATAATCCTGACTACTTGGGAGGCTGAGGCATGAGGGGAGACTGAGGCAGGAGGATGTCAAGTTCAAGGCCAGCCTTGGCAATTTAACCAGACCCTATCTCAAAGTTGAATTAACTAATTAATTAAAAAATGAAGATATTGGGGGTGTAGCTATAATGGTAGAGCATTCCAAGGTGGTCTGGTCAGCTGTGCTGAATGCTTCTGAGTCATTGAGGGCTCAAAAGTAGACACTGGATTTAGAAACTGATGTGAAGAGCTAGTGGTTGAGTGGAAGCAGAGCCCACATTGGAGTGAGTGAAAAAGTGAATACAATGCGAGCTTATAATGGATTAAGCTGTGAATGGAAAAAATAGGAATACAAAAAAGTAGAAAGGAGACTACTTTTTCTGAAAGTTTGCTATTTTTTTGGGGGGGTGGGTACTAGAGATTGAACCCAGGGCTGCTTAACCACTGAGCCACGTCCCCACCCTTTTTGTTTTTTATTTTGAGATAGAGTCTTGCTAAGTTGCTTAGGGTCTCCCTAACCTGATGAGGCTGGCTTTGAACTCACAATCCTCCTGCCTCAGCCTTCTGAGTTTCTGGGATCACAGGCAAGCACCACCATGCCTGGCTTGAAAGTTTGATGTTGAAGGAATTCATAGGAAGCAATAGGGTCTAGAGAGATTATGGCTAAAGTTCTGATTGGAGCTGTAGGTTACACAAGCATAATTAGAAAAAGAGGAAATATGAGAGTTGTAAGTAGAAGAAAACATAGAAGGTAAAGCAGGAGTTGAGGTTTTTGTTGAAACGTGGTCTGAGCCCCTGAGAGGAAGTAGGGAGTAAAATTATATGTATGACTTTAGTTGGCTGGGGGTTGACAAATATCTGTTTAACTGTATAAAGTAGTTTAAGTAAATATATATTCAAAGGTTTTTCCATCTTAAGTATCTAGAGCAATGAATTTCTATAGCATTCCAAGGTGGTCTGGTTAGCTGCGCTGAATGCTTCTGAGTTGGGCTTGGGGTTGAGAAATAGGACTATAACCAGACCTGCAGAAGAGTTGCCAGTTGTTCAAGAAAAATCAAGATGATTTCCCTTGAATGGAATATAAGACACCCATTTTACTTGGATTGCACATATGCCCCAAAGCAACGTACATGACCAGCACCACATTGAAATCAGTGTGTGTGGGGGGGGTTAGTAAGTTTTAAAAAAATTATCATATAGTACTAATTTAGACTATGTATTCATCTTAGTGTACTGCCTTTATTTTAGTAAGTGTAAAGCTTATTTACTATAATTAAATTAATCTATGATTTTCCCACTAATCATAATTATGAAAGTAGTTATGAGTTTTGTTGCCATGGACTAGCTATAAAAAGGAATTATTATTGTTAATTTTTTAATCAATCACATTAAGTAGATTAAAACTTATTAGAATTTTTAATTTGTGGGAGGTTGATCCATGTTTACAGGTAAAAATATAATTTTTTCAGCCCTTTCATCTTTAGAACATACCAAGTATATTTGGTCATAAATGCATAAGTTTATAAACCAGTTGCTATCTTGATAACTAAATATTGTTGTTAAATTGTATTAGGTAAACTTCATAGTCAAGCTGAAATTTTTATATAAAGATGTGAGCATATGTTTAACATTTTAATATGGTTAAGTATGTAATCATTATACAAATTTGTAAACGTACCCTACTAATACTTAAATATATTAACGAGTTCATGCTTTTAAGACTGTAGAAATTATTCCTTCAGATTATCTCAGTGTCACTAAGCTTTGTACTATACTGTACTACAGTGAAGGGAGCAGTAGCAGTGTCAGTTCAGAGAAGTTAAGTACAGATAAGAGAAGTAGTGAAGACCACAGGAAGGACAGCAAGTGTAGGATCATTTTCCATTATGGACCTTTCCAGGGAACAGCCAGGTAAAATCAAGCAATCCTTTATTCTGCCTTTTTAAATGTTTTACCCTTACGTATTCCTCCTTTTCACTAATATATTTGTTCTTTCTGCAGAGGTTGTTGGATGGATGTATGGGAACTAATGTCCCAGGAATGCAGGGATGAAGTAGTTTTAATTGACTCTAGTTGTCTTTTAGAAACACTAGAAACATATCTGCGAAAACACAGGTAAGACTAAAGGTCATTGTGATGTAGTGTGGAAGGTGTCTTAGCTGTCAGTCATCAAGAGTGGTCTGTTACTGCCCTCCTTTGTATGATAGCACTCCAGCCTTCCCTTTAATACCTGGCCGTAGGCGGAGCTTATTGTTAGGGTAGGCAGTTCCTTTATGAGATGACTTAGTGTTAGCCTTGCTTGACCCAGTATCTCCTTTTTTATACTTTTTACCTGTTTGTTCTGGACCAGCCTTTCAAGAAACACACATTGACTGAATCAAAATATACTTAATCACTTGTTTATGATAAAATCATTTTATGATGGCATTTTCAAAATTAAAGTTGTTAGCACTTTTTACTTTGTAATATTTTGAAGTATTTCTTCTAAAATTGTTTGCCAAGACCTTTAAATAGAGTTGGAATTCATGTGCTTCATGTACTATAAAAGTAACTTCAGATTTTTCTTTTTAGAATACTACTTTTACAAAGGAATTTTCTAAGTGTCATTAACATTTGGAAATTCGTAGGGAGGGAGAGTGCAGTAGGAAAGGAAACTGGTAAGGGAGCCATCTAGAGGTGGCATTCTTGGGGGGAGTTCTACTGTTATGAATTTGTCACATGTTGGGTTTGTGGTTATGTGTTCTTTGACTTTGGGACAGATACACACAATTACTTTGGGGCCACTTCTAAAAAACATAGGTAAATTCTTTTAAAAACTGGTGTTATCAGGATTGGTGTTTATTTGTATGGCAATGAGCTAATGACTTAACCTACATACTAAAGTTCATTTCTTTTTTCAGTTTATTTGCTTTTTGTTTGGTTATATTCCAAAGAGTAGAGCATATATTGATTATTTGGAGTTGGGGGAAGCAATAGAGACATAAAGCATACATCCTTCCTCTTTATATATGAATTTGTTTACCCAAAAGATAGCTTTTTTGGGGGGTGTTATAAATTACTCCTACTCAGAGCTAATGTTTTAAGGTTTCCTGTATTTTGGGACAATGTTTTATTTTCAAAAGAAAGTGGAGTCTTTATAAATATCTTAAGGGTAGGGAGAAAGCATGTTAAGAGAGAAAGGGAGATTGATTTGAACCTTATTTTAATTTTGTACAAGTTACTTTTCTTTGCCTGTTTTTCTCTTCCTTAAGACAAAAATGATGGTATTAATTTTATAAGATTTATTGTAGGGTTAAGTTGAATTTGTGAGTACAGACAATACATAGTAAGATTTACTTGGAATGATATCTGACAATGTAAGCATGTCAGGGAACACTTGCATGCTAGATTTGCAGATCCTTGTCATTCCTGTTTCTAGCTTTTCTTTCAGGTACAGTTTGAGTTTTTGAGATATAATCAGATACAGTCATCATCATCATCATCATCATCATTTAGACATTTCAAAATGTTTAATGTTCTTTGTTGGCAGTATCTACTTTTTTTTAGAGCTTTATAATAAAGATTTAACAACACCCATTTAGCCAGTTAAGTATTATGGTAGTACATCATTAGAAATGAGGTGTTAGGAAACTGTGAAACCTCTGCCTTAAAATTTTTAAAATTCATGAGCAGTATTTCTTTTGCAAATGGGAAAAATCACTTTCATTTTGCTTCCATAATTTTTTTTTTTTTTTTTTTTTTGCATGTTAGGGATTGAACCCAGGACCTCATGCATGCTAAGTTCTCACTATGTCACTGAACTTTACCCTGAGTCCCATATAAACTCAAGGGCCTTTTGCATGTTAGGCAAGCACTCTACTACTGAGCTACATCACCAGCCTTCCCATGTCATATTTTTAACTTGCTGCATATTTGATGATAGTTGTATAATCAAACATATTAAACTACTCTGAGGATTTAAAGCAGTAAAATGGGGGGGGGTATTTCAAGTTTTATTACTGTATTTGTTTACTTGACTTTGTAAAGTTACCATTTCTAACCTGAAAAATGTAGAAGTGTTGTTATTTCTGTGTTCATTTTTCCTCCGCTAAAGGGAAATTTTTCCTTTGCCTTTTTTCTTCTTCTTGTGATAAAAGAACAAAACCCTAAATTCACCCTCCTAACAGTTTGTTTTGTTTTGCTGGCACCAGGGATTGAACCCAGGGGTGCTTACCACTGAGCCTTATCTGCAGCCTTTTTTTAAAAATTTTGAAACAGGGTCTTGCTAAATTGCTTAGGGCCTTGCTAAGTTGCTGAGGCTCATTTCCAATTTGTGATCCTTTTGCCTCAGCCTCCTGAGTCACTGGGATTACAGGTGTGTGCCACCACACCTGCCTTTGTTTTTTTAAGAGATGAGAGTTTTGCTATGTCTGGTGTCAGACTCTGGGCTTAAGTGATCCTCCTATCTCAGCTTCCCAAGTATCTGGGACTACAGACATGGGCCACTACACCTGTCCTCCCTCTTTAAAGCTGGCTAATGTTCCATTACATATATATGCCACATTTTCTTTATCCATCCATTGATGGACATTTAGGTTGCTTCCATATCTATTGTGAATACTGCTGCAGTGAACATGTGTCTGCATATATTTCTTATACCAGGAGTGGGATTGCTGGATCATATGGTAGTTATATTTTTGAGGCACCTCCATAGTGGTTTCCATGGTGCTCTACCATTTGCATTCCCACTGACATTGTGCAGAGATTCTAATTTCTCTACATCCTTGCCAACTCTTGTTATTTTCTTTTTTTTAATAGAATCCATTCTAGTAGGTATGAGGTCTTATCTAATTGTGGTTGGCTATTTGTATCATTGGAGAAATGTCTGTTCAGTTCATTTGTCTTTTTGGTTTTTTTTTTTCCCCAGTGGTAAGCATTGACTCCCAAAACTAGGGCTTCTAGCACTATAGAGTTGCTAGAGCAGTGCTCTGCCATTGCCCATTTACTAATCAGGTTGTTTGATTTTTGTTGTTTTTACTGAATTGTGAGAGTTCTATATTCTGAATATTAACCTCTTATCCAATATTATGGTTTGCAAATATTTCTCTGATTCTGTGGTTGTCTTTTTATACTGCTGATTGATTCCTTTCCTGCACAGAATTTTTTTGTCGTTGTTGTGGTTTTGGGGATTGAATCCAGGGATTCATGAATGTTAGGCAAGCTCTTTGCCACTGAGCTATATCCCTAGCCCTTATGTATGTATGTATGTATGTATATATTTATTTAATATTTGTGGCACCGGGGATTGAATCCAGGGACTTGTGCATGCTATTCAAGCACTCTACCACTGAGCTATATTCCCAGCCCTTGTTATTTATTTTTTCTTTTCTTTTTTTTTTTATTGTAAACAAATGGGATACATATTGTTTCTCTGTTTGTACATGGAGTAAAGACATACCATTTGTGTAATCATAAATTTACATAGGATAATGTTGTTAGCCCTTGTTATTTTGAGATGAGTTCTCTTTAAGTTGCCCAGGGTGACCTGAAACTTGCAATCCTCCTCCCTCAGCATTTAGGAGTAGCTTGGATTACTGGCCAAGTGCCACCACACCCAACTGTGCAAAAAGTTTTAAAGTTTGATGAAATCCCTATTGTCTTGTGTCAGTTACCTCTGCTTTTGATGTTGTATGAGAAATCATTGCCCTGTGTAATATGCTAAGGCTGGCCTTGAACTTACAAGCCTTCTGCCTCAACCTCCTGAGTCACTGGGATTACAGATATGTCACTGCACCTGGCTATATTAATTTTTATTTTATTTTTTATTTTTTAAAATATTTTTTTAGTTGTAGGTGGACACAATACTTTTTTTTTTTTTTTTTAATGTAGTGCTGAGAATCAAACCCAGGGCCTCACAAGTGCTAAGTGAGCACTCTACCACTGAGCCACAACCCCAGCCCTGGCTATATTCATTTTTAAAGTATTACTAAATACAGTGACTTATTGTTGCTTGTCAGCATTATTGCCTCTGTTTATCCAGGGGGCCTCTAACTTATATACACTTAAAGAAGTATAGTTATTTACTATCAGGTCAGAAGACATGTACCAAATTAATTTATGGCAATTACAAGAATAAATACTGTAGTAAGAAGCATAAAGCAGAAATAATAGCAGACTGGCAAGTTGGTGTTCACCTGTAGTCTCAAAAGACTGAGGCAGAAGGATATTTTGAGGCTAGGAGTTTCGGGACAGCCTTTGCAGTGTAGCAAAACCCTGTTTCCTTCTTTATAAAAACAAAAACAAACACAAAAAACCCAGGGCAGGTGGCACATGCCTCTAATCCCATCAACTCAGTAGGATGAGGCAAGAGGATCACAAGTTCAAGGCTAGCTTCAGCAACTTAGCAAGGCCCTAAGCAACTTAGACCCTGTCTAAAAATAAAAAGGACTGGGGATGTGGCTCTGTGATAAAGCACCTCTGGGTTCAACCCCCATCACCACCACCACCACCACCCCCCCCCAAAAAAAAAACACACACACACACACACACAACAAAACAGGAATAATAGGAATTCAGAGCATTATTTTCAAACTGAGAGACAAAACTGTTCTATAAATATTTTGGTGTGAGAAATGCATTAGCACTAGGAGGAGTGGAATCAAGGAAGCCAGTTAAACTTTTTATGTTTATTTTTTTGTATTTTTTATTTCATGGTTTCTTTCTTGTTAAACTTTTAAAACCAGGGCCAAGAGAATTGAAAAGAAGGGACCTTCAAGAGATGTAAAAAAGACAGAATTAATACTAATTGACTCCACCCTTCATTGGGGGACTTGGGGAGAATTTAGAATTACCTGAGGTTTCCAGACTGGTTGACTTTTCAGAGGGATCAAGAGAGAATGCAGAATGAACAATATTTCCCATCTGTGTTATCTCAGTGTTTTCAGTAGAGTTCTGACCTTTAGGACAGAACAGAAACTTGAACAGTGCTATAGAGTCTTGAGTCATTGTAGACATGTTAGCTAAAGTCATGGGAGTTGCTCAGTTCACTTGGGAGATGAATTTAAGTCGAAGAGATCAAAATTTCCTAGTTCTATCACAGCTGATGTTAGCCAGTTAGTAATATTGTGAGCCTGGTTTTTTCACTAAACCAAGTTCTTACTTGTTTCAGGAATTCAAAGATGAAGAAACCAGGCTCTGTTGTTCTTTCTGATTGATAAATGTGAAATATTCTTTTTCCTCTAACTTGACATAAACTCTTCTGTACTTTGCCACATTATATACACTTAAGTTTAAACCACATTTCTGTGTATATGTTGTCTATATTATGTCTGTGTATTGAGATATATACATTTTTGGAAGAAATAATTTGACATTTTAGAAATTATAAGTAAATTTTAAAATGCCTGTAACACTTTGTCATTCTTCTCTCCATCCCTAGCCTTACCTCCAAATGCATAGCTACTGATGTGCTAAAATGTTGTTATAAAAATTTATATCAAAGTTTACTGACTGAAGATACTAATTATTTTAAGAAATGGGAAGGAGAGAGAACTTAGCTAAGAGTCATTGGTTTGTTGCCTCTGTTGTTTTATTTCTGATCTGTACAAATAGCCCTTGAAAGAACGATATGCTAGCCCCTTGGTAACTAATAAATTCTGGGCATGTATTTTATGAAATAATAAGTTTATATTTGCCTCATTCTTTTAGGCTATGTACTTCTGTACTTTAAAAATCACTTCCAAATAACAATCTAGCTATATTCATGTAATCCCAAATTTGTGTTTATCTTACATATATATGTTTTTGTTTTGTTTTGTTTGTTTGGTTTTTGGGATGGGATCTTGCTATGTTGCCCAGGCTGGCCTAGAACTCCTGGACTCAAATGATCTTCCTGTCAGCCTCTGAGTAGTTGGGACTACAGGCATGTGCCAGTGTGCTCAGCCATATGTATGTTTTTAATGTGTGTATGGAGGCTTTTAAAAAAATGCTTTATATGGGAGGGGAGTGCCATTATCTAGTATACTGTCATATGCTGCATGAAATAATTGCACAGCCATTTCTTAATTTCAAGATTTTTCTTTTCAACAGGTTTTGTACTGATTGCAAAAATAAAGTCCTTCGAGCATACAATATCCTTATTGGTGAGCTTGATTGCAGCAAAGAAAAGGGCTACTGTGCTGCACTTTATGAAGGCTTGCGGTGTTGTCCACATGAGCGACACATACATGTTTGCTGTGAAACAGACTTCATTGCACATCTTTTGGGTCGTGCCGAGCCAGAGTTCGCAGGAGGGTATGAGTATGTAGTTTGCTAGAATGGGCTATCTAGCGCTTTGCTTCATTTTATTACTAAGTTTATTTCTCTCACCTTCTGCCTCAGTACATATGATGTATGTTTAAATTAAAGTATGCCTATATTGATTGTGCTTTATTAATTGAGTGAAAATATGGAAAAACTGTGGTGTGTGATTTAGTCCTCTGCTCCTTGCTTGAAGGGAAGGGAGGCAGGCGCTCCCTGCCCTTGTTTTTGCTATCATTATAAATAAATTATCATTTTCACTTGAAAATGATTAGAAGGATTTTTTCTTCATCCATGCATTATCATGTTTAGATTTTATTCATAATGGTGGTTTTTGCATAGAAGTAGGATCTTTGCAGCAGGGGTTGAAGGAATGCTTTATTGAATGTAATTCATGAACTGTGTATTTTATATTACTATTAATTTATATAAGAACCTAACATGTCATATCTGGCTTTGTTGTGATAATAAAATCAGAAAAACTTGTTCATAGCATAAATCAAACCCTTTGTGTGGTTTGTATCTGTGGTTTATGAAACCTCATCTGAGTGCCTACTTTTGACTAGGCATTTTAGAATTCAGAGACCTCTTTCATCACTAGTGCTATGACCACTTCTATTAAGATTAATCTAGAGGGCTTTTGCCCATGATTGAATCACTTTGGCATTGCCTTTCTCTATTCTTCCTCAAAACCAACTGAACGAATAAACAAACAACAGGCATTTTTTGCTACAATTGGAACGTGAAAGGAATTGTCATGTCTATGAAGTAGACACTTACATGACTTCTCTGTGCCCTGAAACCCATCTCTTTAGAGCCAGTTCCTGAATTACTATTTTTAGCAATATTAGGATTATGTTCTACTTGTATATGTATTTCTCATTGGTTACATACATGCATGCTTTTGTGTATTTATATATATTAATTGAGTATAAATGTATAACTATCTCATTATTTGATAGTAGATGGTATTTAAAACCTGAACTTGAAGGGTGTGTTATTCATCTTTTACTATTTTAGTTAAGGGTGTTAGGAGTTAATGTAATTTATTCTCCTTTATAGACGAAGAGAAAGGCATGCTAAGACAATAGATATAGCTCAAGAAGAAGTTCTGACTTGCTTGGGAATTCATCTTTATGAAAGACTGCATCGAATCTGGCAGAAATTACGGGCAGAAGAGCAGACATGGCAGATGCTTTTCTATCTTGGTGTTGATGCTTTACGCAAAAGCTTTGAGGTAAGAACAGTAGGATGTCATTCCCATAATCCCAGCAACTCAAGAAGCTGAGATGGGGGAATTGCAAGTTCAGAACCACCTTCAGCAACTTAATGAGACCCTGTCGCTAAATAAAATATTAAAAAGGCCTGGGATGTGACTCAGTGGTTAAGTGCTCCTGGGTTTTCAATCCTCAGTACCAATAAAATAAAGGAAAAGTAGACTGCTTCCATGTCCAAGAGTGCTTAATGAAGTTACTGAACTGACCCTTAATGTAATCCATCAGTGCCTCAGAGAGCTGTAATCCACTGCCGAACTTGCTTGACTTTGAATGGAGAAGGGCCCTAGGGAACTGGAATTTAGAAGTTTTTGGATTTTTCTTTATTTTTTTCATCCCATTACTTCACCAGCCTTGGTTTTTGAACTTTCTTAGAGTTAAAAACTGAAATTGCTGATTAAAAAGATGCTACTGTGAAACATAACTAATGAAAAGTTAAGAACAACAAAAAGTAAGCAACAAAATTAGAAATGAGTTCCAGTTTGTCTGATTTCCAGTAGTTTGAAGTAAATAGGATATGCCTGCCATGATGTAAGAACAACTTCAAGGGACTGTGGGTATAGTTCATATAGTTCATTGGTGGACTATTTGCTTGGCATGCACAGGGCCCTGAGTTTGATCCCCAGCACCACACACAAAAACATATTTTTAGAAATATACTTAAGGCTCTCTTCAATGCTACTGTTGGATTTAGTACTTGTGATTTGATAATATTTTTCATACAGTATACATACTTGGCTAGTAAATACTTTGTATGTAGCAAGGCATGGTTGTAACTTTTTAAGTGGGTTGCCAGTTCCTTGTGAGAAAGAAATGGAAACATTTCCACAAGCCCATGAACTTTAAGCACCCTGTTCTGGAGAGTTTTGAGATTTATACTAATTTTTGTGGAACAGATTTTTAGTTCTTTTTCTCTTTGTCTGTCTTGTATCATAAGAGATTAGATCATCTAATCAGGCTAAATACTTCGTGTAAAGAATTACTCTTCATTCTGCATTGTTCAAATTCTAAAATTAAAAAGTAGTCTATTGCTGGTTTCGAATAGGAGTATATGTAAGTATAACTTCCCCAGAGGGATTAGTTGTATATTGGCTTTCTGAATGGATTTTTAAGACTGTCATCATTTAAGATACTATTACAAGCGCAAGGTCCTGGGTTTGATCCCTAGCACTGCAAAAGGGAAAAAGGAAGATACTAAAGCTTAAGATTCTTTATGAAAACTGGTAAAATTGCAGCATGAAATATCAGCTGGGTATGTGTGATATCATTTAAATTTAACAAACAAGAATTTCCATGGAAAAATAAAGTTATGACCAATATTTATTCTCAAAATTGTTTTTATAACAGATGACTGTGGAAAAAGTACAGGGTATTAGCCGTTTGGAACAACTCTGTGAGGAATTTTCAGAAGAGGAACGAGTAAGAGAACTCAAGCAAGAAAAGAAACGCCAAAAACGGAAGAATAGACGAAAAAATAAGTGTGTATGTGATATTCCTACTCCTTTACAAACAGCAGATGAAAAGGAAGTAAGCCAAGAGAAGGTAGTATTCCTTAGTACCAACTCATAAGTGTATAGCTATTGCTTTGGATAAAAAGTATCGTTTTTTGCTAGATTTGGGCATTTTAAAATTTTTTGATACTGGGCATTGAACCTAGGAGCACTTTACCACGGAGCTATGTCCCCAGTCCTTTGTATTTTTTATTTTGAGACAGGGTGTTGCTAAGTTGCTGAGGCTGGCCTCAAACTTGTGATCCTCCTGCCTCAGCTTCCCAAGTCACAGGGATTACAGATGTATGCCAGTGCACCTGGCTAGATTTGGGCATTTTTACTGTGATTTTCCAGATGTGAGCTCCTGCAGATGGTGTGCTGGCTTTTTCTGTGTAAGCCAAATTTTTAATGTCATGCATTTGTTTTGTACAATGTTGAATAGTTATCTCTTTACCTGACTTTAGTGTGCTGTTATATCAAAGTAAATGTGGAATGTTAGTTCTGTGCATGACCTAGAGCAATTCTCAACTTTTTGGTTACAGGATCCCTTTATAGTCTTAAAAATTAAGTTGTGCAATGAGGTTTTAAAAAAATATTTAACAATACTTACTGTATCAGAAAGTAAAACAAATATTAAGTTATTTATTCATTTAAAAATCATTAGCCTTGCTGAGGCAGTAGTACACACTTGTAATCCCAGTGTCTAGAGAGGCTGAGGCAGGAGGACCACAAGTTTGAGGCCAGCCTGGGCAACTTATTGAGACATTGTCTCTAAATAAAGTAAAAATTTAAAAGAGGTGCTGGAAATGTAGCCCAGTGGTAGAGTACCCCTGGGTTCAATGCCCAGTACAACAGAAAAACCATAAGCCCATTATATGTTAATCATTTGACATTTTTTTTTTAAAAATAACTATTTGGGGAAAAAAAGAATATTCTTATTTTTACATTTTTGCAAATATCTTTAATGTCTGACTTAAAAAGGATCAGTTAGGTTGTTGTATCTGCTTCTGCATTCACTTGGTTTCTGTTGTTAGCCTGGTTGGAAGCATGTATATCAAGTCTGGTCTCAGACATATATGTATATGATAAGAAATGGGAGGATTATTTTACTATAAGCTTTTTCATATAGTTGCATATATTCTTTGATACTTCAATAAGTTTTAGTTTCTGAAAGATTAGTTGTAATGTGGAATTGGACATTTTATGAATGACCTTTTTATATCCTTTTATTTTTTTGTGTGCTGCAAGGAATTGAACCTTGTGCATGCTCAGCAAGTGCCTTATCACTGAGCTACATCCCAGCCCTCATACTCTGTTAAATTAAAATACTTTGGACTGTATTACACTTTGAAGAGATCTTTTACTCATGCATGTAATATGCATTGGAATTCATTTGAAAGATACTGGTTCACTGAATTATACAGATCATCCAGATACTGACAGTTCATTACATAATGTTAGATAATCACATATATTAAAATCACTGGTCTCATTAGATAAGTCTAAGTAGTATAGCTGTGTGGGGTGCACATCTGTAGCCCTAGCTACTTGGAAGCCTCCAAGACTCAAGATCATGGAAGCCCAGAAGTTTGAGGCTATCCTAGGAAACATGGTGAGACCCCCATCTCAAAAGAGAAAAAAAGAGAAGTCACATCCTGTATATTAGGAAGCTTCAAGTTTGCAACATTGTATGCGGATTTTTAAAATTCTGACTGTTGTTTCAAAAGTCTGAAATTTATCATTGTCAACCATACATCCTCCATTGTTCTCCTTGAAGGAACAGACTTCTTTTTATTTTCAAGGAAATGCCTGCTAAATATCCAAATCTGAATAGCCATAGTTCTCTCATTCTTTCAAGTGAAACTGAGGTTCCAGGAAAAGCAACTAGTTCAGCTTGCAGCTCAGTTGCACAAGTACCTTTCTTTGAGTCAGGCATTGTACTTCGGTGTACAACATAAGTGCTTTAAATATACTTTCCATCTGTTACGTAAAGTATATAAAAGACCTCTGTTCATAGTTGATATCTAATAAAATGAGTATTTTTACTACTTCCATCAGAGACATTCATAAGGTGGTGTGGCAGCACATGCCTGTAATTCCAGCTACTCAGAACGTTGAGGATCCAAAATTCAAGGTCTATCTTAGCAACTTAGTGAGATCCTGTCTCAGAATTTAAAAGATGACTTGGATTTAGCTCAATTTTGGAGCTCTTGCCTAGCATGTAGTAGGTCCTGGGCTCAAACCTCAATCATAAGTGAAATATCTTTTATTTATTTTTGCTGCAAGTGCATGGCAAATGAAGAATATGATGACTTTTAGTATATTTTTTAGTAAACCACTGCTTTATTTGTGCTAAGGCATCAATGCTTTTGTATATCAATATAAGTGTGAATACAGTGAAAAAGGCAAATAACATCTGAGTATTAATAATAAAAATAGTTTTGACCTAGGAAACTGCCCTGGGGGTCAGTAGACCACACTTTGAGATAGCTGCTATCCTAAATGTATTTGATACTATTAACTCAACTTACTCTCTGATGGTTCACTGGCTTGATGATTTTTCATGAGAAAAATCTTTTCAATTGGTAACTTTGTAGATCCTAATTAGTAAAAATTGATATGTGGCCATTATGGAAATTAATCTTTTTACTGGCTCTTAATATTCATCCTTAAAGGAAACAGACTTCATAGAAAATAGCTGCAAAGCCTGTGGCAGTACCGAAGATGGCAATAGTTGTGTAGAAGTAATTGTTACCAACGAAAATACATCATGTACCTGTCCTAGCAGTGGCAATCTTTTGGGGTCCCCTAAAATAAAAAAAGGTAAGTAAATAATTTATTTTTAAAATTTAACTCTCTTGCCAGACACAGTGGCACATGCCTGTAATCCCAGCGACTTGGGAGGCTGAGGCAGGAGGATCGAAAATTCAAGGCCAGTCTAGGCAACTTAGTGAGGTTCTTAACAACTCAGTGAGACCTTGTCTCAAAATAAAATATAAAAAGGGTCTAAGGATGTGGCTTAGCAGCTGAGCGCCTCTGGTAGCTCTCCTACCCCCACCCCCTCAAAAAAATTAACTGAGCCTGTTCTTTCTTTTTTTCTTTCTTTCTTTTATTTATTTACTTATTTTTAATTTTGATTCATTGTACACAAATGGGGTACAACTTTTGTTTCTTTGGTTGTACACCTGTTCTTTCTTTTAAATAGAAGAGCTTGCTGGATGTGCTGGTGCACACGCTTATATTCCCAGCTACTTGGGAGGCTGAGTCAGGAGCATCACAAGTTCACTGCCAGTCTGGGCCACTGGTTCAAAATAAAAATAAAAAGGACTAGGGATGTAACTTGGTGTAGAATATTCCTGGGTTCAATCCCTAGTACCACCAAAAAATATTTTTAAATGTAAGAACATTTTTAAAAACATTTTTTGTTGTAGATGGACACAATACCTGTATTTTATTTATTTATTTTTATGTGGTGCTGAGGATGGAATCCAGTGCCTCACATGTGGTATGCAAGCTCCCTACAACTGACCTACAGTCCCGGCCCTAAATGTGAGAACTTTTTAAGAGATCTGGGGATCTAGAATTTAAAAATTGCTTTATAGTCGAGCATGATGGTGCAGACCTGTAATCCCAGCTGCTTGGGAGGCTGAGGCAGGAGGATTGCAAGTTTGGGGCTAGCCTCAGCAACTTAGCAAGGCCCTAAGCAACTTAAAGAGACCCTATTTCAAAATTTAAAAAAAAAAAAAAAAAAATTGCTTTATAGTCTTGCTAAAAGCATATACTTTAGTCAGATACTTAATATTTTTTGTTCTTTGTTACTGTTTGACAAAAGCAAAAAGCTGTAAATCCCTAATCATATTTACATTATTCACTCATTTTCAATAAACCACCAATTTTGAAGATCTTCTCTGGTTCCTTGTCCTAAAATAAATCCTGGTATATTAATTGTAACTCTCACCTGGTTTTTTTTCTCAGGCATATCTCCACACTGTAATGGTAGTGATTGTGGATATTCATCTAGCATGGAGGGGAGTGAAACAGGTTCCCGGGAGGGGTCAGATGTTGCCTGCACTGAAGGCATTTGTAATCATGATGAACATGGTAGGTTCAGATTAATCTTCCCAATTATTTCTACATAGCTGACTTAAGACCATAAGTAAGAATGATTATTGATTTTTGCAGGTGATGATTCCTGTGTTCATCACTGTGAAGACAAAGAAGATGATGGTGATAGTTGTGTTGAATGTTGGGCAAATTCTGAAGAGAACAACACAAAAGGAAAAAATAAAAAGAAGAAAAAGAAAAGCAAGATGTTGAAATGTGATGAACATGTAAGTGTCATAAATTGCAATTTTAAACCTCTGCTGTTGAGAAAAACCTATTTTCCTTGAAGTATATGTATAGCTTATCTGCTAGGATTTGTTGTTTTTGTTATTCTTTTAAATTTTTTATTCTTTTTAGTTATACATGACAGTAGAATGTAGTCTGACATGTTATACATACAAGGAGTATAACTTGCCATTCTTGTGGTTATACATGATGTGGAGTTTCACTGATCATGTATTCATATATGAACATAGGAAAGTTATGTATGATTCATTCTACTCTTTCCTGTTCCCATCCCACCTCCCTTCCCTTTATTCCCTTTCGTCTAATCCAGAGTACTTCTATTCTTCCCTACCCCACCACCTTATTGTGTGGTAGCATCTGCATATCAGAGAGAACATTCAGCCTTTGGTTTTTTGGGATTGGCTTATTTCACTTAGCATGATTATCTCCAGTTCTGTCCATTTACTCGCATATGCCATAATTTCATTTTTCTTTATGGCTGAGTATAGGATTTGTTTTTTTTTTTTCCCCTTAGGATGAGTATTTCATGCACTTCCATTGTTTGCTCATCTTGTGGTTGTTTGTGTGTATGTAAGGGCAGAGGGTGGGAGTGGGGTGGGGGGATATTTGCCCAGGAGTCTACAAATTAGAAACCCAGTTCATTCTCTTCATAATACTTTTTCACTTAATAGCTTTGTAGTCTTGAGCAATGTGTTTAGTTTTCCAGTTCGTAAAATTGTGTGATAGTCTCTTTCATATTAGGTTCTAGGAAGATGAGATGAGATTATGTGGCAGATTAGCATAGCATCTAAGTTATGCTGTGTTTAGTAAATGCCAGCTACTGCCGTTACTGAGTTTTCTTTCTAAAGATTTAACACCCCATCAGGTCATTCTTTTTGTTTTTGTTTTTCTTCAAAGAATATTTGCTACTATTCCCTGCCTTTTCACCTGGGAAATCTTTTCTTGTGGTTTCAGATCCAAAAGCTTGGAAGCTGTATTACAGATCCAGGTAATCGAGAGACCTCAGGAAATACCGTGCACACAGTGTTTCACCGCGACAAGACCAAAGATGCACATCCTGAAAGCTGTTGCAGTGCTGAAAAGGGTGGGCAGCCACTGCCTTGGTTTGAGCATAGGAAAAATGTACCACAGTTTGCAGAACCCACAGAAATGTTGTTTGGTCCTGATTCCGGAAAAGGTGCCAAGAGCCTAGTTGAACTCCTTGTAAGTAGTGCATTATGCCTTATTGTGGATGAGGGGATAGTATTTCAGGGTTACAGGTGGGGAGTAGGGAGAGGCTTTTTAAAAATGTAGGGTAGTGGGCTGGGGATATAGCTCAGTTGGTAGAGTGCCTGCCTCGCAAGCACATGGCCCTGGATTCAATCCCCAGCACCGCAAAAAAAAAAAAAAAAAAGTAGGGTAATATTTCAGTATTCTTTTGTGACTTTACTTCTTCCATTCGTGATTTATATAACTGCTGTAGAACACATTTTTTTCCCTTCATCTCAAAGTTTGGAGAGACTGCTTGGAAGAACAGAATAGAGTTAGCATTTAGTCTAGGAATCTGCCTCCTTAAAGAGTTTTATAAGCAAATTTTACCTGAGTGGCAATTTTTGGTAGCTACCCTTCTAGACCAGAAGAGAAAATAGAATCTAAACTAGAACTTGCATTCTAGTTTACTTCCTTTAGGTGTTATGTGATATAAAAGCAGAGCTGAGCTTAGAAAAACCTTTATAATTGATATTAACTCCTGAGACTTTAGATGAATTATACCAGATCCTAAGTGATGGGGGCGAGGGTATTGAGGTGTCCCATATGCATGGGAAGTTTGATTCCTATTTGGTTAACTAGTTGTAACCATTTCTAATTAGTCTTTTTTTTTTTTTCTTCAAAGGCAGACACCTGTGGTGTCTAGGATAAGCATCTAGGATAAATTGTAGATTCAGGGTTTCAAACCTAATAAGAGTTGGATTTTATTCTCATTTATTACTTTCTAAGACGGAAGGACATGATGCTTATTTTGTAAACATCCCAATTAAAGAATTTGTGTGACTGAACTGAAACAGAAAAGCTAAGCTGCTTTAATTTTTAGCTGTCCTTCTAGTTTATCATCATAGCATTTTGCATTCTTAAAGTCATGGTATTAACTACTGCTTTAATTTGCAGGATGAGTCTGAATGTACTTCAGATGAGGAAATCTTTATCTCACAAGATGAAATACAGTCATTTATGGCTAATAACCAGTCTTTCTACAGCAATAGAGAACAATACCGACAGCATCTGAAGGAGAAATTTAACAAATACTGCCGCTTAAATGACCACAAGAGGCCCATTTGTAGTGGCTGGTTGACAACGGCTGGAGCAAATTAAATAAATAAAATAGCTCTGTCTTTCAATGAAACACTCAAGATGACTACTGCGCCTTCTCTTTCAAAAAAACTTAATTTAGTGACTTACGGCAAAATTTTATCTTAAATCAATGTGATTCTTTCTTGTTTTGGGAGACGGTGGAGGTAACTTCATTAGTTTGTTCTTTCTTCAGGCTTGTGTCCTTAGTTTCGTGGCTGCGCAGGCCTGCCATATGATTTAAGCCATCTCTTTTCATTAAATGTTTCTCTTCCTGTGAGACTTACTAAAGCAACTTAGTGGCAAAAAGTAATGTTGTACTTATACTTCTGTACAGAAATGACAATGAGCTGAATATATGGTTTTACAAAGTAGACATCCACTTGCGAAATGTTTGGATGTAATGTTAAAGCGCAATGTGCAAAATTTAAAATAAAGAATATTTATTAATATGCATAGTAGAATTTGGTGTACATGTTTCTACTTACTGTGTGGCAGTACTTTAGTACTTGCCACTTGTACTTGGTACTTGACCAGTGTTGATGTGGAAAGGATGAAGTGCATTTGAGGATAGAGATACAGATTGTTGAAGACAAAATTTTCCCTTGATCAGAGTTGGCAACTGAGAAAAGCAGTTTCTAGTCTTTTGTTCTAAAAGAATAAATTTGCTGCAATACCTTTAAATATTGGCTAGCATCTTACTTTGTCATGAGACTTTAATTACTATTATTTAAAGTTCTCTAAGAGGTAACAGAAAACACCTCTTAAATTCAGAGGTTCTTATTGACCTAAAAGAAAGAAAGAAAAAAAACTTGACAATTTCAGTTAAGGGTTATCTAATAAATAATTACTCAACATGTGTGACTGGGATCAGAAGGCTATATACACTTGACTCTGAGTCCTATCCCCTCTCTACCACCATTATAGTCAGGTGTTCTTTTGAGATTCCTAAAAGCAATGGCTGGTTTTGCTTTAATCTTTGTCCTTGGGCCCAGAAACAGAATAGACAAATGAGTGTTAGTTGAATTCATATTCAAAGGTCTTTTTCTTTTGCAGTACCAGGGATCAAACCTGGGGCCTCGTGCATGCTTGGCAAGTTCTCTATCACTGAAATACACCCTGGGCCCCAGAAACCCTTTTTCTTTGAATGAATAACTGTATAAAGAATGCAGAAATGAAGTAGTTTTCAGAAATTTGGTGGAATACCCTGAGTGAGCAGAGAGCAAAGTACTTCAAACAAAACCAACAACTCAGGAAGGGGGAATGGAGAAAACAGCTTAGGAGCACATCCCTGGCCTAAGACTGTATCATGCCTTGGCCCTTTTCCTATCCATATACATATCTGTAAAATGAAGGTAATGCCTGGGCACAGTGGTGCAAGCTTGTAATCCTGACTCAGGAGGATGAGGCAGGGGTATCCACGTTTCATGCCACTCTCAGCAACTTAGAATCTTTCTGGGGAAAAAAAAAAAAGGGCTGGGGATGTGGCTCAGGAGTAAAGCACTTGGGTTTAATCCCCAGTACCACCAAACATCATCACCCCCAAAAATAAAGACATGGAAGACAGATGTGGTGCACCTGTAACTAACCCCAGCCACGTGGCAAGGCATTAAAAAGGGCATTTACTGGCTGGGGATGTAGCTCTGAGGTGGAATGCTTCAATAGCATGTGTGAAATCCTAGGTTTGATCTCCAGCACTGCAAAATAAATAAAAATAAATGATAGTGGATGCAGGTGTATGTAGCTCAGAGTATGCATGAGGCCCTGGCTTTGATCCCCAGCAGTGGGTGTGTGTGTACTATTTACTAGGGTGGTTTTGTAGAATTAGTTAATATATTTAAAGTGCTTTAAAAATTTGCCACAGTAAGCAGTCAGCACAATTAGCTCTTGCTGTAATCTGTGGTATACATCGTGATATATTTGCTACAATGTCGGGGAAGGCGGTTCTAGGTCAGTTGGAAACAGTAGGGCCATTTGGGAACGAAATCCCCCAGTATTCGTGTACTTGAGGGTGTTTCCATTTTTAACCATTTAGTTCTTTTTGGCTATAAAGCCAACACATCAAGTAGGGCGAAAAGAGAATCTTAAGATCACCCAGCGTTGCTGGCGGGGACACGACCTTATCCGGACTGCATCAGTCCCACTGTTGGGAGGGTGCTCATTTTGGCCTTCCCAGGATCAGGAACAGGGAAGGGAGACTGAACCGGAGACCACGTATATGCGTGTCCTCTGGGTTGGAGAAAGTCCCCACTGAACTTATTTTCCTGTTCCTAGGGGAAAGCACACCCAGGAAGCAGGCCGTCCGGCGCCCGCCCGCGGAACGACCTGTTTCCGGTAGCCGGGGAGGGGGCGGGGCAGGAAGGGCGGGGCGCCCGACCTCCGGCAGGATGTGACCGGGCGCCGAGCACCGGAGGGCGGAGTCCTGACTGGAGGCCGGCCCGCCTGGGGGTGGGTCGAGGTGCGGTACCGACGCCAGCAAGTTGGCAGTGGCTGCTGCCGCAGTAACGAGGGAGCGGCCGATCCTCAGCGACCCGGAACATAGCCAAGCGATTCTAGTGCCCTGTTCGCCTAGAGAGGTGGGCGGGCGGGTAGGGATTATGGCCAGAGCCGGCATGGAGCGGTGGCGCGGCCGGCTGGCCCTGGTGACTGGAGCCTCGGGGGGCATCGGCGCGGCGGTAGCCCGGGCCTTGGTCCAGCAGGGACTGAAGGTGGTGGGTTGTGCCCGCACCGTGGGCAACATTGAGGTAAGGCCCGCCGGGGAGCGGGAACTCTGGAGGACATCGTTTCCGCGGGGTAGGGCTCGGGTAGAGGAGAAGGAGTGGCCGGAGCCAGGCTATGACCCTGCCCTCACTTGCCTGCAACCCCAGGACCTTTTGCAACAGGCTTGGGAGCTGCAGAGATGGTTGCCTAGTAGAGGAGGTCTCCTGGATCCCTAATGGCAGGCTTCTACCTTCTAAGTTCGGACTTTTAACGAGTCATTTACTCCTGACAGCCCCCTGCTCCAGTGTACCAGTCTGACCCCTAGCAATCTCTTCTGCTCCCCGCTCCTGGGCGCCCTTCTGCCCAGAATATTGGCCTGAGGGAAGGAAAACTCAGGGGTCAGGGCTAGGTAGGTAGCCAGGAAGAAGAAAAGCAAGCTTTCTAACCTTGGTGGCTGGGTTGACTTCAGGTCCCCAGACCTCACCCATCATACCAGGCAAAGTGCTAGCCAGATGAACAGGAGCTAGAGATTTTGAATGTTTGACCCAGGACTGAGAATGGGATTAGGGTGGGATCTTTTCTGAAGAACACCCTACCCCCCTCCAAGTCTGGCAAGAGGGATGACTGGAATATTTACTGATAAAGACTTTTCTCCAGTTCAGTTCCCCAGGTAGGACTGTGTAGGTGAAATAGTATGTCAAATATGTAAACCCTGAAGGTACAAAACAATGTAGATCCCCCAGAACTCTTGTTTTTTTTTTCTTAACAAGGGGTTGGAAACCCCCAGAGTTATGAGCAACAGGGTTCAGAAAGGAACTTGACTATTTGGGGACAGGGAGAAAGAAGACAAGAGAAATTTCCATTATAGGTTATCTTTGGATTTGCTCTGGCAAGACCACTCTCAAGGTGTGGGCTAGTGCTTAGTTGTAGGAAACTATCTCCACCATCGCTCAAAGCCGCTCAAAGTCCCTAGGTAGAGAAAGGATAAGGAGACCTTGGGTGGGGACAGGGCAAGAACATATTCAGGAAGAATGGTTCCCTCCCCTGCTGCTGATCAAAGGTTCTCTTTATAACTTCCCAGATAATCCTAAGGTCACCTGGCTCCATCATTGCCCCACTCTGCCCCTCCCTTTCTCTTACTCTAAGACGCTCGGGGCCCAGCCCTACCCTTGGAGCCTAGAGGATCTGGTCAGGGATTGAACAACAGGATCCCCTAATTCTGAAAGACACTTTCTTATCTATTCCCCTACCCCAAGCTAGCCAGGAAAGGAAAAGGGAACCCTGAGTCCCAAGGGGATCCCCAGGCTAATCACGCAGCTCCAGAACGACTATTTCATGAGGGGAGAATGTTCCTGCTTTGAGGGGACTGCCATGATTTCATTTCGTTTTTGAGGGTAGGTGAAGGAGTTGATCCAAGTGTCTCAGGTGGAGTAGTGAGAAGACAATGATAGAGAAATCGGTTCTCAGCTCCTGAAAATAAGGGGGAAGCTGTATGCCAGGGGAGGTAGGCTTCCTCTAGTCCCCAGCTGAGCAGGAGCTAGAAGTTTTGAATGTTTGACCCAGGACTGAGAGTTGGGGTTGGCATGGGAGCTTTTCTAAAAAGGACCCTCAGCCCCCAAATTCCAGGCTTCCTTATCCATAGCCTGCTTTTTTTGATTGATTCATTCATGGATATTAGAGCAGAGTTTGGCTTCTGGCTTTCTTCAGAGAGAAACTATTTCCTGAGGTGGTTGTGAGCAGTAAAATCAGGCAGAGAGGGCATCTGAATCCTAGAAGACTCACAGAAAGAGCAGAAATTAATTTCCTCTGTCACCTGATCCAACCCTTTCTTCCCAGCTTGGTTTGGGAGGAGGAAGGGACACTAGGCCAAGGCAGCTGGCCGAGTTGGCCTTCCGCTAGGGCACCCTGCACTCCCCACCACACGTCACCTTCACAAGTCTCAAATGCCCAGTCATTAGCCTCCAAGGCCATGCAGCCTGTTTTCTTCCTGCTTCTGAATACCAGCTCCTTCTCAGCCGACTCTCACTGGCTCTGCTTTCACAGTCTTTCCTCTGGAGTTGCTTAGGGGGTGCCCATGTCCCCTGCCACCTACTTGCCTCATAATCCCCAGGGAAACCTAGGGATAGAGGGAGGTGCAGCAGAGGTTAAAGAAAGAATCTGTCCTGACATCCTGACCCCTTCTGGAGGTAGGGGGAATGAGGTGGGCAGTTGGGCTTCAGTGAGAGGTTTGTGTGTGAGAACACACCTTTGAGTGTTGCCACACTGACTGCGGTATGCAAGGGAGGGTAATGGTTCAGAGATGAGCCCTTCTGGGAGGGATGGATTGATATCAGTGGGGAAGAGAGAACTGACGCCTTGAAGTAGCCAGCTCAGTGATGGGTGGATGAAGCATGAAGTAGGGCAAAAGGTGCATCCTACCTACGGGCAGAAGATGTGTTCTTGTGAAGAAGAGGCAGAAAGAGATCCCTCTCATTCCCAGGGTCCCTGCCCTGCTTCTTCCTCCTTAGAATTGAAAACTTGAGTTTGTATGTGAGGTTTCTTCTTCTGATGATCCACTCAACTTTTCCCCTCCCTGAGTGCCCTCATCCCCTGTTCTCTGACCAAAGAAGACAAGCTTTGGGGATGGGTAGTCCATCTATGTGGCCAAAAGGCGACGGCCAAAAGACAGAGTCCTATGAGTGGTGACAGGGAGCAAGGTCCAACTCCAGGTGGGGAGGTGTGGGAATGAGCAGCTCACCCCAGTGAGACCCCTGTTGGGTTTCATAGGAGCTGGCTGCTGAATGTAAGAGTGCAGGCTACCCCGGGACTTTGATCCCCTACAGATGTGACCTGTCAAATGAGG
Source organism: Sciurus vulgaris (assembly GCF_902686455.1). NCBI lineage: Eukaryota > Metazoa > Chordata > Mammalia > Rodentia > Sciuridae > Sciurus > Sciurus vulgaris. Next base: position 37,547,383 of record NC_136463.1, read on the forward strand.
AGGACATCCTCTCCATGTTCTCAGCTGTCCGCTCTCAGCACGGCGGTGTGGACATCTGCATCAACAATGCTGGCCTGGCCCGGCCCGACACCCTGCTCTCAGGCAGCACCAGCGGTTGGAAGAACATGTTCAACGTAAGGGCTCCAGGCCTAGGGTCTGGGTAGGGAGGAGAGCCAGGGGTCTTGAGCCGGAGGGCTGTTGGGGATAGGATATCTATCTAGTAAGAGTGATGTTATGGGATGGCGTTAGAGTATGAAAGTATTTGGAGAAGTTGAAAGCGATGGCTCAACAGGATGCTTCTTTCCCCCACAATCCTTTTCACATCTGGTATCAATAGACAGTGTCTAACAGATGTTTGGATCTGGAAATGAGGGAGTGAGCAATGAAAATGAAGCCCTGTCCTAGTGTCTTCCAGGAGATCACAGTCATGGCCCTCACCTGCAGCAAGTGGGTCTCTAAGCCTTGACTTCAACTTGCCCATCTGTTAAAGAAGGGACTTATTGAGTTCCAAAGGTCCCTTTCTACTTGAAGATTGCCTAAGTCTATTAAGATCATCCTAGGAGGCATCTTCTTTCTCCCCACCCCAGCCCCAAGACCTGGGAGATTTCCTCACAGGGGGTCCATTTCTCCTCCATCTGCACCACAACCCCACACTGCTAAGAAGGGGAGAAACAAGGCTGATGTCCCTGCTCCCATCTGCTGTGCCCTAAGCACCAAGGTGGGTCCACACTGAGCTGTTCTGTCCTGACTGCTGGCTCTGACACATGATAAAGAAATCTGCCAGCTGTTCCCTTTCTTCCCACGAGGGGAGGTGTGAGGAGTTGCTGAAAACTTTATTTCTGCTTGTCCTGTGGAGTCAGGCAGGAGTGGAGTTAGGCAGGTGCTTCATAGCAGACACTGCTTCAGGCCTCTGCCCCATGAAGGTGGGGACTTGGGGTCCCCTCTGCCAGAGAGAGCAGGAGTGACCCCACCCTCTGAAGAGTCTCTGTGCCTGGGCTCTGGAACGGGACCCAGGTTAAAGACAGGCATAAAAGGCAGTCAAGGCAGGCCTCTCCTCCACAATTGTGGTCTCCAGGAGGATGTCTGTGGGTGGCAGGAGATTTTAAAGCCATTTTAGGAAGGTTTTCAGTTGGTTTGGAAAGGAGCAGGGACAGGGGCACTGTCCCTGAGAAGGGTGGCTCTTTTGGGCAAGAAAAGGAAATGATTACTAAGGCAGGGGTCCTTCTTATACAGCAGAGATGGCCAAAACAGTCTCCCAGGTTTGGGTGGGTTTGGGGAATTTACATTTGGCGGGGTGGTGAGGCCAACCAAGAGGAGCTGCCTCTGCAGTCATCTTGTGGGAGGCAGCTTTTAGTGGAGGGAACCTATGTAGAAGGCAGGGTGCCCTTGGCTTGCCATTGTTCTCTGGTTCTATCACCTGCTTAGTCAGACCCGAGCTGGAGACACCCTACTGCTCTCCCTGGCCCACAGGTAAACGTGCTGGCTCTCAGCATCTGCACACGGGAGGCCTACCAGTCCATGAAGGAGCGGAATGTGGATGATGGGCACATCATTAACATCAACAGGTGAGGGCTGGTGGCCAACAGAGAAAACTCGAGTCACCACTTGCCTGCCAGGGTGGATGATCTGCTGCTGCTCCCTTGCCCTCCTTGGACTTCAGTTTCCTTGGTGGTAAAATACTGAGAAGACACAATTCCAATGAGAGAAAGAATAATGTCAAGTGCCAGTCTCTGATTGACTAGAATGGAGCACAGCCCCTTCCCTCTGCAGCCAAGCCCTGGCGCTTTCCTGGGACTGCACACGTCCAATCCTCAGGTCCTACGAAGAATATCCCCCACCCCTAGGGGGCACAAAGAAAGACGACACAGGCTCAACCTTTGGGGAGACCTGTTCCTGAGGGGTGACATGGCCTATTCCTGCTTCTGGAGATCTCCCAGTAGAGCCATTTCAGTGAGCATACAGAGAGAGCAGGAGACTTCTGTCCTGTATGACCAGGAGAGTCATTTGCTCAGTGAAGGCACAGCTTCAAGGCAAAAGAAGGTTTCAGGACAATGACAGATTCAGTGGGCTGTGGGGGTGACCACCAGAATTCCCCTTAAATGGTTTCCCTGTTGTCCTCTGGGTGTTGGGGTTGACCAGGATGGCAGAGGGCACTCACTGCCTATTTCTGTGGAGTTTCACTTCTCTTTCTCCTTCCCTCTTTCTACCCAGCATGTCTGGCCACCGAGTCCTACCCAACTCCATGACCCATTTCTATAGTGCGACCAAGTACACTGTCACCGCACTGACTGAGGGATTGAGGCAAGAGCTTCGGGAGGCCCAGACCCACATTCGAGCCACGGTGAGGCTGTGGCCTAGCCTTGGTGGGGATCAGGTGGGCACAGGCCTTCCTGTCAACATGCTGCTGGGAAGCTCATGGCTGGGGTGGGTGTTTAGAGCCTGTGGGAGTGGACTGGGTGCAGGACTCCTGGGCTCTGTTGCTCTTGCATGGCCTTCCTCAGGCTTTGAGGTGCCTCATTTCACCAGTGACCAAATTTAGACTGAAGTGGGAGAGGGCTGACTTGAGGGAAATATAGTTGAGTGAAATGAGGGGAAAACAAGGGATTATGGGAAACCAGGTGCATAATGGCTGGATGCCACAACTCTGGGCTCCTTCCTTGAAGGCTGCATTATCTTGGGAAAATCTCTGGACCTCTCCAAGCCTCAGTCTTCTTATTTGTAAAATGGAATTCATAGTTAGGAGCCTTTAAGACACACCTTTTTGTCAGTCACTTACCTGACATATAGGAAGGACTCTACATAGTAAGGAACATGTGATCCTTGATGGTGGAAGCTTTGGAGGGAGGGTGTGATTGCTAAACATTGGGCCACCATCACCATGGAAGTCGGGGCCCTGTGGCCTCTATCGTTTCCTCCCAGCCTCCCCAAGGCCTGGCAAAGCTCATCCCCTGATTAGGCCCTCTCTGTTGGCCCAGTGCATCTCTCCAGGTGTGGTGGAGACACAATTTGCCTTCAAACTCCATGACAAGGACCCTGAAAAAGCAGCTGCTACTTATGGAATCATGAAGGTGGGGCTTCCCCCTGGACCTGGTAAAGGCACAATCCCTAAGTAAAGGGAGGGAACCCGACCTTCAGTCTCTACCCTTCTGTCCAGTTTGTCACCCCTTCTGGAGGGTTGGGGTGGGAATGTGGACACTGGAGAGGACCTCAATGGTGAGGAAGAACTTGGGTCCATTCTGTCCTTGTCTCAACCCTTTCCCCTGGTACTTTCAGTGTCTCAAACCTGAGGATGTGGCTGAGGCTGTCATCTATGTTCTCAGCAGCCCCCCACATGTCCAGGTAAGTCTGGCTTTGACTTTCCACCCACTGGAGGAGCCCGACCATCCCCACAGGAGGGGAGCAGGGAGGCCTTAAGGGGTGGGGAATGTCCTGGCTGCCCCAAGCCTTGTGCCTTCCACAGATTGGAGACATCCAGATGAGACCCACAGAGCAGGTGGCCTAGTGTCCTGTGGGGAGCTCTTCCTTCCCTCCCTACTCCTCATGGTTTGGCTCCTGCCTCTGGATTTTAGGTGTTGATTTCTGAACCCCTGGATCATACTTTCTGTTTCCACCCCAAGGGCTAGAAAGTTTGAGGTTTTAATATTATCTTGTCAAATCATTTCCACTGCAAATGTGAAAAAAATGGGCTAAGGAGAGGAGGTGGGGGCCCTGATTGCTTTACCTATTAACATGCTCTGGGTTTCCTTCTTGGTCTCTTTGGCCTTTGCTCTCCTCAGTCTTCCCTTTGACCTAGCAAAGGAGATATGCCAAAAGCGGGGCTTTCCCATCTTCTTGCACCCCAACCTCTGCCCTTCACGGTTGGTGTGGCAGAGAGAGACCCTCATCTTACATTTGAATGGTTATCCAGGGCTCCAGGCTTCCTTCTCTCCCTGCCCTGCTGCTCCCCCTCTCCCTCCCCTTCCCAAATCTCCAAAGCCATCTAGGTTTCTGGGCTTCCGGTGGGGCCATCACTCCACTCTGACTGGCAGCAGAACACCAGGGCCTGGCTCCCAGTAGATTTCACTGTTGTAATTAAAAAAGGAAAATCACAGCCAGTCTGAGCTTCAGGAATGTCTCAATTCTTTCTCCTTCTCTGTGATCCAAGTGGTTTGTGTCTCTGAATTTCTTCCACATGGGTGGATGTGGGACATCACTTCTGAACTATGGATTACTTTAGGGAGCAGGAAGAGATTGGGTTGGGTTTTGAAAATGGAGAGGAGTTTGCTAAAGACAGAGAAGGCAAACACGGTGTGTGAGGTTGGGAGGCCTGCTAGAGTGTGCAGTACTGTGTGAATAGCACACTAAAAACTAAGTACAGGCTGGATATGGTGGTGAGCACCTGTAATCCCAGCAACTCCAGAGGCTGAGGCAGGAGGATGACAAGTCAGCCCTTAGCAATTCAATGAGACCTTGTCTCAAAATAAAAAAAAAGGCTGAGGATGTGGCTCAGTATCAAAACCAAAACCAAAACAATAACAACAACAACAAACTTAGTGCAGGAGCAAGATGGGACTGAATGAATACATGGGAGGCTGAGGCAGAAAAATAATGAGTTTGAGACCAGCTTGGGTGACACAGCAAGACTCAAAAATAAATGAGAATGAAAAAAAAAAAGGGTTGAAAAGATGTTTCCTAGATCACTAGGGATCTAAGCACTGAGCAAAGGAGTCCAGCCATTACCTGCAGCCCAAGGGCATCAGTTGGGCCAGTCAGCAGGGACGGGAGAGGCCGAGATATCACTTGGGAAGAGAATGAGTGGCCAAGGTTTGGAAGTATGGTTGGGGTCCTACCCTGAGGTCTGACAAGGAGAAGCCTCTGGAAAAAGTCCCCAAATGTGATGCGCCTGGATGTGGGGAGGGAGGCATCAAGACAGGAAGGCCAAGCCATTCCTTAAATGTCTTTTGTTGGCCGGTGGCTGAATGCTTCCTCCCAGCCTCATTGCGGATCAGCCAGCCCTACCTGTGCGGTGGAGTTCTCAGCCAGCCCGACAGAGAGCGCTGTGGGAACATCCTAGCAATTGGGCATGCGCGTTGTGTCGCGGGGCAGGGGGTGGGGCTGCCGGGACCCGGAAGCGCAAGACGCACGTGGAAACCCGGAGGATGCTGTTTGGCTCCTCTGTTGGGTTCAGGGAGTCTTAGAGCAGGTAGTCAGGTCTGTTCGTCACTGGGTGAGGGCAGCAGTTGAGTCCTCCTCACCTGCACGTGAGGGACGACTTCTCGCCGGGACTAAGCAGGGGACTTCGAGTTCCCAGCGCGGCCTGTACAATGGGAATGCTCTCGACTCTCAGGGACGTGACCTGTTACTGCTCAGGTCGCCTGGTAGCTCGTCATTTCTCCCGAGCGGCGCGGCGAGGGGAGCGGCCTGGCGGGGAGGAGCTAAGCCGCCTGCGGCTGGATGACTTGGCGCCGACCGTGCGGCTGGAGCTGCTGTTTGGCTTGTCCCCGTGTCTCCTGGCTCTGCGGGCCGCCCGCCGCCGGGTGGCCCGTCTTCTGCTCCAAGCCGGCAGGGCTGGAGTACAGGGGGATCGGGCAGAGCTGCTCCGGGAAGCGGAGGCGCGGGACATTCCAGTTCTGCGACCCAGACGGCAGAAACTAGACGCCCTGTGCCGCTACCAGGTGCACCAGGGCGTGTGCATGGAGGTGAGCCCGCTGCGGCCCCGGCCTTGCAAGGAAGCCGGGGAAGTAAGCCCAGGCGACGACCACCAGCAACTTTGCCTCGTCCTTGAAGGACTCCAGGATCCCCGGAATCTTGGTGCTGTGTTGCGCTCCGCTCACTTCCTCGGAGTAGACAAAGTCATTATCAGCCGGAGAAACAGGCACGGACACCCCTTATTCCCCATGTACCCAACTTGAGGGTGTAGTCGAGTTCCTAAGCACCCTGCCCTTTGGGTAGTTCCTCAGCCAGGCCTCCCCTTGCACCCCTAACCCGGGGGGGTAGGTGGAGCACCAGGTTTGAGATTGCCCAGGCTAAAGCGGGGCACCGGGAATCTTTACAGCTGCCCACTCACTCCAGTAGTCAGCAAGGCCAGTGCGGGGGCAATGGAGGTGATGGACGTGTTCTCCACTGACGACCTGGCAGGTTTTTTACAGGTAAATGGAGAGGGGGAAGGAAAGAAATGAGCCTAACTCAACCTTTTTAATGGCACTCAGCCAGCAGTGAATGGTGGAAGGGGAGAGAAGAGGGCATGTGGGCACTGATTCCTGTGGCCTTTAAATCCCACTGGGAAGGGAAGGGTCCTGGAGTTTTCAAGCCCATAGAAGGAACACTATCTGACGTTAGGGACTTTCTGGCAACGTTGACTTTACTGCAGTCCTGGGCGGGGGATGTGACAGAGCGCTTGCCTAGCATGTACAAGGCCCTGGCTTCAATCTCCAGCACTCTTTCCCCCTTCTTTAAGGGTACTTCAGTGTCTCATTGCCTGCTATGTAGCACTTCAGCAATGCTTGTTGTTGAGCTCTGGGGAGCTAGTGAACAGGATATTTGTGTAGGGTTACAGCTTGAAAGGGTCAGTGAACAAGGGACCTGTATGCCTTTGATTTCTAGGAAGGGGCAAACTTTAGGAACGACCATTTTCAGTTGTTTCCCTTGCTGGACGCAAGGGGGCAGTATTACACTGCATTTAGCAGCCCCTCTGACCCGTAGTGAGAAATTTCCCCACTTGAAAAGAACTCAAAGGTCTCCCAGTGAAAACAATGCCAGCCACATATTAACTTCAGATTTTCTAGTGCAACATCAAACAGTAAAAATAGATTTAATTTTAGTCATTTATCCAGTGTATCCAAAATTATTATATTTTTAATATTAATATTATATTTTAAATATTAATCTTTTACATCTCATTTAACAATTTTCATATACAGCACATCTCTACCTGGAGTAGTCACATTTCCATTGCTTAGTAGTCACATGTGGCTTGTGACTACTACATTGAACAGCACATTCCAAGTAGTGTCTTCTGGTTATACCTTCTTACATGGAGACCCCTTCAGAGGAACTCTGGCCAAGCCTAGTAGGAGATGGAGTTTCCCTTCCTCACTCCCCGCCTCTGAACAAGTAACTCTTCAAAAACAAAAGCACTCTGGAGAACACTTGCCCCAGTCATGGCATCTGCATCCTCCCATCAGCAGCAGGCCCTGTAGGGTTGTCTTTCCTTTGGTTACTGTGGAAGAACTGGAGGTGCCTCAGCAGAGGCTGTGCTGGACCCCATCCCTTCCTGCCCACTCGAAGACACTGCTCCACCAGTTTCTCTTGTCTCTCATTTTCTCACTTTCTCTCTCATCACATGCACAGACATTCTCTTTCCATTCTCTCTTGATCTCACACCCATCAGATCCCCAATCCCATACTGAATTGAAGCCTTTGACAAGATCACCAGTATCCTCCACGTTGCTATATCCAAGAATCTGTTTTCAGTCCTTATCTGACAAGAGCCATCTGCAACATCTGGCACAGATGACCACTCCTTCCTCTCAGTAATGTTCTTCACCTGGGCTTTTAAAATTTTTCAGTGGTGGGCTGGAGCTGGAGCTCAGTGGTAGAGCTCTTGCCTAGCAGGTGTGAGGCACTGGGTTTGATTCTCAGCACCACATAAAAATAAATAAAATAAAGGTATCATGTCCATTTACAAGAAAAAATACTTTAAAAATTATTTTCAGTGGTGCTGAGGACTGAACCCAGGGCCTCAACCTGTGAGGCGGGCACTGTACCACTGAGCTGCAACCCCAGCCCACTCTATTTCATTTTCCTCTTGCTCTCACTGTGCCCTTTCTTGGAGTTGACTTTGGTGATTCTTTCTCAACTCCCTCACCCCTAGACATTAACTTTTCCCAGTTCTCAGTCCTTGGATGTCTTTTCTGAATAAATTCACTCTTGTTGATCTTATCTAGTGTTGTGGCTCTAAATACCATCTATATTCATATACCTCCTAGATGTGTACCTGTTTTAGTCAGCTTTTTCACTGCCATGACTAAAGGACCTGACCAGCACAATTGTAGAGGGGAAAAGGTTTATTTGAGGGCTCAGTTTTAGAGGTCCCAATCCACAGACAGCAGACTCCATTCCTTGGGACTCAGGGTGAGGCAGAACATCACGGCAGAAACTGCAAAGGGAAGTGGATCACGTCATGATCAGGAAGCAGAGAGAGACTCCACTCTCCAGATACCAAATATATACCCCATAGCCAGGCCCCCAGTTAACCACTTCCTCCAGCTACAACCCACCTTCCCCCCAGTTACCACTCAGTTAATGTCATCAGGGAGCAATTCACTGATTAGATTAAGACTCAACCCGATCATTTCTCCTCTGTACCATTTGCATTGTCTCACGTGAGCTTTTGGGAGACACTTCATGTTCAAACCATAATAGTACCCTAACCCAGATCTCACCCCTGAACTCCAGATTCACTCATCTGATTGTCTCCTCAGAAGCTCTTTTTTTGCTCCTAATAGGTATTTCAAACATGTCCAAAGCTGAGCATCTGTTCCTTCTGAAGCTATTTGCCCAACTGGTGGCAACTATCCATATGGCCAGAAACCATGGTGCCATTCTAGACTTCCTGCTCTTACACCATGTTCCACCTGTCACCAAGTCTTTTCAGGTTTACCTTGGAGGTACTGCCACCCTCTCACCATCTCCACTGCTACCATAGTCCAAAGGTGACCATAGACCAGGCCACTACTGTCTCTTGATTTATTGCAGAAACCTGAGGGGTCTCCTTGCATCTGTCCTTGGCTGTCAGCATAGCAGGCAAAGTGATTCTGTTGAAATGTAAGTCAGACCATATTATTTTTCTGTTCAAAAACTTTCAAAGCCTTCGCATCTCAAAATAAAAACTCAAGTCTTTTAGTGGCTTTCAAGGTCCTCCCTTACGTGACCATTGTTCTGTCTCATTGACAGCTCCTTACCATTCCCCACACATGCCAGGTGAGCAAGGCCTTTGGGCCTTTGCACTTGTAGCTCTCCCGGCATTCTTCCCCCGGGTGTCTGCATGGCGCCCCCTCATCCTCTTCAGGTCTAAACTCAAATGTCATTTCAGCAAAGCCTTCCCCAGTCACCCTTCCACAGGCTGGACTTTTGTTCTGTTTGTTTATTTAATATTTTTTAGTTGTGGAGGGACATGATACCTTTATTTGATTTATTTATATGTGGTGCTGAGGATCCAACCTAGTGCCTCACATGTACTAGGCAAGCGCTCTACCACTGAGCCACAACTCCAGCCGCTTTGTTCTGTTTATTTTGTGCACAGCCTCATTCTCAGTGCCTAGAACAGAGCCTGACCAGGTTGAGGTACTTAATAACTATTGACTAAATTGAATGCGTCTTTAAGCAAGGGCACATGTGGAGCCCAAGACTGGGCTCCATTTTCCCAGGGCTCTGTTGAAGATTTGTGAGCTAAAACATGGTATTTTCGTTCCTCTTTCAGGCCAAAGCCCAGCAAGGATGGCTCGTGGCAGGCACAGTGGGCTTCCAGGGTTCTGAGAGTTCCCATTCCTCCAAGACCCCCATCACTAGTTGCTTAGAGTTCCTCTGGGACCGGCCTACTCTCCTCGTGCTAGGTAGGTAAATGTTCCTGCTCTTCTGTGCTCAGATGTATGTTTCCTGAGCACTTGGGTGTCTAGTTGGGGTTCCCTAACCTTCTGTCTTGTGCCCTGCAGGGAATGAGGGTTCTGGTCTGTCCCAGGAGGTACAGGCCTCCTGCCAGCTCCTCCTTACCATTTTGCCTGGGCGCCAGCTGCCTCCTGGACTCGAGTCCTTGAATGTGTCCGTGGCTGCAGGTGAGGCTGCTTCTGCCCTTTCCTGTTAGCCTCTAATCACACAAGTGCCGCTTTTCTCTCATCCATTTTCTGACTGATTTATCCTAAACAAGCTACCTGGTCTGTCTTTGTGTCAGTTGCTTTATGTGCAAAATGGGGAACATACTTTTAGAGATGAAATGAGGGAATGCCTGGCAGGAGTCAAGGGCTCCCCATACATATTCCTTCCTCTCCTCTGTCTCTCTCTTCTTGTCTGTCTGTGCAGGAATTCTTCTTCACTCCATTTGCAGCCAGAGGAAAGGTTCCCCTGCAGTGGAGAAGAGAGAGAAACTTCTCCAAGACTCACAGGAACCACCAGCTACATCTGAAGGACTCAGAGTGACTCAGCACCCAGAATTGTCTGCAGGATCAGAAAAAGAGAGGCAAAAGCGGGGCTGAGGTGGACTGTCCAAGAAGTGCACGCCCTGGTATTGGGACAATTGCACAATTACATCCATCCACAGGCTCTGATGTGCATCTCTTCCGGAGTGTGTACCCTAGTCTATGTTTATAGATCCTAGTCATTTAAACTATGGGGCAGGGGACTTTGCAGTAAAGACCAGAGGAAGTTCAATTTCCTATTTTGCTCTGAACTTGCAGTCGGAGATGATAGTTTGGTAATTTCCAGGATGGGCCAGGACAGAAAGCAAGGGGAAGTTGAGGCTTCAGAAGGAAATCAAGCAGCCCAATCCAGGGGTCAGATTCCTGAACCAGGTGTTGCCTGCAGCGAATGTCGAGTGTGAAGATGTAGAGGGAGGCTGAGGGCTTCCTGTGGGATAGAGAGTAGAAATCAAGGGCTTCCCCACTGGGGGCTGTAAGTGCAGGTCTTCATCTTGAGGTGCCTGGAACCTTGGTTTGCACCTACCTACCTCACAGGGTTGTTGTGAGGAGCAAATAAAACACCACCTGGTATCCATTAGGCACTCAACAAATGGGCTGATCTATCCCAGTTCCTCCATTAGGTGGCAGTCTCGCTCTTTGGTTTACAGTTCTGAAATTTTGCAGCCACCTTGGGATACTCCTGGCTGCAGTCAGTCCCATTAGAGACAAAAAATTAGCAATGCTCCCGCCCCCTGACACACACACATCCACATACACCCCATCTCAGTGGAAGGAACTGATGAAGCAAAGCCCTTGGCCTGAATGTGTGAGGTGGAGACGGTAGGATTGCTGTTTATTGTGCAACCCTGTCAGATTCGGCATGCCTTCACCAAGGCCCCATAAGTTAAGCAGAAGCCACAGCGTAAGTAATGCAGGACGAGCTTCTCAGTCTTGGCTGCACATTGGAACCACCCGGCAAGCTTAAAAGAAACAAGCCCAACACTGCCACCAGAGTGGCCGGTGCAGGGGTCTAGGTATAACCTGTCCCCTTTCTAAAGCCCCCAAGATGGGTCTGACCTGCAGTCGTGACCAAGAACCTTCAGAGCAGTGCTTCTCAACCTCGGCATTACTGACTCTTGGGGCCAGATTATTAATTCTTTGCTGTGACAACGGTCCTGAGCATTATAGGGTGTTTAGCAGCATTCCTGGCTTCTAGGTGCTAGATGCCAGCATCTCTGCCCTCCCACCCTGTTATGAAACTGAAACTGTTGCAACATTACATCATCCCTGTTTGAGAACCACTGCACTGGAGCATAGGCTGGGAGAACAGCAGTCCCTAAATCGTAATCCTGATCACTGTGATTTGAGGCAAGTTCCCTCCACACCTGAGCATCAGCCCATTCCTCCTTAACAGGGGAATATACTACTTCCCTGGATTCCTGGGAGGATATGGAGAGCAACAGGAATACAGTGCCTCATATGTAGTAGATGCTTAATAAATAGTTCCTTCTTTTTCCTTACAGACTCCATCTGGAGTGGATTTAGCTTGAAATTGTGATGGCAATGGCAATTTAGAACAAAAGTTGAATTTACTTAAAAAGGGCCCAAGTCACTTTAAATAATAGTTTTACTTCTGAAGAAAAAGGACGAAACCCCTTCATAAACCACTCTTTCCTACTAGCATCTGTCCCCTCTGGAACTCTGGCCCTGACTGCTGCACAGGTTCTGACCTCTGCTGAGCTAGCAGATACTATGATGCCTCTGCCACCTCTATGCCCTTGACCAAGAGCTTAGTGTAGTGATTTCAAGTTACTATTTTTACTTTTTACTTAAATTTTTTTTGACATTGGTGGAACCTAGGAGCCATGGGGCCAGATAGAGAGAGGGATGGCTCTTAGCATTCTAGATGCCCAGAAGGACCAGACCTAAAAACAATCTCAGGAAGGAGCCAGATTTCCATATTTCTTAAAGCTCCCCAGTTGGTATTGTATCACTAGGTTTGAGAAGCCCTGATCTTTGAGCCACCTGTTCGTGTCCAGGCAATTCTTCATGTTCACACCTGTGTCTTTAAGCTCATGCCTGAAAGTTTGGGCCAGGATGATCATTAATCTGTCCTTAAGGATCTTTGGAAGATGTTTCCAAGTCCTGGCTCCATGACATACTACTTAGCTTCCCTGACTCCTCATCTGTCGATTGGGGTATTGTCTTTCATACCAGCTCTGTCTACCACTTTCCCAGTAGGGGAGTTATAGAAATAAAATGAAAGTTACCAGAAACATGTTCTGTTGTGCTGGAGTGTAGAGTGCTTGACTAGAGTGTGTTAGGCCCTGGGTTTGATTCCCCAGCACCAGGAGGGACAAAGATGGTCTGTGTACCCCAGGACTAAGACATACTAATACAAACTTTGATGTGATGGTTGATTTTGTGTCAACTTGACTGGGGCATGGGGTACCCAGATTTTGGTCAGACATTATTCTGGTGTTTCTATGAGGTTGTTTGTGGAAGAAATTAACATTTGAATCAACAGAATAAAGCAAACTACCCTCCCTAATGTGGGTGGGCCACATCTAGTCAGTTGAGAGCCTGAATAGAACAAAACGCTGATCACTCCCAGGCCAAAGAATCCCTGCCTTCAGACTCAGCTGGAACAACTCTTCTGATTCTCCAGCCTGCTGACCTTTGGATGGGAGCTGTACCATCGACTTTCTTGGGCCTCCAGCTTGCTGGCTCACCCTGCAGATCTTGGGACTTGCTCTTCTCCATAACTGCATGAGCCAGTTCCATATAATCTCTTTAAACACACACACCCCGTTAGTTCTGTTTCTCTGCAGAACCGTGACATGCACGTAATGAAAAAGAACACAGCTGTCCCAGCGCTCCTTCCATGTGGGGTAGAGTCCTGCTCTGCTCTCTAATCCAAGCCCCACATAGAACCTAGAAGTTGGCTGGGATAAAATCAGGGGAGAGAACAGCACCGGTTCAGAGCAGGACCCCACTGGCTGTTAAACAATGCTTTCTTTGAGTTCCAACTCTGACTTGCAGCCATACAAATGTGGCCAGATCCCTTAAATTGCTGGCCTTCGTTTTCATCATCTACGAAATGGAGATGACAACTTCAAATGATCGTGGTGTGGAATTAAAAGAGGTCATTACAGAAAACCCTCATCCCCAAGCCTGGAGGAGGGTGGCAGCTTTTCCTTGGAGCACCTGGATGCAGACCTGAGGTCAGGGCGCAGCTGTGCCTTCAGTCTGGCCTCAGTGTCCCCATGGGTTGTGGGGCCCCTTTCCACGGCAACACACCATAACTTACTCAGATTGCTAGACAAGGTTGGGGAGGGAGGGAGGCTGAAAAGGACATTGCAGGCTTGCTTTTTGTCACCCCTCCCACTCTCCTACCCACCCTGCCCCCTAGAAGAGAAGAGTCTCAGAAGAATTTGGGGCTGATTGGGTACCCTCAGAGCAGCTGAAGAGAGACCAGCACCTTTGAGCCCCCTCCGGGGCTGGAATCATTTTGGTAGAAGGATAAATTGTCAAACCTCCCTCCCCCCTCCAGTTTGGGATCCTAAACTAGACACCCCCAAACATTCACTCCCACAGAGTCAGGCGCCAGGGATCCCCACAGTTTGTAAATGTAATCAACCTTGAGGTCTCTCACTTGCACAGGTGCAATTAGCGCGCCCATCTGCTAATCCCTGATTAATGATGTTTACCAAACATGGCGCTCCACTCCCAGAGCTGCCCGCTCCTTCCTGCAGTTGGGAGGCTGGGGTCTGCCCAGCACCTCCTCCCCTCTTCCTCAGCCCTTCCCTGTCAAAACCCCTCTCCCTTTGCTCTCCTGGAAGTGGGCAGAACTGGAGTCCCCCCACCCTTCCCACTTCTCACTGCACAAAGGGAGGAAACTTGAGAGCATGGTCAGGGGAGATTACGAGGCTTGGTGGCAGGGCTGAGATTCTGCCCATCCTTCTTCCCCGCTCTGGAACTTGGAGGACACACAGTGGGCATGCTGCCTTTCCCCACCACCCAGCTCAGCCATGGAGCCACACCAATGTGCCTCCCGTGGGGGGTCCCTTGTGGGTGCGTGTCAGGGGCAGTACCAACAGCACAGGGAGCACAGACTTAGGAGTCAGACAGTCCCAGGTTCCCGTGTCAGTTCTACTTTAGTGGAGTCATTTAACCTGATGGAGCCTCAGTTTCTTCATCTGTAAAAAGGAGATAAGAATACTTACCACAGAGGTAAATGGAGATAAGAATATTAACCATAGAGGTTTAAGATTTATAGGTGAGGATTAATAATAAGATTATAAAAAAGGCCAACAGTGCCTAGGACACAGTAGGTGCTCAATAAAGTGAGCTATTTACTGCAATGCAATAGTGCTGCTGCTGCTGCTGATGATGATGATAATGGTGAGTTGGGGGAGGGGTCAGGGCATCTGAAGCTACAGAGATGGACTTCTTTCTTCCTTCACCCCCTCTCTGGGGAGAAGGGCAGGTCCCAGCTCATTACTGGTGGGGGTTGGGGTGGAGGTGTCAGATTGAAATCACTCCTGGTCTGTTCACAGCTTCCCTGTTTCATTAACACCTCCCTGGTGGTCTTAGCTCATCTGCTAGGAGAGGCAGTCCAGAAAGTTCTAACTGCCTCCTACCCAGCCCTGAGCTCAGTGTCCCTCACTTTCGGGTCTTGCTCCAGAGGTGCACAGAGGGGGTTTTATGCCAGGAGAGGCAGCCCATCGTTTCTCCCTTCTTCTGAAGGTCCTCAGTGTGGCCATCCTTCACCTGCCCTCATCCAGGTCTATCCATAGGTCCTAACATCCCAATCCTGCCTCATGACACTGGTGTGAACGTGGCTTGTCTGGGTTCCAATCCCCCCCTCGCTTCTGGCTAGCTAGATGGCAAGATGCTTATCCTACCAGAACGTGAATTTGCCTTTCTATAAAATGCTGATATCATACTTCACAGGGGTAGCATAATGCCCTACAAATTGTTGAATACAGTTGAGTAATTGATAACGATTATTTGGGAAAACAACTCTCAGAAATATCTTTTTAAAAGCAGAAACTTGTTTTAGATGCCTGGAGTAGGTAGAAGGGAGGCAGGGCTAGAGCTGAGGACTGTAGCAAGTCCCCAAGAAGCGAGGAAGAGCATGAGCTCTGACCCCAGTAATTGGCCCAGCTTCTTTCCATATTGGGAAGAGGGGCCAGTAGCCGAATTGGGACCAGAAGATTTATACCTCGAGCTCTTCTGGGGCTCCTTCGAAACAAGTTTCCTCTCCACTACACTCCAAGAAGGATTTCTTAAGAAAACGCCTGTCCTCCACCCCTGCCCGTGCCCTGTCTGTCACGATATTCCATTCGGAGGACACCCTTCGCCAGCTGCTGGGATGGGGAAGAGGGTCTGTGCTGGGCCTTCGCACCACTGTGGACCACCTCTGGTTCCTCAGGCTCCTGGCTTTTTTGCCAGGGTTTGTGGTGTCAGAAGGAAATCTCTGTGGAGAAACAGTACCTTTTGTGGCTTATGGGCAACCTCAAAGAAAGTCCATGGACTGAACAGTTTCCCTTAGAAAGCAAAACTGGGAAGACAGTGGGCTTGGTCCCTCCATACAAGAAGTCTAAAAGGCCCCCATCCCTATATCAACCACTGCAGGCCCTGCAGACACATAAGCCACCCCCGCCACCCAGAGTATCAAGGTGGGAATCAGTTTCCCAGGTCCCAGCACAGGCCAAGCACACATGGATATTTAAAAATGAATGAATCCTGAGGTTGGGAGACTATTTGTGTCACCCTCTGCCTCTCTATTGTGGGTCGGAGGGGCAAGTCTCTCAGCACATTTCCAGCCGGCCTTGACCTTTCACTCCCAGACAGCATCAGAGGAGGCACGTCACAAATTGCCCCGCAGCTGCAGCTGCTCTTGATTCTCCTGAACAAGGGAGCTAATTGAGGGCTGAGGGGTTGCTCTGTAGACCCCCCTCAGCCCTTGGGCTCTGCTGGGACCATCTGCACCCAGGCTCTGCACAGATGGCTCCTCCCATAGAGGGGGGTACCAACATGGGGCTGGATCTTGTCTAAATCCGAGCCCCTGAGGCCAACGCACACACTTACAACAATCTCACCTTGGTGGTGCGAGTCCTGGAAACCAGGCTTGGAGCAGAAGTAAGGAGGTGTGATTTGGTGAGGATGGTGATGGCAAGACCCGTGGTTATTCCGTATCTGCCACGTGCCCACAGTATTCCAAGCTCATTCAATCCTTAGGATGCTTTGAAGTAGGCGCTGTTACCAACTTAGCAGGAACGCGTCACTTGCCCAAGGTCATGCCCGGGTACACAGAAGGGTTTAGGAGGGAGGCAGGGAGCTGGAGTAGGGGAGAGAATGTCCCCAGCTAGGAGGCTGCTGCCGAGACCAAGACAGTTCTGCACCCCTCCCGCCCCTCTGCCTCCCTGGCACCCACTCCAGAATCATCTTGACAAACTCTAAGTGGGACATCCCTGTGGGGGGAGCACTTGCTGGGCTTCCCACTAGGCCGCGTGGGGGGGGTGCCAGGCTCAGGGCTCCAAGAACCTTGACTCCCAACACCAGACCTGGGTTTCAAATTCTGACTGTGCTGCTAAATCTCAAGGCGCAGGCCTTGCATGAGTTTCTTCACCTCTGGGCTTAGTTTTCCTCCCTGTAAGGTGGAGCCAGTAACCGCTTTCTCCCAGGGTTGCACTGAGCTTGCCCCTGGGTGTCCCTGGCCCACAGTAGGCCTTCAACCACCCTCCTTTTGTCCCTCTTCTTCTGAGGCTGCTTCTTTGTCCTTTTTATCTCATGTCTGGAGTCTCTTCAACACTCACCTCTGCTTCTGATGTTTGATGATCACTGTCTGCCTGCCTGGCTGGGTCACTGGGGCTCCCTGTGGCTGCCCCTTCACTAGGCCTGTGTCTGCACTCCCTGCTTGTCCCTCGCTTTGCCTCTCCCCTGGTTCCCATTGCCCTGGGGGCTGATCGATGGCAGCCGCTGGTTATTGATTGGGGTGGGCGTCCAAGTGTGGCTGCCAGAGGCTGGTATTGATGGACAGAATTGGTACTGAGGCTGGGGGTGAAGTGACAGCTGGGGAGCCTCGGGCTGCAGGGAAAAGTGGGGCTCCCCCTCCCATACTGGGACACTGGAGTGGGGATCCTTAAAGCTGCAGACCCCATCAGGATGGGAGTGGGTTGTGGGTAGAGGACCTCCAAGAACAGAAGGGCAAGGCATAGCTCATATTGTCAATTACAGGTATTTACTGAGCACCTACTATGTGTTGCAGATACAGCAGTAAGTCGGCAAAAAATAGCGGGGGGCGGGGGTAGTTAGGACTCATTGAGAGAGCATGAGTTGACCTGGAGGGAAGGAAAGAACTTTCCCAGCAGCAGAAACAACAAATGCAAGGGCCCGGGGGCGGGGCAGGCCTGTGTCTGTGGCTCAGCCAGGAGGCCGGTGTGGCCAGGGAGTAGTGAGGAAGAAGGAGAGTGGGGTGGGGCACTGTGTTACACGTGTGTAATCCCAGCTGCTTGAGGGGGCTGAAACAGGAGGGATCCCAAGTTTGAGCCAGCCTGGGCAACTTGGTGAGACCCCCGCTTCAAAATAAATGAAATTAAAAAGGAGCAGGGATGTAGCTCAGAGGGAACGCACCTGCCTAGCTCGTGTGCAGGTTCTAGTTTCACACCCAAGCTCCTCCTGCCCCACCAACACACCCAAAGAAGAATGGGAAGGAAACAGAGCAGAGAGTGGGAATAGAGTTGCATGCTGGGGCCTGGACAGTCAGCCCGGGGACCTGCCCCAGTTCCAGGCTCCATCCTGGGTAGCCTCCACACAAGGTAGATTAAAGACCATGTATTTTTTTTAAATTTTTCTCCAAGAACATGATAGAGTTTCATAAAACTGTGTCTATGTCCCAGGCAGGTCACCTGCCTTGTCAGTGACTATGTCATAATGATCACATAATGATCACAATAACCCTATGAGTTGGGGAGACTCAGAGATGTGTAGCAACAAGTCCAGGTCACTAGCTAGGAAACCATCAAGCTACAACCCAAACTCAAGTCTGACTCCCAAATCTTTGCTATTGTTACCACTTTAACCATTTTTTTTTAAGTGTTCAATTCAGAAGTGATCTTTTCACCTTACAAAAACCGACTTGTATAACTTTATTTATTTATAGTTTGAGACAGGGTCTTGCTAAGTTGCTGAGGCTGGCCTCCAAACTTGCATCCTCCTGCCTCAGCTTCCAAGTTGCCGAGATTACAGGCATGTGCGACCACACCGGCTCACTGTCCACCTTTTAAACAGCAGCTCCCCTCCACCTAGCACCTAAAAACCTCTGCCTCTATTTTCTATGAGTTGACAACTTTATGATCATTATTATTGTTATTGATGCTGAGGGTTGAATTTGGTGAGCACATGCTCTACCCCTGAGCTATGCCCCCAGCTCTGAGTGTGGCAACTTTAAATGCCCTGTGTTGGCAACATCATAAGTATTTATCTTTTTATGACTTTATTTCATTTAGTATAATGTCTTTAAAGTCCATCCATGTAGTATGGTCAGAATTTCCTGCAGTTTTTTTTTTTTTTTTTTTTTTTTTTTTGGTACCAGGGATTGAACTCAGGGGCACTTGATTACCACTGAGCCACATCCCAGCCATTTTAATATTATTTATTTAGAGACAGGGTCTCACTGGGTTGCTGAGGGCCCTTGCTAAATTGCTGAGGCTGGCTTTGAACTCAAGATCCTCCTACCTCAACCTCCTGAGCTGCTGGGATTACAGGTGTGCACCATCGCACCTGGCTAGAATTTCCTTCTTTTTTAGATTGAATAATACCCTCTTGGATGTATACACCACATTTCCTTTATCCATCCATCCATTGCTGGGCACTTGGGTTGCTTCCTCTGCTTGGCTATTGTGAATAATGCCTCTGTGAACAGGGTGTGCAAATCTCTTCAAGATCCTGCTTTCAATTCTTTGTTAAATACCCAGAAGTGGGATTGCCTGATCATATGTTAATTAGAGTTTTAATTTTTTGAGAAATTTCCATAGCAGCGACACTATTTGACATTCCTACCAACTGTGCACAAGAATTCCAATTTCTCCTCATCCTTACTATAACACTTGCTATTTCTATTTTTTAAAAAAGTAGTAGCCATCTAATGGGTTGGGTAGATATCTCAGTAAATGTTCTTTTGGGATTTTTGTTTTGTTTTTGTTTTTAATTTTGGTGCTAGAGATTGAATCCTGGGTCTCTCTAGCACTAAGCTCTACCCCCTGGACCTTAATGGTGGTTTCAAGTCCAAGAATTTAAAAATTTCTCCCCTGATTTCTTCTATCACCCAACCATCATTCAAAAGTGTATATTCAATCTCCATGTGCTTGTATACTTTCTGTGGAGTTTTGTCATGTTGATTTCTAATTTCATTCCATTATGATATGATAGATGCAAGGAATTGTAGCAATTTTTTTTGTATTTGCTAAGAATTGCTTTGTGGCCTCAAACATGATCTATTTTGGAGAAAGTTTCCAAGAGTGGCTGAGAAGAATCATCGTGGTTTCAATTTTGCATTCCCCTGATTGATTGGTGGCAATGAGCATCATTTTTTCTTTTTCCTGTTTTTTTTTTGGTACTGGGGGGATTAAATATTCAGGAGCACTAACCATTGAGCAACATCCCAGCCCTATTTTGTATTTACTTAGAGTCTCACTTTTGCTGAGACTGGCCTTGAACTCAAGATCCTCCTGCCTCAAGCCTCCCAGAGCCACTGGGATTACAGGTGTGTGCCTCCACACCCACCTGGCAATGAGCATCTTGATGGTCATTTGTATATCATCTTTGAAAGAAGGTCCATCCAAGCCTTTTTGCCCACTCTTCAGTTCTGGTTATTATTTTTGAGTGACTAGGGACTTCTTATATTCCAGGTGTGAACCCCTTATCAGAAGCTTGCTGTGCCAATATTTTCTCCCATTCTGTAGGCTGCCTTTCGCCCTGTTGATGGTATCCCCTGATGCACAGAAGTGTTGGGTTGTGATGCAGTCCATTTATCTATTTTTGCTGTTACCTGTGCTTTTGGTGTCCTAGCAAGAAATCATTCCAAATCCATTCAAAACCATTGCCATTACCCCACTCCTCTACACTGTTAGTAATTCTGCCGACACATTTAGGAGCGTGAGGGGAAATGCGGGGGACACTGCAAAGTTTGAGATAAGGGTGTTTGGCCAGGAGAACAGAGGTTCCAGGTGGTGGTGCTAAGGGCAGAGATGGTGGTATTTCGAATATAGAATAGCTTTCATGGGATTGAGCAATGACCCAGAGGCAGAGATGGCACCAGGGGGTGGATGTCCCCTCTGCCTCTGCCTGGGTTTTGAAGATGCTATCTACGTGTCCCCCCCTCATTTTCTTATACGTTACACCCAGAAATCTCCCACATAGCTACCAGCCCAACCCATTATGGAGAAAAAATCAAATCTCATTAAATGCCATTGATTATCTTCCAAATTTGTGACAAGTATACTTTGAGGCTCCTCAGTATACTGCCTGCCCGCTGTCAGCCCCCCTCCCCCCCCCCACTGTCACTGCAGTGTCACTGGGGAAACAGCGCTGCTAGGGCTGGGTAGTGGTGTGGAGGGCCAGGGGCAGGGGGTCTGCTGGAGCTCCCAGCTCCCCTTGGCGCCTTGGTGGCAAGACCCTGGATGTGCCATGGATTTCTGGGGACTGAGTATTCCGTGTTCGGCTTTCCCCTTCCCACAGGACTTGGGCAGAGGCAGTGTATTCCTGTGGGTGTCTCTGTGTCAGTGCATGTGGGTATCCATGTCTGTCTCTGTGGGTGTGAAGGCAGGGGCTTGGCTTGCGGCTGGACTCTGCTGCTCTGCTGCCATGACTGAGCTGGCCTAGGGAAGGCGTGTGACTGGGGAGGAACCCAGGCTATGTTTCTCCCCCAGGGGCCAAAGACTGGGTAGTGCTCTTAAAGGGGCTCAGGCTTTCTTGGTCCCCTTCACATCACTCCTGGCCCTGTGTCATATTGGAAATGGGACAACAAGCATTAGATTTGGGGTTCTGAGGTCTGATGGAGAAGGTTCCAGTCCTGATGGAGAGAGGACAGGAATTCCTTCCCTGTGCCTAAGGACCTGAAGAGCCCAGAGAGAGAAGGCTGCAGAGGGGGCTGGCGTAGGGGGCTGTAGTGACTGCCTGGGTCATATTCCTGGGGTAGTGTCAAACATCAAGGTCAGCCTTAAGAGAGAAAAAAATCACAGACAGTGTCTCTTTGTGGAGGTGGGGAGTTTTGCTGCCTAGTTATAAGCTGAACCACTTGTCTCTAGACCCCTGCCTGGGCTGGAGGTCAGCTGTGGTGCTGAACTGGTCTCAGCCCCAGAACGCTGCTGAGATGCTCCACACCAAAGCTGGATATCTTGATGGAGCTTTCTATAAATTTGGGGTGTGGGCTGTGTCTCCAGGTCTGTGCTGTCAATGAAACCAAGTCTACCTCCTGCCCAGCCTGCACAGATATGTTATGCAAGTTCATGGATGTGTGTGTGCGTTCTCCCAGCTGCCTCTGCCCAAGAGCTGGAAGTGGCTCTCTGTTCCGGGGACAGGCCAGATTTATGGTACTGGGAGAAATATTTAGGCCTGAGACAGTTTGGTTGTGTTAATTATGGAAATCTAAAGATAATCTATATTTAATGCTGAATTTTGTCAAATTTGCTAAAGAATTAGGGGAGCGTGTGCAAACAGTGACACTTCAATGAAGAACAAGGTGCAATTAAACTCTGAAATTTACAGTGGAATAATTGGAGAGCATGACAAATATAGTTATCAGCAGCAACTAATTAGGGGTCTGCTCGAGGTTTCTGGGCTTGATTAATCTTGCCTGGGTGCTAATAAGTTATGTGGGGCTGAGGATACCCGTTTTTGCCTCCGGCTTTTTTCCCAACCTTTCTCCAGAGCATTTGGGGGTTGAGAATGTGACCCATTCAATTCTTCCTGTGGGACAGCTGGGCCTCAAGGGAAGAATGGGGGCTCTGCTGTTCCTGTGCTGAGACCCCTCTCCAGCTAAGGGTGGTGTGAATATCTTGAGCTGCTGCCACTGCTCGGGCATTTCTTGTTGGTTGGTAAGTTCTTCTTGATATCTCACCTTGAGACTTGTTGGGATTGGGGACTGAGATTTAGGGTCTAGCTGGGTTCTGTGGTCTCCCCACTTCATTCCCTGTGGGAAGCGGTCCATGCATCCCGCACACACCCTCTGTGGCCCGGGGTCTCCCTCCTGAGTCCTCCCAGACTCTGGGAATCTTCCTTGCTGCTGACTGTGGCAGCCTGAGATTCGGTGATGCAAGTTTAGACTGGAGCTGAGCTCATCGCCTGGCTGGAGTGTGGCCAGCACCCCGGGAACCGGCGCCAAACCCCACTGTGAGCATTCCCCTTCCTCACTCTGTCTTTCATTCCGTCCTGGAAACCTCTGTCAGACCTCCTGTCCTTGTCATCCTTCAAGAACCCTCCCAGAGAGGGGTCTCTGACCTGCTGTGGGGAGGGAGGAACCCCAAGAACTCTCCTCTCCACCACCTGCCTTGCCTCAGAGGTTCTCCTGACTGCTGGGGTTTCCCCAGGGTCCCCCAAGGCCAATCCCAAGACACCTTCATGCCACCTCCTGTTTTGCTCAATGCCATCTGCCGCAGGAGAGGGACTTTGGCAGCATTAGATGAAGTTGATGAATCTAAAATGGGAAGTTAGATGTACTGTGAACGTCTTTGATACTCAAGAGCTCTCACCACCGAAGCGTGTGCGAGTGTCTGTGTCACAGGAGGCTAGGACCCTGCTGTGGCCAGTCAAGAGAACTGCAGGGAAGGGGTGCAGGAGGAGGACAGGGCTTCCAGAATGCCTGCTGAGGTGTCTGGGTTAGAGTGGTCCTCCCACTGAGAGAGGTGGTGACTTCTTTGAGCCCTCAGTTCTCTTCCTGCTTTCAGGATGAAGAAGAACCTTGGAGTTTTGGGCTTTTTTTTTTTTTGTACTAGGGATTGAACCTCAGGCACCTCACCACTGACCACATCCCCAACCCTTTTTTACATTTTATTTAGAGACAGGGTCTTGCTAAGTTGCTTAGAGCCTCACTAGATTGCTAAGTCTGGTTTTGAACTTGCAATCCTCCTGCTTCAGCTCCTGGGCCACTGGAATTACAGGTGTGCACCATGGTGGCCGGCCTCTTGGGCTGTTCTTAACCATGTCGAGTCTTGGTTTCCTTCTTGTGGAACAGGGATGATTACTGCAGAGTTGCTGCCCCTTCACTCCCATCTGAGGCCACCATAGACCTCTAGGAAAGGGCTGGGAACTGAGAGGCCCTCACTAGGAGCCTCTCTCCCTCCTCTCCTGCTCCTGTCCAGCTCTCCAGTCCTACGCCTTTCAGGTGGCCTTGCATACCTTTTTAACAATGCTCAGGCCCTGGCAGGAAAGATGCTGTGGTTGGACCCAGAACTGGGAACTGCACCCACTGTTCTTCCTCTGCACACAGGCAGGGAAGCCATCTGCTTGAGCTGCTATGCAGAGGTGAGAAAGGGCCTCGTAAAGGTCTTCTCTGGGGCCAGAGTGCTGCTTTTGTTAGTGAATAACAACAGCTGGGAGTAGGTGGCTTCAAATCACCTCTACTTGACTATCTTTCTCAGTGGGCCCAAGTGTAAACCAGATCATGTCCTGTCCCTGCTCGGAAACCTTCAGCAGCTCCCCAGCGTCTCTAGGATGAAGTACAGCCTTCTTAGCCTCATGGTCAAAGTTGTCTGCAGTTGGCCCAACCTACCTCTCATTTCCCCTTGGACCTCTTGAAGTCCCTCAAATGATGTTCAAACTCCCGTAGCGTCCAAGAGCTCTTATTAGAGCTATTTCCATGACCTGAAATGCCTTCCCTCCTGCTCCCATCCCCGCATCCACCTTCCTGCCCAGTCTAATCCCCTCCCAAAACTTCCCTGATGCTCCTAGTTAATGTCACCTTCACCCCCATTTTGCTTCGACCTGGTTGCAGAGCGGTCCTTTGCACTGTCAGACTCTTCCACCAGAGGGCGGTAGACACCGCAGGCACAAGCAAAATGGACCCAGGATTGGCTGCAACCCTCCTTGGGCCTCCCATCTTTGCTTGTCCCCCCATACCCCACCTTTTTTTCTTTTTTTTTTTTTTGGTACCAGGGATAGAACCCGAGAGCGGGGGTGGGGGATGGCTCACCACTGAGCCACATCTCCCACCCTTTTTAATTTTTATTTTGAGACAAGGTGTCACTAATTTGCTTAGGTCCTCACTGAATCGCTGAGGCTATCCTTGAACTTGTGATTCTCCTGCTTCTGCCTCCCAAGTTGCTGGAATCCCAGGCACATGCCACCTTACTTGTCCTATCCCCTGGACTTTTAACCTGGTGTCCTCACTGCTGGACTTTGAGGTGAGAGGATTTGGGGTCAAGGTATGCTGTGTTCCATAAAGATGGGGGGACACACTGAGATTTGGCTGAAAAGGATGGAACTAGCTTCTGATGGTGCAGTGCAGTGAGCTTGCCAGTCATCTCTGAGGTCATTGGTGTCCGGGGCAGGGCTGAGCTGGCCCAGGCTGCTGATGGGAAGACTCATCTTGGTCGTGACTGTATCTCGCAGAGATGGGTGAGTCTCGGGTACAGAATGCAATGGGTGAGCTGAGCCTCAGAGCCAAGTGCTGAGGGTGCTGCAGCCTGGAACAGAGAGGACTTGAGCCCAGTCCTCTCTGACTTTCAGGTTGGTGTATTTTCCTCCATGTCAGTTATTCTGATCATTGGAGATCCTGGCCTAATCCTTCCCTGTCATGGTCTCATCTCCTGGCTTCAAGGCAACTGCAAATGGTACCTTAG
Organism: Sciurus vulgaris; assembly: GCF_902686455.1. Lineage (NCBI taxonomy): Eukaryota > Metazoa > Chordata > Mammalia > Rodentia > Sciuridae > Sciurus > Sciurus vulgaris. The sequence continues at coordinate 37,572,380 of NC_136463.1, forward strand.
ACCTCAGACCTCAGCTCCCAAATCTTCATGTGCTCTATGTATCTGTGGCCCTCTGCACCGCAGCTCTCTGTAAAATGGTCAGGAAATGCTTAGTCTCTTCTTGACAGGGTTATGGTGGGATGAAATGAGGTGATGGCTGCAGAGACCCCTCTACCTTAGGATGGGTGGACCCCTGTGAAACTGGGCCGGAACATTCCCTCAATGTTAGGAGCACTTGGTCTGCCTCTCGGAGGCTGGGAGGGAGAATACAAATGCCCATGGCTTTCACTCAGCCCTCTCTCGGGGAGGAAAAGCAATCTGGGGGTCTCCTTCTTCAGGAGCCTCCAGCCCTAGAAGCTGCTGGAAGTGATTGGGCTCCGTTGCCATGGCTACATGGGCCAGCTGCCTGCAGGGCCGATCCCATACCAGCCGCGTTGACCTCACTTAGGATGATTACCTTTCGGCAAATAAAATAATTGTGTTAATAAAGAGGCTGTTCGCCCCTCATCCCCCACCCCGCTTGGCCTGCTTCCCTTCCCCACCTGGGGCAAGAGCAGCATCTCCCAGCCTCTTACCACTGGCTGGTGGCATGCCGGACTCTTCAATAAGTTGTGGGCTGCCATCCTTCCTGGGTTTTACTCTTTGCCAGTTTTAACCATTGTCTACCCTCGCCATCTTGTCTTCGGCCTCCTCAGCTAAGCAAAGCCTTTGCTGAAGTTGTGCTGATGAGATGCTTCTCCTCATCTTGTCTTCCCTAGACATATTTTTGAACCCCAATTAGGCCTCCAAGCTATATCAAGCTGAATCTATTTATTGAGGATCCACTGTGTTTTACAATCTTATGAATGCCTTTGCAAATGTCCTCTATTCCCTGTACCAGTTGTGCCAAGCGGAAGCTTTAATACCATTTTTTTTTCAAGAGAGAAAACAGAAGATTCAAAAAATAAAAAGGGTTTTTTAACAGGATTAGAGACCTGGGCCTATCCAGCCTCTGCACTGCAGAATGGGCTGTCCTAGTAGACACATGCCTGCCGAGGCTTCAGTCCTAGACAGGAATTCCAGAGGGGAAGAAGTGGAAGGCTCCAAGTCAGGGGTGGAGTGGGAACATACCTATAGGAAATAGAAATGCCAGAGGTAGAGTGATCAGTGCTGAGAACAAGGGATCAAAGGTGATCCTGGTGAGGAGGACCAGACTGGCGGTTATTGAACCTCTCTGGTCAGTGGCTGAGCCTTTGCAGCCGAGAGAGCCACGTTCATCTCATGTGATGTCACCCCATTTTACAGATGGGGAAAGGAAGGCTTAGAAGTGAAATTTTTCAAGGTCGTACAACTGATGTGGAGTCAGGATTCAAACCAAGAGCTTTCTGCTGTCCCTGTCTGTGCTCAGGGCTCATCTGACTTCTTCAAGCTGCCTGGACGACCAAGGACAGAAGAAGAGAGGGAGAGAGAGGGGACAGGGCAGGAAGAGCAGGCTTTACACACAGAGGTGGGGTCTCTCTGGGGTTGGAGAATGACCGAGCTGCCTTCCTTATTTGAGGCACTCTAAGAGGAAGGCTTGCTGAAAGGGGTTACCCAAATTGTGGCCAATTTGGCAAGTTTACTTTTCACTAGTGAATCATGAAATAATGCAATGCGACTGGGCTATTTGAAAGGTCATTTTAAGCCTTACAAATAACTATTAAGTCAGGCCCCTGCTTGTGACAGAGCAAACCTTTCAAATTGTGAGGGAACTGTCCTCACTGGAGTCTGGGGTCGCTCTGTGACTGGAGAGTTAGTGTCACCCTGACATTATGTCAGAAGTCTAGACTTGAATGTCTTCATGAAGACGAGTCCCAGACTAGAAACCCCTCTATTGGACCCAGTCTTCAGTTAGAGGTCCTATCCCCTGGACAGAATGAACAGACATTGTCAGGCCAGGCAGGCAGCGGGGGTGTCCTCTAGGCACACTAGGTGGCGCTCAGGTATTGGTCAATCCTGGGGCTGCGCTGCGGCCACAGAGCAGGGTGGACCTGGCTTTGAAGGGAGCCTGGTTTCACTGGACCTGATACCCAGCGAAGGGCATCAGGAGGTCAGATGTCATGCTGGGGATCAGAGGCTGTGTACCTCCCACATGTGACTGGTGGTTACTTCTGGGGTTCCCAGTGGCTGGGGCTGAAACAGTAGCAGTGGGAGCGACAGGGAGACCACAGGGGAGGTAGAAGGGAGGGCACGTCTGCAGGGCTGCCAGAGCAGCCCCATCTGAGCGAGGGTATGGGAACTATCCTTTCGCTGACCACCAAGGGCCAGGCTTGTGAACCCAGGGTCCACCAGGAGGGGCGGTTGCCCATCTTACTTGCCCTTGGAGCCTGAGCAGAGAAGAGGCTCGGGGGTTATTTGTAACTTCTCAGCTATTATTAAAGGAAGTCTTGGTGAGAAGCCAGCTTTCCTCCAAGGACAGGACACGGGCATAGGACCCAAAGGCCTGGCTTTTCTGTCCTATTTAGCTGTGTCCTAGCCACATGATTTTGGCCAAGTTACTTAGAGCCCTGCTTCATTCTTAGTGAAGTGAGGATGAGGATATCAGGTTTCAGAGTAGTTGGGAGGCTTAAATAAGATCACGCACTGGAAGGTAACTCAGTATGCCAAACATGAGGCGTCCCTCCTGCTCAGTTTGTGACAGTGGCATCTCGCGTCTCTTCCTGCCTGCAGGCCCCGCAAATACTCAAATACTCTCTGCTATTGACTGATGAACGCCTAGGGGTGGAGGCAGCTGGGGCTGGCAGCTCTCCAAAAGGGGCCTCTGAAACCTCCCCCTGGGGGTCCCTCCCTGGGAGGACACTGCCTTACACTGTAGCATTTTTCCTATTTAGAAACACACATCTTGGAGTGGGGCCTGACCGCTCCAGCATCTGCCCTGCATCTCGTTCCTTGAAGGCCCCTCTCTGTGTCTGGGACTCTGGGATCTGGAGAGAAAGGACATCTCCAGCACCCCCTTGCTTAGTGGGGGGCTTAGTGGGCAGACTTGCCTCTTTTTCAGAAGTCTGTGGGCTTACTTCCTTCATCTAGGGCAGGTAGGGAAATGAGGCAAGGAGAAGCATGGGATGGCTACAGCTTTGAACCCTGAATGTGTCCCTGTAGGTCCATGTGTTAAAGGTTTGATCCCTAGAGTGGCTATTGGGAAGTGCTAGAACCTTTGAGAGGTGGGGCCTGGTGTAAGGTCTTTAGATCTTAGATTGGTGACGATCCCTCAAAAGGGATAGAGGAACCCTGGCCCCTTCCTCTCCCTCTCCCCACCCTCCCTGCCCCCCCTTGAGGTGAGCAGTTTGCTCCATCACTAACTCCCTGCCATTGCTATCTGGAAGCCCCACCAGAGCTCTAGAAGCAGTGGGTTCACCTGATCATGAACTAGAACCTCTAAAACTGTGAGCCAAAATAAACCCTCCCTCCTTCCTATCTCCCTTTGTCTCATTTTTCTTTCCTTTCCTTTCATTCCCGTCCCTTTCTCTCTCCTTCCTTCCTTCCTTCCTTCCTTCCTTCTTTTCTTTCTTTCTTTCTTCCTCCTTCCTTCCTTCCTTCCTTCCTTCCTTCCTTCCTTCCTTCCTTCCTTCCTTCCTTCCTTCCTTCCTTCCTTCCTTTCCTCCCTCCCTCTGTCTCCCTCCCTCTTTCTCTCTCTTCCTTCCTTCCTTCCTTCCTTCTTTTCTTTCTTTCTTTCTTTCTTTCTTTCTTTCTTTCTTTCTTTCTTTCTTTCTTTCTTTCTTTCTTTCTTTCTTTCTCTTTCTTTCTTTCTTCCTTCCTTCCTTCCTTCTTTTCTTCTTTCTTTCTTCCTTCCTTCCTTCTTTTCTTCTTTCTTTCTTTCTTTCTTTCTTTCTTTCTTTCTTTCTTTCTTTCTTTCTTTCTTTCTTTCTTTCAGGTTGGGATGTATCTTGGGCCTCACACATGTTAAAGAAGCATTCTACTACTGAGTTCCATCCCCAGCCCAACCTTTTCTCTTTTTAAGTTGATTCTTTCAGGCATTCATTATAGCAACAGAAAGCTGACAGACACAGGGACAAACCACAAATCTCTGAAGCTTGTTGGGAAAGGAAGTGGGGTGGTGGAGTGACTTCCCAGTTCCTTTGGATGACTCCTGTTATTCTGAACTCCCAAGGGAGAGGTCTCAAGTGACTGGCTGGAGAGGTGTGAGGAATCAGGAGAGAATTGGGCAGGAAAGGTCTGGGAGGGGGTAAGTTGAGGAGGAAGGCAGGGGGGCAGACTTATTCAGTTAACAAACATTCCACAAATGTTTAGCCAGCCCTTCACGTGGCCATGCCCCAGTCTGGGTGCTGGGATTCAGGGGGCTCAGGTAGACAAGACCACTCCCCCGCAGAAGATTCCACAGAGTCAGGCTGCTTGGGGAAGTGGCTTCCCAATTCTTCTACCATCTCTAAGTTTCTATTTTACCATCTGCCTGTGGGATTATCGTGAATGTTAGATACATGAGAGAAACTTAGCTGGGGGCCAGGCTTTTAATAATTGTGAATGTCTGTGGATTTTTCAGTATTATTGTTATCACTAGCTCTGGAGCATGTGACCTCGAGCAGATCTCTCACCTTCCCTGAACCTTGGGTTCCTCATCTGATAAATGGGTTCATAACATCTGCCCTGCACCCCTGATACCCTGTTGTGGGGTTCAATAATGCAAAAGGGACGGTTTTGTAAGCTGCAAACACAGAGGGGAAGAGCCAGTTGACATTGGGGAGCATGTGCCAGCGCAGAAGCTTCCAGCATTTGTGCTCCACCTTTCTTGCAGACGGCCTGGGCTCAGGTGAATGCCACCTGGATGTGCTGCACCCTGGCAGGTCACACAGAAGCCTCTTCCTGAAGCCCTGTGGGGCTGGGACTCAGATGCTGGTGGAGACCTGGAGATGAAGGCCAGGTCGAGGCCTTAAGGAAGTCAAGAAATAGAGCTTTCTTGGAGGCTGAGATTCCCACCCTTTCTCCCCGCCTGACTCTGGGCTGGGGGCTGAGCAGAGCTGTCTGTAGAGTTAGGGGGTCTCATTTCCCTTTGGGATACACTCTTCCTCACACTGCCTCCCAATTCCTCCCTCACCAGACCTCATTCCTGCTGCTAAATTACAGAACAACTCAGAGGGCATGTTTTTTGTTTATTTGTTTGTTTGTTTGCAGTACCAGTGATTGAACTCGGGGTGCTCTACCACTGAGCTACATCCTATACAAGATAAATTTTACTGTATATACTTACAGTACACACTTTGTTGTTAGGGGTACACATAGGTAGTAAAATGGTTCTTATGGTAAAGTAAATTAACACGTCTGTTGCCTCAGAGAGTTATGTTTTTGTTTTTGTGGCAAAAGCAGCTAGAAATTTACTCATTTAGCAGGAATCTCAAATTCAGTACAATTCTATTACCTATAACTGTCATGTTGCATATTAAATCTCTAGGTCTGCTTACCCTACATAATCTGCTACTTTGTATCCTCTGACCATTTTCTCCACTCATCCTGAGAACCACTGTTAGATTCTACCTCTATACTTGTATAGTTGACTTTTTTTTTTTTGGTGCTGGGGATTGAACCTAGGGGCATTCAGTCACTGAGCCACATCACCAAACTTTTTTATATTTTTTTATTTTGAGACAGGGTCTTGCTAAATTGCTTAGGGCCTCACTATGTTGCTGAGGCTGACCTTGAACTTGCAATCTTCCTGCGTCAGCCTCCCAAGTTGCTGGGATTACAGGTGTATGCTACTGCTTTTTTTTTTTTTTTTTAAGATTCTACATGTAAATGAGATAATGCAATATTTTGCTTATTTTATTATTATAATGTCCTCTGGTTCATCTATTTTGTGGCACAAGGTGGTATTTCCTTCTGTTTTAAAGCTGACTGTAAAACATTTTGTGTGCATGTGTGTGTGTGTGTACGTCCATATCCCAGTTTTTGTATCCATTTACTTGTGGCTGGGCACTTAGGTTGTCTCCATGTCTTGGCTATTGTGAATAAGGCTGCAGTGGACACTGGCATGCAGCTGTCTTTATAAGCCGATGACATCATTCCTCTGAGTCTATGCCCAGAAGAGGGATTCCTACCCCAGAGATTTCTTCTCTTCCTTTCTTTTTTATTTTTCTTTTTTACAGTTGTAGGGGTTAAACCCAGGGCCTTGCATGTGGTAGGCAAGTGCTCTATCACTGAGCTACATCCCAGCTCTTTTTATTTTTTATTTTGAAATGGGGTTCCACTAAATTGCTCAGGTTGACCTTGAATTTGTGATCCTTCGGCCTCACTCTCCCAAGGAGTTGGAATTACAGGTGTGTGCCCCAGGGGTTTCTGATGTGTGTACATCCTGGCTGCGATGTGGTGAGCAGAAGGTGCCTGCTCACCTCCATCAGTCTCTTTGGGATCTGGGTTCACTGATCCATCCCTCCCTGCCCACTCAACCAGCCAGCTGAGTGGGTTCAGCTTGGAACCAGGGCTGAAAAAGGAAGGACAGGGAGTGGATGGGTGGGGTCTCCCACTCGGGAGCACTAGGAGTGTGTGCATGGGTGCCATATATCCATTTCTCAGGAAAAGTGGTAGGTGGTAGTGGAATTTTTCCAAGTGGGGTAAGATGGGACGTTGACAGGACCTACTCTGTGGGTGGATATGCAGTCTCCATGGGTCATGGTGTCAGAACTGTGAATTCAAGCCTCATCTGTAGGGTCGATTAACTGGAACTCGGGCAATTTTGTGGCCTCCTAACTCCCCACTCCTACTGCTTTTCTCAGTTCATCGATTGATCCATCAGGTGAAAAGTGTCATGGGGGACGAGCCATGGGCAAAGGCCAGTCAGGAGGAAAGTGGGGGACACATATAGTGGCTGCTTTCCTGGAGCCAAGGGTGAGTGAGCTCAGACTGAAAGGGAGCTGTCCTGAATTGGGTAGGAGTGAACCCTAAATGGAATGCAGTGCTGTGGGGAGAGAGCAGGTAGGATTCATGAGGTGGACAGTTGCTCGATTTTTTTTTCCCTGAATCTCTGGATTTGCTTCTTTCCCTCACAGTGGCCGCCTCCTCCATCTTTCCCCTCCACAATGAGATGCTTAAAGAAGATAGGGATGGTAAACGTCCCCTCGAAAAGATTCCTTCCCTTCTTCTTCAGCTGGTCTTAACCCCATTCCCACTCCTCAGAGGGAAAAAAAAAATGTGGTGTTGGAGGAAGATGGAGGAGAGGCTGTGGTCCCACAGGGTCCTCAGGTAATGAGAAGGGACAGCCTTCCGTTGGCTGTTAGGGCCACCCACGTTTCATCCTTGGTCTGGAAGAGCAGATACACAAGGAGGATTCTGTTCCCGGCCAGAAATAGACCCGAAAGGGATTTACATTACACTGCGCACACAACCCTCTTTTTTCTTTGAGGGAGGACTGGGAGATGGTGGTGGGAGGGAGGGAGGAGGGGAGGAGAGAGGAGGGGGAAGGAAGAAAAGAGGAAGAAGGAGGAGTAAAGGAAGAGAAGCAGGGAGGGAAGGAGGGAGGGAGGAGGCGCAGGCAGCCTGCTGGTGAAGCAGGAGCTGCTTATTTTATTTTTCTTGTTTCTGGAGCAGACCTGCAGAGCCTGTCCCTGGCCCACCTCAGCAGGCAGGAGGTGACAACAGGAGCCACAAGAGGAGCTGGTGTGTGTCTCACCTGCTTCTGACTCTATGTCCTTCTGTCTCTGATTCTCTGCCATTCTTTCCCTCTTTCTCATCTCTTTCTAGAGAGACAAAGCCCAGCTGCCTCCTGGGCTCCACTCAGCTAACCAGAAGCTGTGCCGGTGAGGGTGACATTTCTTCTCTCTCATTTTAGACTGAGCTTGGGATTTCTCATGCCCAGTTACTGAGGTCTGGATTTGTTCCTCTCTGGGGGACTACAGTGGGTGGGGAACTGTTTCTCTCTCCCTCCAATTTTCCAGAGTCCAGCTGGCCTCAAAGGGCCACCAACTTACCTTCAATGGAGAATCTTTGACTTTCCAAAGTCCCTCCTTCCAAACCATTTCCTATCTTTTCTTTTCTTTTTTTGGGGGGGTGGGGGTGGGGGGGTCTTTATCATGAAATTTCACATACAAACTGCTGTAAAAAAAATTCAATCAATGCAAAAGGGTGGACAATTTCCCCTTTCACTCCAGACCCCCCACCACCCATCCTCTTGAGCCCACTTGCTGAATCTAATCTAATTTCTTTTAGATCTGGGTTAGTTTTCTATTGCTGCTATAACAAATTACTATAAATCTAAATAACACATGTTTATTATGTTATGTTTCTGGAACCCAGAGCCCTGACTGGATCTCACTGGGCTCTAACCGAGGTGTAGATAGACCTGTGTTCCTTCTGGAGGCTGGAGGGAAGATTCGGTTCCCTGGCCTTTTCCAGCTTCTAGGGACTGCCTGCTTCTCTCCTTCAAAGCCAGTAACAGTGGGTGGAGTCCCCCCCACAGCTCCTTATCCTGTCTTGTGCTTCCCTCTTCAAGTGTTAAGGACCTTTGTGGTTGCACTGGGTACACCCAGCTAATTCAACTTTGCTCCATTTTACAATCAACTGATTAGCAACCTTAATGTCCCTTTACCATGTAACACATGATCACAGATTCTGGGGACTAGGATATAAGTGGGGCCATTATCCTGCTACCACGATATCTTTCAAATAAATAATATTTATACACAGACTGACTCTCTTTCTCCCTTAACACACACAAATGTGAATACACTATACTTTTCTTTCTCTTCTTCTTCCTTTCCTTCCTCTCTCCTTTCTTTTCTTTTCCTTCCTTCTTCAAAAAAGGATCCAAAGAACTTAAATTTCTAAACATTTACTTTCCTCTCAGATTTTTTCTGGATTTTCCGTGCCTTCAGGGACATTTTACTTACTAAGTACCTGAAAGTACTGAGCACTAAGTACCAGTTTTCACATCTGTGGCCTGGTTTAGCCTTCCACACCTCTGGAACAAGGGTGTTGTTCTCTTTTTACAAATGAGACGACTGAGGCTCGTGGGTGGTTGAGCCCAGATCTGAAGCCAGTTCTTTCTCTGGCCTGAAGGTTTCTGGTGTTTCTGCCCTGCCTTTCAATTTCCTGCCTTCAGCTCGTGTGGATCCACACAGACACTTTCAGAGCAGAGCCCACTATCCTGTCGTTTTAATGGCCCCATGGCATTCCATCATGTGGATGGATCATCATTTTGTTTGGTCACTCCCTCATTGTGAAGTGTGTGAAAGGTATCTAATTTCTTGTTATAATAAATGTGACCGCCCTGAGTATTTTGTTCAAATGACTGTCATCATCTTCATCCTCGGTCTATTCCATGAGCAGGTTCAGGAATGGAACATGGCTCTGACTCCCAACGAGGGCTGGTGGTGGTCAGTATCTGTTATCTTGACCCAAAGCCTGACCAGTGTACAGATGGATGGCGGCCACCTCTTGTGGCTGATTTGGATTCTCCTCCAGCCAGAAGAGGTTACGGAGATTCCTTCAGGGGCTGGCACACTGATGCACTATAAATTCTGCGTGCACATGTGTGGCAAAGTTTGGATCTGTTTCCCTGACACACAGCATCTTCTCAACATTTCAGAGCCACTACCACCACTACAGAAACCAAGGGCTGAAATGACCCGTGCTATAAATTGCATCAAACATTAGCCAGGGGATTTAACAACAACCAAATGACCAGGAATATGGCTAGCTGGCTTGACACAGAACTGTTAATGCATTTCCCAAAACATGTAACATGTCTGGAGACTAAATGTGGTTGAATGGTATAAACATGCAGTTCAAGCTTTAGCTCTAGTCTTTGAACAAAGTAGGTAATTTGAGAAAAGGAATCAACTATAGGAAGGGACCTTTGTTTCCGGTCCAGTGGAAGGGAGCTTTGTGGTTCAGGTGGTGGGTGGAGTTGGAAACTTAGATGACCCTCCAGGAAGGTGGGGCTCTGATATACTAGTAAGGAAGGAAAGCACTGGTCACTATGGAGGGTTGAGGAAGGGGCAGATCCTGCTGATTCAGGGGGAGGTGAAGGCAGGGAGCAGTAAGGGACATGCCTGCGGTCAGAATTGGATTCCTGTGGAGTTCCAAGCATCTGAGCCAAGCTGCCTCCTGGTTTTGCAAAGCATGGATATTAATAAGGGTGATTAGTAATCATGACGTGTGAATAATAAGGGGATGGTTAATTGTCCTGGTTATGATGAACAGCAGTCATGGGAGAGGGTGGGGGAGTTGGGAACCCAACACACACACACACACACACACACACACACACACACACACACACACACGAAGTGTTCTTGGCTGCTGCTTATGAGATTGCAAAACTAGCAAGCTAGAAGACGATTGGTATTTTTTTAAAATAAAAAACTAATAAGGCAGCATTTTCTTCTTTTTTTAAAAAGGTAGAATTTTGGTTTGTGGATGCAGATCAGCAATAGAGCACTTGCTTTATTTAGGATTGGCAAGGCTGAGTTTGATCCCAGCTCTGAAAAAAAAAAAAAAGAAAATATTCGGGACTGATGGCGAATGCCTGTGGTCTTAAGCAACTGGGGAGAATAAGGCCGAAGGATGGCAAGTTTGAGGTGAGTCTGGGCAACTTAGACTCTATCTCAAAAAAATAAAATAAAATAAAATAAAATAAAAAGGACTGGAGAAGTAGCTCAGTGGTAGAGTGCCCCTGGGTTCAATTCCTAGTACTGCAAAATCAAACAAACAAAAATGCCCCAGAATTTTAGAATTCATTTCTAATTTCTTCTTATACACATGAAAGGACATATGTTCATAGGGAAAAAAATTGGAAAATGGAAATATATAGGAAAACAAAACCCACTATAAACATCCAAGTGTCCTAGGGAGATAGCTCAGTTGGTAGAGTGCTTGCCTGTCAAGCACAAGGCCCTGGGTTCAATCCCCAACACTGCAACAAAACAAAACAAAACAAAAACATCCAAGTGTAGATCCTTCTAGTTTTCTGTGCATACGTAAAAATATACACAAACTCTACTTCAAATAAGACATGATTAGTATTGTATTTTGTAGATATCTGATAATTTGTTCTTTGACTATTTTTTAAACTTACAAATGTGTTATGTGCACTTCCCCATTGTAGTAAATGGGTTTTGAAAATATGAACTTATTTATTTATTTTTTTTGCAATGCCGAGACCTTGCACATGCTAGGCAAGTGCTCTACCACTGAGCTATATCCCCAGCCCCTGAAAATAAGATTTTTTTAATGACAGGAACATTCCTTGGGGCAGTGGGGAGTCTGTTAAGAAGAAGTCTGTCTATTCATGCCTTCCCCAGTTGGAGAGGCTGGGGGTCTTCAGGAAGGGGATGGTGGGATGGGGTGGGACTGAGGGGATTGGGAATCAGGAAGCAGGACAAAGTGGGGCAGGATTGAGTCAGTCAGAGCTTGCTGCTGGAGGAAAGCATCTTCTGAAAACAGATATTTTGTTCCTCGTGTGTGGTTGAGGGTCGACAGCAGACAGATTCTCCTCTGGGCTCAACTAGGCCCAATGCCAGTGTCAGTACTCCGTCCTGGAGACATCCTTGAGCCTGTTTCCTCCTCCGCAGGTAGAAGACACAGCCTCTTCCCCTCACTACCTCCTGGAGGGCTGCCATCAGGGACTGCTACAGCCTACGTAGGAAGTGGAAAAATACTGACTCCCAGTCTCCTGTTCAGTGGGTTGCAGGAGAGGAGCCAAGAGACCCGGTTTTCCCATTGACCACCTGTGTGACCTGAGGAAAGTCCTGTCCTCTTATTGATCTTTACTTTCCTTGTGTGTCAGTTGCAGAGCTGCACTCAGCAATTGCAAAGCATCCGTAGAGCTTCCAGTTCTGAACTCCTCTGATAGGCCAAGCGGTGCCCAGTTAGGCTCCTTCCGGACACCCAGCTAGCACAGGGGTGCAACGGGAGGGGATCAATAGCGCTGCTGCTTCCCGGGCTCCGTTCTTAAAAGGTTACAAGTGGAGCACAAACCCTCTGTTCCGAAGTTGGGTCACTCTGGTGAGAACATCTGAATGGACAGAGATGAGAGATGGAGTGTTATTTCATCCTGCCTAGACACATGAAAGAAATCGCACAACAGGGAATGCTGGCTTTACCCCAAGGGCTTTCCCACCAGAACCAGGAAGCCCCAGCCTGCCTTGGACTGGCCTCTACTTCTGCACTGGTCTGCACCCACAACATCCCAATGGGAGGTGGGGTACCTGGGGTATCGGCACTTGCAAACCTGTCACTTTATTGGTATTCTCATGCGCGTTTTATTCATTCATTTATTCATCCCCTCACTAAGTGAGAAGTATCCATTATCTGCTTCATGATGAGCAGTCCTACCTTCCAGCTCTGTGACCATGGGCAAGGTGCTTCATCTTTCTGTCCTCAAGGTCCTCATCTATAAATTGGGGCTACTATAATGAAGCCGATTGCCTAGTATTAATGTGAGGAATAAAATGAAAGAGTAAACGTAGAGCGCTTCGAACAATTTTTGGAACATAGTACGTGCTCAATAACCATTAGCTATCTCATCATCATTCCACCTAGGTCTCCAGTCCTGTGCCAAGCGCTGTGGATGAAGAGATGACTCAGACACAGCCCCTGCTCTCAGGTTGTGCAAAATCAGCTGCAGTCAGCCCTCAGGACCGGGCAGTGGGCTCTGGAGCACAAAGAAGAGAATGCTTCCCTCTGTGGGAGCGGGTTTTCAGGGGCGTTCCCTCCACCCCAAGCCTGCTCCCAGTGGTGGCTCCCCCAAGATGTGCCCCTTCCCCAGACCACGTCCAGCATGCAGCTTTGTCCAGTCCTTAAAAAGCCAGGCCAGCCCCTCCCCCTCCTCTGCCATCACGGCTGCAGCAGCACGCAGGCTGCTTGGAGAGGTGACAAAAAATTAAAATTAAAGCTAAATTAAAAAGAAGATTCCCATTTCCTCTCCCCATCACACTTTCCACCTTAATTTTATCGCATCTTCCTTCTCGTTTTATTGACTTTTAGAAGCATTGCCACAAGATTTAGTGTGGAGCAGGAGGGGAGGCAATAAATGTGCTCCTCTTGTCTCCAATTAATTCTGCTGGGATGGGGCAGGTGGAGAAGGGGGTGGGGGCTCTCCCTGGGTGTGAATCCCTAGGAGGAGGGATGCTCCAAGACTGCACAGGTGGCGAAGATATCCCCAAGGTGGGGGTGATGGTGGTTTTTGGTTTTTGTCCCCACCCTGGACCAGTTTCCCGGTGATGGAGAGAGAGAGAAGCAGTCTCAATCACTAATCAGGCGAGAAAACAGAAAGCAGAATTTTCGCTCTCCCTAGTCTAGCTGTAGAAACAACTCCAGCACTCTCCCTTCCCCCAACTCCACCCCTATTTCCTGGGATGAAGATTCCCCACCTACCAAACAGATCTTTATTTAATTTTATTTTATTTCATGCTCTGTCGGTGCAAGGCATTTTTCCTTCTCCCCACCCCCTCCTTTCGTCCTCTATTTACTTTTTTTTTTGCTGCCCCCCCATCTCTAATATCATTTTCACCCACCCACAGCGACGCTGCGTGTTTGTAATTTTCTTCTGACCCTAATGGCTTCTGTTTCCCCTTAGTATTTAAGCGGAACAAGACAGAGGTAAGTGGCAAATAAACAGCGGTTCCTATTTATGCTGCCAATTTCGGTTGATGGTGGAGAGGCTGCCTTGAAATTAACTCTGCTGCTGTCTGATGCAGAGGAATGTTTGCCAGACTCCGGAGCAGGCAGCTCCCCACCGGCCTGTTATTTGCCCAGGTCTCCCAGGAGGAGTGGGTGGGGGGTGGGTGTGGAGAGCTGGCTGTTTTGTTTTAGTTTATTTTTTTTTTTTTTTTTTTTTTTTTAAACAGGCCCCTCCTCTCTTCTTGTTTTTCATCTCTATAGACCAGTGGTTCTCCAAGTGTGGTCCCCACCTGCAGCATTATCATCACCTGGGAACTAGTTAGAAATTTAAATTTTCCATTCACCTAGACCTACTGAATCAGAAACTCTGGGCACAGGATTCACAAATATGTGTTTTAAAAAAACAAACAAACTTGACTGAGGAATAATTTACTATAAACCACACCTGTTTAAAGTCTTGTATTCAATGACTCTTAGTGAATGTTACAAGTTCTCCAACCATTACCACAACCCAGTTGCAGAACATTTCTACCACCCCAATAAAATCCCTGCAGTCTGTTTACAGTTATCTCCTCCCAATCCCTAGCCCTAGGCACCCAACTAGGAATCTATTTTCTGTCTCTCTAGATTTGTCTTTTCTGGATGATCTTTTGAGTCTAGCTTCTTTTATTTAGCATAATGTCTTGTTTTATTTTGTTAACAACTTTATTGAGATATAACACACACACCATACAATTCACCCATTAAAAATGTACACCTCAATAGCTTTCAGAATATTTAGAGTTGTGCAATCATCATCACAATCAATTTTAGAACAATTTCATTATCTCAAAAAGAGAACCTATACCCTTTAGCTGGTATCTCTAACTTCCCCTATGTCTTACCCTAGGCAATCACCCATTTACCTTCTGCCCCTTGAAACTTGCCAATTCTGGCCATTTCATATAAATGAAGTCATACGGCATGCGGTCTTTTGTGACTCACCTCTAGCATATTTTCAAGGTTCATCTGTAACACTGAAATAATGTCTCAGTAATTGGGTACTTTGTATTGCTGAATAGTATTCCACAGTATGGATTTACCACCTTTTGTTTATACATTCACCATTTGGACATTTGGGTTGTTTACACTTTTGGGCTATGATGAATAAAGCTGCTATGAAGACTGTGTTCAAGTCTTAGCATGAACATAAAAAAATCCATATATTAAACTGATTATGCTAAGCTTGAGAGCTACTGTTCTATGCCTCTTCCTCCCCACCCCCCTTTCTTTCTTTCTTTCTTTTTTTTTTCTGGTACTAGGAATGGAAGCCAGGGGCGGTCCATCACTGAGTTGCATCCCCAGCCCTTTTTATTTTTTATTTTGAGGCAAGGTCTTGCTAAGTTGCACAGGATGACCTCATACTTCTGATCCTCCTGCCTCAGCCTCCTGAGTCACTGTGGGATTGCAGGTGTGCACCACAGTGACTCCCATCTCCCTTCTGAATCTTTCCTTCATTCTCCCATCTTCTCAAATCAAGTCCCTTCCATCCAGTCCCTTCCTTCCTTTCTCCTTTGAGCACACATTGTTGCAGCACTTACTGAGAGTGCCAGGTGCAGATCAGGTGGGGACACAGGGCAGGAGGACAGAATCCTGGTGCTTCCCATTCACTTCCATCTTCCAGATAGGCCTGCCTTCACTCCCACCTGTCACTCAGTGAAAACACCTCTGAGAGTACTTCTACCGGGCCCCAGGTGCTGTGGGAATCCACCCCTTTAACAGTCCCCAGGTAAAGCCAGAAGACCTGCAGGCTCAGTGGCTTTGGCCTCACACATCTTATTCTAAACCATTTGTTGGAGGGATTCCACGCGGTTCCTTGACCTCTGGGTGTTTCCTTTTCTCAGCTGGTAAAGTGGGTGAGATAGAGCTGACCTTCAGGAGAGCCTGGAGCCAACATTTTGCTCCCCTATTACTGCTCCCTACCCTCTAGCCCGTCCCTTTTTCCACTAAAGTGACTCCCTCTGTTGACCTGACGTCCCTCCTGCCTCTGCAGTCCACCTTGTCACCTGCCCCTCTCTTGTCCAGGCCTTCCTTCCCTCTCTGAAATCCACCGCCATTTCCTCCCCTCCTCTGCGCGTTCAGCACCGCGGTGATTGGGGCCTGCGCCACAGAGCGCTCCTCGTTCTCCTTCCCACCTTCCAGGAGTCCAGCCCGGCCTGGGGCGCCTTAGGCCGTGGGCTATGTACACAAATCTCTGAAACTGCAAGGTCTTTTGGAGCCACCTGGTCCAATAGGGCCTGGTGCAGGGCTGACCCATGCAGACCGCTCGCAGCCTGGGGTGAGAGCCTGTATGAAACTCTCTGCTGGTGTTTCAGGAGCCTCTGCTGTGTGCCCAGACCTCCTCCCCCAAAGCGACAGTGCCGGGCTCTCTCCGCCTAGTGTGAAGGTAGCCTGCGTTCAGCCTGCCAGACACAGTGTCCCTTGGGATGCTGCGCAGTATCGCTCGGTTTCCATCAGCGCCCTGGTTCTCCTCGTCCCTCTCCCTCTGGTGGGGTCGCCAGGATCGCTCCTTCCCCAGCCCCGCCTCCCCTCTCCCCTCGGGGCGACAGGGGTAGCGCTCTGCGCTCGCCGCCCGCCCGGTGTTAAAGCTCCTCATTAGCGTGTTTGTTTTTATTGGACGCACAATAACAGTAATGGGCGCTGGGTGCGCTAATTACAGCTATGAATATTCATACGCGGGGGCGCTCTCCGCGGGAGCACGCGCGGGGGAGGCGCGCGCCGGACTGGGAGCTGGTGGGGACAGAGCTGGCTTCCGAGCGAGGACGGAGCAGGGTGTCCCGGATCGCTGCTCCTACCCGCATTCTGCGGTACCTGGAGCCCACGCACCAACACCAGCTACAAACTTCCCTCCCCGCTGTTCCTTTCTTTTTCTTTTATTTTCCTTCATTTCCACTCGGCTGCTCCGCCAAGCATCTGGTGCGTGATTTGGAATCTAGCGACCCAGTGGCGCCGCGGCGCAGTGCGACCGCGGTACCATTTTCCGCTCCGCCTCGAGCTTACCGACTGCCTCCAGCTTGCTCTCAGTCTCTGTCTTGGCGATCTTTGTCCCTTTTTCTTTGTCTGCCCACCCACCGCTCTCCGCCGCGGGAATTTCATGTTACACAAACTCCTGGCGGGGACAACGGGGTTGGGTGCCCGTAAAGGGGAGCGTGTGCCTTGTGAATTAAGAGATTTAGTCACTTGTGGAATGACTTTATTTTATAGCGACTTCCTCCCCGACTGAGTGATGTTGCATGCATTGGTTGTATTTATAACTTAATAGCTTTTCTCAATTTTATTATACTTTTTATGATACTTGTGGCTTTATGGGACTTCATAATTTTTCTCAGATTCATTAAATTCAGCTGAGGGTGGAGCTAATGACAGGAGCAGGTACCGCATTCCAGGATGTTGAGGTGAGCAGATGGGGGCCACCTTCCCCAACTCTGCGCAGGCAGGCATTAGGCCTTTCTCCAGTGGTGCAGATGCTGGGCCTCTGAGGTGATCATGGCTTAGTTTTCTCATCTGGGCCATGGAATTCCAGAGATCCTGCCTGAGAGATTCCTGTTTCCCAGATGAAGACTGATCCAGTCATCACTCATCCCAGCTCCCCACATTGGTCATAGACTGAGTCTGATCTAGGCTTGTCCTGAACTCCCTCCCTGCCTTCCTCTCTCATTCTTTCCAACACCAATTCCTAGAATCAGAAACACCTCCAGACTTCCTAGTCCAACCTCCTCACTTTACAGATGGGGAAACTGAGACTCAGAGACACCCTTGGAGAATCTAGGACAGGCAGATTCAATTCTCTTTGCCTCTGGTCCAGGCCTCTTTTCAAACTTTCTGTTGACTCCCAGCAATTAACTTCCTATCCATTAGCTTGGGGCACATAGCAAGAATCTGTCTCAAAAAAGGAGGCCAAAAAGAGGAGGAGGAGGAGGAGAAGAAACTCCAAACAGTTGCAAAAGTATTTGGCTGACATTCCACAGGTTAACAGTTTTATCTCACAAAAGACAATGCATGTAATTGTGCTGCTCACAAAATCACTTCCAGGCTTCCAACAATGACAACCATATGATATTCTCCTCGAGAGCAGGCCTTCTGTCCCAGTTGTGTTCTCTGCTGCAGTTCTGCATCTGGAGTGGTACTGGGGTGCAGTAGGGCTCCCTGGTTTTTGCTGCTTCTGTGAGAGTCGATGGAGTACTGCAGGTAGTGGGGTCCTCAGAGTCCAGCTGCAACTTGGAGGGGAAACCCCTTCTTCAACCCTGTTGGGGTGTTAGCAAATCTCTTTTGTATATCATGACAAAAGGGTAAATTGGGCCTTCGGTGGTTGTGAAGTCAGAGTGCTGTGGTCAGCCTGCTGTCCCCCTTTCCTTGTCCCATGCCATCTTGGTGTGCCAGGCTAACTCTCTCGCCAGCCCTTCTCAGGACTTGCCTCCTCAGGAAAACTTCCTGGGCTAACTTTGCCCACTCTGTAACCCCCTGGTCCTGTGGGTAAGTCTCAATCAGAGTTCAGTTCCAGGGCCCTTGGGCTCTGGACCCTGGTGGGGAGGGCCCTGGAATTCTTGCAAGGGGGTCTTCTGACCCTGAGGTGTGTCTAACTACTTGGAGACTAACAGAGACTGCCTTGCTGATGTCTGTATTTTTTGTGTCCCCCCTTCCCCAGACTATGATAATGAGTAAAATTAAAATTTCCTTTAAAAGCGTTTCTGAGCAGTGGTTGGTGTACACCTGGAATTCCAGTGACTTTGGAGGAGGAGGCAGGAGGATCACAAGTTTGAGACCCTGGCATTGTGGTGATGGTGTGGCGTGGGAGCAGGGCTCAGAAAGCACATTGTCTCTGTGATCAGCTGGCAGGAGGAAGCTCTTGAAGGTGGTGGTTAGGAGTGTTCTGCCTGTTAGACCATCATCTTGAACCAAATCGTAGACTCTTTAAGTCTCGGTTTCCTCACCTGAAAATGGATCAAATAAAACCAGCTCCCTAAAGTGGGTGGTGATGACCTGGAAAAAACTTATGAGGTGCCAAATCAGTTATCATGGGCCTTTTACAAGTCTGTTGGGTAAAACATGAGACATACACCACCCACCCACCCATCCCCAGCAAATAAGATGACCCTTTGGATCCTACCTTGCTCTGTTCCCTGGCCTTAGAGAGGGCTGTGCCCAAGCTCACTGAGCTTGAAGCCTCCATTACCGACCTCAAACACAGATGCATTTGTAATTTTTATTGTTATATCTTTTAATTTTATTTTGCTCTCCCCGCTGTCTTGAGCAGGGGAGATAGGGAGCTGGTATTTATGGCTGCTCCCGCGACCTACCTCTTGGAATGTATGTATCAGTTAATTTAATCTCCACTGGTTTTATTTAACTGTTTTCCCTGATTCACTCTCTTCACTTCATCCACA
Organism: Sciurus vulgaris; assembly: GCF_902686455.1. NCBI lineage: Eukaryota > Metazoa > Chordata > Mammalia > Rodentia > Sciuridae > Sciurus > Sciurus vulgaris. Next base: position 37,591,366 of record NC_136463.1, read on the forward strand.
ACCCTCCCTCCTCCACTGCTCCCCATCCTGGTCCCCTCCCCTCTGGTCCCAACCTCTTCCTCCTGCCTCTCCCTTCTTGGTTGCCCACTCCTGCCTAGCCTCTGCCCTGGGCCTTTCCCATTCCTGGGTTCTGGGAGGATGAAGCTGCCTCTTGTATGGTTGCTACAGTATTTTCCTGCCTTCGCTCTCTCTGCCCTGTTGCCTGATTGACATTTACAAATTACCCAGCTGAAAGTGTTCAATCCCTGACCCGCCTGTTTCTGTTCAGCAATGAGTGAGATTTGCAAGCATTTTGTCATATAATTACTGCAAATCCCTTGAAAATTTCCACAACAAGGCCAGATGAATGGTAATTTGGGGGCCTCCAGCCCCCAGTTGCCTTGCCAGATGAAATCTGAGGCCAGAAATGCAAACCAGCCCCCAAGTCCTTCGTCTTTATTTATTTATTTATTTGGGGGGGGGGGGGGCGCGCGGGGGGGGGGTTGCATGCCAGGAGGGCTCATTGGTCGTTTTGTCTATTTCCCCTTGAGATTTCTGGGAAAAAACTTGAACAGTGTAGACACATGCCTCTCCACCCCCTCCTCGTGTGCATGCTGTAAAATATTTGGATTGGGAGATTTATTTGCTTTACACGAGTGTATTTGTGCTGATTTTATTGTATTGACTGGGCGCATTTTTTCTGCGTTCTACTACAGTTTTATTGTGTGCCAGTCATGGGCATACATCACCCACATTGTTTTCTGCAAAAATTACGCCCCGTTTCACTGTGTCTTGATAGGACTCGCTGCATTAGTACCTAAGTGCAGAGATGTGCCACTGCTGCCCACCTGCCTGGGGACACCCATCCGGGTAGCACCAAGCACTCTGGGCTGCAGACATGGGTACCTGGGTTTCTGAGGCTGCTCGTGTGGCCCCTACTGTCTGGCATATCTGGCTTATAGACATGATGGAGCTGTTGATTGGATTTGGCCATGGGGTAAAGGTCAGTGCTGGTGGGGCTGAGGGTGATGGGGGCCACATCTGAGCAGTAGGCTGAAGGAGGGATGGTGCCCCTAAAGAGAGGGACCCTGCTATGTGTCTGCTTCTTGCCAGCATTTACAGAAGTTCCTACCCACAATCTAGATTCATCCCTAGAGGGGCTCATAGGCCTTTCAGGGTCTCTCCTGGGAACTGATGGGCATGATGGGCCCAGGAATTCCATTCTTAGCATGGGGAGAGATTTGGCTGGTATCTTATGGCCTGGTTGTTCTCCTTTTCACAGATGGGGAACTAGTGGAATGGAGAGACTTGGCCACTTACCCTGGGTCACAGAGCTAGTGCTTGGAGCCCATGTCTGCCTGATGCTGGAGTCTTCCCTCAGGAAGAAGGGAGAAAGGAGACATGTGCTGGGAATGGGGATTTAAGGCAGAAGAGTTTAAAGCTGGAAAAGGTCAGAGAAAACATCTAATGCTTTGACCTGTAAGATGGGGAAACTGAGTCCCTGAGGGGTCAGTAACTTGCCCAAAGCCATGCAGACTGTTGATGGTCAGGTGGAGTAGACTTCTTTTCTTTCTTTTCCAGGGTTCTGGGTACTCTTTGACCTGCCTGGTCACTCCGTGTCATGTTTCTGTGCGTGTGTGTGAGTGGGAGGGGTGAGTGTGTTCATGTCAGGTGGGATAGATTGTAGGAGTGTGTGGTGGCCCTATTTGGGGGGTGAAATAGGTTATCTGCAGTAGGCCCAGGGACCCTGCTTTGCCCCACGGGGATGTTGGACTTGGTCAGTGGTCCCTTATTCCAGTTCCCTTGCCTGGTGGTTCCCAAAGCTGCCACCACTGTGACGATGTTTTGAGTATGTGTGTGGAGGTGGGGCTCACAGATAGATTTGGGCTTGACCTGTTCCCAGGACTTCCAAAGTCACCTACCCATTTGTACCCATTTACCAAGTATGTGGGAAACACAGTGGACTGATTTCAACATCTCGGGCTCTCCATACCAATTTTTGTGTGTGTGTGCATGTGGTGCTGAGGACTTGAACCCAGGGCCTTGCTCATGCTAGGCAAGCACTCTACCTTTGAGCTACATCCCCAGCCCTTTCTTAAAATTTTATTTTGAGACACAGTCTTTCCAAATTGATAAGGCTGGCCTCCAACTTGCAATTCTCCTGCCTCAGCCTCCCTCCCGAGTGGTTGAGATTACAGGCAGGCGCCACCATGCCCGTCTTTCAATACCACTTTTTAAAAAGAGACCAAACCCTATATAATTAAATTAAAAGAAAATGTGTCTTATAATAAACTGTAATTCCTCATGATGAAGTCCCATTTTTGAGGTGAGGTTGCAAAATCATATCTAGAAATGTTTTCCTTTGGGTATTAACAATCTTTTCCAGGTAATTCTCTCATTAGATCAGGAGATTTTAAGAGAAGGAGTTGGGGAGGTCTTGCCTCCTGCCTCAATTGCACCATCTCCAGGGGGATGCTCTGGGAGGAAGCTGGTGGTGGCAGAGGTCAAGCATGTTTGAGGGTGGGGTCTGCCCCCTGCAACCGGGGGACAGACCTGGGAGATTCTGTGACAGGGACCCCTGCAGACATGGCCAGGGAGGCCTTTGCTTCTTAACTGAGCCTATAATAGTGGCAACACCCTGCCCTTCTGCACACGTGCCCATATGTGACCCAGCCCACGTACGTGGACATGCTCACGCCCCCAAACATCACAAACACATAGGCTGACAAAGCGCCACATTTAGACATCAACTTGCTTGGGTGTACTAATGTGTGCAGGTACACAGTGGCGCTGCTCACACCCACGGGTGCTGCAGACTGCTTTCAAATATGTCTGGATAATTTTTCCCTCAAGTTGAAGTCAGCCTGTGGCTTCAGAGTCAAGAGACCAGGTCCCAGCCTTCTCCTCCCAGCTGTGGCTGTGACCAAGGCAATGCCTCTCCCTACCCAGGCTCCAGCTCTCTGTGCTTCCTGCTTTCTCAAGGAGTCTCAGAAGGAGGCACAAGGGGATCTCCCTCCTTCCTGACGTCTGGCCTCTCTTGTCTCTCAGCTCTCAAGGTGCCCGCACTTTCTCTGACCTCTTTTGGTCCCAGAGACCTTTGTTCACAATGCCAAGAGCCCCATCAAGTCCCTGGGAGAAGACAGTGCAGGTCACAAACATGGGAAGGTAGGTAGCCGCTGAACAGGCCAAAGCTCTTCCCTCTTCTCCACAGTGGCCTAGGGCCTGATTAGATAAGCCAGAAATTTGGGCCTGTCTGGGAAGCTGTAGAGGGTCTCCCATGTGTCCCTGAATCCTGAATGCCCCATCCCTGCACACCTCCAGCCAACCTAGAGCAGTCACAGAGGGGCCGCCCCAGGGAGAAGCAGGAAAGAGAACAGAGTCTGGGAGGAGTTGGGGTCTCCAGGGAATGCTGGGTTCTTAACCCTAAGATCATCTGTGCCTCCTTTCAGTGAAGCTCTTGACTCAGTTTTCCTGACAAGGCAGAAATGGAAGTGTAAAACTAAGTCTCCAGCCCTGATTGTTTTGGTGTCCTAGATGGATTTCCAAAGCTTCTCATTCCTCACTTCTCCTAAAATTAACACCCTCAATGGTGGGGGGGGCAGGGTGGTAACCAGGGGCAACCCTCCCCACTCTGCCTCATCCTGAGTTAATGTCGCTGAAGAGCTCTCCAGGGCCAGAGCCTCACCCACGCAATTATCCCTGGAGGTAATGGGCTTGGAGAGCTCGGGTGGGGGTTGGATGGGCTGGGCACCGGGGGTTGCAGGAAGCTGGGAGCCAGGGATTTTTGAGGCTGGGGGAGGAGAGGCAGCATGCCCTCTGTGGGAAGCAGGCAGGGACAGGATGTGGGTGCTGGGCAGGTGTGGGTCTCGGCCAGCTGCCAACCCCTCATCCACCCAGCCCATGCGTGCTTTTCCTGGAGTGACACTGATGAGGGCTGGGGTGGGGGGTGGTGACAGGAGGAAGGGACTCTGTGTGGATTTTCCTAGCTGGAAGCCTGACTTTCGCGAATTGGTTGGGAGGACTGGGTTGGCCTTCTATTGTCTGGTTTGAAACCCAGTATGTGTGCGGGCATGTGAAGGATTTTCTAGCCTGGGGACAAGCAGGCCCAAACCAGGCACCTGCTTTGTGGGTTCTGCTTTTCCTCTTCAACCTTCAGCTCTTCCCTTGAAGGAAGGGTGTGGACGAGGAGAGGTGTGGTGTGGGGCTCTACCTTCCCAGACCCGCAAGGGAAGTGGCCACGTCAGGCCCATGAAGCTTTTCCACACAGAGGTTACTGTGTGTGTGTGACCAGCAACCACAGTGGGCCACTGAGGAGATGGGGGTTCCACTGGGTGGGCTTCCAGGGGGCGAGGGGCTGCTCTTTGAGAACAGAGCTGGCATCTGGGCACAGGATCCCAGATCAGCAGCAGGCTTGGGGAGCAGGTCCAATGGCTAGGTCTGTGTCATCAGTGCCAGGATGCTCTGCCTCCCGCCAACCCATCCCAGTTCCAGCACAAATTTGCATTTAAATAGAGATTTTTTTTTTTTTTTTTTTTTTTTAATGAGAAGGACCCAAGGGAGCCCCCAGACTATTAAGTTTTCTTCTGGGGGCTGTGCAGAGCCTTCTTCATTTGCCCCTCCACCCAGCCCTCCACCCCGCCTCCCTCAACTGTCATATTATTCTGTGGTCATATATTCTGAGGACCAGATGAGGCCTCGGCTCTGACAATCAGAGGGCACTTGTGGGGACAATGGGGCTAGCGCTCCTGAGAGGACAGAGAGTGCAAAGTCCTCAACCCCAATACTCTTACCTCTTTGTCTGCTTGTGGCCCCAGCACCCCACTCTCAATGCCCTGAATTTCTCCCTGCTAGGTCGGGACTGGCAGTCTTGTGGCTGACTCTGGGTTGCAGGGGATAGTGCGGAAACCATGTCACTGTCATATTGGGAAAAGGGTGTTCATGAGGCAGTTTCAGCCCTGGTTCTACCATTCCTAGGTTGTGGAGACTTAGGCAAGTTACTCAACCTCTCTGAGCCTCATTTGTGGAATCTTCCTCCTGGGTGGTGTGAGGCTGAATGAGACGATGAGGTTCATTGTTTAGCACAGTGCCTCGCACCCGGTGCCCTCGATGGTCAGATTGAAGGGCTGGACAGAGTGATTTCAAGGGAAGCATCGGATGCCGTAGTGAAAAGAGTAGGATTTGAAGTCGAGATCCAGGGGCAGCCTTTGAAGCCCTGGTGACAAGCCGGACACTCTCCTCTGCTGCTTGAACTTTCCTCATCTGTCAGTTGGAGATTCTGAGTTAAAACTCACATGGAAGTGTTTCTGTGACCATCAAGTGTGACGGCGGGGGTCAGGGTCCCCAGCATATAATCAATGCTCCTTGTCATCTTTGTTCCCGCTTCTTCTTCCACAGGGCCAACAGGCCAGGAAGTGTTCCAGGAGCTGGAGAACCTGGGGGTACTGGGGAGCAGAGTGCCCTAGCTAAGAAAGCCAGGCGTGGACCCTGTGCTTCCTCCTCCTGGCAGCCCCTGATGGATGATGACATGGCTTTGTGCTGTGTGTTGGGGGTCATGGGAGACAAGGGTGTCAGCACACCCCTGGCTGATGGCTGAGGAGCCCGGGATGGAAATTGAAGGAGAAAAGGTCAGCTCAAGGGTCCCCCAGGCCTGCCTCTCCCCAGCTCCTCGTCACTGGTTCTGGAAGGAGGGAATGAGATGTGACAGGTCCCTGGGCCACCAGGTGGGCTGGGATGGGAGACAGGATGGGCTCTGGAGGGACATGTGAGTGGAATGTGTGCAGCGAGAGGGACAAAGAGACACAGTGAACACACGCGTATCTGTGAGTTCAAGTCCACACCCTCCCACCCCTGTGCTGGCACAGTCCTGGCTTTTCAACTGGCACAGTGACAGTGACAAGTTATTTGATTAGAAAAAGTCTTTGTGGTTTGACCCTCCTCTGCCTCCCTCTTGGGCTCTCCTCCTCCTCTTCTTCCTCCTTCCTCTCCTTTCTTGCCCTATTTCCCTCCCTTTCCCTCCCCCTCTTCTCCTTTGTCTCAGTTTCTGCTTCCTCTCTTTCTTTTCCTGCTTTTTATTTTCAAGGAAATAATGCTTTATAGACATAGTTTAAGAGCTCTGCCCCTGAGCCTGGTTGGTTCCTAAGGTACCTATGAGAAATGGGAAAAGGTGACCTGAAAAGACCCAGCCCTGTGGGACAGGATGTGGCTGGCTGATGGTGCTTTCTGTGAACAGTAAATGGCATCCTTCTTCCTGCTGGGCGCAGCTGTATATCAGGGCATGGTGTGGCCAGGGGAGTTGGACTTTAGTCTCCTCTTGCTCCCTTGTGCAGTGAACAACCTGCATGTCCACATAGGGCTGTCCCTACCCCAACTCCTTTCCTCCTTCCCACTTCTATCCTTCACATCCACATTTTTATATCCATACTACCCACCTTCTCAGCTTCATTTTGGATTCCTTCCTCTTCTTTCTCCTGATTCTCTTCTAGTGCTCTCTGCATGCCTGTGCGCATCTCTACGTAGCAATCATCGTGTGTGTATGTCATTATCTCTACAGGGGATGTGTGTTTTTCTGTCTTTCTCTAACGGCTTGGCACATAATCAGAGCTCAAAATCGTGTGACTGTGTGGAGTGAGTCTATGGTGTGCCTCTCCATGTGTCTTAGCTCTCTGGGGCTCCCCATCCATTCCCTCACCTGGGCTGAGAGGACACGGGGAATTAGAAGGGAACCCCACAAGGCTGAGGCCCTGAACCTCCAACCCCCTCTCAGTCTCTTCCCTATGATACCCAAACATCCACCAAGCTCCTGAAAAGGGCAAATTGAGGGTCACTCTTGTCCTGCCCTGTCCTGCTTGCCTGTGGGGGAGAAATTTGTCCCCTCCCCCTTCCTCCCCAGGCTCCCTCAGGCCTCCAAATACAGAGCTGGCAGGGCCAAGATGGGGAGGGGGCAGCTGGGAGGAGGCCAGGGAGCCTGGGGAAGCTGGGCAGGGGCTGGCGGCCCCTGGGACCCCTTTCCACAAGGACAGAGGCGGCACCAGCTGCTCCACAGAAGAAATATTCCCCAAAGTCAGAGTGGTCGTCTCGTATTTTAAGTGGCCCTTATTTATCACAGTCCTCCTGGGCTCCCTTTTGCAGCAAATGATGATAAAAGACAGCAATGAGGGGGGCGCAGGGGGGCTGGCCCTGCGGCTGCCGGAGGTAGCGGCACCAGGGGAGGCGCACACGGCAGCGCATGCACACAATGATATGCGGACGCAGTCATAAACAGGGAGCCACGGTACCATGCATGCCGGTGCCTCCCCGGTCTCTCTCACACACACAGCGTGACATGTCCACATGCAGATTCAACCACGATAGTGACATGTTCCCCAACTCTGACCACAAACACATTTGCCCAGAGACACACCCTCACTCAGACGTATATAACGACACACAGGTATAATGATAGACCCTCAGCAGCACACACACGGGTGACATCCATGTACAATCCCCAAAATGAGCAGGCCTCGCACTCTCCTGCTGCAGATGACATCCCCCAACGCCTGAAGTGCTGAAGTGTGCTCCACCTTCAGGGCAACTCTTCTGTGGCCTCTGCCTGTGCTCTTAGGTCACTCCGTGTGGTGGTCGGCAGGTATGTGTGCACTGGGCCCCATAAATACTCATCAAACACATGGACTTGCAATGCACTCACCCCAACTGAAAAAGATGAGCAGCGAGCCTTACCTCACACCATACACAGAAATGGAGGCAAACCAGATCCCAGGCCTATAACTAAGATGTAAAACAATGGAACTTTTGGAAGAAAAGGAAGAGCTCTGGATCCTGAGGTAGGCAATGATATCTTAGGTAGAACACAGACACAGCTGGAATTACAGAGCATTAAACATTGACTCTGAAGTTGAAAACCTCTCTTTGCTTCCTTCTTTATTATATAACTGGCCACGTTAACCTTGGGTAAGTTACTTGCTTTCTCTGAGCTCAGATGCCTTATTGTACAATGAATGTATAATTCTATCTACCTCTCCAGATGCTGGTAAAGTCCAGGGGACTAATGTATGTGAAATACCCTTTAAAAACTGTGATGCACTGTATGAAGACTAAATAGAAAAAAAAAAATCATTCATTTTTGTGTTGTAATTAATGCACACATAACATATTACACACATACTTACAGGCACACCTCTAAGCAGTGGTCCATAACCATACACCTCCCTGCCTTCTCATTCAGGGAAGCTGGGGGTGTGGACCTCCCCCTCTCCAGGGAAGCCTCCCCCAATCCTAATCCCACATCGACTTTCACATCAGCTGCCCAGTTGCCAATCAACCTCCCTCCCCAGCCTCAGCCCATTAGTACAGCTCCCTGGGGGAATCTATTTTTTAAAGGTTATTAGCAGATTATTGGTTCTTTATCAACCTCAGGCCCCAATCTCCAATCTCCCAATGAAGCCATTGTCGCCTAATAAGATGCACTTGATAATCTTGGCATGAAGGTGGCGGAGGGCCTGGTGGGGGTGGGGCAGCTGGAAGGAGGGAAGGGTTAACGGCACCACCCCAGCCCCCACCCCCTTGGTCCTCAAATAGCTGAACTACTGTATGTTGTAGTTTTCAACTGCAAATCATCTTTAATAGCAGACATCACGGGACGGCTCATTACATTAAGCTATTTTTCATGCTATCTCCTGTAATATCCTCTAATCCAATGCGTTTCAAATCACCTCGGGCTAAAATAAGAGACATAGCGATGTAATAGCCTAGTGTATTAGTGGGTTAATTGCCCTGTTGTACTCTTTCTAGTAGCTATCTCTGGAATGACTTCTATATTAATTGTAAATTGCTTAATACATTTAACTCCTTGCCACCGCCCATCCCCTAACGAAGGAGGCCACTACCCAGTTGCTTGATGGGAGTGTGTGTGTGTGTGTGTGTGCGCGTGTGTGTTTTGTGGGCTCTCCTTTCCAAATCCGGTTGCCCTCTGTCAACCCAAGCTGGAAGAGTAGGCTTGGAGTACACTTCTCAATCTCAGGAGAGGAGGGGAACAAGATCTGAATTTATTGAACAACTACTATATACCAGGCTCTAGGCTAGGCCTTTTTACTAAATCTCATTGGAGCCTCACAAGGTCCTGAGTAGTCTCCCTAGAAGTCATGTGACTTGTCCAGGGTCTCAAAGTTATGACATGAGAAAGCTGGTGTTATGTTCAGACCCAAGGGCTTCTAGAACCATAGTGGCTGCGGGGGCAGGACCCTGGAGCTGTGAACTCTTGGTGAGGTGTGGTCCACCAGGGTCCTGAGGAGTTCCTGTTCTGGGTGTGAGAGACTAGCTCTTGGCCTTGGGGAGTCCCCAGTTTGATGGGATTTAGGTTCTGTACTGGGGGAGCTCCCAGTATGAGGAGGGAGCCCCAAGCTCTACTCTGGTGCCCCAGTCTGATGGGAGGAATTTAACGTAGGCCCCAAGGGATGAGGAAAACATAGTTTCTGTCCTGGGGAACCCTCAGTCAGATGCAGGAGAATGTAGAAATAAGGTATAAATGAATGAGATGCATACCCAAGCTAAAGGTTGCTGGTTGAGGGCGGAGCTCAGAGTCAGGCCTGCCTAGTGCCTCAGGACCAGGTTGAAGCCTGGGGCTTCCTCCAGGGCCTCCTTCCCTAAGGGCTCCCATGTCAGCAGGAAGGAGCACCCCAGGCCAGGGCGGGACTGAGGCCTCCTCCTGGCCATGGCTCTGGTTCTCAGTGAGAGCAGCTCCCCATCCTGTTCCAAAAGGACTCCCTGTAGCCTTCGAGACCAGGGCCTGGGTCCTCTCCTGCATCCCCCTTCCCCTATCTTTTCTCTGGACAGAAAAGTGACAAGTGGGGAATTCCTGGGGGAGAACAACGACAAAGATCAGGGAAGAAACCGGAGGCACCAGAAGGGAGGAGGCTAATGAAGAAGAAACACCAAAAACAGGGTCAGAGGATGGGTTCCGTGTTTGCCTTCTGCAGATTAGCATTTTTAACCGCGCAGGATGCATTATGAGGGACAGTCTCTAGGGAGTTAGGGGATTCAAAATATCCCCACACACAGCTAGGTAGAGGGACCCAAGTCTGAAGTGGCCTTCCTCACTCCTCTCCTCGGAGGTCCAAACCCCACACCAGGCTCCCGGCGGGTTTGGGCGGGGGTCCTTGGCCACCTGCTCCCTGAGATAGGTCCTTGGGACAAAAAAAAGAAAATAATAAATAAATAAAAATGAAATAAAGAAGGCAACAGCGAGGCGGGGAAAGGCGGGGAGGAGCGGGAGGGCGGCGGCTGCGGGGCGCAGGCCGCGGGCTCGTCCGGCGGGCGAGTCCCCGCGGTGGCGGCCGCTTTGTTGGCGGCGGGCTCGGGGAGCAACCTTGAGCGCGGGCGCGGAGACAGTGATTTAGGTGGCGGCACTGGAGCGTGAAGGTAAATGGCCACATTTCACCGTCAGGAGGTGAGCCCAGGAGCCCGCCGGCCCCTTCCCCCAAGGCCCCGCGCTGGCCGGGCGGGGCTGCGCGGTCCCCGGCGACCCGCTGTGGCCCTGCGGCTCGCCACCCTCCATTCTGGGGCTGTCGCCCTCATCTCGCCATCGGCCTGCAGTTTGGGGAGAGGGGCAGAGAGAGGAAAGCTCAAAGCCGCGGCCATATTCAGCTGCCCACTTCTGTCGCTATCAGGCCTCCCGCACCTCCTGCGGGCTAGTCCCTGTGCAGAGATGTCCCGCAGGTCGCCTCTTGGACTTCTCGCCGGTGCCTCATCTCCTCAGTGCACACGTGGAAACTGAGGCGCCGGGGGCCAAGGCCCTGCCTGCTGAAGGCCGCAGGGCTGGGGAGGGGTGGAGGGGACTGAGGACCCAGGTCCCCGAGTCCTGTGTTGCAGGCCTCCGAGAGCTTGGGTCTGGGTGGGGTGGGGTGCTTGAGGGGTGGGAGATGTCGGCATCCAGAGAACTTCACTGCTTTCGTGGTTGAAGTCCTGGTTATGACAACACAGCGCTGTCCACACCGCTGCCTGATTTGAGAACTCTTCCTCCTTGGGCCAAAGCTTCCTTCCCACCACCAGGTGCTGAGCCTCCAATCCTCCAGTTCCCAGGGTGGAACGCTGAGACGTGCCATTCAAATACTTTACTAATAGAGGGAAAAAGAGAGAGCCACCCTGGGGCCTGCACATATGGCCTGAGCAGGGGCATAATGTGGCAGGAGAGCCCCCAGTCCATCACCTCCCAGGCCCGTCAGGGCTGTGGAGCAAGTCAGGGTAGAGGGGAGGAGGGGAAAGGGTGAGCCCAGGGCACAAGATCCTAGCCAGCCAGGTAAGCCTTCGGCCACTGCCATTTACATGGAGGCCTTCAGTAGGTAGAAGGGAAAAGCTTCCTGTTCCACTTGGGGCATCTTTGGTCCTTATTATTTATTATGTTATTCATTATTATAATTATTGTGATATTATTGGTCATCATTATTCAGAAGAGTTGCTTTTTATTGGGTATCTACTATGCGTGCCTAAAATCATACCAGCAACTTCATGGTCATGAAGTATGTATTATTATCTCCATTTTATGGATAGAAACACTGAGGCTAGGCCCCTGGTCATTACCAAGAGGTTCTAGAGCTGGAATTGGATCCAGGTTCCACTAACCCTGAAGAGATCCTTCTCCCTGAAGCCCACTGCCTCTCTTTTTTTTTGTGGTGCTGGGGAGTTGAACCCAGGGCCTTGTGCTTGCAAGGCAAGCACTCTACCAACTGAGCTATCTCCCCAAGCCAGCCCACTGCTTTTCTATTCTACTGTCCGTGTCCTGCGTGGGGGATGGAGGAGTCTGCCAAGGCCTGGGGGAGCCTACCCAGAGCTTAATGGCAAAGGAAACTGGCATTCCCCTCCCTACCGTGGTTTTCCCTGGGACATTTCTTCCAAGGAGTCTGGGCTGGACCTCAGGTCAGGGCACAGGCTAGTTTGGTGAGGTCAGTGGAGGTCTAAGTTCTCAGCTGGTCTGTGGTTTCAGGAGCTCTGTGGGTTCTTGCTGAGGAGGTTGGTTACCCCAACTTGGAAGAAATAGGAGACAAAGTGAGTGGAAGAAAAAAAAATCACCCTTCATGATCCTAAGAACTCTTCGAGGGGTCAGAGAAACCAAGCAGAGACCTTTTGTGAGTGTGCAAGGCAGGTAGATCTAGGAAGTCTGTCCTCCCCAGGACAGGGCCTGAATGGAAATCAACCCAGCTGCAGAGTCCAGGTACACAGCAGGCTGAGGTGGTGGGGAATGAGGCCCAATAAATGCAAAGCTCTTGCTCCTCAGACCCCAGTTACTATGACAACTCCTATTAGCTGACATTTATTGAATGCCCACTCTATGCCTCAAACTGCTAAACCTCCTTTTAATCCTGACAGCCACCATATGCAGAAGGAACCATTATTAAACCCATTTGACAGATGAGTAAATAGAGGCACAGGCTTTCTTCCTCCCGGGCCAGGAGATCACAGCAGTTAGAGAGGAGGCTGTACCTCTCAGTCCCAAGCACAGGGCGTGGCACGCCTGGAAGCCTTCAGCAGGTGGCAGCTCTGATTGTTCTTGGTTTTTAGTGGGTGGAGGTTTCAGGCTGGGACCACCTTGCCTTTCAACCCACTGTCTCTGTGCTTGGCTAGAGGTTACATCCCCTTTTCTGGAGTCTCAGGGCGCACCTCCCTGCCAACTTCTTCTGAGCCTGCCTTTGTGCCTGCATCCTGGCCCCGATCTGGGAGATACAAGTGTGAGCACACGTGCATGTGAGAGTGATTGAAAGGACCGAGTGGCTTCAGAGAAGGCTCTCCAAGAAACTCCCTCCCAGGCTAGCTCTGATCCTAGGTCCTGGATTTCCACCAGAGTAGGGAGCTTCAGGACCCCACCCACCACCCCATTTCTGAGCTGGGACTGTCATATGGATAAAGGTGGGCTGCCTCAGCCTAACCTCTTCCCTTCATCTGTCTTCACAATGGTGACGAGATCAGGGGACAATCCACTGTCAGGGTCCTCAGTCCTTTGCCACTCTCTCTCTCTCTCCTTTTTTTAGAATCCAGATTCACCTGGTGCCACACTTGGCAGGGATTCCCAGTTCTACATGATCCAACCCCAGGTAAGGAGAGGGAGGCCCAGAGAAGGGGAGCAACTTGTACAAGGTCACACAGCAAGTTAGCTGCAGGCCTACCCACTCTTGATGCTGGGGAAGTCAGCCAGATGAGAATCTCATAGGGCCCCATGAGACTGAGGGGCCTTGAGAAGAGAGGAGTGCCCCTCCTCCCTCTTTCTGGGGGTGTTGTCAGCTGGAGCCCTGGCCACCCCCTCCCCATCCTCACGCACGGGCTGGAATTGTCTTAATGCAGCAAATTGTTCATACACATGTAAGCAAATATCTTCTCAAATTATCTCTTATCACCAAACAGGCTGCGATGCTCACCGGCTGGAGGGCCGAGGTTGTCTTTCAATCCACTGATGATGGGGAGGGGGCAGGGAAGGGGGGGCCGGCTGACACCAAAAATAAACCGGTGGAGCGGGGATGGTTGTCGCAAGGGGCAGAGCGAAGTTGTCAGGCGGCGAGAGCGTGTGAGGCGGCAGGACGATAATGTGGCATGACACTTCTGAAATGAGCGGCCCGTTGCCATGGTGAGCAGCCAGGAGGGACCGGCTCTCCCGAGGCTGAAATAAAACACGCTTTAAATGATGTTTGATTAGAATTTAGATCATGTAACCGAATACCTCAGTCCTCCTCTTTCCTGTGCTTTTCTGCCTTTCTTCTTGATGATTCTCCTTTTCTTCCCTCCATCCTCTCTTCTGCTTATCCTGGGCAGACACAGTAACACACCCACACATTTGCATGCACACAAATGCAAATACACATGCATACACACGGGCACACTTAGGTGCACACACGTGCACAGATATGCACATGGATGCACATGCATGCACACACGGGTGCATACATGCAAGGTGCATTTGAACACGCATGCACGCATGTGTATTCACACAACTCACACACACACCCTCCTCCTCTCTCACCAGGTGGTCCATGATTTGCCGGACCTTGGATCAGAAAATCCAGCTGAGAGCAGATGCAGAGGACCCTTGATCCCAGGGTCAGGGGCTTGAATCTCTGCTGTTCTGTTCTAATAACAATAATATTGCAACAATTGAAATGGTCCATGTTTCTTATTTCCTTCACAGAGCTCTTCCAGAAGCAAGTTCAGCATAGTCCTTTGCCTAGCCTTGACCATACCCATTTTCTAGATGAGGAAGTTGAGGCTCAAAGAGGCCAAATGTTTTGTCCAAGATCATGCACCTGGCAGGATGTGAACCCAGTAATTGCCTGGGCTGCACTTTGACCTCTCAGGAGCAGCCCATGTAGGAGGAAGAGAGTGCAGATAGCTCTCTGGGTGTTCAGATCTCTATTGTCCAACATGTTTTTGGACGCTTGCCTTGCTATTGGCATTGGCCTGCATGAACCATCCAAAGGATGGGCAGAGAGGCCCTGGCCTGCTTCTAGAGGACTTTGGGCAGGCTTTGTGACTTTCTGGCTGCCTGCCCTTGCTTTTTGTTTGGTAACAGATTTGTGTTGTATTTGTGGTGTTTTTCCAGGGCGTGCTGCCCAAGGTGGAGACAGGATGGAGGAGCTGCTGCGGCTTCTCTAGAGTGGGTAACTGAGTCTGTAGAGAGCAGGCTGGCACCGTATGGCCAGGGCAAGCTGGGGACTTCCCAGAATCTCCATTGTTCCTGCTGTCCTGGCTCTTGTCTGAGGTCCCAGAAAGGCGCTCAGCGTCCTGCTCGGTGTCAGGGAGACATGAGAGACCCAGATCCACCTTCCCTAACAGACCAGCATCTCCAGATTGCCTATCAGCTCACCTATCCATGAGTCCAGTCATTTAGCCGTTATGTACTTGTTCGGCACTTGCTGTGGGCCCAGGGCTCAGCATAGAGTGAGACCTGGTCACTTTTACCTTCACAATTGTGGGCCTTGTGAGGGAGATAACCTGAAGACAGTTCCACAGATAGACTCACATACAGACAGTCAGACACACAGGCAATGTCCTTCAGTGCAGAATGTAAAATGCCCTGACAGAGGAGGGAGCAAAGTGTTGTGGGAGGGACCCGGGTGGGAGACTCCTATAGTTTGCTGGAGATCACGGAGCTATCCTTCGAAGAGGTGGTGTTTGAAGAAAGAGTAGCCATTCTCCAGGTGAGTGGACAGGAAGGGGCAGCTGTGGAAGGGAGGCCTCAGTTGCAAAGGTTTGCCTTCACCTAACAAGCTGGACGCTCCCTGGGTGGGAGGCAATCCTCCCGAGAGAGCCCAGGGTTGTTTTGTATTATGTTTTGGTGCTGGGGATTGAGCCCAGGGCCTCACTCATGCTAAGCAGCCCCAGCCCAGGCTAAGCTTTGAAAAGCAGAGACCAGCCCCTGTGTGCTACTCTTGCCCAAGTCTGGGAGTCCCCAGAGGATCTGGTATCTTCTATTTCTTTTGTCTTTAGCTCCAAATGGAAAGCCTTCCCCTTCCAGGCCTTTCCCCACCCCTGCCCCACCTCATATCCCGTTAGTTCTGTGAATGCAGGAACCCTGCCTTTTAGAATATTTTGGATTTTTTTTTTTTTTTTTTTTTTTTCTGCTGCTGGGGATTGAACCCAGGGCCTTGTGCTTGCGAGGCAAACACTCTACTAACTGAGCTATATCCCCAGCCCTGGAACCCTGCCTTTTAAACAAATATTTTTAAAACATTTTGTTTTTTTAATTTTTGTTTTATTTATTTTTTAAATTTTTTAACTTTTTAATTTTGAGACAGGGCCTGCCTGAGTTACTGAGGATCTCACTAAATTGTAGAGGTTGGCCTCAAACTTATAATCCTTCTGCCTCAGTCTCCTCAGTCCCTGGGATTATAGGAGTATGCCACCATGCCCAGCAGGCACCCTGCCTTATGCATGTGTGCTTCTCTAGTGTCTGGCACAAGACCTGCTCTATAAAATATATAAGACTTTGGACTGGGGTGTGGCTCTGTGGCCCAGCATGCGTGAGGCCTTGGGTTTGATCCCCAGTACTGCGAAGAAAAAAAAAAAAAAAAAAAAGCCAACATTTATGTTTTTATTTCCTTTCCTTCTGTCCTTTTTTTTTTTTTTTTTAATTTTTATTTAGAGTTGCTTAGTGCCTTGTCAAGTTGCTGAGGCTGGCTTTGAACTTCTGATCCTCCTGCCTTAGCCTCCCAAGCTGCTGGGATTACAGGTGTGGGCCACCGCCACGCTTGGCTACATTAGTATTTTTTAAAAAATATTTTAGTTGTAGATGGACACATTATTTTATTTTATTCATTTTTATGTGGTGCTGAAGATCAAGCCCAGTGCCTTACACGTGCGAGGCAAATGCTCTACCACTGAGCCATAGCCCCAGCCCTTCTTCTGTCCTTTTATCAGCTCAATGAGGTGGATACCAACATTAGCCCCATTTAACAGATTGGGAAACTGAGGATCTTGGGCAGTTCAAACTCACACAACTAGCAGGTGGTAGAGTCAGGTAGGTCATCTTACTCTGAAACCTACTGAACCCATGAACTGTCACCCCTGACTTCTTGTAAGTTGGTAAGTGGACTGCATTTCCTGTGAATTCAGTGGCTCAGCTTCCCCCATGTGCCCAGGAACAGCAGTATTGCTGGCTGGGTCCGGCTGCCTGGAAGCCTGTGGTTTTGAAGAATCTTCCTGGTGCTTCCAAGGGTTGGAAAGAGCAAATGGGGACTTGGGTAAGGAGTGGAGCCACAGAGGGATGTCTGGGTCCCCAAGGAAAGGAGGAATGTGAAAAAGGCACCCAGATCCTGTTGGCCAGGAGGGGGACAGGTGGGGTGTGCGAGGGTGGTGAGAGGTCTAGTGTCACCTAGAGCCTTCCCTTCCCTCCTCTGTCCCTGCTGGCCACTGTCAGTTCTTGAATAAGTTTCCACATCCAGCCCCTTGTCCCTGTCCTGGCTGTGCTTAGATGTCTGCAGTCTTTGTTCCTGGCTCCTCACCCCAGTTTCTCCCCTCCCCCACCTTTATCCACTGGACACCAGCTAGCATCCCACAACAGGTTTGGTTATTTTATTCCAGCACCCCGAAACTTCCATGGCTCCCCAGACCCAGGGACTTACAACCTAGATCCCCAGTCTGGGCTCAAACCCTGGGTGCCCTATTTCCAGCCTGCCCTCTGGGTCTTGCCCCCGCTCACCTCCAGCTCCAGACTGCTCAGTTCTTGGTGTCCTTTCTTATCTGGACCTTTGTGGACCCCAGGTGTCCTCTCCACAAATGCTCACCCCTAATCAAAAGCTGACTCATCCTTTTCCCCTTTTCTTTTGACAGAGCAAGTCTTTTTCACTCTGGAGCAGCCTCTCTGGTCACTCACTCCTTCTAGAAGGGAGGTCAGTTGTAGGAAGTTCAGACTTGTAGGTTGTCAGTTGATTTCAGGTTCTTTCCTCAACGTGACTGCAAGATCCTCATGGAGTAGATTATGGGGTGATACTAGTATTGGCTTGGGTGTGGTTGCAAGTCTCAAGTCTAGACTGGGCAACTTAGCCAGACCCTGTTGTAGAGTAAAAAATAAAAAGGGCTAGGGATCGGGCTCAGGGGTAGAGGGCCCCTGGGTTCAATCCCCAGCATAAAAAAGTAAATAAATAAAAATAAATAAATAAAAATAAATAGTGTCTCTGTGCCTAATACAACCTATTACAGCACCAAAAATGTACAGCCAGGACTCCCAGCCTCTACCCTTCCAAGGAACTGTTTGGACCTCTTCGGGCCCCAGCTGCTTGGGCAAGGGTAACAGTACCAAGGAAAATGTAAAGACGTCTTCAGATCTCAGATTCAGCACGGGTAGAGTGTCCATCTGCGACAGAAGAAGATAGAAGGCCCAGGGGAGCCAGGCTCCTGCAGGCAGGGAGCTGGGGAGTGTTTTGGGAGACGGAGGCACCATGGCTATGCAGTGGGAGGGGATGGAAGAGAGGGCTCAGAGAAGTTTGACCTTGCCTTAGCAATGTCAAGGCCATGAAGAAGCTTGGATGAGAACTGAAACTACATCCTGATGTCTCTGATTGCAGCACCACAGGGAGGTGACCATGGGTGACCCAGAGTCACAGGTTGGGCTGTCCCTTGGGAACTGCCAGCCCTGGCCCCGAGCTCTGCTTGCAAGCACAGTTCTAGTCCTCCCAGTAACCAGCGAGGTGAGATATTAAACTTTCAAAAATCTAGCAACCTTGAAGAGAGGGAGAGAAGAGCTGGAAAGGGAAAGGGATGGAGCTGACCCTAATGTAGACCTTTAACCCTTGACCTCTAACCCTAGAGCTATAGCTCAGGATGGTGTCACTATGGCCATTGAGCTCCGTATTGTGGGAGATGGAGGAGGCTCATGAGGCTCGAAAATATCAGCTCTGCTCTGTCCTTGGGGTCAGAGGTGGCCCAGGTCAAGGCCTCTATAGCCATTAGAGCTCAGATGGCAATTTGATTTGTGGGCCCAGGAAAGCCCCCTTGTGAAGTGGGAGGGAATGGTGTGGGCCCAGAGATGGGCAGTAGGATGGGCCAGGGCAATCAGATTTCTGATCATGAGGCCTTGTGACCAAGGGCAATCTTTGTTTTATTTCTTTTTTCTTTTTTGTACCAGGAATTGAACACAGTGGTACTTAACCACTCTTTGTGTTTCATTTTGAGACAGGGTCTTGCTAAGTTGCCTAGGGCCTCACTAAGCTGCTGAGGCTGGTCTTGAACTTGAGATCCTCCTGCCTTAGCCAGTCTCTGGGATTACAGGTGTGCCGCTGGGCCCCAACCCAAGGACGATCTTGATTGCACGGCTCACTCTATCAGTGAGCTTCATCCTGATATCACGAGTGACCCATTGTGAAGAGGACAATGTTACAATGAAGAATAATTTTATGTGTTGGGGGTGAGAGGTAGGGCTTGGCTTGGCATAAGACAGGAGGAACAGACTGGGCTTAGAAGTCAGGAAATATGGTTCCTAACCCTGTTTGGTGGCAGGAGAGCCCTTTAACTTTGAGGTTTTCCATTGACAATTTGCCGATGTGAGAGCCCATTTTGCTCACTTCAGGGGGAGCCATCGGACTAATTCGAGAGGCCACCATTCACATGTGAGATGGGGGTGTGTGACATGGGCATATCTGTTAGTGAGATGAAGTTCATGAGGACCAGCCTGCCATAGGCCCACCTTGGGCACAAGCAGATGTCATTATCCCCATCAGTACGGATGTCATTAGTGAGATCCCCACAGGGACATGAAGGAGCCCAGACAGGACTGGTATCCAGGAAGGACAGACCTGAGAGAGGGGTCCTGGCAGACAGAGTTGTTACCCCTTGCTTTTCAGGGCCCCTTGGGGAAAGCATTCAGGACCCCATCTCCCATCAACTGACTTGGAGCCCAGCAAAGAACAGTAATAGTAACAAAAACAATAGCTCACATTTATCCAGCGCTTGCTGTGTGTCACTTTTAACAGTCAGCATTTTATCTGCATTAATTTTCTGCCTCATGGCTTCCTACAGAAGGTGCTGTTTTTATCCACACTTTACAGGTGCAGAAACCAGAACAGTTAGGTGACATTCCTTTGGTCACAGTTCCTCCGTGGTGGAGTCGTCACCTCAATTCTGGACGGTCCAGGACTTCTGCTGTGCAATGCCTCAGCAACTAATCCTGAATCCTCTAGAAGGTGACTCTTCAGTGAGGGGGACCTCATTTGCCCCACCAATGCTGGATGGAGGGTCCCTCCTCACAAAACAGAAAACCCAGATTCGAGTCCTGGCTGTTATTCACTGCGTATGTGTTCTTGGGCAAACGAGTTCCTGTGTGAAACTGGGTGGACAGACATTTGAGTATCTGTCATTGGCACATTTAATCTAAATCTCACTGTAACCTTATGAGGTGGGCATAATTTCCTCCATTCGACAGCTGGGGAAGTTGAGGCACAGAGTAATTAAACAAATGACCCAAGGCCACACCGAAACAGGCTGCAATTGAACCCAGCTTGTCTGATTCAGGAACTTATGTTCCCTCCATTCCTCAGAGTGTGATCCACAGCACCTCAGTTCCTGGGTATTCATAAGTGTTATATGGAAAAAAAAGGTTTCTGTAATTGTTGTGTTGAGGACAGGCCCTTTTCTTCCTTGCCACAGGACTTCTCAGAGGCTTTCTTGTACTAGTGTGCACTAGGTAGTTCCAAGAGAAGAGCAGAGTTGATATTAACCACATCTTAGCTTTGAAAAATTTTTCTTTTTTAAAATATTTTTTTCTTTTTTAGCATTTTTTTTCTTTTTTTATTATTATTTTTATTTTCTGAGGCGAGAGTCTTGTGGGAGAAGTGTTCCTTGGAACTCACTTTAGGAAATGCTGTGCTTCATTCTGCTGCTTTCCTGACAACAATACCAAGGACAGCAGCAATAATAGTAAGACCCTAAATGGGATCGTCACTATCATGACAAACTTTGTTCAATCACAATATAATTTTTCTGCCTATGTATTTTTGGGAGTGCAGTAGTTTGGATCTGGAAGGTCTCCCATAGGTCCACGTATTAAAGACATGGTCCCAGGGAGGCGCTATTGGAAGACCGTGGGCCTTTAAGAGTTGGAGCCTTGTGGGAGATCTTTAGGTCATTGGGTGCAGGTCCTTGAGGGGTATGTGGGATGCAAGCTGCCACCTTGCTTTTCTCTTGCCCCTTGCTTCACCGTGAGGTTGCTCCACCACATGCTCCTGCCATATGGGTTCCTTTGCCCAAAGTAAGGGGACCAGCTAATCAAGAAACCTCCCGAACTGTGAGTCAAACCTTTTCTCTTTATAAGTTGATTCTCCCTGGCATTTGTTACAGTGATGGAAAGCTAACCCAGGGAGCGTTTTCATGAAATTGCCTTTCCCTTGCTCTTCCATTGAAGGCCTTGATCCTCTCTCAATCTCAGGCAGCCCAAGTCTGTGGGGTTTACTTATCCTTGTACCCTGGGCTCCTCTGCCCTCCCCTCAGGCCTTGGCCTGGGTTGTGTCCCTCTGGTCGACCTCCTCTTCCTCTCCCACCAGCCTTGTGGAAAGTGAAAGGACCTGAAGGGGGAAAGTGAGGTGCCAGGGCCTTGTGGTGAGCAGGCCCCTGGGTCCCAGCCTCCTCTCCCTTAGTGCCTGTCTTCACAGCCTTCTGCAAGTCGTGATGGTCTCATCCCAGGGCCCACCCAGCCACTCTGGAGCTTACACCACACACTATGCAATGCAAACAAAGGGCCAGCCATTTGCTTCTGGTGTACCAACATACATTTTTTTTAAAAAACAGCCTTAATGAGTTATAATCTACATATCATAAGTTACCCATTATCATATGCACTTGAAAGTTGTTTATTATAATTCATTCTTTTTTTTTGAGACAGAGTCTTGCGAAGTTACCAAGGCTGGCCTCAAACTTGCAATCCTCCTGCCTTGGTTTTCCAAGCCACTGGGATTACAGGCCTGCACCACTGTGCCTGGCATATTATGATTTCTTCTTCATATAAAAAAATAAAAACAAATGGTGAAGTTTTACAAAGTAAAAACACTGTGTTCCTGGGCATAGTAGCACAGGCCTGTAATCCTTGCAACTCAGAAGGCTGAGGCAGGAGGATTGCAAGTCCTAAGCCAGCTTTAGCAACTTAGTGATACTCTGTCTCAAAATAAAAAATAGAACAGCTTGGAGGTAAAATGCCCCTGGGTTCAATACCCAGCACCAAAACCCAACCAACCAAACAAACAAACCGAAAAACACCTGTGTAATAAGGATCCAAGTCAGAACCTGGACTTCTTGAGCCTCCTGGAATGTCCCTGAGTGTCCTCCCTGTCATATTACTGTCCATATTAAGAGGCACAGCAGAAGTGAATGTGAAAGGCTTCAGAAGGGAGGCAGCAAGAAATAGTGGTCACCTGGCTGGCCACCTGGGGCTTGTGGCTGAGCCTCTGTGTGCCTCTGTTTCCTGGTCTGTGAAACTGAATCTGAACAGCCTGACTTCGAAGGGCGCTGGGAAGACTAAAGGGTATTTTTACTCTGCATCTGCGGAGTGTTTCCCACAGGTCCCGTGAACAACTACCAATGACAGCACATTCCACTCAGATGTGACCTGGTGGACGTGAGATGGGAATCACTGCTGTTCCCAGGCCAGTGGCTACGCAGAGGGCTTTGCCTCTCATCTGGAGAGACAGTTCCCTCCACTGTTCACATGAGGAACTGAGGCCCTGCCAGAGTCCTGAGGATGTGCGGGGCTGCCACCCTGGGAGTGGGGCTTGAGTGGCACACCTAACCACAGGGCCGCCTTTTATCCATTCCTCCTGGGCCTCCTCAGTTCTGGCTGAAGGAGATCCTTTTGCTTCGGCCTCCCCAGTCTCTGGGATTACAGTCACAGGCCATGGGGGTGCCGTGACCTCTCTTCAGCAGGGACAGGACTGAGGTGGTTCACCCTCTTCACCACCCCTGCCAGGTGCTCAGTCCTGGGGTCATGGCCTGGGGACTCTGCTGGAGGAGTCAGGTGGGAGAACACCAGGGGATCCCCACCCTGGCACCTCAGCCAGGCACTCACTTCTTGATGGGTTTGGTGGAAGTGTGGCCATCCCCTGCCCTCTTGCTGGCCTCTACTGTCCCTGCCCTGACCTCTGGGTTCCCTGGGGCCTGCCTGGACATCTGTATCTGTCTTGCCCCAAACTCTGGAGATTCTGACAAATTTCCTTTCATTGCTTCCAGCCATGTTATTTAAAGTAATTAACCTTAATTTATAAATTTTTATATCAAACTGCCTTTTAACTTTTAGAACTGGCAGGAGCAGCCTTATCCCTGGGCTCCTGATAGTTCTCCATTTAATCAAAATTCATCCATCAGGTTCCAGTGTTAAATCATCTTTTAATTGGGAGTTACATTCTGGTTAATAGTTTTATAATTCGCCTCCTCTAATAGTTTTTACCACAGGGATCTTGACTCCATTTTTCCTCACTCTATTATTGCCGCCGTGTGGTTCTGCGGGGACGGCTTAACGCCGCCCTGCCTCTCTGGCCTCTACTGGTCGCCTCTTTTGTTCTTGGTGGTCTCATTAATTCCTGAGAAGAGTTCTCCTTCCTCCTCGTTAGGAGGGCAGACCCACTCTCCTGGTAAGGTGCGAGGTGAGGCCTTCTCATTTCCATAGCCTCGGAGCTGTGGCCGGGCCTGCTCCTCTCCAAGAGGAAGGCTGAGCAGAAGGAAGGGAGAGAGGGAGACCAAAGCAGGAGGTGGCTGGTAGAGAGAGGAGAGATATGGTGCAGAGGAAGGAAGGCTGGGTGGCCAGCAGGCAGGCCCACGTGGGCAGGCAGTGCCTGAGAAGAGAACAGAGGAGTTTGGAAATGGCCTGCTGTCGAGGCAGAAGATGCAGGTAGGAAGACAGCTCTACCTGAGACCCCAGAGTGTCCTGGAGGGCTGGCTGGGGCCAAGACGTGGCCTGCGGAATTCCTGGAGGTCAGCAGGCAGGGCAGCTGGGTCAGTGCCCCCTTCACTCTGCTCCTGTGCTTGGTCCACCCTCTTTACAGGTGAGCCACCCAGCCTCCTGGTGGACGGCCAAGAGGGCGAGGAGACCCCAGCAGGATTGGAAAGGGGAGAGAGAACTCCAAGAGAGAAGGAAGGAGTCAAGATCAAGGAGAGGAAGGAGAGGGAGGAGAAAGGGGGAGAAAGGGAAAGAGAAAGTCAGCAGGGGTGAGGACAGGGTTGGGGTCAGCCTGTCAGGGGCCCTGGCCATGGGTGGACATGTCTGAGTGGGTACACACACACACACACACACACACACACACACACACACACACACACACTCACAGACCTAGGAGTAGCTAGTGCAGGGGGACACTGGGCTGGGTCCATCCCTGGAGCTGTGTCTGGGGTCTCTGGGGAAGTCTCCAGAGGAAGTGAGCTGGAAGGGCTGAGGGAAGGGACAGGAAGGAAGCTGGTACTCAGCATACCGTTCACCACAGTGGGTAATGGCTTCTCCTGGTGCATGGGCTGTTCACCATGTCCTCTCTGTGGGCTCTCTCTGAGCCTCAGTGTCCCCACTTGTAAAAAGGGAACATGCAGATCACTGATACTACACGAAGGTCCCTGGGTTGGTTTTGGCAGTATTTTGGTAGCACTGGGACTTGTGCTATAATGATCCTCAGTGTTTTGTGATCTGACTGACAGCTGTGTAGCCGCAAAAGCTATCAAATGTATGTTCCCTTCGGCAGGACCTGCCCTGAAGGAGCATCTCCCCTGAGGTGGGGAATTTGAGCCAAGGCTGGATTAAGATTTGGGATTTGAGGCCAACAGTCTTGGTCTCCGCGTGTCACCTGGCTCAGATCAGCAGGGCAAGTTGGTCATCATGCCACAGTGAGGGTGGCGACGCTGAGGCGGGAAGCAGAATAGTTCCCTTCTATTAACTGGAGTGGGCTGGTGGTTGCAGCTGGAGCTAGGCCCCTCCCACCTCTGCCTAAGTCTCTTATCCTTACTAGGCCTCAGTTTTCTCATCTATGAAGTGGAGGAGCAAATGATCTAGCACCTTTTACATGTGACATAGTGTGTCTTCCCACCACAGCCCTTGGCAGGCCTCTTGGATGACCTGGGAGGTGAACCCTCTGATCCTCAGACACAGCCCACCCTGGTCGCGCCCCGCCCCCACTTCTGCTCACCTTGTTGGAACCTACTTCACCCTGGATGGCTTCCATCCAGGCCTGTGGGGAAGGTGAAAGGAAGGGTGGGGGGTGGCCACACTCATGCCTTTGCACTCCCAGCAGGGAGTGATCATGGAGGCCAGCATGGAGGAGGATGATCAGGCTGTGTGAAGACAGCTGAACTCAGCGTTTCTTGGTGGATGGGATGGAAGTCTTGGGAGGAAGAGAAGGAGGAGGAAAGCAGCGCGGTTGGGAGCTTACCATGTGCCCTGGGAGCAAGGTGCTCAGACCTTCCAGCCTGTTGTGACATCTAAGCCTTGTGACAATTAGGATGATCAGTCCATTTCACAGAGAAGGAAATTGAGACTCAGGAAGATTACAGAACGTCTGTGCTCAGTACCATGTGACTGAGGAATGCAGAACTAGGGCAGGGGCCCAGGCTTGGTGGCTACAGAGCCTGGGCTTTTCTGTGGTCTTGAGGACCAGGAGAGGTCCAGGCCCTGGGCCCCATATTGGAATATGACTATTGACCTCACTTCTCACTTCTGGCCCTCTCCAGAGGCTGTGGCCAGGTTAGGGGTGGGTGGGTGGAAATAAGGGTGGAAGTGAGAGGTGCCCAGGACTGTCCCCAAAGCCAAAGGACTTAGTAAGTCTTTTGGAAAGAGTGCAGATCCTTAGTTCCCAGGTGCGAGGATGCAGGGAGCCTGTGGTGACTTCTCCCCCAGGATGCTCAGGGACCAATCATGAGCTCAGGCACACTTCACATAATCTGCCCGAGCTTGGGAAAGGGTAAGGATGATCCTTTGGGGAAGCAGGGGGATTGTCAGGTTGACCTCCGCAGGCACCTACCAAACTGTATTAGGATGAATGGACTACCTCAGATTCTGCTGGTGCAAGGTCAAGTTCACAGGCTCCAGATTCAAGAACTTATATTCTAACCCCCATCACCTGTGAGCAGAGTGACTTTGGCCAAGTCACTTAGCTTCCCGCATCTCAGTCTCCTCATCTGGAAAATGTTTCATGGGTGCTATGAACACTAAGTGAGATCCACGCTATAGCATTTAGTCGAACACTTGGCACATGGACTCACTCAGGAGGTGTTAGTTACTATTATGGATCATCCCAGAAGGTGGGAGGAAGCAGCCCCCTTCCTGAGTCTGGCCTCCTGGCTGGGTAGGCCAAGTGCTCTGGTCTTAATCTGCCTCTCCCCTTCCGGAAGACCTTGAAAAAAAAAATCCATCAAATGTCTCTAGGTCTCAGTTTCTTTAACTACCAGATGGGGACCTAAGTCTCTGTCCTTTTCTGGGGACCAGGAGGCAACCAACAGCTAGAACTGTGTTGTAGTTGTTTTGAGCATGAACAGACTGAATGCGCCACTCACCCTATTCAGATGGGCTCCCTCAAGGAACCCCAAGAATAATCCTTATCCCTACCCCTGGTAATAAATAGGGGGGAGGACTAGGAAATAGCTCAGTTAGTAGAGTGCTTGCCTTGCAAGCATGAGGCCCTGGGTTCGATCCCCAGCACCACTAAATAAATAAATGAAAAAATAAATAAATAGGGGGAAAACACATTTATTGAATCCCTCTCTTAGGATAGGCACTGTGTGCATGTTACAAAATTTACAAGTAGTGCTTGTCAGACATCAGTTCTGTGTTCTGAAGGATGCTTGGCCACCTGTAACCTGCACAACTGCCCAGTGAGGGAGGTGACAACACTCCTACTTTACAGGCAAGGACAAAGCTGGGTACGGTGGTGCACGCCTTGATTCCAGCAGCCTGGGAGGCTGAGGTAGGAGAATCTTGAATTCAAAGCTGGCCTCAGAATTTAGCGAGGTCTTAAACAACTGAGTAAGACCCTGTCTCAAAATAAAAATAAAAAAGAGCTGAGGGTAAGGCACAGTGGCCCATGTCTATAAACCCCACGACTTGGGAGACTAAGGCAGGAGAGTCCCGAGTTCAAAGCCAGCCTCAGCAACTTAGTGAGACCCTAAGTAACTTAGTGAGACCCTGTCTCAAAAGAAAAAAAAAAAAAAAAGGGCTCAGTGGTAGAGAGCCCCTGGGTTCAACCACTGGAAACAAAACGGGCAAGGATGATAGGGCTGTTAGGTCACTTGCAGAAAGTCACACAGGAAGACAATCCTCTGGCTATGATGAAAACCACATTCTGCCTTCAAAGTCTCACCTCTTGTTCCCTCCATTCTGTTACTTCTAGTTGAATCCAGAGGGACTCCTGGATTATTGTCACTTCTACAAGCGAATGACAGATTCCCAGAGGTTCAGTACATTGGTCCAGCGCCCTTATGCTGCCAGGTGGCCAGCTCCACCCCCAAGCTCAGGCCCTTCTGACCCCAGTGTCCCCCCTCCTGCTCCAGTGTCCCCCACTGGCACAGGACACACATGCCTTTGGTCCTACTCTCTGTTTTCCCATTTTCTTTGTGACCCTCTGTCCCCGCTAGGAGTTTGATGTTCAATGACTGCTAGCTGGGAGCTTCGTATGTTTACAGTCACCACTTGGAGGGTTCCTTGCTTGGGCCCAAAGCCCTGGGAACTGACTTCAGTGATCATTCAATATCACTGATGTGATTATCAGTGATGACATCAGAGGACTATTCAATAAGGAGTCACAGTCCCCACAGCACATTGTCCTGCCTTGGCCCTCATCTTTGACAAGGAGACTCTCATCGGGTGCATTTCACAGATGACACCACTGAGGCTCAGAAATCCTGGGCTGGACTTGTTCCCTTTCATCAAGGGACTCGGGCAGCTGGGACCAAGCCCCTGATGCAGCCAGAGAGGCCTGGCTGGCCTGGGTCTCTGGTAGGGAGCTGAGCTCAGGGATGGAGAAAGAGGGAGCAGGAGCTGATAAAGGAAGCAAAACTCAAAGGCAGAAATGACCTTGGGGTTCAGGAGCCCCCGTGTGTGCGCAAGAGTGTGAGCAAGGGGATGAGGAGCTGGATCATTGCTTTCACTTCCCAGTTCTCTGCTGCCAGAGGGAGCCTGGCTGGCTGTCACCCTGAAGGGCCAGCGGGTGGATGTCCAGCCCTGGGCCTGGGTCAGCCACTGGTCAGCAGCTGTGCCATTTTGCTACCTTCCCAGTAGAACTATCACTTGGCAGTGGGGTGATGGAAAGGCTGAGGGGACAGAGGCAGCAGGAAGGGGAGCAGGGGAGAGAGGTTGTCCCCTAGAAACCTCAGAGCCATTCACACTACCAGGTGGTGGGGAGGTGTCAGAACCCCTCAGGCTTTGCCCAGTGAAGTGTTTATTTGTCCCCAGTGGGGGAGGCGGAAGCAGAGGAGACTCACTGGGAAAAACTGAGACAGGAAGGCAGAAGCAGAGATCAGGAAAGAAACCCCGGAGGGTCCTGACCATGGAGCTCTGGGTGCTGACCCCCTGGGGTGAGGGGAGGCAAAGCTCCGGGCTTTGGTATGGTGGTAGGGCCCCAAGTCTCAGTTTCCACAGGGAAAGAATTTCGGACTCCTTTGCACAGGGAGAAGGTCCAGCATCTCTTACGTTCCTTTTTGGGTGCAGGCAGGATCTCTCCAGGCCAGGGCTCCTCCCCTTCTCCCACCTCAGCTCCAGGGGTCCTCACTCTCACCCTGGCCCCTGCCTCCCCTGACTCCTGACCTGGGGGCAGCGACTCGCTCCTGGAATAAGATTCCTAGGACAATGGACTGCCAGGTGTCAGCCTCAGGAGAGCTCAGCTCTGTCTCACCGATGGGGAAACTGGGGCACTGACAGGAGCTTTGGTTCAGATTTGTGAAGATGAGCCTGGCCCATCTCCTTCAGCTACAGCCATGAATGGCGGCTCGGCCCCATCCACAGAGGCCTGCCCTGCCTGGGTTTTGGTTTTCTGATTATCCTGAGGGGGACAGATCCAGGTGCCCCTTTTCATCTCCCAACACCATGGAGATGACTCTGTAAGGAAAAGTAAGACTTTGAGCCCTGGGGACCAGGGAAGAGCAGGAAACCTGTCTCAGCACCCTCCTGGGGATGGGTATTAAGTGTATGGTGCTCTTTTTATTTTTATTTATTTATTTTTAAATTTTTATTATTTTATTTTACTAATTGTAGAAAAATGTGAAGATACAGAAAGATTCGAAGAAAATTAAAATTATCTAGTATCCCTCTCCAAAATACAATAAAAGATTATGTATATTTCCTTCTAGTCTTCTTACATTTATATTAAGAGTCTTATTACATTTATATTAGCATTTTAAAACAAATCTAGTACAGTTAAAATGCTTCCTTTTTTCCCCATTTCATAATATTCATAGATATATGGTGCTCTTTTGACTCATCACCATCTGTGGGACAGAAACGATGACCCCAATTTCACATGGGAGAAAAAGCAGACTCAGGAAGGTTAATTAACCTGCCTAAGGGTATTCTGCTGGTGAGCGGATGAAACCAGGATTCGAATGCAGGTCTGGCCCCAAAGTCTGGACTCTTTTAAGCTGCTGTGTCCACAGGGTGAGGAGTGGAGATGGAGGGAGGGTCTGTTCCTTGTGCCCTCCAACGAGGCCTGGGGAGAAGGGCGTGGGCCAGGAGATTGGTGACTGCTGGGACACAGTAGGACAGGGTGAGCAGGAGAACCTAGTTGGGACCCTGACGTTGCCACTCTTTAGCTGCATGATGTTGGGCAAATCCTTTCTCTGAACCACACATATAAGTCGTGGCTGTAGGTGTCTCCTGGATGTTTGGTGGGTGAACAACAACAACAACAACAAACAAACAACCAGAAACCAAGTGCAGGTATGCAGGCATAAGGAAGAAGTCACCCCTTCTAAATGGAGTAGAAGACTGCAGTGGCAGCTTTGACTCAGGACAGAGGCCCTCCAGGGACTTCCCTCCCAACCCATCTAGATGAAGCCCCCAGCCTTCCCCAGATTCCATATGGAGGCAAACAAATCCACTAGTGGTGTGTGTGTGTATACTGGTGGCCCTGACTGGCTGCATGTCACACCAGGTCATTCCCTCCCCTGTGAAGTCACCTGAGATCTCTCTATCCCAGCTAGGTTAGTGGCTGTTAATTAAACCAATTGCTGGACTTAATACCCATCCCATTAACAGGTCTCCTAGACCTATTCATCACCCCCAGTGGAGGAAGGGGTGGGAGCTGTGAGAGCTTCCGGTGGGGGTGGTGGGTCCTGAAAGCCAGGTCGAGCAGCTCATGGAGAAAAGACAGAGTCCGAGACACTCAAGCCCCTTCTTCCCTGTTCCTCTTGGGAGCTGTGAAACTTCCACTCCAGTCTCAGAATGTACAGTGGCCTGCTGTGTCTGCACTCCGCAGGGTTCCACAGAGACCTTTTGGCCATCCTAATTCTGAGTCCCTTTCCCACTGAGCTTCCCTGGAACCTCCAGAATAGAGACTGGGAGAGTGGAGGTGGCTGCCAGGATCTAGGGTGGGGCCTGGAGCTCGTTCTCCAGGTCAGGGCTGGCTGGATGGGAGCAAGGGTCTCGGAGCGCCAGGGTCGCCTGCTCACCCACACACCTGTTCCATCCTGTTCCCTCTCTAACTCTTTGGGGCCAGGTGGGGCTCTGCAAACTCTTGGCCTCTCCAGCTCTGGCCTTCCTGGAAAGTGGGTGGACATCAGAAGAGATGCTGGGCCCACGCAGAGATGCTCAGGGGACCAGGGGCTTCCCCGGCACCTTCGCCTCCCTCCTTTCTTCCTGGCTGGGCCCCTCCCCGCCCCGGTGTCAGGGGCCGGCTGGGGCGAGAGGAGCCAGGGTGGGGCCATCTGAAGGTGCATAAATCATTATTGGCGAAGACCTCAGCCCTGAGCCATGGGTAGAGGCTGCTGCTCGTGGTTCAGGCCAGGGCATAAATCATAATTCCCCTACAATAGATCCTTTTGCAGCCGCCATCAGGAAAACTGTGTTGGTTTTATCGATTTTTTGACACGGGGGCCCAGGCAGCGGGCGGCTCCTGAATCATTATGAAATGAAACTGATTAGGAATTCATGGAATACTAAATAAACTTTACGAGCCCGTTGTAAGTTTTTTGATGCATGGGGAGCGGAAAATGAAAACTAATGATATAAAAATTACACAGCGTGCTGAGTATTATTATACTGCTATTGATTTGTTTCAAACTGTACATCAAAATCGAAGAGGGCTGGGGCAGCTTCTGCAGCCATGCTGGGGATGTTTGGGCTCACCAGGGCTAAAGGACTTTTTTTTTTTTTTCCCCTTTCTATTTTTAGTTATTTTTTCTCTGTCCTTCCTTTAGACTCCCGCTCTGTCGTCTGACTCCCTTCTCACAAGCCCCTTGTCTTCCAGGGAAAGCCCCAGGGAACAACCTCTTCAACCCCCCACAGGGCAGCCCCAGCTCAGTTTGGACCCTGAACCCCTGCTCAACTATAATTCCTTGGCCTCTGCTGGTCTCTCTCTCTGGAGCTGCATTTCCAATCTGTGAGTTTCTCATTTCCCTTCTGCCCTCCCCCTGTTTCTCAAGGAGAGTATGTTTCAGTGAAAAGAGTTGAAGATTTTTTTTTTCTTCTTTCACACCTTGCTGTGTGAACTTTGGAATGCTGTTTTGCCTCTCTGGACATTGTTCTGGATGAAGAAAAGATAGGACTCATTGGATCAGGTTTCTCAAAGGGTAGTTAAAAATGACTAAGAGCAGGGCTCCTTCTTAGATGAACTGCCTCCAAATCTCTTGAGGTGGGATGTGGGAATTTGCATTCTGTCTGTCTAGCAATCATTCTATCAATCTACCTATCAGCATTGGGAATTGAACTCAGGGTCTTGCACATGCTAGGCAAGTGCTCTGCCACTGAGCTATATCCCCAGCCCCTTATTTAAACAAGTTCCCCATGGGAACCTCTGATCTGAAGAGACACCTATCAGTTGCTTTCCCATTGGATTATCAGAGGTGGGCTTAAAGCTATGAATATTGCCCTCTGTATTAGTCAACTGTTGCCCCTCCTTCCCTCCTTCCCGTTAGACTGTGTTCCCTCCCTCCCTCCCTTCTTCCCTCTCTCCCTTTCTTCCTTCTCTGGCACTGGGGATTGAACCCAGAGATGCTCTACCACTGAACTACATCCTCGGAGATTTTGATTTTTCATTTTGAGACAGGGTCTTGCTGTTGCTGAGTCTAACGTCAGACTTGACGTCCTCCTGCCTCAGTCTCTGGAGTCGCTGGGATTTCAGGCCTGTGCCACCCCACCCAGCAACTGTGGTTCATTTCTAAGTGCAACAACACACAGTCCCCGGGTCTCAGTGGGCCCAGCTTGGGGTGCATGTCTGCTGTGAGCATGTGCTTCTGCCCTGATCCTCTCCATTCTGGGGTCCAAGCTGAAAAAGCAGCCCCCACCTGAGGGGGGCTGTTGTTGTGATGGCAGGGAAAACAGCAGGAACCAAGGTGGCACCATGTGACCCTCCTGAAGGTTTGACTTGGACGTGGCACGTGTCACTTTTGTTCACCAAAATGTGTCACGTCCTCAATCCAAGGCCAGTGGGCTGGGAAGAACACTTGTCCTGCAGGAATGGACACCTGGGGGAGGGCCCGGGCGGCTGGAGAGAAGGCTGGGGACATTGGAGTACACTGTCCCACGCCCTCCGGGGCTTGGCCTGGGGTCTTGCTTGACCCAGGGCGGTGAGGAACAGTGCTACTGTCTCACAGAACTGTGCCACCAGCCCAGCCGCCATGTCGTCCACCAGTGTCCACCTACTGCTTCGCCTAACTGCTCTGAGCTCCTGGCCTTCTCCTGGGGTCTTCAGGGGGCATGGCCTGGGCCCTTTGTGGCCATGACTATTTCCTCCGTTTCTGCCTCCCTGCTGGGGAGGCAGTAGACACTCACCCACATCCTCCAGGGAGCTGCTGTAACAATTAGAATCCTTTTCTAAAATTGTCCTTTATCCTCTAAACGCAGAAGGCAAATTTAGATTGTGGTTATTGGATTTTCTTAAAATGGAACACGCTTGGTAGCTTTCTTTTTAGGGAGTATCTTTTTCATAAGAGAACTCACATCAATTTCCCCTTTGACTAGTATGGTTCTTGTGTTCAACCTCACGTCAGCCTGACTCTCAGAAAAGTGGAACTCTTCCCCTGGACCCACAACATGAGCCACGTTGCCACTGAACTCTGCCCGTGCCAGGGTGGCATCCTCAGAAAGCCCACTTGATGTGCAGGATCCATCGCACTAACTCAGACATCAGTGGTACCAGTCTGGCCCTTAGGGGCCACATTATCTGTCTGGAGACACAGAAACACTTGACTATACTCTACATACAAACCTTTTTCAGAACTGGATAAAATGGATCATATGATGATTCCAGAAGGAGCAAGAGTCTTAAGATGTGGGTTCAAATCCAAGTTCGGCCCTGAACTGGCTGTGTGGTCTTGGATGTGCTGCTTTTAAAATCTGGGACTCAGTTTCTCTCACTATCAAAGATGAGTTTCTGCTCACCCCATCTGAGATCCCTTCCAGGGGATTAGAGTGGGCAAGGTTAACACATTGGCCAGTTCCCACAAGATGTTGATGCCTGCTTTGATGTGGGAACGAGGCTGATAGAAACTCACGCTCAAACTGATTTAAGTAAGAGAAGTTATTGACTGCTGACAAGGCCAGGTGAGTCTTCAACTGCAATGTGATTTGGAAGTTTGAAGTGATGTTATTGGAGATTTGTCTTCATCTCTCAGTTTTTGTCTTCCTCTAGGCTGATTGCTTTCTTAGGCATGATCTCTCCTCATGGTGACAAGATGGCTGCCAGTAGCACTAGCCCCACATTCTTATGATTCAACAACCTGGAGAAAGGGAGCATCTCCTTTCTAATAGTAAGAATAAGATTCTCAAGATTGAATTTCACTGGTCCAGCTTAGGTCACAAGTCAACTGATGAATCATCACTCTAGCTAGGGGCAGCAGGGGGATTTCAACCCTCTAGCCATCCCTAGCCAGAAGTGGGCTCTGCTTCTGCAGAACCATGTGGACAATAAACAGTAGGAGAGGCTCCAAAGAAAAGTTGAGCTATTGTTTCAAAAGAGGTAGATTTGGGGCAAATAAAAGCCAGAGTGGTTCAGCGAAGTCCACGAGATAAGGGGCAGGGGCAGTGGACAGGGGGAAGGTAAAATAGATGAGGCTCTCCTGGTTCTAAGTCATGTGTGGACTTTTGGGGACAGCCGAGATTAAGGGTAGGGCTGGGGGGAAAGAGTCCTTCACATGTCGGGGGATCCTGGGGACAGCAGCGTAGACTGAGGCTGGCCAGGACAAAGGGAAAGAACACCGCTTCTCCACCTCCAGCACCCCCACTCCTACCGAGCGTGGCCGTGGAGTGTGTGCCTGTGAGTGGTGAGCAAAGCTGGTCTCTAAAGCTACACACAAATATGCTTCACCACCAGCTCTGCTCCTTCCCAGCTGTGACCCTGACAATCCCCTATTGTCTGAGCCATTTCTGGGCATCCAGTGAGAAAGCATAAGTGCTGGCCTCAACCCAGCTCCAGGAAGAGGCTTAGGCAAGACTCATTTCCCTTCTGGGCCTAGAACCTCTCCTGGCACACGGAATTTATCCTCTGTTCTGAACTGACATCTTTTCTTATCTTTTTTTCCCTTTCTTTTTGTACCAGGAATTGAATCCAGGGATGCTTAACCTCTGAGCTACATCTCAAGCCCTTTTTTATGTGTTTATTTAGAGACAGGGCCTCGCTGAGTTGTTGAGGGCCTCGCTAACTTGTGAGGCTGGCTTTGAATATACGATCCTCCTGCCTCAGCCTCCTCCCGAGCCTCTGGATTACAGGCATGCGACACTGTGCCCGGCGGAACTGATATATTTTCTATGTCTTCCCTGATGGCCTTTGATTGAGAGCTGGGCTATGTCACTTTCGTGCCCACTTTGTGCTCTTACCATTCACAAATGCCAGCGGAATGGAGTAACAGGGAGCAGTTTACTGAGAGTCCTCCGCCCGACATTGCTACATACCTGGGACCTGGCTGCCGCTGGACCCTCTTCAGCTTCTGCTCTACCCACACTCACTCCGTGTACCACACGTGTACCTGGTTCCCAAAGCATAGCTGAAGCGTGGACTTCACTGAAGTTCTCCGCGGAAGTAGGGGAGCCGATAACGCCACGCCCACACTCCCGTCAATCACAGTGTGCTGGGCTCCTCTCCGCCTCCTACGCTGCCTCCCCTGCTAGCAGCACTCCTAGGTTCCTCTCCAGTTCCATTTTCTTAAGTGAAACCCAACTGTCATTTCGCATCTCCAGGACAGCAAAACACCTCCAGGCCCACACTTCTCCCGGACCCGTTCTACCTGGTTCATCCTCACCTTTGCATTATGGGGACCCCTTGATCCCCACCCAGGGCTCTGTGCTCCTGCACACCCACCAGCCGCTCCAGCTGCACTGCATGTGGCCTAGAGAGGAGATGTGACTTGCCCATGTCACCCAGCTCCTGCGCAGGGCTCCTCCCACGCCCATTTACCCTGTGGGTGGGAGACATGGGGGTGGGGCAGGATCTCTTCTGGCTAGATCCCCTCATGGACCTTGGGGTGCTACACACACTGAATTTAGATGTGGCTCTGAGCAGGCCGTTCATTCATTCCTGACGGTATTGACTGCAGAATTGAGCGCTACAAGTAGGTAGTTTAGCTATTATTCTCCCACTGATTTGATTTAATGTTTGGTTTATTCCTGTTCTCTCCCCCTCCTCTCCTCATCAGTGTGACATTTGCATAGCATTCCCTGCAGTTTTGGTGAACTCACGGCTTTCTGGTAACTCCCTGCTTTGGCTTGAATGATTTCCTTTGGGTGCCCTGGGGGTCCCATTGGGGCACCATCTTCCTCCCCCACCTTGGCCTTTGTGTTCTTTTCCCCACAGGGAGGAACACATGAAGGATCAGATGTCCCTGGTTCTGGGCCTCTGTGAGCCTGTGACAGTCCTGTTGCCTTGTGGCCTTCAAGTATTCCTGAGCATCCTGGGTGGGCCGGTCCCGTGTGCCAGTGAAGGAGTCTGCCCCCTATGGGTAACCTTTGCCTTTCCACCCAGTAACACCGGCCTGTTCTGTCCCCTGTCCACAATGCAGCCTTTTATTAGAGGTCCCTCGCAGCAGACTGCTCAGGCCTCAGGACTTAGGGGATACTTGGTGTCTTAGTTTGATGTCCCCAGAGCAGGGTACTGAGAGGCTACCCAGTCAACTGAGGAAGGGCCTCATTGAGACAGGGAGGGTTTCAGCAGAGATCTCTGGGACCCTCTTCTCAAGCTGACCCTAGAGCAGAGGTCAAACTCGTGGGCGGGGGTTATAAGGAGGCAGCTGGGGGCTGGAGAGGTCTTTGCACAGGCAAAGCCTCCAGCAACTGGCTGGGTGGAGATGCTGGAGTGGAGGGCAGATCCTTACCTCCAGGGGTGCCATTGGCAGAAGGCAGGGAGCCTTTGGCGTGCTAACCCTGGGTACATGGAACTAGGATGCCAACTCCTTGAGTGCCAGGCCCCTATTTGATTTTACCTTGGGATCCTCAGTGCTTGGCTTCTGGTCAGAAAACCTAGAATAACAGGAAACAGCAGCATTTACAGTCACCTGCTCTATTAGTTGTAATAAATCCTGACAACAATCATTCATCATAGGTACTATTGTCTCTATCTTACTGATGAGGAAACTGGGGTTCAGTGGGGTTATGTGACTTGCCCTGGGTCACACATTTCCTCAGTGGCAAAGCCAGGATTTGAACTCAGGTCGGTCTGCCTTCCTAAATCCCTAATTTTCCCACTCCTTTGTGGCATGTTTCTCCATTGGGAGGGAGGTTAGACTACAGATGTCCCTGGAAGGGCCTCTTGGCTTCTGAGGTTCTGTCTGGTTAGCTGCCACCTCCCTCCACCCCCACCCCCGCCAACAACCACAAAGAAAAGGAAAAGAGTCCTTTCCTCCTCCTCAGGTGGCTCGTGGCAGATTACTTAGCGTTTGACACGGCGTGTCTCTGTGTCACTGTTCCCGGGCGGAATTAAATCAGGGCAGGAAAATATTAATTTGGAGTTGGGGATGGAGGCCGCTCCTTTCCAATTACTCTCCACCCCGTCAGGCTTATCCTGGCGCAAACAAGGAAGGAGGCTGGATTAATTGCTTTGGACTCTACCCCACTCCAGTCCCAATTACTGGGCCGGCTTGGCTCCCAGCATTATGAAGCCCACTGCTGTGCAGGAAATTGTGTGAAATTTTAACGGATTTGCAGACGCAATAATGGAGCACTGGATCTGGGGCCAGGATTCGCCAGGCGCCTGGGCCCTCTGTGCCTCGCGGAGGTTAAGCTGTTTGGAGTTTCTTTGTGTATTGAAGGATCATCTGGTTAACCCCAAGGCCCAGGGCCACCAGGACTGTTCAGACCCCGACCCTGCAGAGGCAGGGTCAACTCCTGGAGGACAAGGAGATCCACTGCCCGGATGACAATACCACCACCATCCTCAGAACCCCTAGCCGAGCCAGGTGTTCACCCGAAACATCTGTAAGCCTCATTGTTCGAAGCCCCCTCTTCCCATCTTATAAAAGAGGAAAGGGGACTCAGAGAGGTTAAGTAATTTGCACAAGGTCACCTGGCTACCTAGTGGCAAGGCCAAGACTTGACCCAGGTAACCTATAGTCTGGTACCACTCTGCCTTCACCTTGTCTTTTGTCTCTTCCTCTTCCTCCTCCTCTCCTCTTCTTCTTCCTCTTCCTCTTCTTCATTTATTCATTTATTTTTCACTTTGTGGTGCTAAGGAGGGACTCAGGGTCTGGAGTAGGCTAGGCAAGGGCTCTACCCAGCCCCCTGACCCTCCTTTCAAAGGATGGTTGTAAATATGTCTCCCCAAGCACACTTGAGCTTCCAGGGCACAGGGTCTTTCCCCATCCCATCTCTGCATCTTCAGCCACTGTCAGGATACCTGAACACTGCCCCTAAGAGCTTTGTTTGAACTTGGCCTGGCATCTGGACTCCAGGATTTATAATGGAATGAGAAGGTGGGCTGGCACAACCTACAGACACAGCAGGGTCAGAGGGAATGAGCCTCCTTTGAGCCCATATGGAACCCCCAGGGAGGGTGGGAGGGAAGTGTGTCCCCAGCACTCTTGTGTATCAGTGGGTACTTCCCAAGAATGGTTTCTGATAATCCTAACTGGAACCCAAGAGAGGTGGCATCAGCCACAACTGACAGGTGTGGGAGCAAGGCTCAGTGAGGGGAGTGGACCTATCTAGGGGTGCAAAGCTGATAAATACAGCCTTCTCTGCCAAGTCCGGAGCCCTGGAGCTTTGGCTTGCCTTAGTTGGAGCTGGGTAGGCCTGGGGTGTGGTCTTCCTGGAGTGTGGGTGTCTGCAGCACTTGCAGTTTAAATATTAAATGCAATTTCACCTGGAAATGTAATGTGTCAAGCTGTTAAAAGTGGATATGCTCTGGTGAAAGGGGATATTAGGAGCATTTCTTGGCTCTCTCCTAAAACTCCCAAATGGCTCTTGAAGAAGCTCCCAGAAACCCTTAGGCTTGGTGGAACAGGATCTGAAAGCCACTGCTGTAGCCCCTTCCACCCAACTTTACTCAGAAGGAAATCAAGGCCCAGAGGACAGTGATACACCCTAAGCCACACAGTACATGAACTGTGAGTCTCAGTCGTGTGAGTTCTACAGGGAACGTGTTATGGAGCCTTGTCCCTGAGCTATGGCTTAATGTATATTTCCGTGAAGCTGAAACCCAGATTGCTTCATTTTCTGTTGCCTGAGACTTAAGTCTAAAGTGGGGGTCTGGAAACTCCTGGGGAGAGGCTCTGTGGCTTTGGAGTTGAAAATGGAAGATGGTGAGGCCAGCTGGGAGTCCTAACCCCACCTGTGGGACATTGTCTCTCTCCCACTGTCTCTGTCCCTTTTTCCTTGACTCTCCATCTCAAGGGTCTTTGTCCCCATGAATCTCAGCATCTGGCAGCTCCATATCATTGTTCTTTGGTCAGTAAGGGCGATTCCCTTTCTTCATACCCCTAGCATCTATAGAGAGACCAAGATGAACAGGGCTTTCAACCCTTGTTCATAGTCATGAATAGAAGGATTCTTTTTTTTTTTTTTTTTTTTTTTTTTTTTGGTACTGGGCATTAAACAGAGGGGTACTTAACTGCTGAACCACATCCCCAGCCCAAAAATAAAATATTTTTTGTATTTTATTGAGAATTGCTTAGGGCCTCGCTAAATTGCCAAAGCTGGCTTTGGACTGACCATCCTCCTGCCTCAGCCTCCTGAACCACTGGGATTACAAGTGTGTACCACTGGACCTGACTAAATAGAAGGATTAAAAAAGAGGACAGCTGGGCCTATGGCTCACACCTGTAATCCCATTGACTCGGGAAGCTGAGGCAGGAGGATGGAGAGTTCAAAGCCAGCCTTAACAAAAGTGGGGCGATAAGCAACTCACTGAGACCCTGTCTAAATAAAAGACAGAATAGGACTGAGAATGTGGTTCAATGGTTCAGTGCCCCTGAGTTCAATCTCAGGTTAACAACAACAACAACAACAACAACCCAAGATATCTAGTTTTTAAAAGTCAAGCAATGAAAGCCTCTGCAATTAAATGCAAAACTGAACAATACTGATCTATGAGCTTCCTAGCAGCCCAGGCAAAAAGGAAAACATTGTAGTTTCATAGTTCATGTTGTTTAACAAGAAGGTGACTCTTTTCCTTTCTGGGCTTATACTCTGAACATTTATTTCTGGTGACTCTTTAAGAGTCCCTTGAGTGACAATGGATAGGGTCTCAGTTTCACAAAGCAGATCACACAGGCACATCTGTGTTCTCATATCAGTTATTTGGAAATGTGTGTCTATGAGGGAGGGAGGTCTCTCCTACTGTCAAAGGTAAGAGGTAACTGGTGGCTTACTGGGCAGTTGGGGGCTTTGATCTCTGTGTGGTCAACTCTGGAAGATTTGGGGTTACTATAAAAATGGCCCCCCATAAATTCCATAAAATCTGCCCACTTGAGAGAGGCCAATTAGGAGGCAAGGGCCACAGGATGTGGAATACAGGACCCTGGGGGCTAGATGTTCAGGGGGGAAAGTTAGGCTGCTAGGGAGGCATCTGGGAAGAGAGGTTGGATTTGCATTCTGGCCTCACTTCAACATCTGGAGGAAAAATCTCACTAAGGATTTCTTTGGGGATAATTGTAGTGTCACCCCTCCTGGCCCCAATGTTACCCAATATTGTTATTAGACCTGGCTTCAGGTTTGGCACGAAAGCCTAGGATGGCTGCAGAGGAGTCAGGAGGATGGGGACAGAGCCAGTAAGAGGGTGACTGACTTGGAAAAGGGGACAGTGGTAAGGAACTGGGGGAAGCGATGGCGATGTTAACTCACAAATCTCAGCCCCTGGTGGGACCAACGTAGGAAGAGAGCAGCAGACTTTCGTGGTAGGGGCCAAAGAGGACCCTGGAGATGACAAGGGTGGTGGAGGAACAAGGCCGAAGCATGTGCTGATTGCCATCAGCTGTCCAATTCCTGACCAACCCTTTTTGCTAAAGGAGAATTAATAACATACAGGGGATGCCCCCTTAATGGCCATCATTTAGTGTAATTTAAGAAACAGGCCCCCCACACCCCCCTCAGACAGCAGCACCCTCCATTGGCAGCTGCATTGATTAATGGCCTCCTCCTGTATCCAGGAGAGCAGTGGTTCTCACACTGGGGCATGTTCAGAATCATCTGGAAGGCTCCTTTCAACTTGGTTTGCAAGGCTCCACCCCTGGGTGGAGCCCCATCATTTACATTTCTAACAAGTTCCCAGGTGATGTGGACGCTACAGGTCTGGGGAGCCACTCTGCATTTCGTGTAACTCCAACCCAGCACTTGGTAACTCTGTCCCTCACCTGCTCAAGGGCCCTCTAGGCTAATGGAAGATGGGCACAGCCATCTCTGACACTTTACTACCCCACGTGACCCATCCCTCCAATCATGTGGAAGACCCACATGCATTTTCTCAGCATCCATCAGTGGTCCCTGCCCCTGGCAGGGCAGGATGGAGGAATGCCAGCCACCCATTCCTCTACCACTCAGCTGACACGCAGCTCCTCCGGAGCTGGATTCTGGAGGTGCCCACTGGCACTCTCAATCCCAAACCCATTGAGGCCCGTGGAAAGCTGACCCCCTAATCTGCAGGCTCCCTGCTCCCACCCTCCCTGTGAGACAGGTCACAGCGAGCAGCTCCGGCGGCAGCAGTGGCTGGAGGGGGCCTACAATTATAGGCCTAATTGTGTGACCACAGGCAGGTCCTGCCCCCCATCGATTTGGAGCTGGCTCTGCGGACTTTGCCAGGGCCACCATCCAGAGAGCCTGTTTGCACCTGTGTCAAGGCGAGCTCAGGAAACCTAATTAGCTAGTTTGGTGTTTTATAATTAGGTCCTTTAAAAGAATTCATAGGTGGTGATAATAAACCCATTTAGAAATCTATTAAGCTTTGGGGGAAGTTGAGCAGAAACCTTGCAGCTCTGTGCACATTCTCCTCCTCTTCCTCTGCTTTTCTCTTTTCTCCCTGCCGCCTCCTTTCCTCATCTGCGTCCTCAGAATGTCTGCAGCTCCTCCATTAGTGCAAATGCCCATGCGTTTTTCACTGCTTACTGCCCATCAGGAAGCCTTGCGCACATATTAATTCATTTAATACTCCTCCCCATCTGCGGAGGTGGATACTATCATGACACCCATTTTGCAGATGAGGAAACTGGCAGACAAAGTGGTTGAATAACCCATCTGAAGCTACTTGCCCTGAAGTAGCAGAGCCAGGAATTGAACCTGGACGATCTGGCTTTTGAACCCACACCAAACCTCACGTTGCTCAGCCTACATCACCCAATTGGCTCCAGTGCTCCCGCCAGGTTGACTGGGTCACAGTTTTACATGTTGAATTCTTGTTTTCGCAGAGTATTGGTACCAGGGTTTCAGAGCTAACCTGGTTGGGTCTCTAGTGGACAATGGCTTCTAATTCATTTTGCTTCTGCAGCAACTCTTCCCATCTGGATTTCTGCCAAGGTAGGGTGGTAGGAATGGGGGAATGTTTCTCTCCCTCCTTTCTTCTCTTTTTTCTTCCCCTGTGATGGGGCTGGAGAATCAGGTAGGAAGTCTGTCAGATTTTAGCAGAAGGATCTAAGGGGACTCCTAATATCTCTATATCTGCTTACTCACCCTAGCATTTCACCCTATTATTTCCTTCATAGCACTTAATATGACCTTTTGGAAAAAAATTTCACTTATTTATTCACTTGTTTATGATCTAGCTCTCTCCATTCAAATCCAAGCACTGGGAACATGGGTAAGAACTTTGCAGGTATCTGATTCCCTGGGATCTGCACTGGTTCCCAGCACAGAGTGGGATTCAATAGTGTTGAATAAGACCAAACATTGGACCTGATCCTCAGTTTTCTCATCCATAAAGTGGACATAATACCTCCTCTATAGGGTGGTGAAGCCCTGGCACACAGCAGGTGACCCACATACCCCCATCTTTCCCATCTCCTTGAGTTAAGCAGGAAATGCCCTGCATTCTGCTACTTTGAAGACCCTTGACTGAATTCTTTTTATTTTCATTTTTTTTTTTTAGTGCAAAGTATTTTTCTGTAAAGCAGAAGAGCCCTCTTAGATTTATTTACTTTAGAAATTGGGTGTTTCTGTGTGTATTGGGCTTTCTTAAAGTGTGTATAACTATAGATATGTATATATTAGTGCCTTGTTACGTAGCTCATGATTATGCAGATTCTGAGAGAGGAAGTTTACATTATGCCTCTTTGAAGCATAACAATGACTGTAGAGCTCTGAAAGTCAGAGGTGGGGCTCCTGTTTCTTCACAGTCTTGGCACAGAGTGTGCACTGGAGTGACAGCTGAGCTTAACGATCTAGGGTCATCTGCTTACCAGTTGTGTGACCAGTGGTCACATAACCGAATCTCTCCAAGGCTGTTTTCTCTTCTGTAAAATGGGTAGTGGTGGTAGTAAATATTTATACCTATGTTATAGCATAACAGGCCTAGTCAATGAGACCATGATATCAACCATTCAAACCTATCAAACACCTACCATGTGCAATGTACCATTCTAAGCTCTGGTGAT
Source organism: Sciurus vulgaris (assembly GCF_902686455.1). Lineage (NCBI taxonomy): Eukaryota > Metazoa > Chordata > Mammalia > Rodentia > Sciuridae > Sciurus > Sciurus vulgaris. The sequence continues at coordinate 37,633,984 of NC_136463.1, forward strand.
TTAGCAGTGCATCATTTGATGTCCCATGGGGCTTAGGTTCTAGTGGGAGATAATCAGTGCAAATTTCTCAAGACAGTGCTCAATGAATGCTGACCAGGAGGGTGACTATGTGCACAGAATGGCTACATAGTGACATGGCTTATGGATTTAGGTCCCTGCCTTCATAGCCTCATGGGTGGGAGATGTGCATGTGGCTGCACACGGCTCCTTGAAATTGATCTGCAGTCAGAACTGAAGCTGCTCCTTCTCCATGAGCTGGGATTCTTGGTGTGTGTGTCTTTGGGGAACGGCTGGGTGTGGGGAGCCCTGGCGCTTTAAACCTGGTGTTTAATGATAGGTCCCAGCCTTGTCTTGCCTTGTGCAAGTCCTTGCCCTCTCTCACATGCAGGCTTCGCCTGGCATATTCTGCTCTTGCCCACCATGGTCCCTTCTCCTGGGCTGCTTTCTTCTGTCTCTGTGGCCTCTTCCCAGCCTTCAAGGTCCTCCTCATGAAGCTGTCCTGAGCACCTCAGCTTGGAGGAAGCCCTCTGTGATGCCACATTCTCCTCCCCTCTCAAGGCTTGTGTCCCTTTCTCCACATGTCCCTTGGCCTGTATCTGTTGCCCATAGACTCTGGGAGGACTCCATCCTGTTCTCTGCATCACATGGCTATACTTGAAATAAATTCTCAACAAATATTTCTTAGGCAATTAAACAAAAGTGTGGCACAGAGGATTTATTTCAATGGTCAACTTTGACTTTTTCCAAGGTGGGAGGGCCAAGGCAGGGGCTCTTTTTCCAAGGAGCACTAATGGCCTTTTGTGTGTGGGTCGCCTGGCCTGCATACAGCTCTCACATGGATGCCGAAAGGGCCTCTGTGTGTCTTATGAGCATCCATGGGGCCCAGTGGTTATCTTGGGTGTGTGTTGGGGGGGTATGGTGGCAGCCTAGTGCCCAGTGATGGATGAGGGGGGTGGAGGTGACTTTCCCAGGGGAAGATTAGCGCCTGGCAGCTATGATTTGTCTCGTGCCCTCCTGTCCTTTTGCTGGGCCCCACTGCAGAGCCATTCATTACAAAGGCTGCTGTCACAGGCTGGGGGCAGGGGCTGAGCAATGTGTATGTGTGTGTGTGGAGGGGTGGCAGGCAGGACCCTCTTCTAGGAGAGGCCGTCATGCCAGAGACCAGAGCCCATTCTGCAGTCATGCAGCAGCCTTCTGGAGTACTCAGAGAAGAGGACCAAGTTGTAACTCACCTTTCATGACATACATACCCCCACCCCAGGGACAATGTTGCAATCAGGTGGGGAGGGGCATTCATTCATTCAATTTTACTGAGCACCCACTAGATCTCCTTTCAAGGAGTTGGCAGCACATGGGCATGTAAAATGTGTAAGGAGGTAACGGGGCTGGTGAGACAGGTGTCCTTCAACCTGGGGCTCCAAGGGACAACTGAGCAGCCACAGGGAATAGTGGAAAGAGCACTGGACTTGTAGGCTGAAAACTTAGACTTGAGTCCTGGCTGTATTACTTACTGAGAGTCTTGGGAAGTCACGCAGCCTCAGTGGCTATATTCATGGTAGGGAATAGGGCTGATATGTCCTCTATCTATAGGGCTCTGTTAATAGTGATGAGACTATCAATGTGCTTTTTACCCTGGAAGGTACTGTACAGGCCTGTGGGATCACTGCTTCCTCCATTCTGCTGCAGAGGTGGGTGGGGCAGGAGTGGGGATAGGAAAGCCAAATGAGACTCCACAATAAATAACACACCTCTTCCTTGTATTTCAACAGTACCCTGCAGTTCACAATGAATGTTCACACTCTGTATTTCTTGATTCTTAACAACTTTGCAAACCAGGTCAAGGCAGGCATTATTGAATCCTATGTTGAGGAGTAGGAAGAGGTTCAAAGAGGATAAATGTCTTGCTCAAGGTCACTCATTCAGTGGGTGAGAAGAACTGGATTCTGGGTTTTTCTGACACTGAGCTACATACTCTTTTCCTGTTTTCACATAACAGAGCTGCTTGCTCCTTCTTGATGAACTCCCTCCCTTTTGTTCCTGCTCAGAGTCTGGGTGACATTACCTCCACTTCCTGGGTCTCCCATCCCATAAATGGACATTATACCTTCCCTATTTCCCTTGTCTTCATTATGCCAACTCATGACCACTTTTGAACACAGAGGTGTCAGGGTATGAGAGATGGGGAGAGAGAAAAGGGGAGGGAGGGAGGGAGAGAGAGAGAGAGAGAGAGAGAGAGAGAGAGAGAGAGAGAGAGAGAGAGAGAGAGAGAGAACCCTGAGAGAATTCGATGCAAAGAAGAGAGCAGCAAGTTGAGATTTTCCAAGAGTTCTCAACCCAACTCTGGCAAGCCAGTGGCTAAATTAGCATGGTAAGAAGAGCAGAAGAAAACTGAGGGGAGAGGGAGGGAGGAGAAGAAAATGAAGTGGGGGAGAGAGGAAGAAAGAGAAATGAAATTTGGGGTGGAGAACATGAAGAGGGAGTGGGGGAAGGGAAAATGGGAGTATGGGAAAGGAGAGAGGAAGGAGAGGTGAGGAAGGAGGGAGGCCAGGGAGGCTGGTGAGAGTGCTGGGGGAGGGCCAGCTCTGCTTTGGCAAGGAGTGGGAGATTGAAGGCTGAATCGCAGCAGGCAGTGGAGGAGAGGAATAAGTCATAAACGCTTTGGGGGCAAAGGTCAAATATAGACTGATGGCTCCATTGTTTCCCAGCCTGTGAGGAGGACCCTGTTGGGGGTTGCTGAGATACTTAACCCTTCCCTGCCCAGCCTTTGATGGTGGCCAAGTGTGGGGATGCAGAGTAAGAACAGCACCTGTGTGTGTTTGGGTGGGTTATTGGGGGTTGGAGTTAGGGTCAGACAGGAGAACTGCAGTTTGAGACTCAGTCTTGAGAGAAGGGACTTAAGAATCCTCTTCACTTCAGTGCATAGGAATTAAATAAAAATAAGATAAAAACATAACACCTCTCTTTTTGCGATTTTTTTTTTGTGTGTGTGGTGGTACTGGGGATCGAACCCTGGGCTTTGTACATACTAGGCAAGCAATCTACCAACTGAGCTATATCCCCAACACTCAAGGGACACCTATCTTGAGTAACACCTGTCAACAACAATAATAAACAGTATTAGCAATGTAAAATAAACATTTGCTAAATATTAAAAATAAAATCAATGCCTTAATGTTTATTATCAATATTAATATCACATTTGTTACATTAGTATCAATGTCTGTGATTTGAAAATAACAATATCATTGAAACTTAACAATGCTGTGCTATTGGTGCTATCAGTACTGTTTCAATAATGAATTAATAGATGCTCAGACTTGTCCAAATTGTGCCAGTTAGCAGTTTTCTGAATCCTAATCCACAGATTTTTCTGCTGTCATGCAACTTTCTTTTTTATCATACAACTTTCTTTGGATAATATCACACCAGTTAGAAGAAATGTTTAGAAGAAATAAAATAAGGAATTTCAGGAAGCATTTGAATATAAAATGATTCTTGCTAGTTGGAAAGGTCAAATGTAGTCAGAAAGGGGAAAGAGCATGATGTCTTTCTGCTGGACGGATCTTCAGCACCGCGGACAGTTCCCAGGCTGCTGCTCCCCAGCCTTTGGCACCAGTCAGCGCCAGTAGGCTCCCTTAGCGGGTCTGCTCCCAAGGGGGCCCATCAGCAGACTCCTTGAGCCCTCCCCAGGGAGACTGGGGGGGCTGGATGCCCACTCCTCGTGGACTGTAACTCCACCCCCCATGATGTATAGACTGACAAAGGACTTAATGCTGTGAATACATAAAGCGTTGGAGGCCTGGGCGGTGGAGGGTGACAGCTGCCCTTTAATGCTTGGCTTTTTAAAGATCATGGTAGAGTTCAGAAAGTATAGTCATGAGGTTTAATGATTTAATGGGGACGACTGGGGAGCAAAAATAGTTACTGCGCCCTGGGGAAAAGTGACTCCTCATACATATTACTTTAGCCTAATGGCCTATAACGCCCTCCCCCCGTGCCCGCGGGGGGAGTCACGCTACATAGCCGCTGTAATACCGAATGGCCTGATTAAATGCATATTAAACAATACTAAATTGGGGAAAAAAAGGCGGAGGTGGTGCTAAATGTATTTATTCAGTTCTGTGGGGGGGAAGTTATGACTCCTCCTCTGGCATGGGATGGAAGAAGTCCCCCTCCCCAGCCTGCTTCCCAGTGAGATATAGAGGTGAGAAGATACAGAAATGGAAGGTGCTAAACCCAGTTCTTTGGGAGGAACTTATGAGGGTCTGGAATGCTAGAAGTAAGCAGTGTCAGCCAGAGCCATGGTCCCAAGAGGTCCCTGGTGGTTCCCAGCTTGGAGATTTGCTGACAGATATGTGGTTTGCTTTTAATCAGTAGTTCTTGAGACAATGCTTTTTTGGAACACCTAGGACTCTTGGGCCTACTAGAAAGATCTTCTTCAACCTCCAACCTGGCCCTGGTCACCAGTTTCTAAAATCTCTGGTTAAGCTGCCGTGAGAGTGCAGTCTTAGTTCTCCTATGCACCTGGGATGAATAGCCCATGGGTGTACACCTAGTAAGGTCTTTGAAATGCTAGTATCTGAATTATAGCCCTCACAAGATTCTGATTGACTTAGGATGTGACCCAGGTGTTGGGTGTTTTTTTTTTTTTTTTTTTTTTTTAAGCGGAAAGTTGTGAGATACATTGAAAGCATCTGGTTTAAGTTCTTTTATTTCACAGGTGAAAAGATGAGACTCAGAAAGACCATCTTTCTGACTTCTCCAAGATCCATAGGGATTGACCAGGCTCCCAATCCAGTGCTCTTCCCATCACACCCTTTCCTTTTTTACCACAGCATGAACATAGCCAGTGTTAGAACCTGCGGCTGTGAAGGGTCAGCATCCTGTCTCCACAGCTTTCTGTGTTAGGCAGGCCACGGCCAAAAATAGACCAGGAAGACCTAAGACAGCAGCTCCTCTCCTGGACTTGGGGAAAAGAGGTTCTTATTTGATCATTCAACTCTGTATGACCTGTGGTTTTCTGATATCGAGAACCTTCCAGGCCGTCTCTCTGATCCTGGCTCCCCTAGGCCCTGGCTGACCTATGGACTACTAAAGCATTGAAGAACCTGGGCTTTGGAACTGAGCTGCTTAGATTTGAATTCTGGACCTGTCACTTATTAACAGTGTATCTTCAGGCAAGTTAATTAACCCCTATGGGCCTCAGTTTTCTCATTTGCAAAAGGGGGATAATAAATGCACTCACCTCCTAAAGTTGATGGAAAGGTTAAATGAATTAATACATGTAAGAGTACATACAGCAGTGTCTGCCTATAGTCATTGCTATGTAAGGGATGGTTGTAATTGATTTAACATTTTAAATATGCCTCTTCTCTCAGAGACTGAGTGCCATAGGGTGCTTGTGTGATTGTATCTGCTATTCGACTCCAACTTTCCATATGGATGAGCTTTAGGATCTGAGATTTGGTTCCCTCAGGTCTTGAATGGTTTCTGATCATAGATGGATCCCAGTAAGTTCACACACTGCCTTCCCTAAAGTGGAGAATGAGGACAGAATAAGGAGGATAGTAACTCTAAATTGTGTAGAAACTCAGTTTCAGGCAAGGTGCCAAGATAAAGGTTCTGCCTGTGCTCTTGGAATGTTTGGAACACTTGAGGGTACCTAATTAGGTGGTGATGGGTGCTAGGCACCCCCAAAATCCCACTGGCAAGTGAGTATAAAATGGAAGTGAATCCTACTTCTGCTTTCCTTTAGGAACAGTGGGTATGTGAGTGGACATTCACCTTTTTACGCACTCACAGTCACAATGTGATTTCCAAGGAGGCTTAGCCACTAACTGGGAAGCAGTGGTACAGGACCAGAAATCCTCCAGGCATGGCCTATAGTTCACAGTGCTCTTCCCTGTTCCTGAAAAACACCTGTCCATATGTCTTGGGGAAATTGAGGCTGCTGGATGCATACCAGGGAAGGAGCCAGAAAACTATCTTCTGAATCTTTAAAATTCTGACATATAGGCTGAGATTGGCCTTCCCGACCTCATTTCCTGTGACTACCCTTCTCAAACTTTCTGTTCTGGACAACATCCCTCCTATTCCCTATTCATGTTGCTGCCTTGGGTCCTCTGGTCTCTCTCTGACTTGAGCATTCCACAACCTTTAATATTTCTCTCTCTTATTGTGGTAATCACAAATTGCCTCATACCGCTGTCACCTGGTCTCCTTATGGCTTAACCAATGGACTCTAAGCTTCTGGCAGATGTGGGCACTTGCTTCACCAATCTGTGTGTTCCCCACACACTAAACTCTAACACCAGATGTGTCCCAGAACTGGCATGTTGCCTTGAACAGATGGATAAGGGAGGATTGAGGGAGTGTTATCACCTACCCTAAAGATCAGAGCTCACATGGAGTAAGGAGGCAAGAGTTAGTACCTGGCCAGAATAATTCCAAATGGAAGTCATGCACAGTGGGGCACATCTATAATCCCAGCTACTTAGGAGGCTAAGGCAGGAGGATGATAAGTTCTAGGCCAGCCTCAGCATCTTAGCAAGACCCTGTCTCAAAAAAGCAGGGTGGGGGTCTGGGGATGTAGCTCAGAGGCAGAACACTATTGGGTCTAATACTGAAAACACAAAAACAAACAAAAAACAAAAGACTTCAAAGGAAAATATCTGACTGGGCGAGACTGTGGCAGAAAGTCCTCAGCTCTAACCCCTGGAGACCATCACTTGGGGGAGTAGAGGGAGAAGGAGAACTGTGATTGATTTCTCCTTTCTGTTCCACCAGACACCCCTCCACACAGGCAGTGTCACACACAGAGCCCTCACTGCCCACTCTCCTACTTCCTCCTCCCTCAACTGCATTTAAAATAAATGCCTATTAAAAAAATCCTCCTCTCCCTGTCACTACATGGGCCAGACCCTCCCACCCCCAGGTCCCTGACGCTCTTAGATTTTCCTGCTGCCACGTTCCACCCTGAGCCATGTCTTCTAGTATTTTGCTTTCAAATTGTGTCTCCTGCCATTTGTGCCACATTTAAAATGCTAACAGTACAGAATGTCATTTACAGAACCGGGGCGTTTGCTCCGGAAAATTAATTTGACTTATTCCTTCTGCCTGTTCCTATCTCCAGGCCAATATTATGCTACTCATTCTACAAGAGTAATACTTAATGAATAGGACTATTAATAATGTCAAGGTCCGCGGGGGCCTGGCGGCTAACGGATAGGCGTAGACGGAAGGAACCCATCACCTGACTCCTGGTTTAATGTCCCATGAAAATATCAGGCACTGCAGTGTAATTATGGAGCAGGGAGAGGCGAGTGGATGACGACCCAGAGTTTCTTAAATATTTTTCAAATTAGTTGATGCTTTTCCTTTTGGGGGAGGAGGATGTATACCCCTCCCCAATTTTTGATCCGGTCTGCAAGAGGAGGTAGACCTATTTTATTACACACACACACACACACACACACACACACACACACACACACACACACACAGAGAGAGAGAGAGAGAGAGAGAGAGAGAGAGGAAAACAATGTATAATACAGATATATTAATAACAGCTTCCAACCCAATATGTTGAGATACTGTGTTGGAAATGAGAAGGGGAAAAAGGAGAGCTTAAGTTTTCATTTAGCAAAAACAAAAAGTGGAATAAACAAATCCGACGTTCCCAGTGACCCTCCTTTTCTCCAGTCACCTCCCCCTTTCCAGAGCATGTAGAATCACAGAGCTAATAGGGGCAGCCTGGCTACCTGCAGGCCTGCTCCATCGCCTCTTGTCCATGGTGCTGAACTCCCAAGGGAACAGGAGGGCAGCCCTTCGTCTACAGCTTCTGCTTGAAACCTGATTTCTTTCAAGTCCTGAGATTGTGACCCTGGGATGGCCCACTTGGCTGCTTTTCTAGGAATGAATCAGCAGGGTCGGGAGGAGAAGAGGAAGGCGAGGCACAGGGAAGGCGAGGCCTGTGGTTGAAGGAGTTGGAGCAGGAGTCCTGTGTGTCAGTCTCATCTCACGTGTGGAAAGGGGATAAGGATATCTGCCTTGCAGGGTGGTGGTGAGGCCATGAGATAATGGGTGTGAAAAGCCTGGGGCCATGGCTGGCACTTGGAGGGGGCTGATAATGTTAGTCCCTTTTGTCTAGTTCACAGATGATGGTCAGACTCAACCATAGCAGAAACTGAGCACCTCTCCCTGTTGCAGGGTTGAACAAAGGATGCACACCTCTTGTTCTAGGAGGACCTGATATGTGGGACCTTCCAGTCTTGAGGGTCACCCATAATCCTACATAGGAGTCACATTCCCATCTGGAAGGCCCACAGTCTTATGGAAGAACCCTAATGCCTTTCATGGTAGTGGGATAAGGGCGTATTCAGTTTTATTGAGAGAATCCCAGACAGCTCCTGGCCCTGGAGGCATTCTAGTCTGATGGAAAGAACCTAGTTTCTGTTCAGGGAGAGAATCTTCTAATCTGATTTGGGAAACTGAAATCCTACCCTGGAGGAAACCCCAGTCTGATAGAGGAGACACAGTCAGTCTCTGTTCTTTGGTGGTGGGGGGGAGGGGACTTCCAGTTTTATGGTAATGGCAAATTCTTGTCCCAGGAGAGTTCTAAATTTGGTGAAGGATGTAAAAAATCTTGGCATAGTAAAATTCCACTCTAATAGAGTTGACAGTTTTCTTTGGAGAGATTTCAGTCAGATGAGAGTAACAGGGTGGCCTAAAGAAGACTCATCTGCTGGGAGAGAACAGAGCCTGTCCTCAGGGAGCCCCTCAGAGCATTGGAGGGGACAGCTACCTTGCCATCAGGAAGTGCCTGTATGATCAGAGGAGACATTTTCTGCAGTGGCAGATTCTGGTCTCATGGCCTTATTGAGGATACATAGTGCAGCTTTCACCTTGACAGGAAAGGCAGGGTAAGCAAAGGCAGGCCGGAAGCCCCAAAGGAAGGAAGGTAAAACCATTCAGTTTAGCTGGGAAGAAATCGAACCAAACCCATCAAAATGGCAGATATTCAGGGAGGGTGAGCATGCCAAGCTGGATCCATCAGGACAATCTGGAAACCCCTTTCCCCCGGTGCCGGGAAAGCTCCCCTTCAGCACCATGGCCAGCGGCAACACCGCAGGCACAAGCCGCACCGCCCAGCCCCAGTGCTGGGCTGGCATCTGACCGCTGTGCTCTTTGCGTGTCCCTCGGTCCACAGAGACCCGGGGTTGAGGGGCGGGCAGGGCAGGCGGCCCGGGTATGTGAAAGGCGGTGGGACGCCTCCCTCGCGCATCTCTCCGCGAGTATCTGTCTCCCCCATGCGTTCGTAGCTCCTTACAGGAGGCAGGGAGACTACGCGGTCTCCCTCTCCCTGAAACGCCAGAGCAGCTGCGCCAGTGACCCCGCAAAGACGGGGGACCCTCCCTCCACCTCTTTCCCCACTACGGGGTTGGGAAGGGGGCCACGCTTCCTCTTAGGGTGAGGTGCGCTGGAGCAGGACAGGTCTCTCCGAAGGCGTGTGTGCTTGTGTGTGTGTGTGTGTGTGTGTGTGTGTGTGTGTTTGCGGATGTTGTAGGGAAGGGATCATCTTATGTCTTCTTAGGGCACTGTATGGCTGACCAGGAAAGGAACTTCCTCCTGAGTTCTGACTGCCCTGCTCTCCTCCTGGACTGGTCAGGCCTGACAGGTCATCTGATCTCAAACGTCCCCTCCCCAATCCTGAACTGCCTGTGTGCCTGCGTGCAGGAACACCTGACTTCTTTGAGAATCTGGAGAGACTCCTCTCATGCCAGCTTAAGGTCAGGATATCAGGAGCTCTGCAGACGCTCTGTGCCCAGCCCTTCTTCCTTCTGCTCTCTCCTCCACCTGGTTTGGAGCCCTTAACATTTCCCACAAAAGACATGTTCAGGGTCCCTGCTCCTTTCTGCAAAGGAACCTTGACAGATCCAGATGATTCAATCAATTCCCATCATCCCTTTCCCTGCACCCCAGTTTCTAAGAAAGAAAGGAAAGAGGTGAAGGCCCTGGACCAAGAGATAAGCCTCCCTCCCCACCTCCATCCTCATAAAAGGCAAATTTGCACTCAGCAAAAAGAAAAAAAAGGGGGGGGCAAATAAAAAGTATAAAGTCATTCAATTAATAATTATTCTGATGAACTCATCAGAATTTACAGATGGGCAAAGAAAAGGGGTGGAGGATGGGGCCAGATAGGACAGACATGGGGGGCATACTTGTCCCTCACCCTCAGGTGAGAGTGAAGGCGCCTCCTGCCAAGTTCTCGTTTTCTCACTCGCTCCTTTTTTTTTTTTTATGGGGCATCCTGAGTGTAAAAAATATGACTTGCCTTTATGGTGCTCCAACAGGAATGAAGCTATAAAATTATGAACAGTTTTTATGACGGCTATTCGGGGGATGCTTTTATATTGATGGTATACAGCCTGAATCTGTCTTTTTTGCATCCCACCCCCCTTCCCTGGGTGGGGAGGGGAAGTCTGTGTAACTATTTTTCATGCATTTAATATATTAATTATCCGGTAAATGCTCCCCAGGCTGTGCTCGGGACATTGGAGAGTGACAGGTTCTCAGAGAGCCTCCAAAGGCAGCGCATCAGCCTGCAGTGTATTATGTCGGTGAGGTCAGGGTGGGGTTAATGTAACTTTTTATTTGCTGATTTTTCATAGGCGGGAGCAAAGCTGGGATGGAGGGAGGGAGGGGGAGGGAGGGAGAGAGGGAGGAGGGGGGAGGAGAAGGTGCCATGAGAGCAGAGATAATGGTGAGGCAGAGCTCTCCACCCTGAGTTCACCTCCGTCAATGCCAGGAGGCTCTATTAGGTAGGAAAGGAGCGGTGGTCTTTCACTCTAGCTTCAGCATCCAATGCCACATAACCCTGGTGACACTCCTGGGCATGGAGTTCTCCTGGGTGCATCTCATACCCTTGAATGTGGGCCTAGTTTAACTCTCTGACTCCATCCCACTCTCTGAAATTGAAACCCAGGGTCTCAAGCCTGTGGAAAAGCCCACAAGGTTTCCTGGGTTACCTGGGGAGGAGAGTCTGATCACCTTCCCTTTGTATACTCCCAGGCTTGTGCTCAGTCACATGGCCATGCACATACATGGGCTGGACTTGTCCCCTGATTCTGCATTATTCTTCCTGCTCTCACACATCAGATTCTCATGTAGACTCCTCACACATTTACAAAACATCCCCAATAAATAAGGGAAGCAAAGAATAGGTCCTAGTGGTTCTGGAATCTTTGTCAATGGTGCTAATTCCCCTATGCCTAGAGCTGGTTCCTGGTTCAAGGAAGAAAGTGTGTCAGATAACCCAACCCTCCTGGAAAACCCAGGGGCAGGGCCTAGGCTGCCCAAGGCCAAAGTGACCACTGGGTCTATTTGTGTATCATGTCTTGAGAGAGTGCAGGTTGCTGCTGAAAGCAAACTGTACCTTTCTGTCCCTGGCCTCCTGCCCCCGCCCTGCCATCTACCGGCCCCAAGAGGGCAGCACAGGTGGATCTTCTCTGCTTTGATTGGTCTGGGTTCTGAGTCCAGGAGTCCTACCCTTTGGAGTCTTTATTTTTGTTTTGTATAGTTGTGATTTTTTTTTTAACCATAAAAATGTTTATTCATTCAGAAAAGTAAAGACATCATTATTGCTTTATTTAATTCATTAACTAATTAATTAATTTATTTATTTTGGGGGAGGGTACCAGGGATTGAACTCGGGGACACTCAACCACTGAGTCACATCCCCAGTCCTATTTCGTATTTTATTTAGAGACAGGGTCTCACTGAGTTGCTTAGCACCTTGCTGTTGCTGAGGCTGGCTTTGAACTCCCAATCCTCCTGCCTCAGCCTCCCAAACTGCTGGGATTACAGGCATGTGCCACCACGCCTGGCTTCATTATTGCTTTATGATTGGTGTAAGCACACTTTTTTCTGGTGGTACTAGGGATCGAACTCAGACTTGTGCATGTTAAGCAAGCACTCCAACAGGTTGGAAGAGACACTTCTGTGTGTTGAGGTAGGAAAAGGGCCACTCATGCTAAACCCAAGGTCCAGATGCTAGGGTTCAGGGTCTCAGCTCTGCCTAGAAGTTCTGTGTGATGTCCCTTTTCCCTTCACTAAAAAAGATCAAGTGGGGGGGTGAACATTCCTGGGGCCTTGCAGACCCACACCCTTGCTCACAGGTGGCACTGATTGGGTGCTGCGCGCGCGCGCGCGTGTGTGTATGTGTATACATGTCCCCTCCCTCTTCAAAGAGAGAAATTAGGAGTTTGAATTCTAGAAATAGGCCTGGGTTCAGGTCCCTTGCTTTGCTACTTTCTGCTCTGTGACCTTGGGAGGTTCCTTCCCTGCTTTCAGATTCAGCTTCCCCATCTGTAAATTGAGGCTAATTATACCGTGGGGGCAAAACTAATAATGTAAAGAATAAAGATTTTGGTACAGGTAAGGTGCTTAGCTAAATGTCTGGCACAAACACTATTGCTATTGTTATTGCTATTGTTGTCATTACTATTACTGTTTAGATTCTACCCATTCCTACCCACCCACATTTTATATAACACAATCTCTGTGAAGTTACCACTCCTCTACGGATTTGCAAGTACTGTATTCCAAGAAGTTATTTCCTCCTGGGCATTTGACTTGAGTTGGGGCACACTGTGAATAAGTGTGCAATGTTGTCTGATTATGGCCCAAACTGCAAGGTTTAGTAGGCATTTGCCTTTGCCTTCTTGTCAAGTTAGCACAGGGAGTCACACTAAGGAGCTGGCACTCTTGGGTACCTTTTGAGGACTGGGGGTGCTACAAGCATTATCTCCTTTGTTTTTCTCAATGACCTATGAGGTTATTAAACAATCCTTTTGGTGAGGCTCCTGAGGATCAGGAGGGTTTAGTCACTGATGTGGCAGCCTGAGGTCACCTGGGTGGTAAGAGCCAGGGTTGGGATTCAAGTTCACCTAATGCAGAAGTTCATATGCTTCTCGTTTCCTTAAGCTGCCTCTTGTCTGTGTTTTTAAAATGATACATCACAGGAAAGCAGTGAAATGATAGCAATCTAGCAAAGATCTGAGTGCTTCCTGTCTCCTAGGCACTGGTGAGGGGCTCATGGGTTCGCAAGGAGATGTTGTTGCTGTCCTGGAGGAGAATAGAGGTCAGTTGGGGGAGACAGACATTTTGTAATGGGCGTGGTAGAGGGACCACCACCGGCATCAGCCCTAATCACTAAGGCTTACTTTGAGCCAGGCACTCTGCCAGAACATTATCCCATAACACCTTCATGCAGATTCTACTACTACCCAATGGTCCTAAGTCGAGGTGTGGAGAACTTGCACAACTTGCTACAGGAGGATTCCACCTTGGAACCAAGGCAGACTGACCGCAGAGGGGAAGCTTTCAGACTTCCTGCCAGGCACCAGCCTTTCCCAGTTCCCTCCCACATTTAGGATTCTCATGCTTATTTAGGTGTATAGAAAGCTGTTGGCCCTTTTATTTACTTATTTATTTATTTGGTACCGGGAACTGAACCTCGGGACACTTAATCAAGGAGCCACATCCCCAGTCCCCTTTTATGTTTTTTGTTTTTGTTTAAAACTAGGCCTCTCTAAGTTGCTGGCTTTGAACTTGTGATCCTCCTGCCTCAGCTGCTGGAATTACAGGTGTGTAGTACTGCACCAGCCCCTTTTACATTTAAAAAATTTTTGCACCAGTATTTAATGGGAGTATTTTAAGTGCCACGTTACTGATCATAGTGGTGACTACTAACTGAAATGGTAGTTAACAGTCAAGGCTTAGTACGTGTTGGGTGCTGGGTTAAGTGAGTTACTTACATTTCCTCATCTCAATTTCTCAACAACTTTATGAAGTGGGTATGATCATTGTCATCTCCGTTTTGCAGATGAGGAAACTGAGATTTTGAGTGGGTTAAGCAACTTGTCCAAAGTCATACAGCCAACAGTAGGACCAGGATTAGAGTTTGGACAGTCTGACTCCAGAGTTCAAGTTCTTAACTGAACTCTCTTAATAATGAGAGAAAAGCTTATGGAATCAAAGGGACAACTTCCTTGTCACCTCCCTCCACCCCAGTCCAGGTAGAATTTTCCCAAAACTTTTTTTTTTTTTTTGGTGTGTGTGTGTAAATATAGATAGAAAATTAGTGAGAGAGGATTCTGTCCCATGAATATGATCATTGAATCACTCTGCCTATTTACCCCACCCTCATTTTAAGTCAGAATATGTGGTTTTATTTGATTCTTTTAACTTCTACCTAAGATTCTACAGAGTGGATTCACCATAATTTTCTCATCAATGGATATGTAACTTATTTCCAATTTTTTGATATTGAATGCAATGAACAATGCTTCCTGAACGTTCTAATAGAAGCCTCATATATTTGTGCTCAGTATCTAGAAAAAGAATGATTGAGTAGAACAAAATATGCCTTTAATTTTTTTTTTTTTTTCGATACTGAAGATTAAGCCCAGGGAAACTCTACTACTGAGCTACACTCAAGTCTTTTTTATCTTTTATTTCGAGACAGGGCCTTGCTAAGTGCCCAGACTGGCCTTGAACCTGTGATTCTCCTGATTCAACCTCCCAGGCACTCAGATTACAGGTGTGCACCACTGTTCCTGGAGCCTTTAACATTTATGGTCGTTGCCAAACTGTCCTCCAGAAAAGACTGTACACTCTCCCAAAAGCATATGAAAGGACACCCATTTTCTTATATTCTTGCCATTATACATTTTCCCCATGTTTGCTAAACTTGTGTATCAGAAAAAAACTTTGCTAATTTCCTTGCTTATACTGAGACTGAGGACCTTTATACTTATTTGCCACTTTTTCCAGCCTTCTTTGCCTTGTTTATATTTCATTAATGCATATGCTTTGCCTATTTTTTGATTGGTTGAGAGTTTAAACTTTTTATAATATTAATTTCCTGATACACAGCTGGGCACTCTACTGCACACGTGTAATCCCAGCAACTCAGGAGACTGAGGCAGAAGAATTGCAAGTTTGAGGCCATCCTGGGCAACTTAGCAAGACCCTGTCTCAAAATAAAATAAAAAGGGCTAAGGAAGCTCAGTGGTAAAGAGCCCCTGTTCAATCCCTAGTATCTCCCCCCAAAATAAAAGAACAAGAATCAGCAAACCACCACTCAGCCTCTTGATGGTATTTGTCAATAAAATTATTGGAGCTCAGCCATGACTGTTTGTTGACTGTCGTCACTGGCTGCTTTGGAGCCACAGTGGCAGAGTTGTGTGGTTGCAACAGTGACCATATGGCTCACAAAGCCTAAAATATTTACAGTCTGGTTTTACACAAATGTTCTACAGAAAACATTTGCCAACCCCTGCTTCCCCTATTCTGGGTGCTGATGCATAGTTCTAAATTTCCTAGTAGTCACATTTTAAAAAAACAAAAAGAAACAGGTGAAATGAACTTTAGAATTATTTTATTGAACCCAATATAACCAAGACATTATCACTTAAACATGTTATCAAAATTAAAATGTTTGATGAAATATTTTACTTTCTTTTTTGGGGGAGTGGGTATTGTCTTTGAAGTCTGCTGTGTATTTTACACTTAGAGCACATCTTGATTTGGATAAACCAAATTCAAGTGTTCAAAATCTGCATGTGGCCAGTGGTTTATCAGTTCTGTCGACTCTGAAACAGGGATAGTGCTAATACCACTCTCTCCACATGATTGTTCCAAGAATTGGATAAGATGCTATATGTGCACGCCATTTGTAAAGGGATACACACATGTGATAGGTTACAGTATGCCTAGGAGTTGGCAGGATGCAGGGAGGACTTGCCTTGATTGCTGAGGACAGGTAGGAACTTGATAGGTAGAGCATAGTTGTTGCTGTGGATAGTTCCAATTCTCTCTCCATGTTTTTGTTTTTCTCTTCCCTGGTTCAGCGTCTCCTGAATGGTACTCAAGCTCTTAGAGGGCACAAGGTGTTCTTCCTCACTCATTTAGAAGAGATCTACTATAGTTCTGATGTTGAATGTTCCCCAAAGGTCCATGTGTTAAAAGCTTAGTCCGCAGGATAGTGCTATTGAGAGGTGGTGAAACCTTTAGGAGGTGGGGCCTAATGATGGGTCATTGAAGGTGTGCCTTCAAAAGGTATTATGGGACCCTGGCCCCTTTCTCTTTCTCTCTTTGTGTCCTGATCATGAGGTAAGTGGTTTTGCTCTGGCACACACTCATGCCATGATGTGCCACTGTGCCACAGGCCCAAAACAATGGGGCCAACTGATCATGGTGGAAACTCCAAAACTGTGAGCCAAAATGAACCTTTTAGCTTTATGAGATCATTGCCTCAGGTGTTTGGCTATAGTAATGTGAAGTTGACTAGCACAACACTATTCCATTAATTCCTTAAGTGCCCCCATAATTTCCTTTTTTCCCATAATTTCCTGTGGGCTGTGCCTATAGCACTAGAGGTGCCTACCTCCAAATTGCCCTGCCTGGTCACTAAGCAGAGTTTAAATTTGTTTTTTTAATTTATACTTCATCCATTTGTCAAATACTTATTGAATATCTATTTTCCATCAGCCTCTGAGATGGGAGTTCTTTTCATAAAAGATATTCTCCAAACATGCACTTGCATCAGAGTTATTGAAATTAAAATGGAAAGGCAAGGTGGAAAAGGTGTTCAGGCTTAAAGCCAATGGAACATGAAATTAGGTCCTGAGCTTCTTGGCAACCAGGGCAAAAAGGGAAATATATTAGATGACATAATTTGCACTATCTGAGAGAAAAAAATGGTGCCATTTTTTGATAGAGGTGGATTGTTCCATTGCCACATCCAAACAGGCAGTCCTCATACCCTGCTCAGGGACTCTGAGCAGCATAATGGACAAAGCCTTCCATTGACAGTGCATGCAGCAAGTGCAGCCGTGAGCTTCCTGTGGATGTTTCTTGTATCTGCCCTCAGGAAAAGCCGAGGGCACAGTGTTAAAGCTCAGACTCAACGAAGGCAATCCTGCAGCAGTCTAACCCATGTAGTCCAGGTATGTGGCTTTCTAGGGATTTAGCTTGAAACAAGGAAAGGGTTTAGAACGCCACGGGAAGGTTCGCCCTGGCTGTCTCTCAAATCCAGCCTGTCTTCTCTCCCACGGCTCCGACCCTAGGGTAAGTCTCTGTCATTCCCTGGCTCCTCCCTAGTCTCTCCCCTCATCCCAACTCTCCTCCATCCAGCTGCCGGTGATTTTTCTAATACACAGACTTGGTCATCACTGTTCCCCCGCCCCCACTCATGGGCTTTAAAATCTATCTATGATCTAAGTGGTGGGAGTTGGGTGAATCTGTTTGCTCTCAGCTTGGAATTTTAAATCTCTATTTGAATTCTTTATAACAAGTATGAATCATTGCAAAAACAATAGGGTGATTTTACTTTAGAAAAAACATCTGGGTTGAGA
Organism: Sciurus vulgaris; assembly: GCF_902686455.1. NCBI lineage: Eukaryota > Metazoa > Chordata > Mammalia > Rodentia > Sciuridae > Sciurus > Sciurus vulgaris. The sequence goes on from NC_136463.1 coordinate 37,651,404, forward strand.
TGGGCAGATGTGCATCTTAATGCTAACCATGGCTACCGCTGGGTGGTGAGACTATGGACAATGTTCCTTTTTTCTGGTACTTGGGTATATTTTGAAAGGAAAAAAAAAATAATGTTTCCTTGTTGCTTTCATGTAGCCAGACACCCACATACTCCTCTTCTGAGCTTTCCAAGTGTCCTTTGCTAGTGGCTACGTTTATTAGGCATGCATCATCAGGCACTGGGCTAGGCACTCTTTAAAAATAAATATTACCAGGTTTAGACCATGTGTCAAGTCCGTTCTATTTTTGAAGGAACTAAAGTGGAAGGGGTTATGGAACTTGCCTGAGGTTACAGGGCTGGATCCACAGAGCCATGAGTAGGACCCAAACAGTTTGAAGCCAGACTTTTGAGTTTTCCTTTATACCATAGTCTACCGTTAACACGTGGGATCTTTTATTTTCTTACCCAGTGTAGTAGTAGGCATATTCTAGGTTCAATAAGTGTTTGTAATTGAGCAAAAGTGCTTCCTAAATATCATTTCTGTGGTGGGAGAGTTTTGAAATGCCTGTTGATTATTTTTATCCCTTCCTGGCACCCTTACCTCTTAGTCCCCTTGACTTCTGGAGGGATGGGGCAGGTGGGAAGCCAGAATCATGACAGCTTTTAAATTCTAGTCTTCAAAAGCTCAGGACCTCACGGGAATGGATGCTGTTTCCCAGCTTAAAGTTCAGACATTGCTGGACCTTGGAGGATGAAGCCTGAGCCCAGGTGATCCCAGAGAGCCAAGAGGGCATGGCCGAGAGGTGCAGGGTGCATGCAGATGGTTTTGTGGAGAAACCCATGCTTGAAGTAGAAGGAGCAGAGTCACCAGTGTGCTTGTCACCAGTACCAGAGGAGCACAGGTGTAGGTGTTGTGTGGGCAATAGAGAGGGTCCTCTTTGAGGGTTCCTGGGTGAACAGGTAACATAGAGGATCCCTTGGAGCTCCCTCTGGCCCCATCCCTATATAAGCACCCCCGTAACTTAGTCTAAGTCTAGGGAAGGGGCAAGAACTGGAGAAAATCCAGCAATGATTGAGACTGAGTTTTTTTCCACTGCCAGTGGAGAGGACTCAGAATGGAAATTGAATTTTGCTAAAGAAAAAGTAAGTTTTATCTTACACCTTAAGTATGTGGACTGAGACTTTTATGACACTTTTCCTAGCTGGGCATTTGCTCTAAGCTGAAGAAATGTATTTCAGGGCTGCACTGTCCTCCGAGCATGTGTAAGGAAGCCCAGAATCCCAAATCGCACACTGAGAGCAGAATGTCCTCAGACTTTGGAGCCCAGAAAAGTAGACAAACATCCTAGCACAAAAGTTAAGGAGCTTGGGGCTGGGGTAGTGGCTCAGTGGTAGAGCACTTGCCTGGCATGTGCGAGGTCTTGGGTTTGATCCTCAGCACCACATGTTAATAAAAGAAAAGTCCATTGGCAACTAAAATTTAAAAAAAAAAAAAAAAAGTTTAAGAACTTGATAAATTGTCTCCCAACTGGAAGGTCTCCACCTGTATACTGGAGGGTCCCTCGAAGGCAAACTCAGGGATACCCCTCACCCTCACCAAGGCCTTTTTGGACACATCACACACTTGGAGAGAGTGATTTAGACCCACAATTCCATGCCATCAACCATGACAAGAATGATCTTGGCTGAAAAACTTTCAGAGCAGATATGACTGGTTGCCCACATCAGCGTCACTGATGCCCTGGTGAGCTGTCTCCTTCTGAATGGCACTGTTCCCTGGGGAGACCTTCAAAAGGAGTGAGCCATGAAATGGCTCCCAGTGGACAAGAAGAGAAGGCCTGCTGAATGAAGTTACTTACCAGTGACCCTGTCAATCAGTTCATGCCTGCCTATCCCAGTGTCCCAGTGGATCTGGACCAGTAGGTGGGAACCTCACTGGGTTGGAGATGCAAAGTTTGGCTCAAGTTTTGTTTTTTGTTTTTTTATTAAATTAAATTGGGCTAGGGTTGTAGTTAGTGGTGGAGTATTTGCCTCAAATGAGTGAGGCACTGGGCTCCATCCTCAGCACCATATAAAATAAATAAATAAATAGTATTTAAAAAAATAAAATAAATTGAATTTAAATAAACTTTTTGGTTGGTTCAAGTTTCAACTCTGCTATTTCTGGCTAGGATGGGGTACCCCACGTCCCCTTTCTGAGCTTTCGGTGTCCTCTGTTAGAAAAACCTTCCTCACACAGTGTGAGGAGGGTGCTTAGTAAGCTCCCAGGGGCTTCCCTTGAGGATTCCTCATCCTGTTTCACTAGCAGCAGCCTCATCCAGTCTTAGCTGCAACCCCGTGTCACCCGTGGAAATCCTGTTATCCCGTGAAAATGGTGTGACTCAATGCAATTAGGATAAGAAGAGACTCGGGGCAGTCACTAGTGGTAATATGGCGGCTGGGAAGCAAGGGGCCTTTTACTTCCAGGGAGCACTAGGTGTCTCCCAACCCCATTGACCCTAGCACTGGTTCAGGGCCTCATTGTTGACCCCGACACCTTCTATAAAGCCATATATCACATATTTCAGGCAAACACTTATTATGCTCTTCCCCTGGGGTCTGAGCAGGCTTGTGTTAATTGTAGTCTGTTCACAACCAATTAGCTCTGAGACTGGAATTCTTTTTGTTTTAGATGAAATCTACACAACAAGAAAGCCACTGGGGTGACAAGCTTTCCCATACACCATCTCATTCCACCCTCAGAACACTACCCGGATGAAACTTTACCCCTGCACCGACACTCATAAGATCAAGGTATAGAACATTCCCAGTATTAGAGAGGGTTCTCTTCTCCTCCCTCAGTCTTTACCCCCTCAGGGATAAATCCTGAATGCTATTCTAATAGATTTCTTTTGCCTGATTTTGAACTCATATAAATGGAACCAAACAGTCTATCCTCTCTTATGAGAGTCATCCATGTAGTGTGCTTCAGTAGATTGTTCTTTGTAATTGCTGCATGACGTGTCATGTCATGGACAGACCATAATTTGTTTCCCCATTCTGTAATCATTGGACATTTGGTTTGTTTCCAGCTTTTGGCTACTACAAATAGTTCAGATCTTCTGGTTATGCTAGGTCATAGGGTACATTTAGTTTTACTTTTAATAGATACTATCAAATCTTTTTTTCCAAAGTGGTTTTACTAATTTTACATTCCCTCCAGCAGTAGATGATAATTCCCTTTACTTCACACCATCCTCATCGTCCTTGGTATTGTCAGTCTTTTAAATTTTAGCCATTCCGGTGGGCATGTGGGACAATCTCATGATGATTGAGCTTTGTATTTCTCTGATGACAAACGATGTTGAACATCCTTTCATTTGTTTATTGCAAGCCACTGTTAAAATGTTCTCATGGACTCCTGCGAAGGACTCAGATGACCTCTACTTCTGCCCAGTACAGCTACAGCAACTGGTATTCCTAACATGGAAGTTGGGTCTTGTTACTCAGCTGATTAAAGCCTATCTGCAGCCTTCTCTTGCCTTTTGGATCCAAACTTATCCCTAGTTGCCCCAGGTTCCTGTTCACTAGCTTCATCTAAAACCATTCTCCCTTTTGCACTTCAGCACTCTGGCCTCCTTTGGGCAGAGGTTGTTATTACAGGTTGTTATCACAAAGAAGTTCATGTCATTCTCCTTCCCAGAATTCATCACATTCTGTGATTACATACCAATATGATTATTGGATTGATATCTGTCTCTGCAACTAGACCACATGCTCCGTAGAAGCAAGCCCTATACTTGTCTTACTCATGAATGTATCTCCAGTGCATACTGTAGTGCCCACCACATAGTAAGACCTTAGGATATATTTGTGAAATGAGTAAATATACCCTCCATTTACAAACAAAGAAATTGAGGCTCGGAGAGGGAAAGTGCCCTCAGGTGCAGACCTGGAGCTAGAAGCCAGGTTTCCTGACTCTCCAATGCTCTTTCTTTCCACCATATTCCATGCCTCTGATGAGAAAAAGCATTTTGCTGTCACTTTCACATAACTCTAGCTTAAGGATTGCTATGTTATGATTATATTTGTTGTTGCTGTTGCTTCCCACCAGAATGTCAGTTCCCGGAGGGCAGCAATGGTGTCTCTCTCACCACTGGATCCCCAGCACTAATCAAAGACTTAGAATATAGGAGACAGTTAGCATTTGTTGAATTGACAGTTGACTACTGGAATTGATGCATTGTTAGTATAGACCAGTATAAAGAAAAATCTCAGCTCCTGCTAAAAGTTGATGCTATGGGCCTTTCCACATGTTCTCAATCTGATGGAATTTTATGGGACTGATTGTTGTTCAAATTAGGAAGCTGAAGACTGGTACCTGGAAATCTATCACAGACTAAATGGCATTCCCTGAAACCTCAGTAATCCAAACTTCCTCTGGTTGCACCTAGGCAGGTTGACTTTCATTTGCCCTCTTGGGAAAAAGTTAGCTTGAATCATGAAGGATGGAAACAGGATACCCAAAAGGCCACAAGGAACCTTCCAAAAAGAATTAGGACTTTGCTCATTGTTGGCAAGCCAATCGATGTTGCTTATTGCAAATGAATCTTATTTGTACAGCATCAAGTCTTATCTGCTCTCTGTAGCAGGGTTTGCAACTGCACTGCTTGGCAGCAGATGGGTTCCAGGGATGGCAGCTCTCTGGAAGTAATAAAGTGGCGTTTCTTTTCCAATTGTCTCTCATTGAGACCTCTTGGTAATTCAGATGGATTGTCCTGTAGCCTAGCGCAGGGACTGACTGAGTGAGGCTTGTCTGGGTTGGAACTTTTATTGTTGTCACAGGAACTGAATGATATACACAGCAGAATTAGTCCCCAGCTGCCCAGGGACTCTGCCCTTTCCAGTCAGGGGCCAAGGCCTTAATGTGGGAGGAGGCACCTTCAAGTCTGGAATCAGGATTCCAGACCCCTGGACCAGTGGTCTTTCCAAAACAGCTGACACATCCCCAGGAACAGAGCTGTGATGGTCTCCAACTTCCTGCCTTGGCAGGGAGCTTGGTGCCCCAGAATTCCCAAAGGCCAGGCCTCTTCTGCAGTGGGAATGACTTGTGCATCTTCAGACCCATACATCTGGGAGTCCTAGGGGGACCCCAGAGGGCATGGAGGACTCATGGTTCCTTAGCTGTTCATCAGTTTTTTGTTTTTTTATCGTAAACAAATGGGATACATGTTGTTTCTCTGTTTGTACATGGAGTAAAGGCATACCATTTGTGTAATCATAAATTTACATCAGTCTGGTTTTGATGAGCAGGGCGAGTCAGAGGTTCTGGGATGTTCAGGTGAAGCTGTGGTCTGGAAGGGTGGTGTATATCCCTTCACAGGAACAGCTAAGCCACCAGCTAGAGTCTCTGTTCAGCTCAGCTCTCTCCAAAGTACCTTGCTTAAAGGGCCAGGCCCTTACCCCAGGGCTGAGGCCAGTCTTTTCACCCCTCATTCCCTTTCCTTTCCATTTCTGAGAATTTTTTTGGTTCTCCTCCTGGCCCTGTCTTCTCTCCCCACCTCTCCTCCACATCCTCATCCCTTCAGACCCATCTATCCCTCAACCCCATCCGACTGCCAATTGAAAAGGCCTGAAAATAATGTGAAATAATATAGTTTATCACCCAGAGGCTGCTGACAGGCAGAGCGGCCACCTCTGAAAACAGGCGGGGAGGCAGGGAGGGCGAGGAAATTATAGGCTGCACAAAGGAGAAAAAGTTAAAGTGAGAGCTCCATAAAAGAAAGTGGAACTATTATGCTGCAAAATGCCAACTCATTACAAAGCGGCCAAATAAGAGAGAAATACGGCGCTGCCTGTAATAGCAGTTTACAAGGGAACATTGTACAGCAACAGAAGAGACGCTGCTATAATTTGCTCTAACAACTCCAATTATCCCTTTTATTGATTTGGCAACACATTTAATAGGAGTAGCCACACCTCTTCTGTTACAAATCATTAAAGGTGTTGAACGGTGTAATTTTAAAATTGTCCTCCTACAGTTGTCAGTATGACAGCATAATTCCCCCTGATTTCGGCTATGTAAACACCCAGGCACAGTCATTTCCCCCTTACAAGGCCAGAGATGTTGTCAGCCTGGGGTTTTTGTGCAGAAACATCCATTTAATGCGTATCTTTTTTTCCTCTAGCCGGCTCTCCTAATTGCAGTGAGGTTTGGTTTAGTGGTTTTTTTTTTTTTTTTTTTTTTTTTTTTCTCTCTCCTCCTTTCTTTTGCTCTCTTTCCCTTTTTTTTTTTTTATTCCCAACCAGGAGGTGCGTGCGATGGAGGGAGTCGGGGGAGCGAAATAAACAGGCTGTTTGGCCTCCTCTTTCTTCCTGGCAACCTTAATTGCTACTTAAGTCCCGGCCCTGCACTTAACATCCGGGGGGCAGACCCGGCGCCAGCGGCTCAGCCTCCCGGCGCGCGCCTCCGCCCCGCGTCCGCGCGCACGCGCTCTAGGCCGGGCAGGCGCGCACCTGCCAACCTGCGGGCCAAGGGGTCCGGCGGGTGGCAGGACGCGTGGTCTGCAACGGGCAGAGGAGGCCACCGCGCGGGAGCTGGGGCCACCACGGGGTGCAGGAACAGCCCAGGCCTTGGCGCCGGGCCTGAGCGGACCCCTGCGCCACGTTTTCTCCGTCCTCTTGGAGACTTTTGTGGGGCTGTTTGCTCCGGGTCGACCTCCCCCGCCTCCCTCCTCCGCGACCCTGCCAGCTCCTTTAAAGTTTTGTCCGTTTTGGTTTGGTTTGGATTTGTCGTTGTTGTTGTTGTTGTTTTGTTTTTTGTCATCGCCTCATCCCTGTGTTTAGCCTAGTGTCAAAAAACAAATATTTATTGAATGGAGGGAAACATGGTATGAGGAAGAGAGAAAGTAGGCGGCCCAGAGCTAAGGTGGTGGGAGGGAAGAGTCGGACATGGTGGCAAGTGGGATGTGGCTGGAGTTGTTGAATGTGACCCTGTGTGATTAGGTGGCGTGTGGAGCTTGGGTGGGGCAGGTACATGCCCCGCTGCCCTTCCCCCTCCCCAAGACCATACTCACCCTCCACCACACACACCAGTCCAGTGTGGGCAGGAGCCAGTGTCTTCAGTTCAAAGCCCCTGGGCAAGCCCCACTTCCGGGGCTGTGGAGGAAAGAGGTGTGGTTTGAGTCAGGAGTCCTTTCCAAATGCACTTTTGTGGTCCTCTACCCAGCTCTTTTTCTTTGTAGGGTGGGCCTAGAGCTACACAGAGGGGGCCGATTTTGGCAACTCTTGCTGCTATGCAGGCCTGAGCAGGTGATGAGAGCAAAGGGGCATCCTAGAAATACCTGTTCTGTGGCCCTGTGCTCTACCTCTGGAATTGGACCTAAGCTGTGGCAAAGGGATTTAAATTAGACCCAAAGAATTCCAGCTTTTAGGACTGCAATGGTTTCAAGTTAGGTGATGGAGGAGTCTCTTGCGGTTAGGAGAGAACCTTTATTGTGCACTGAGTCAGTTGAAGGGGCTTGGTTTGGGGCAGGGGCTGCTGACCCAAGCATAGTACTCACAGCCTGAGCTGTACTCTGCCTCAGAGTCTGTGGGAGCTGAGCTCTTGGCCTTGGCTCCCAGGACAGTTGGGGGATGGAGGGCAGATGACCTCCCTGCCATCTGTCCACACACCTGCAGACATGCTTGTCTGCAGAACCTGCTGTGCCTCTCAAAGGGAAAGTTTATCTCCAATCCCACTCCTCCATCCCCAGAGAGGGAAGCTGGGGGTTTTCCAGGAAGGCACCTGCTTCAGTACATGCACAGCAGAGGTGCTGGCACGTATGCATAAGTGCACATCTGTGCCCTGTCCTTGCTCTCTGAGCACTCCTGTGTTCTTCGTTTCTGCCTTCCTCCATCTCAGCACCTCTGAGACACAAAGCCGTCGTGGGTTTTTTCTCTGGCTTTCCTCCTGTGCTTCTCCAGGCCTCTTCTTTTCATCTTAAATTTTTTGCTGAGTGCATTAATTGCTGTTTCCATACTTACTCTTTCCCAGCAGACCATGAGCTCTGAAGGCAATGACTGTTCTTTATCTCCACGTGCCTGCTGCACACAGTAGGTGCCTAAGACATTTCTGTGAAATAAATGAGTGAATGTCAGATTTTGCCTAAGAAGCCTTTTGTGTCTGTCTGCCTTTATGGGTCTCTCTGACTCTCAGAAGCTGGTTTTGTGGCTCTGTATAGTCAGATCTGGTTTATTCTCAGGCATATGTGTATTTCTTGGGGTATTTTTTCTTTTGTCTCTGTCTCTGTCTTTGGATTTGAATGCCTCTCTGTGTAGCTTCACATCCCTCCCTAGGTCTGCTGTATCTCAGACATGGAGTAGAAAGGTGCTGTGTCCAAGCTAGTGTTCCTGCTGGGCAGCTGGACATCTGAACCTTTGCTTCTTTCAGCTTCTCTCAGACTTCATCACGAGAGACTGGGAGTGCCTGAAATTGATCTCCTCTTTTTCAGCTGAGGTTGGGGGTGAACCATGGTCCTCTCCATTTCTTCCTCTCACCGTGACCCCAATCACAGCACCTGCCCTTGTCTAATTGGCCAGTGTCAGTGGAAGGGGGGAGGGAAGGCTGATGTCCAAGGAGGAAATCCCATTAGGGGAGCCAGAGCCAAGTTATTAGTGGTTAAGATGTAATTGGGGTTGGTGAATAATCTCATTAGATTCTTCATGTATTTACGGCGCACCCAGCTGTGTGACCTTGGGTGAGGTGCTTCACCTCTCTGATGAAATAAGACCTCGATGTTTTCTAAGGACCTCTGGATTTTGGGGATTATCTCCACTGGACTCTTGATAACTTGCTCTCTCCTGGGAAGCACTCACTCATACCTTGCCTCTGAGTTAATTTTGCAATTACTTGAATTCCCCTCCTAAACTCAACACTCCTTGAGGTCAGGTTGTATTTATTCTCACAGCTAAGTGTGTAGTAGGTGGTTTATCAGCTTTCTGAATGGATGACTGAATGCTGAATGCACCATGATTCATAACGAAGATACAGAATTCCAAGCCCTGCGCTCACCAGGCAGTACAGAATTATTTGGGGGATGGGGTGGGATGAATCTGCTACTTGCTCACTTGGTGAACTTCTGTGAGCCCCTAAGTCTCTTTTTTGTCTCTATTGCCTCATCAATAATATGCAAATAATAATGGCTACCATATACAGCTTTTGTGAATATGATCATATGTATAATTAAATCCTTAACTGAGTGCTTGGCACTAAGTAGGTCCTTAATATGTATTCCTACTCTGTCCTTAAATAAAGAACAGGCACTGTTTTAGCTGTTGCATTGCCAGGACCAAAGGACCTGGCAAGAACAACATAGAGGAAGAAGAGTTTATTTGGGGCTCAGTGTCAGAGGTCTCAGTTCATGGTTGGCTGACTCCATGGCTCTGGACCCAAGGATGGGTGTGGTGGAGAAAGTAGCTCAGGACATGGCAATCAGGAAGCAGAGAGAACTCCACTCATGAGGAACAAATATAAACCCCAAAGACATCCCCCATCTCTGACCCACCTCTTCCAGCCGCACCCTACCTGTATACAGTTAATTGGTTTGTGGAATCCACTGATTAGGCTAAGACTTTCCTAACCCAATGATCTCACTTCCGAAAATTCTTGGATTATCTCACACGTGGGCTTTGGGAGGACACCTCATATCTAAACCATAACACATCAAACCCTATGGATCTCAGAAGGGCAGAAATCAGTTTGGAGTGGAATTTTTGGATTGAGGCTGGAGAGCACGGATTTCTATTGAGCAGTTAGATACTACTTTCTTGTGCCTTGTGAATTTCCAGCTTCTTTTTATCTCTCTCCACTCTTTCTTCCCAGCACACACAAAGACAAATAGCAGGTGCTCAGAAAGTATTAGTTGAATTAATGAATAAAACAAAGACTTTCTTTGTGGCTAAAGATAGATTCCAAACTAAGCTCCTCAACTGAATCACCTGAGATCTTTCAAGCAATCTATTTCCTTGCCCCTCAGAATCTACTGTTACTCACACACACATACTGATGCAGAATCTCCGGGCTTGGGCTTGGAACTAATATTCTTTTTAAAATGCACCCAAGTCATTCTGACCCGTAGACAATTTGGGATGTGATCAAGAGGACATGTTTGATGTATATTTGAAAATGACTGTTACCTGGTTGTAGGATATAAACACTAAACATTTAACTAATATCTCAGTATTATGTAGGAACCCACATTCATACCCATGTCTCCTCAAACACATGAAGGTCACTTTCTGGGGTGAGAAAAAATGATTTTTTTAAAAAAAAATTTTTTAGATGTCAATAGACCTTTATTTTATTTATTTATTTATATGTGGTGCTGAGGATCGAACCCAGTGGCTCACATAGGCTAGGCAAGTGCTCTACCACTGAGCCACAACCCCAGCCTAAGAATGAATATTTAATTGGGGCTTGGAATTGGGGCTGGAGGGGGAGTGTAACCTGGATCACAGGTGCGAAGGACGGAAAGGCTGGGGGTTATCTGCAAAGTTGTGGAAACAGCTAGTTGCTATAGTCGCTTCCTTTGGCAGAACGCCAGCTCCACAGAGGCCCTGAAGAGCTTCTCCTGAGCTCCCCACTCCCAATCTTGAGTGCAGACAGGAACTGGGAAGCAGCTCTGTCCCCCCTCAGGATGGATCAGAGCAGCAGCCTCATTTTCCATGGTACAAAGGGCAGTGGTAGGATGAATAACTAAAGAGGAAAAAAAAAAAAAAAAAACAAAAAAACCCAGGAATAAACAGAAGCTTCTCTGTGGAACTTCAAGATGTCTGCATGTGTTTAGCACCCTTGGTTTATTGTGTCGCTGTGCTTGTCATTACAGGGCATTACTTCTCTTGAGTATGACCAACATATGCAGGGCTCCTCGTACATGCTCACACAACCCTCCGTGGGAGAGGTCATTATTGTTTCCATTACACAGATGGGAACTCAAGGCTCAAAGAGATCAACCTACTCAAGTTTATATAGCGCACAAGAAGTAGGGCTGCAGGTGAACCCAGATCCTTGACCCCAAGGCTCATGATCTCCCCCCATGCCTTCCTGGGAAGGACTCCATGCCAAAGGGCTAGGAAATTCACTCTGAATGTGGATTGAGCCTCAGCTGGGGTGCAGCCAGCTGAGTCCACATCACTACTTTTGTTCCCTCCATGAACCAAGTGGCTCTGGCCGGGAGGAGGGACAAGTTCCCTGGACCACACCCCTATTTTTCTTTTCCTGGTCCCTTATACCTGTTTCCTCTTACTCCTGTCCACAGCCCTTCCCTTAGTGGCTTCTCCTCAAATATGTGTTGGGTGGCCAGGGAAGTTCCCCTGTCACCCACCTTCCCCTACCCTGTTTTATTTTAATTCATTCGTTCACTTGTCTTTTCATCTACCAAGTCACTCAGCAAGCACTCAGCAAGCATGACCAGGTTCTGTGCTGGGCTCAGGTGTCTAGAGATGAGTAAGATGGGAACCCACAAGTAAGAGGGGCAAGCAAATTCAATGCCCACACACTGTGACCAGCACTCCACAGGCAGAACAAGAGTGGAGAATGGAGGAGTCACCTTCCAACCTGGTCCTATGGAAACTGGGCTTTTTGTGATGCATGTGAGAAGAGTCCAGCTGGGCTGGCTAAAAATGCCTACTGTGTGGGAGTTCAATGAGCACTTGGGGGCACTGGCTGCCCTGAGCATGCCCAGCTGATCACTTACATGGGCCACTAGCTTCCCTGGGCTTGAAGGGGGCTTCCCCTCCTGTAATCCTCTATGCCCGGGGCTCCTCAGAAGGCATCTTTATTCTTGATGATTTTCAGTTTCCTCAAAATGATCTGTCTTTTCATAGGACTTTCCTCCTTCTAGGCCATGTGTTCCCTAGAGTCCTTCCCTCTCTGTATGTGCATGTGAGACACAGCAAGAGAGATGGAGAGGGAACACATCCTTGTATGCCTCTCAGCCTTTCTCCATTGCTGGTCTTAGGCAGAAGCTGAGAGCTGGTGCCCCCATTCTAAGCAGAGAGCCCCATCCTTGCCTTGGGTGGAGAGCATGGTAGTCCCTGCCTCTGGGAGCTGGTAACCTGGTGGGGAAGAGAAGGCATTTTATACAACTTGAGAGCTCTCACCACAGCCTAGGTCTCAGACAGGGAGCAAATGGGGAGGAAGGAAGAGGAGACAGAATAAGGACAGGCCTGACAGTGGGGTGACCAAGGAAAGAAGCATGGAATGAATGGCATCTCCCAGGAAGACAAGAAGAGGGACACTTGGAGGGTCCCTGGTGGCTGTGCATCCAATCCTTAAGTGGGTGGAACCAAGGCAGATCTGGGCTGTACAGTGGGGGCAGCATGGGCAAGGTGCACACGGGGGGGGGGGGGGGGGGGGGGATGCAGTTCTGAGGTCTCAAGGGCCAAGGGGTTAAGACACCGCAGAAAAGTTTGTGGTGTCAGCCCTTTCTCTCTCCCTCTCCCTCATCCTGCCCACCCCTCTGCCAGCCCCCAGCCCCATCCTCCTCCTCCTGTCCTGTTCCTCCTCCCTTTTCCATTTGGAAGAAGGAGGCTTGCTGTCTTTGTATTTTAACTGTAGCAAAAAGATTAAATTGTTTACGAGCCGGGAGCCTCGGCTGGCTGGATGAGCCGGAAGAGACAAAGATAGACATTCTAATTCTCCCCTGTTCTCTGGGCCTCCGTCCCCCTGGCTGCTGCTAATTCTTTTATCTGCCCCCAACACTCCAGGCATTATGTGCATTCATAAAAAAGGGGGGGGGGGGAGAGGAGAGAGCCCTCGCCGAAGCCAGCAAAATTACTGTTCTCTGCGCGGCTTCTCCGATAGCAATCTCTTGAATGCTGATTACTTTCCCCCCCTCTCCCCTGCCCCCTCCCCCCTTCCCCAGCACCCAACATAAGTTGGTCTTTAACCCTTTATCTTTAGCAAGCAGAAAGACACGGAAAACATCTCACTCAGTGGGTAGAGGGAAAAAAAAAAAAAGCAAAGGGGGGGGAGGGAAAGGGAAAAAAAAAAAAAAAAGAAAAACCCAGCACAGAGAAGAATTACTGTTATCTCCCCACCAGAAGAGGAACAGCAGAGATAAGGGAAGCCTGAAGAATTAAAAGAAACGTAGCGTTGGGGGCTCTAAATTCACGCTGAAGCCGGTTGTATTTGTCTGTCACGGGGGTTCATAATTTTCCGAGGTTGTTTTGATAGACTTATTGTGCGGACTGCATAGAAAACTCATCAGCATTTGTTGCCTCTGAGCATTATTGTCAGAGGTAACTGCGTGTCTATAGACTGGGGGAGATAATGGCTGAAGTAGAAAGCAGATAAAGCCGGGGCTCTTCTCATTAAGGACTATCTCGGCCTCCGCAGACCGGCTGGGATTGAGTGACTGGGGCGGCGGCGCGGGGCATACATTATGCCCGCAAAAGCGAAGGCAGCGTCATTACGCCGCAGGCCAGTGCACCCCGTGGCCCTTGATGAATGGCCCAGGAGGGCTGTGTCGTCAGGGCCCCCGGCCTGGGCACTTGGGGGGGTGCCCGAGCGAGTTCAGGGGCAGGGGTGCTAGCAGGAGCTGCCCTGGGTCTTGCGAGCTCCAAGGGCTTGTGGCGGAGCAACTGGGGTGGGGGTGGAAGCGGTTCCTTGGTTTTATTCTGACCTGGCACAGATAGGGAAATTGAGGTCCTGTGCGTGGTGAGGGAGGATGGAGCAGGTTCCTGTGATTCTGTGGTGTTCGGCTGCGTCTGTATTTTGCAGGTGGAGTCACTGAAATGCTAGGGTACCATGGTCCAGACCATTGTCAATGTGGAGACGTCAGGGGTAATCGATCCGAGTACCTATTACCCGTGGGCCCGTCCCTCTCTCCCTCCAGCACGTTCTTATTGAGTGTCCATGAGGAGCGAGGTACTGTGGACCCTGTGAGCATATTTTGGGGGCACACCAGATGTGCATTGCTTGTAAACCCTCTGGCCATCTCCCTTCCTCCGTTGGCCATGGTGCCACCCCCCTTTGAAACCTGGCCTGGCCACCCTCACCCTCCAAAAAAGCCAGCAACCCAGAGTGGGTAAATGTGGGCAGAGAGGTTAAAGGTCCTCCAGCTAGGCTGGGACTAAACTATATACTCGAAGAGAGGAGTCAGGGACAGCAGAACTGGGTTGTGGGCAGCTTGGGCTGAGGGTCCTTCTCTGGTTCTCCTCCCGTCTGTAAAATGGGGATAATAATAAAGTGTACTTCACAGAGAGCTGATAAGACCTAATGAGATCATTTATGTGAGGTTTGTTAGCAAACTTCCCATATATTCTGAAGGCTCGGTAAACTTGCTATTATCTTTACTGTGACTTGGGTGGCCCTGTCTGTATAGCTCAGTGCTTCCTCCTTCATCTGGCCCAGGGTGGGGACTCTGGGGAGGGGGTGTCTGAGCTGTACATGAATGTCCTAGCTTGGATTCTGCTCCCATAAAGGTGAGGCCTCAGCATAGCTGGAGCTCACCCCTTTCCGTTGCCTCATGAGAAACTGAGGCCCACAGCAGACAGGGACAGCCCCAGGGCACATTGCTGGTCCCAGGCAGAACTCCACGAAGGGCAAGTCTCATGGCTGCTGGGAAGCTGCTTCTGCCTTGAGAGGCTGGCCAGGCAGGAGAGAGCACTGGTGCATGTAGCCATTGGGGGACAGAGGGGACCCAAGGCCTGCCACTAGCCCCAAGGGCCCTGAGCCCATATCTGAGGCCGTTCCAGTCTATAGCTTCCTCAGAATGGCCTGGACCAGCCTCGGGAATGTGAGAGCTTTTAGCAATTGATTGATCTCCTGCATCTGGTTTGACTCAGGCAGCTGAGGAGGGGCCACCTCATCAGCATTTTGGGGATTCAGTGATGGAGGAAGAAATCAGGATGGAAGAGGGGCCGCAGACAGACACTGGGGAGCATAGGGGGTCAGCCTGGAGGTCACTGGTCACAGAGTCTGCAATGTAGACTATTGGGAGCCATCCTGACCCTCGAGGACTAGTGAGGGAAATCAACACAATATAAATTCTGGCAGACAGACACCCAGATAATAGGTGTGAGTGAGCACAGAGGAGGGAGGAGCCAGCACTGTCAGGGTGGGGAAAGAAGGGTCAAGAGGAAGGTTAATTCAAGTCTTAAAGGTTAGGAAGTGGACAAGGTGAGGAAGGACTTTGCAAGATGAGGGAAAACCTGTGCAAAGACCTGGAGGCAAGGAGGAGCTGGGAATGAATGTCCAGAGCGATCAGGAGGTGCTGTGTGCATGGAGTTGCGGGGAGGGAGCTTCTTGAGAAAGGTCTTAAATGCCATAGGTAGGAGACAGGGCTTTAGCCAGAATATTACGAGGCACCTACCCCCACCTGCCAGTGTTCCAAATAAAACCTCACTTCCTGGAAAACAGGCTCTAATCTCATCAACTCTCTGTCTTCCCTCCACCCCCAACTGTCACCAGCTCAGTAAAGGGCTGATTCCTTGTGGCAGGAGTGGCAGAATGCAGTGGAGAGAACGTAGACTCTGGAATACCTGAACCTCGTGGATTTAGAATTAAATCTCCACCACAAGCTGGGTGGCCTTGGTGGCCAGCTATGCAATCTCCCTGGACTCAGTGTTCTAATCTATGAAATAGGGACAACTCGTGACTTGCAAAATTCCTGCAAGACTCATCATCTTAGGCTTCGGCAGAAAATCCCAGGGCAGCACCTTGCATCCTTTGGAACAAATGCCAGTTCTTCCTTTCTCTCCCAGGCTGCTCTGCCACCTTCCCTGTCAGGGCCAGTGGTCCCCTGCCAGGATCCCCCCATCTGAGGGCCTGGATAACCCATTTGGCTCACTCATCATCTGCCCTGTGTCCAAGTACTGTCCCTTGCCTTGCATTGGCTGCTGCTGACACCCTGGCATTGGTCCCAGCCTGCCCTCCTTAGCAGAACACCGGGCATTGTGCTCCACCCCTGGCCGGGATCAGTAATACCTGTCAGCTCAGCCTTTCCTTGGCCAGCCTCCCTGTATGTGACCTGTACTTACCTAGACCAGACTGTCCCCTAGATCCTCCTGGCTTTCCAGGCCAGTCCTGTGCCTTATCCACATTTCAGTCCTGCCCCCTATAACAGAACTGGTTAATGGGAGATTGCAGGGTCACCCCTTCAGCTTGAGTTGGGTGGAAGGGTGGATTCAGACCATCCTCGAGGCCAGTGGACTGCGAACAAGAAAGACAGCAGGTGCAACTCAACCTAGTGAAGACAGTATGCCTACTCAGGAGACTTGGCTGAACCCTGGTGAATTAGGTGTGTGTCTGTGCCAAGACACTGCCCCTCTCTGGGCCTCAGATTATTAACCAGTAATGAGAGAGGATCTATCTGGAAGGCCTGTTTCAGCTCTGACGGATTTGAATTCTAGGAGGAAGGGCCAGGGATCCACAGCAAAGGTCTGTAATTCCTTCCTCCGTGGCAGAGAGGAGGTGGGCAGCAGGGAAGCCATTCTCCGCTCCGCCCCGCCCCCGCTGGCTCGGTGACACCCGCCGCCCCCTCTGCGGGATTTACAATGGGCTGAATTCATTTGCATGACAAAATTGGCTCGGGTATCCAAGTGTTGCAGGAAGACAAGTGTAACATTACGAAGAACAAGCAGCCGGGAGGAAGGTTACCGCCGACAATGAGGGAACAAGCCGCCCGCCCACCCGCAGCCTATGCCAACCTTTCATCCGCGGGCGTGGGGGGCAGCCGGCGGTGTCAGGGGCGGGAAGGAGAAATCCTAGGCCTGGGAGAGCACAGCCCGCCGGGGATCTGCGCTGGGTGTGGGACTCCCGCTCCCAGGGTCTTCTTAGTGTTGCTGAGGAAGTTTGCTTTGCCTCCACCCCTATTGCTAAATTTCCCCAGCCTTTCGGTGCTCCCTAGGTTATCTTCACGCTCTCGGGACTTGATAACACAGGATCTTTCAGAATCACTATCCATGCTTCCCTCCACTCCTGCGCTCATTCAGCCATTCACTCACTCATCCACACATCCGCCATCTATCCACCCACCCACCCAGCACCCATCCACTCGCTTATTAATTCAACCATCCACCCATCCATCCACCTGTCCACTCACCCACCCCACCCACGCACCCATACACTTATTTGTTTACCAGTTCTTCAACCCACTCATCCACCCTTCCAGACACCCACACACCTGCCCACCCATCTACCAGTCTCCTGGTTTATTCACCCATTCACCCTTCCATGGAGCTAACAAAAGCTTCTGGACACTTCTTCTGTGCCAGGTACAGGACTGGGCATTTCTCTGTGCTGCCACTCGCTCCTCTGTAAGGACAATAGGATGTGCCATGCAGGGTTGATTCTGGCCCAGGGAAAGCGTATGGAAGCATTTCCTACTGTTAATTTTATTAGGCACTGGGGAATCTATGGGTAAAAAAAGCATAGTTTCTGCCCCCAAAGAAATCATGCACTTCTGGCAAGGCGGGGAGGGGGAGATAATAAAAAAAAAAAAATCCGTCCTTACAGTCTCATATGCTTTGTTATAGGAGAGTGTGAGGGGCTGTGGGGGGCAGGGGTCAGAGCTTGGGCATGGATCAAATCTCACCGCATTTGAGACTCTGCTGGAGAGACAGGTAGGGACAAGAAGTAATATTATTAATCTTCCTGTGTTATGGTGACAAAACTAAGGCTTAGGAAGGTCAAGGGGCTGCTTGAGACTTCAGTGCTGCAGACGTGATGACTGAAGCTGTGTCTTCTGATTTGGGAACTTTCCAGTGGCCTGGATCTTGCTTTGCCTAAACCCTTCAGGCAGCAGAATAAGGCTGCTGAACAGCTACCTTACTCCAGCTGCATGAGACGAACCAGAGTCCAACTGCCTGGCAAGAGAGCAGCTTAGCTCTAAGAAGCCTCACCCAGAGCCCGGGGTTCATTCTCAATCCCTCACTTAAGGAGGGACATTGATGAGTAGGTGCCAGTCAGATGAGGTGGGCCAGCTCAGGGGACTGGGCGAAAGGTGGACATCTATTTGGCCTTTGGAATCAAGGTCTGAACAATGCATTCCTGGCTGTGCTATGGGAGACACTAAGGACATTTGACCTCAGTCTGGGATGTGGACCCTGCTTAACACACTCAAAGGCTGGTTGGGGCACAGGGTGAAGGGAGACGTATTGCAGATGGCTCCCTGGGTGCAATGAGGCTCCACTGTGGGAGCTACTGGAAAACACATTTGATCATTTCTCATTATAACACCAAGTTCCCTTGCAGAACCCATCCTGGTGCAGCAGTCATTTCCTTGTCATGAAAAGTACTTGGCATTAACTGGGTACAGTGGCACATGCCTGTCATTCCAGTGACTTGGGAGGCTGAAGTTGGAGGATTGTAAGTTTGAAGCTAGCCCTGGCGATTTAGTGAGACCCTGTCTCAAAATAAAAAACTAAAAGGGCTGGGGATGTGGTTCAGTGGTAGAGGGCCTCTGGTTTTAATCATCATACTGCAAACATAAAAAAAAAGACAAGGAAGTAAAGTACTAAGATACTAAAGTGAGCCCAGGATAGGAGCGTACCCTTGAGCACTTCAGACCTAAATTGACTAACACTTTCTGTATGATCCTAGGCAAGTCACCAAAATTCTCTGAGGCGAGTCTGAAAAAATGGGAAAAATACGCCTCCTTCACAATATTTTGTGAGAATTAATTAGTAATTACCAAGAGTAATTAGTAAATCTTCCTTATAATAAACTCATGAAACAGGTTCTTTAACTTTTTAGGTAAACTATTTATTTATTTGGTTCCAGGGATCAAAACCAGGTACACTTAACCACTGAGCCACATCTCCAGCCCTTTATATTTTCATTTTGAGACAGGACCTCTTTAAGTTGCTGAGGCTGGCTTTGAACTCATGATCCTCCTGCTTCAGTCTCCCCAGTTGCTGGGGTTACAGGAATGCACCACCATGCCCAACCCCAGTCCTTTTTATTTTTAAATTTGAGACAAGGTCTCAAATTAAGACTAAGTCACTGAGGGTCTTGCTAAATTGCAGACTGTCCTCAAACTTATGATCCTCCTGCTTCAACCTCCTGATTTGTTGGAATTACAGGTGTGTGCCACTGCATCTAGTTTAATGGATTTTTTAAAAATTTCAGAATATTTTTAGATTTACAGAAAAACTTCAAAGATAGTACAGAGAGTTCCTGTAAACCCCTTGCCCAGTTACCACTGTTGTTAACAGCTTATGTCACTATGGTGCATTTGTCAAAAGTAAGAAACCAACATTGGTACGTTAGGTCCTTTAAGTCTTAATTATCCCTGCTTCACAAATGAGGTTGTAGAGGAACAGAGAAGCTGGGTATCTTGCTGAAGATCACACTGCGTTATGATACATTCAGTAAAACTCAATGTGAAAAACAGCCTATTAGAATGCCTAGAATTGATGCCTTTCCTGCGCTGGAAAACCCAGGTTGGGCCTGGACCCCAGCCTCTGCTTCTGTGTCCTGCTTCCCTGCAGGGTCATAACCAGGAGGGGAAACAGGAAAGTCAACCCATGGAAGGCTCTTTGTAAGATGGGCTCTGATCAGGGCTTATCAGCAGAATAAGTAGGGACTCAATAAGGATTTGCTGAGTGAATTAACAAATAAATGAGTGAATGAAGGAGAGAACATTCTGCTTTGTACAGGAGAGTGAATTCCGGCATCTCGGAGCTTTTCCAAATTTAAAATTCTGGGATTCTCAGATGACCGGTCTCTGTCATCAGGCTCCCTTCTTTGAGAAACAGGAAGCACCATCTGTGTCCTGCAGACGGTAGATGTTCAGTGGATGATGCCAGTGTTGATAGTTCTACCCACATTTCCCCTTGATCCCAATTTCACTTTCAGTCGTTCAACTTTTACTTCACCCTGTCGTGGTTTTTGCAAGCTGCCTCGAATCCTCACGAGCTGTGTGTGTGAGCGTGTATATGAATGGTGAGACTTAAAGTCTATCACTGATGGTAAGAATGGTGGCATGCGTTGGAGGTGAGATGGGTGGGTGGTCCCCCACCTCAAGCTTCTCCGAGGACTTCCTCTTCGAACTTCCACTTCTAGAACAGTCCTTTATTCATTTGTTCATTTAGCCAACAAATATGTTCAGCAGCTACAGTGCACCGGGCCCTGTCCTAGGGATACTCTGATGAAATTCCTGGCCTCTACTCTCAGACTCAGCACTTGGCAAAAGGGTTATCCAAGGACACAATCTGTGACATCAGGTGTGATAAGAGCTCTCAGGGGAGGTCCTCTCTGTGCCGTACAGTTGAGGCTGGAGGATGGTTTTGTCTCTGAAGCAAGGGTTTTAGGCCTGTGACCCTCAGAGTGGGACCTCCTTCCTGCTTCTGTCCCTTGAAGTCCTCAACATCTCCTAATCCTCCCTCATCCCCTTCCTGTCCTCTCAGCAGCTCCCGGCACTCCGGCACTCCGTATACAAGCGCTGCTTCAGCTCTGCCAGGCAGGCCTGGCCCTCTGCATATGTGGGTTTGGTTCCCTGATGAAGCCTCAAGAGCTTCTGAACCAGGAACTCAGCTCCTCTTCGTCTCCTCCCCAGCCCCCAGCACAGTGCAGCCATGTAGGAAGCACACAGGACTTAGTGTGCCCTTACACACCTAAGCTGGGCCCCAGCAGCAGGCAGCCAGCTGTGGATCTGCGTTTACTCATCTACAGCGAGGGAATGGGTGAGGGGGACATGCTCCAAGCTAGCTGGGCCAAGGGGGACACGCCCATCACTGAGAGGCTCACATCCGGGACAGCCACTGCACCCCGCTCTTCCGCAGTGACCCAGGGAACTCCTGGAATGCCTTGAATTGTGTTTCTCCAAAGATATGTCCAAACCTAACCCCCAGTGGCTCTGAACGTGACCTTATTTTTTGAAATCATCTTTGCAGATGTAATTAAATTAAAGCTTTTGAAATGACATCATCCTGAATATAAGGTGGACTCTGAACCCAGTGACGGGTTTCCTTATAAGGGACAGGAGAGGGAGATTTGAGATCCAGAGAAACACAGTGGCGATGGAGGAGGAGATCAGCATGGTACAACTATAAGCTGAGAACAGCAGACTTTGCAAAGAGCAAAGATTGGCTTTGATCAGTGCTTCTCAGCAGCACCCAGTAGGTGCTCAATAAGGATTTGTTGAATAAATTAACAAATGATGAGTGAATGAATGAAACAGAAAGCATTTGCATAGGAGATTAAATTTAGGTGCTTCTAAGAGCTTGGCTACAAGTCAAGGGTTGTCCACAGCTTCCAGAAGCTAAGAGAAAGGCATGGAATAGATTCTCCTACAGAACCCTCCAGAAAGAACCAACGCTGCTGATGCCCCCTTGATTTCGGACTTCTGGATTCTGGAACTATGGGAGAATACATTTCTGTTGTTTGAAATCACCAAGCTTGTGGTAAACTTTTGCCGCAGCTGCAGGAAACCAACACAGTCCCTATCTCAATATCTTGGTTCATCTGCCTCCAGTAGGAGTCACAGTCTCTTAAAGCCACAAGAAGACACCACCCACCCTTGCCCCTCCATCCAGTAACTGTGAAGAGAAATCTTACCTGCAATCCTGCCACCTAGACATTGGTCACTGCCAGCACACCCTTCCCCCAGCCTCAGTTTCCCCACCCGTATGCTAAACAGGAGTTGAGCAAATTGATGTCTAAGGCTCTTTCAAGCTTGGAGAATGTATGTGTTTAGAAGGCAATCCTCTCCCTCCCCAAATCAAAACCTTTTCAGCTCCCACATCATGGTATTGGAGGAGCACCGGACCTTTTCTAATGGTGGTGCTGGACTCTGGCTCCTCTCTAAGACTTGGACTGTGATCAGAAATCCTTTGGAACACCAGTACTGAATCCATCATGATGCCGTTTCTGCAATGCATCTTTATCTGCAGTGCATCTTTATGAAGGCAAGTGGGAGACACAGGGAGGAACCGTCTCAGAGTCAGGGGGCTGCAGGGCCCTTTCCCACCCCCTACTCACTGCTTGCCTCGTCACCCACACCCTTTGTTCCTTCCTTCCCTTTATCCTGCATGGTCTTCCCTGGGAGCTCTGGACCTCTCTGCTTGTGCTTGTGCAGCAACATTTATTCCAACAGTGATTCTCAACCCTGGGAATTAAAAATACACCCACTGCAGAGTGCTAGCCCAGAAGTTCTGACGCAGTGGGTTTGGGGCACTCCCTGGCATAGCATTCCCAGGAGATTCCAATGATCATCCCACCCGGAGCAGGCTGTCTGCACATCCCTCTGAGTAGGGGGTCAGCTCCCTCAGGTGCTCAGACACCTGCTTTTCTCTTCTGCCCAACCAGGGGTCCTCTTGAAGGGCAGGATCTTTTTGAGCACCTTAGCACGGGCACAGACACCAGCCCGATAACCTCTCAGCACCGATCTTTGGAGGAAGGAAGAAATAATACGTGAGCCTAAGATTCAGAGCCAGGATCTGCCAGGGGACCAGGGATGCTGTGGAGAACTGGTGACCGTGATGGTAAAAATCAGCGGCATTTTCTGAACACACATCACAGTTTGCCACGGGCTTTTCCAGGTTCTCTCCATTACTTCTCACAACAGCATTGGGAACTAGAGCTTGATGCCCTTCCATGTTACAGATGAGGAGATGAAGTCACAGGCACAGGGCAGTCTTGGCCAGGGTGAGAGATTACTTACAAGAAACTGAACCTTGGCCAAACTTGATCCAGGGAAAAAGAAGGAGAAGAGAGGGAGGGAGGAGGAGAGATGACAGAAAGAGTGTAGGGGGCCATACGGCAAGATTCAGGGTCTCTGCCAACACGAGCCAGACTTAGGCTCCCAGTCTGGGTGTCCTGATAACTGCAGATGTCAGCCCTCAACACGGGGAAGGGACACTTGAGGCAACTTGAGATTGGGGGTGTGAGGTGAGAGTGCCCCTGGCCTCAAAGGTGACCTCAGTGAAGCACTGGCCCTCAGGGATCTTAAAGGGGGTCTGAGCATGTCTGTGATCCATTCCCTCTTCAATAATGACGATGGCACCAAGCACCACGCCGTGCAAAAGTTCTGTGCGGAATCAGCTCCGAGGCCCATGCCACCATTTCTGTCTCTGTGAAGTGAGGTGTCCATGCCTCTGGTTCCCAGCTGTGAAATCTGAAGGCTCTGTCTCCCTTGCAGACTTTTGGAGACTAGTTGAGCCCCACATCAGGAGAGCTGGGCACAGTAAGCTCTCAGTACAGACATCATTTGCCACCATTAGTAGCATGGCTGTTATTATTATTATTAAATAATAATGCTAAATGCTTTATTAGTTCATTTAACCCACAGCCACCCAGAGATGAGGGAACCAAGGCTCTGAAAGAGTGCTCGGATCAGGCAGCTGGTCTGTGACAGAGCCCAGTGTCCAGGCTGTCCCACTCCCAAACCTAACCAACCAGAACCCAGTGTGAGCTTTTCAAAAGAAGAGGCTGCTGCAGGGTCAGTGGAAGAAGGAGGATGCATTTGTTGAGCACCTACTGTGTTCTTGTGATTAAATTTAATTGTTCAAATTGGTTCAAGTGATTGATATAATCATTCTCAATGTAGAGATGGGAACCAGTTATGCTGGGGTTACCGGCACCCTGGGAGAGCAGGTTCCTGCTGGGAGGTGTGAGCCATCTGGAAAAATAAAAAATCTGAAAATAATCAGTAAGGAATAAGAGACGGAAGTTAGGTTTAAAAAGGGAGGTGCCTGGTGCCTCTTCCAGCCTTGATAGGAACTGGAACTGAACAATCAAAAAGATCGCAATCCTTTATTTAAAGGGCAACACATCAAAGGTTTCAGTGTGGCAGACTTCTTGAGGTAAAGAGTGGGGGAAACAGGTTGTTGGGGGCTTGGCAGATTATGCCCATCTCCAGGCAGCTGCTTTGGAACCCGTGGCTGTGAGCTATGGCAGGGCACAGCATGATCTGGGCTTTCTCACATAGGGGAATTTTACCCAGGAGTTCCCAGAAAAGCAGCTTCCCTGTCTTAATGGCTCAGACAAAATCCATAGTTCATACACAGCTTCCAACAGCTGGGGCCTTTGTCTCCTGGGCTCTGTACACCATGGGGATTGTCTGTGGGGTGGGGTAGGAGCCACTCTAGAGGTCCTGAGAGCTGACAGCAGGGAGAAGGGCAGGGCAGTGCATTAATGCTGACTCCTGGGGGGTGCAGATAAGTGGCCCCAGCAGGCCGTGCTGAGGACCCTCTAGCTAGCTTGTTTCCATGGGGATGCTGACTGTGAATATAGGCTAGACATCCAGCTTGAGCCTGCTCTTCCTGGAGGGTGGAGACTCCCAGCTGGTGGCATTTGTCTGGGATGGGGACTGCAGGACCCTTCCATCCACACCTCTCCATTATTGAAAGCAAAGGCCTCCATTTCTTTTACATCCCTTCAGAAGGGCCCTCTTGGACAAGAGAGAAGAGGGCTGCTTCCCTCTTCCTGACATGGGGGACAGTAGGTCTCCTTGCTGACAGGTACCCAGAGCAAGAAGGGAATACATCTGGTCTCACAGCCATGACTTGTTTCAGACAATATGGGCCAACCCACCCTGAGACCAGACTCTTGGTACTGGGGGCACTGAAGGGTATGGGATAGCCCCACGAGGAGTAGAATAACCAACGCTTTCATGGTGAGGACTACCTGGAGTCAGAACACAGGGTCTGTGTTAATGCTTTATTAAGAAAAGATTCAAACTTCAAAAACCAGAGGGAGAACTCAATGAACCCCATCTCCAGTTTCAATGATTAGCAGCTTTGCCCATCTTAATTCTGTCTCCTCTTCTCTCTCTCTCTCTCTCTCTCTCTCTCTCTCTTGATTGGGTAGTTGACAGCAAATCCTAGGTATCAGGTCATTTCATCTGACATAACTTCAGTAAGAACCTCTCACTGAGAGCAGACCGTGCCCGATCACACCTAACAAAATGAAGAGTATCCCAGTGAAGGCCATCATCTCAGGCTCAGTCCATCTTCACCTCCCCCTTTCCCTTCTTTAAATATGCAAATATGGGCTGGGGCTGTGGCTCAGTGGTAGAGCACTTGCCTAGCATGTGTGAGGCACTGGGTTCGATCCTCAGCACTACATGAAAATAAATAAAATAAAGGTCTCACGTCCATCTACAACAGCAAACAAAACAAAACAAAACAAAAAATATATGCAAATATGCTCAAGGGTGAACTGAGGACCATGTGGCAGGGTGGCTTCCTGTGCTATAACTCTGGGGCCACAGAAAAGTGATGGCTGAATACCTGTGGCTTGGAGTGAATTGCTTTGTTTTATGGGTGGAGTTTCCACCTCTGCCAAAGCAACTTAGCTCTTCCAAAGTTCTTGGGAAAATCGAATGAGATTCTGTAGGTACACTATTGGGTACGTGGTAGAGACAGAGCAAATGGTGGTAATGATCATGAGGCTTTCTATCTGTAGATGAGGGAACTGAAGTTCAGAGGAGAGGGACTTACCCAAGGTCATATAGCTCAGAGTAGTGAAGCACAAGTCTTCCAAATGTGCTGGAATATTCATTCAACACACCCCCTCACCCTCTCTAATCCTGCCCCTGCCCACCACCTCCCCACACTATAAATGGAAATGACACAGAGGGTGGTGGCAGAAGGTCCCTTTTTCATGACAACAGTGGGTCTGTCATGGTGCTCTGCACTAAGCAGGTGATGGCACATCACTAGACCTGGCTCCAAAAGACCTAGAGCTAAATCCTTCCCCTCTTTGACCTCAGTTTCCACATCTGTATTATGAGGGCTCTGACCTCTATGGGGTTGCCAGGATCTCTTCCAGTTCTGTTTTACTCATACCAGAGTTAGTGACCCTGGGAATGTGGGGAACGCTTGAAGCTGGCAGGATGTTACACAGAG
Source organism: Sciurus vulgaris (assembly GCF_902686455.1). Taxonomy (NCBI): domain Eukaryota; kingdom Metazoa; phylum Chordata; class Mammalia; order Rodentia; family Sciuridae; genus Sciurus; species Sciurus vulgaris. Next base: position 37,677,200 of record NC_136463.1, read on the forward strand.
CCCAAGACCACAGGCTGCAGGACAGTGACAGGGTGAGGGTGACCATTCTATTTTGGAGAACAGGAATGGAGCAGCCTCATCTAGTGGGATTGAAGCTCCTCAAACCTGCCCTGGGTTGTAGGGTGTAAAATAGGTCTATGATTTGTACATTATAAGCACCACAACATGGAGAACCAGCGAGGAAAGAGAAACCTTGAGCAACACTGTAAACCAACTAGACCTAATAGATACTGTTTTCTAATAGTGATTTAATAGAGTCCACCCAACAACAGCAGGATATACATTCCTCCCAAGTGCACATGGAACATTCCTAAGGATGGATCAAATCTTAGATCATATCTGCAAATGTGTTTGCAATAACTGTTAAAAGATTGATATTATAATAAGGTCTGTTGCCTGATGACAGTGAGGAATGAAATTGGAAATCAAGAGCAGTGTGGAATTTGGAAAATTCACAAATATGTGGGAATTAACACAAAACCAATGGGTCAAAAAATGAATCTCGAGGGAAATAAGAGAATACTTTGAGATAAATTAAAATGGAAACAACATATCAAAACTTATGGGATGTAGCAAAAGCTGTGCTCAGAGGGAAATTTATAGCCATAAGCACCTACATGAAAATAGATCTCAAATCAATAACTTAACCTTCCACTTTACAAGAAAAGAGCAAACTAAGCCCATGGCAAGCAAAAAATAAAGATTAGAGTGAAGATAAATGAAACAGGAAACGGAAAAACAATAGAGAAAATTAGCAAAGTCAGAAATTGGTTCTCTGAAATGTTCAATAAAATAAAGAAATACTTATCTAGACCAAAAAAAGGGAGGGGATGGGAGTGGGGGGGAGGAAGGAGTACACTCAAATGACTAAAATTAGGAATGAAAATGAAGATCTTAATAAAAAATTAAAAATTTTTTTTTAAAAATTAAAAAAGATTTCTAAATTTAAAAATAGATAAAAGAAAATGAAGATCTTACTACTGTCCTGGAAACGACTAAAAAGGATGAGAAAAGTTCACTGACAGATTTGAAAGAAGCTCCGCCTACTCTTTTCTAGAGCTGTGGAAAAAAGGTTACTTAGAGTTGCCATTAGTGAAACAGAGCTGGGCAGATGGAACTGGGGAATTCGCCTTTCATGTTAAGCTCATGAGGGTGATTTCTGCAAATGCTCTATTATAAAATATGACTCAGTTTCCACCTAGTCAAGAATTAGAGTAGGCCTTCTCATAATCTCATCCAACCCTCCTCCCCCAAGATGACCACCCTCCTGGCTGTCGGGGCTTATTCTCTGGTTTTCCTTGACTGGTCTGCCCTCTTTATATTACTTTCTCTCATTTCGGGGGGAGGGTTGCTAGGGATCAAACCCAGGGCCTTATGTGTGCTAGGCAAGTAGTCTACCACTGACCTCTATTCCCCGACCTATTTTTACCATCTCTAAGGGATTGTTTATTTCAATTCATGTTTCAGACTTCATATAAATCAAATCATACAGCAAGTTCTCTTCTGAGTCTGACTTCTTGCATTTTATCTTATGTGTGTAAGAGTCCCTGGTAGGGTTATATGCAGCAAAAATTGCTCATTTACTTTGCTGTATCATATTCCATTTTATGATTATACCACAATTTTCAATTGTTCATGGTATGGACTTTTTAAAAACAACAAAAAGTCATGTGCAACTAAAAAGAGCAAATTTTAAAAAATTTTAAAAGCCAGGTGCATGAAGATAAATTGATAAAAATTTTTAAATGCAAAATAAAAATGGAACTTAACAAATGTTATATTTTCATTCCTAAGACTGTTACTTTTTTTTTTTTGCTTCACTCATCCAGGAAGCCACACCCTCCTGGGGTCTCAAGTGGGGAGATCACACAGATGGAGCAAAACCACTCTGTCTCTTCTACCCAAGGCCTGCAGCTTTCCAACATGCAAACGAGTACACAGGCAGGCAGCTGGGCATGGGGATGCACATACGGGCACACACGTGGGCACCTGTGAGCAGGCCAGAGTTGGCAGCACCATGAGCACCTGACCACCAGGCAAGGTTTGTGCAACGAGAAGTTGGTGGAAAAAGAGGAGGGGAAGGAGGGGGAAAAATCCCCTCATTTCTGAAGAAATGTCCCAGATTAGATTTGTAAATCAAAAACCAATATATAACATGCAAGAATTGATCTGTTTTATATTCCTCAGTTACATTTTTGTGAAGCACATTTAGAAGATTTAGAACGTATTTGCGCCTGCTGGTTGGGCCATTATATGCTTGAGTTCATACATCTATTTGTGAGGCTATAAAACAGGCATCGACTACCATGTAAATTGTGTTCTCCACAATAAATTATATGCATACTTGCAAAAATACATAACTGCCGTAGCTGGGCCAACGCGGCCGGAATACTAATGAGGGCGAAAGTTGCTTTGTCCCTCTTCTCCGGCCTAATTTAGCCTCTACATCAAAAATTATGTAGGAAAAATCACTTTATCCTCTCACTGAGAAATAAAATAGCACTCATGGGCACCCTCATCTCTTCCCACCCCCCTTCCTTTTAACCGAACACTACCATTTTCATACTAATTTTAGCTGCTCCAGGTTTCCAGGGAAGAAACCTGGTTCAGCTGAAGCTGGGGAGTCGCTGGGCTGTCTGCATGCATGAGAAGGCTGTTGGAGCTGGCTCGCACACTCACACACACACAGACACACACGTGCACACGCACATTCCCTCCCAGTGGTTTGAATCCACTTACGCTAGGGCATGTCCACACCGTGCACACCGACACACATGTAAATGTGAGGACTTGCCCCAGATGAGGATACACAGACACTGCACGCTCATTCGCCGGCGTGACACAGAGTCCTTCCCTCTCCCTGGCGTAGACCCAAATGCATGGAGACACATAGGGAAATGGAATTCAGTTCAGCCCAGCAATTGTTGACTGAGCACCTACTATACACCATGGACTATACTTGGCATTGGGAATATTGAGATTAAAAAAAATTGAATACTAAATCTCAGTTCAGAGGTTAGGGGAGGCAGCTTTATAGGCAAGCCTGCTGAGGGCTGCGTCGGAGGCAGAGGCACACGTGCAAGCTCTCCTCACCCGTGTTGTGAGCATGCGTATTCTCCAAGACTCACATGCCCATGTACTCAGAGAGTCCCTATGCTCACTGACACACACCTGTGTGGGTATTCACACCCACTCAGGTTTATGTGTGCATGCATAACACACACACACACACACACAAGCATCAGCAGAGCCACTCTTACGGCACTGCAGGCTCAGGCTGCCCCACCCTGTCTTCTGCAAGCCTGAGTTAAACTCACACCCTCTCTGCCTGACCCAGCTGTGGGCTTCCTTGTCTACTCTGAGATCAGAGCCACTTCTGATGCCTGCAGCTGGTGTCGCTCCCTGCCACCCAGCCCTTGCTCCAATGTCCCATCCTGCTGGGAGCTCCAGAGGGCTCCAAGGAGGGACAAGAGAAGTAGGCACAAGGAAGATCTTGTTCTGTGGTCTCTGGTCATTCTCGTCTCCTTTGGGCTGCAGTTTACCCATTTTTAAAATGTGGGAATCAGATGGTGTCTCAGGTGTCCTGTTCGTTGCTGAGCAAAGTTGGGTCTCTGTCCAAGCCAGAGTGTGAGACGCCACAGAGAGGAGACAGCCCCACACTGAGAGGCGCTGCCCAGCCCTGAGCTCGCAGCCTACATGGAACAGTAGCCCTGAGGGGCACGGCGTCCCGGAGAATGCGCGGTGGAGGAGAAAAGTCCGGGTGGGAAGCGGGCGAGGATCCAGTCTGAACTAGCTCAGATATTTATAGGTGCCAGACACAGTTCTAGTGGAATTTCATTCTATCTTCAAATACCAGAAGGGCTGCCATGGGGCACAGGGAGGGGACTTCCTCTATGTGACCCACTTGGCAGAAATAGGACAGTGGAAAGTGGGTAGAAGCTCCAAGGAGACGGACAGCCTTTAGTTCAATATTATGATCAATATGACTTCTCTGAGTGTGTGTGCAGGGCTGTGAATTCTGTCATTGCATATTTTGTTCCCTTTAGTTCACCTACTTCTGTAGAGCTCATCCTATCCATATATATATATATGGAGAGAGAGAGAGAGAGAGAGAGATTTTTTTTTTTTTGGTTCTGAAGATTAAACCCAGGTCCCTTTACCACTGAGCCACATCCCCAGCCCTTTTTATGTTTATTTTGAGAGAGGGTCTCCCTAAGTTGCTGAGGCTGGCTTTGAACTTGTGATCCTCCTGCCTCAGCCTCCTGAATAGCTGGGATTATGGGTGTGAGCCACCATGCCCAACTCATAATTTCCTCTTTTTTCCAGGCAGCGCTTTCAGAAGAAAGTCATTTTCTTTTTTAAAAATAAAATATTATTTTCATTGAGAAAAAAAGAATACAGGCACATAATAAAACATTCAAATTGATCAAAAGTAGTGGTGGGTGAAAAGCAGGTCTCTCTTTGCCCAGACCTCCCAGGCTCACAGTCATCTGATTTCAACGTCTGGAAACAACCACCATGACCAGTCTTGCCCTAGCCTAAGGACACTTAAGCTTGGAGATTGTAAAGTTTCCCACCTGGCCATGCCCATCCATGGAACAGGATCATAGGTTCCCTGACACTGGCAATGTGCGAGTGTAGGCCAGCTGACCCCTTGCAGAAAGGGAGACGGAAGAATCAAGCCCTCGACTAGGAGAGGGGGGTTCAACTGTGTCTTCTAAGGTTCTTTTCCATCAGTTGATTTCTTGGATACTAAGAGAAAAGCTCTTTAGCCCACTTTCCCCCCACCTCTTCCCATTCCTCACAGCCCCCACAAACTGGGCCAGGGTCACCAATGCCTAAAGCTGCCCAACCTTGGCTTCCAGCCTGTGTAATTGACAAGAACCCCCCAGAGATGGCCTCTGTCTGTGCCAGCCACATGCCACTAAACTCCAAATTAAGAGGCCCAGCTGAGATTTCTGTCTTATTCCACCCATACCCCTGGGGCCAATCCTCTCTCATTTCAGGAGGGGAATGGAACTAGAAGTTTGGATTTGGGAAGGGGGGTGGAGGGGGCTGGCCACCAAAGCCCGTGCCTCTATGCTCCAGAGAGATGTGCGTGTCCTACCATGCGGCTTAAGACTTCTCCAAAACACCGTCCCCCCAAATCCAATAAAATTGCAAATTTCACTGTATTTCACAATATCCTAAATAAACATGAACAGCATGCGTTTCTCTTCCTTGCATCAAATATTAATCTGCCCGTGGCCAGCGCCCGCTCCCCCGCGTGTGTGCGCACGCTGGGTAAACACCGGGGAGATTGTGATGCCAGACCTTCCCTTCTCTTCCCCAAGTCGAGAGCATGACAAATTTTTCTCCTAATTACACCTGCCACTGTTTGCCTTCTAATACTGTAAATCCTCCATCACATAGTTTTTCAGATTTGGGATTAGGCTCTCTTCCTGTCCTACAAATGATTGGAGGGGGTGGGGACGGGGAGCGGGTGGAGGATGGCGTGGCAGTGTGGCACCACTTTCCAGTTTCTCTGTGGGGGTCTCTGAGTTGGGCACAGGCAGTGTCCCTAGGCTGCTGACCCTCCTTCAGGGTGGGAAGATTTCAAGGGGTGGTGTGGCTGGAGGGGCGATGGAGATAAGACACCTGCTCAGGTGCACAGATCCCCCCTCCCTTGCTTGCCACCCCCACCCCGACTCCTGTCACCCAAGAATCCTGCAGATGGTAAAAATTCCAAGATGGAAAGGAGCAGATGACTGGAAAGTGCTGGACACCGTGGCTAGCATGGGGATGGGGGGCAGACCACTCCCCCTAGTCCCTTTCCCCTTGTTTTGGATCCTAGTAGAAGCCATTGTCATCTCCTTTGGTGCAAGAAACCTACCCACCACTGTTTTCTCCTCGCTCCTCACTGTTCCTCAGTAAACCCATGGTCCCCAGCTGCCATTGTGCTCTTTCTAAAGCCCAGAGCTCTGCAGTCATGGGAGGCCCTGCCTCTCAGGCCTTCTGCCTAAGGCCCACCTTCATTCTCTGGCCTCCTGTCCAGCCTTCCCCGTGCTCTCTGTTGACCTGCTCTGGGCCGTGGCCACCCTGCTCGGCCTCTCACCCTTACCTAGATGTGCAGTGCAAGTCGCCCCTTCTGGTCCTCAGCTCAGGCGATTCCCTGTGCCTGAAATACCTGTTGAGTGACAGCTTTCTTTCTGGGTGTTTGCTCCTGCGGACACCACCTCCTTGAAGCCTTTCTGGATTCCCCAGTCATTTTGAAATCTGTGATTCCTTGTGCTCCCATGGGGCTTTGCGTGTACCACATTTGGGGCTCAGACTCTGGCCTTATCTGTCAAGGGTGTGGGAAGGTCTATGGGGTGGGTACCTTTGAGGTGAAGCCCAGTTCCTAAGTGTTTCTGTCACTTCAATGTCTGTCTATAAGGGTGACACTTGGTGTGTGCTGGTAGCAGGAGGGTCTCCCTGTTGCCTCTAAACTCATGACCAAGTCAACTTCCTGTTCCATCTGTGGGTGAGAGGGCAGCCCCTGCCTGTCTCTGTGAATGGCTACCTAGGTCTGCGGAAAGCATGGTGCCCCACCAGCACAGTCCAACAAAGCCACAGTGGCAGAGGGGCCGTGGGGGTTGAAGAGACTGGAAACATGCCCCTCCACCCTGACTTCCTTCCCTGGGCCTGTCTGTGCTGGTGTGATAGAATTCCCTCCCAGTTATCGGACACATCCAAGCCTCACAGATAATACTCAAATCATTCCCGTGGGACTCTGGCATATGCAGTATCATTGACCACTTTTATTTGGGGAGGGTTTGCAGCTACCAGCTTTGCCCTTCTGATTCCATTCAGTTCTTGGAGGCCTCTGCCTTTAGAGATGCCCCGACCCTAGCAAAGAAGGAGGTCCCCACTCTATGGCAGCCCAAAGTGGGGCTTGGGAGGGCGGACTTGGGCCTGCTCCAAAGAAACCCTGGTGAGGTCTCCATCCTTCCCAAACTCCCCTGGATTGGTTCTTGAAGTCTTCCCTCATAGTCAGCTTGTTCAGCTTGAATAATAACTGTCCCTGGCCCTGTCCCCTCCCCACACATTTCACCTTCAAAGGGCTGGGAGAAATTTCCCTAATTAATTAACTCCTCTGCAGCCTGCCCTCCATGTCATCGGGTGATTAATCGTCATTGTGACTTTAAATCCAGGGGTGGGGAGAGGTTGGCAGGGGTGGACGCCAGAAGCAGGAATCTGGGGACAGGGGTAGCCTGAGGGCCTTTCCTGGGGTTGGAAGACCCCTGCCTCCCCTCATTCTTGCCCTTGCCCAGAGCCTGGCTGAGAGGCTCCAGAGCCAGACCACAAATGCATTCATCAATAATCAATCGATGAGTCTCAAATATGAGACTGTGAGAATGGGGGCATTCTGGGAGCGCAGGGTGGCTCATGCTTATCTTAAAGTCTGCCAAACAGGGTAGCAGTTAAGGACACCAGCGTTAGCCTCAGGAAGAACTGAAGACTAATCCTAACTCAGCCTCTTTCCAGCCATGTGACCGTGGGCTGGTCCCTTTGCCTTCCGTGGTTCTCGCCTATAAAATAGGACCTGCCTCCTGGGGTAGCTGGGAAGGTGAAATGGGGTCATGGAGAGAAGCTCTTGGTGTGGCAGAGGCACAGCCAGCACTACAATGGTGGCACGGAGGCTGCTGCTGTTACATGGTGAGGGGGCTGGAAGGCCAGGATCCCCCTCCACCCTGTGCCCAGCCAGGATCCTTGCCCCTCAACTCTGTCCTCCTGAGCATCTCCTCTCCTCCACCTCCTCAGTGTGGATGGTACAACCCGACCCTGCTGCGTGACCTGGACAAGATACTATCCTCACGTCTTCTTCGTTTCCTGATCTAGCAAACAGAAACAAAGCTGCCCTACCCTCATCCTTCGGAAGCACCAGGATGCCAACGGGGATAAGGTCTGGCCTTCCTCTGAGGAGTTCCACAGCAGGAAAGAGATGGGGAACTATATATCTGCAAAAATGGGGTGAGCAACCACAGAAGTGCAGAGGGCATTCAGCAGGAGGCAAGAACGGCGCCATAGGCCCAGAGCCTAGCAAGGGCAAGAGGACATGAGGCTTAGCACGTAATAGTTGCTCAGTAAACATCTGTTCCCTTCTCCGACTTTCCCCCTCCCCACATGGCCTAACTTTTTAGACACAGAACCCCAGTTTCTGTCCTGCCGAGTCTTCAAGGCCTGGAAATAAGGACAGAGAATAGGGTCCCTTGGGAGTCCCTCCTGCACTCGGCCTCACTCCATCTCCCTCCCCCATCACCAACATTAGCTAAGATTTGTTGAGTGCTTATTGCTGCCAGGCACTGGCAAGTGCTTTGCATGGAATGACCTAATTTAAACCTTGCAACAGTTGAGAAGGTTGAACCAGAACCTGAAGGAAATAGGAGGGGATTAAACCCAGGTGGGCTTTGGGGGCTACAAAAACCGAGGGTTTAAAAAGTGCCTGTGGCCAGAAAGGGGAGGGTCCAATCAGAAGAGGCAAATGACTGGCCTACAAACTCCTGGCAACACGCAGCAGCAAAGCCTCTGGTGCTCAGGTTTGTTCTTTCATTTATTTAACAAAGTTTTCCTTCACTGTGCGCTCTGCAGTGGTGACCAGATTTCCACAAGCTCCACCGGGCCCTTGAGACAGCGGATGTGCACGCATGCGCTGCCGGGCTCAGAGTGGGCGGTACTCTTTTGTCAGCAGCAGGAAGGGTGGGGAGAAGGTGTGAGTGCTGTTGCAATGAGGCTAGGAGCAGGTGAGGGTTCAAGAAGGTGTCCAGGGCGGGGTGGCATGGTGCACTCCTGTAATCTCAGCGGCTCAGGAGGCTGAGGCAGGAGGATCTCAAGTGCAAAGCTAGCCTCAGCAATTTAGTGAGGCCCTAAGCAACCTAGTGAAATACTGTCTCAAAATAAAAAAATGAAAAGGGCTAGGATGTGGCTCAGTGGTTAAGCCACCCTGAGTTCAATCCCTGGTAGGAGAAAGAGGAGGAGGTCGGGAGGGGGAGGAAGGTGTCCAGGCACCTGAGCAGAGATAAGGGTGGAGCAGGGCAGTGCAGAGGCAGTGCTCTCTGGGAGAGCAGAGGGCTGAGCAGAGGCAGTGCTCTCTGGGAGAGCAGAGGGCTGAGGAGAGGTGCTTGGTAGGTACTGGGCATGGCAGGCTTCTTTGGGTGCTGGGTGCCTCACATCGGGAGTGGGGATGGGGCAGGGCCTTCTCCTAGGAACCCTGATACCTCTTCCACTCCCCCTTTCCCGCTGCCCCTGGCTGAGACTGGTCCTGGAGGCTCGCTCCCACCTCCGGCCTGTGTGTTCTGGTCCCTGTCCTTGGACATTCAGCATACTCCATACCCAGCAGAGTGCCTGGCTCAGACTCGGTGTTCGATGAATACTTGGTGAGTGATCGAATAACCAGTAGAGGGATGAATGTTTACAGTTTTGCTTTTTAGAGCCATTGCATTTGAGATCCTAGAGGAGCCTTCCAACAGGAGAAAACGCATGCCCTGTGTGCCAGGGACGAGGGGCAAACGGGCACTGAGGAGATGGGCTTGGTGTGAAGAGGGGGCTCAGCTGTTCTCCCAAGGGGTGGGGGTCCTTATTACCCTGAGCAAAGTCCTCCACCCTCCCTTCCTCATTTCAGAGGAGGCTGGGGTGGGAAGTCTTTTGTAGGATAGTTTTAGTGTCCCATCTCTGGTGTGACCCGGCTTCTCTTTACCCTTTGGGGCACTCAGAGTTTTGTTTGGGGTGCTCTGTGACTGACCTATGGAGGGGGCCCATGCTTCTGGCAGACTGGAAGCAATGTCCCTGCTGGGTAGTTGTCCTCAACCTCGCTGTATGGAGGGTCTGGACTCGCCCATGGGAGGGTCCAGATGTCCAACCTCACTTCTGCTAATTAGTGCAATTAATTAACAAGTGGCTTCACGGCTCTGGGGGTCTTGGGCTCTCTTGACTCGCTGGAGCAGTGCTGTAAACAAGTGTTGGGGGGCCTTAGGAGGGTCAGTGAAAGAGATCAGCTCTAGGCTGACCCTTCATGAACAGAGGGCCCCCTCACACAGGAGTGATTGAGAGGCCTCTCATTCCTCTGTTAGCTGGGCCCAGGAAAGCCACAGCACCAAAAGGGTGGGATAAAGGGAGGAAGATGTAGCCAAATAAATATATGTGTGTCTTACACACACACACAGTACTGGGGATTGAATCCAGGGGTGCTTTGCCACTGAACCACATCCCCGGACCTTTTTATTTTTTGAGACAGGGTCTCACTAAGTTGTTTAGGGCCTCTTGGAGTCACTAAGATTGGCCTTGAACTTGTAATCCCCCTGCCTCTGTCTCCTGAGTTGGCAGGTATTTATTATAATGGTAGAAAACTGGGTAACATAGACATAGCCACTGCCCTGGGGAAGCCCTCGTCTAATGGGGGGGATGAAATAGAAAAGCGCCCTGAGCCCTTTGAGTGGTGCAGAGGTAAGTGTCCAATATTGTCCAAAGTTGAGGGAGAAGATAGTAGCGGCCCAGGAGAGACCTGGCAGGAAAAGCCTTGCGACTTCAGGAGATGGTGGGGATCCTTTTAAAGTTATAGGGGACCCCTGCCACCTGGCCTCCAGGGATGGGGGCTGGAGGGGTGTGTGCCTGGCTTGGGTGGTGGAATCAGAAAAGAAGCAGGCTTCCACTGTCCAGGGAAGATCTTCCTGGTGAATGTCCTTGTGATCAGCTGGTCACAGGCAAGAGAAAGAGGAGACTGGGGAGAGCGACAGTCTGGAGGGAAGTGTCTGGAGGATGAAGTGATAACTCTTTTCAATGTCACTTTCTTTTTCGAAACTTTTTAAAGTGTTGGGGATTGAACCCAGGGGTGCTCTACCACTGAAATACATCCCCAGCCCCTTAGTGAGGGTGCATCACCAAGTTGCTGAGGTTGGCCTGGAACTTGTGATCCTCCTGCCTCAGCCTCCTGAGTCACTGGGATTACAGGCCTGCACCACTGCTCCTGACTTTCTTAATCTTTCATTTTAATACCACTGTGCTCTAAGAGGTTTCACTCCAAATGCTATTATTCTTCCCCTGATTTTGTGATGGAAGAAACTGAGGCTCAGAAGAGGAGAAAGTGGCGTAGCATGGGCTGGAGGGGAGAGTTGGGGACTCAATGTACCTGGGCTGACAGTACTTAAGGGAGATACAGTTTCCATTAGGGAGCAGGGAACACCTGCAGTGGAGTGCCAGTAATGGTTTAACAATCAGCTCTTGGGGAGGAGGGGGACAAAACACAAGCCTGATTTGTATGTAGCATTTGCCAATTCCCATGGTGTAAATGCTCCTACTGTGGTGGGTTTCAAGTTACCGACCTGATGTCACTGGATATGAAACTGGAAGGAGATGTGCACAATTGGCTCTTGAATGTCTCCACCTGCAAAACATCACTGACTCACATGTGCTGTGGATGTTCCCAGCCTGAGAGAAATATCAGAACAGACCCCACGGCTCCCCACCAACCTTAATCTCTGTCTACTACCCCTTTACCCCTAAATGTGAACCAATGAACGGAAAGACCAAGGGACGGACAGAGAGGTGGTGCAGTCCTCTGATTTGGTTAGCCTTAGGTGTTGAACATGGCTGTCTCCCTTCTCGTGCATAGGATCTGTAATGCAGTGGCCTCTGCCCTCCTACCTGAGTGTCACCTCCCAGCCTGTATTGCTGGCGTGTGAGCCCTTGGAAGCCTGGGCTCGGGTGGGTGAGATAGCAGCGATATCCTGAGATAGCCTGCCTAGTTTGTTCTTTGTTATTGTTGTTTTGGGTACTGGGGATTGAATCCAGGGACCCTTTATCACTTAGCTACACCCCAGTCCTTTGCACACTTTTTATTTTGAGGCGATATCTTCCTAAATTACCTGGCTGTCCTCCTGCCTCTGCCTCTCAAGTCACTGGGATTACAAGCTTGCACCACCGTGCCTGGCTCTAGTTTGTTCTTGTGACCTGAAAACATGGTTCCTCCTAAGGCTGCGATCTCCCTGTGGGAGCAGCTGAGCCAACAGCCCATCCGAAGACCAGTACCGGCTGCAGCCTGTCCTTCCCTTCCTACCCAGTCCTTTTATTTTTTTTTAAATTGAACTTGGAAATGTCTGTGGTGAGGACTGGGTGCAGGGGAGTGTCCAGATATGTGTGTGTGGATGGGTGTACAGAAGCATGTGGGTGCTGTGTGACTGTCTTGAGGGTACATGGGTGTGGACATGTGTGTGGGTGCTCAAGTGTACAGTGGGTGCTGGGTATTGAGTGAGTGTGTACAGGTGTGGCCACGTCTGGGAATGTGATGTGTGAGTGTGTAAGTCACCTGTGGTTAGTGGGTGTTGTGAACATGGGTTGCACAAGAGGGAGTGTGCAGGTGCGTGCCCATGCATGAGTGTATGTGGGGGAGCATAGCACCACAAGTTGATGTCATCTGTCCTTCCACCTCTCCCAGCGCCCCCTGCAGCCTGATCCTCAAGACCTGTGGCGGTTCCCAAGGGAATGCCCCCACCCAGGCCTCGGTTGCCCCCTTCCCCCTCACTGAGGCCCAGGATCCCCCGCCTAGTGGAGCGGGTGGCCACAGCCCCTTTTCCAGTGGGCCAGCGCCCGGCTGGGTGCTGGATTAGCCTATGAGTGACACAATGGGCACATATGGTCCCGAGTGCCGGGTGCGGCCCAGGGCCCCTTACTCAGCGCGGCCGGGATTAGAGCTAATGAATCGGAAGGAGTTAACAATGCTTCAGGGCCGGCGGAGGCCCGGGAGGCCGCGCAGGCCAGCGCCGTGGCCGCCTTTCACCGCAGAGGTGTAATCCGCTTTGAAATCAAAGGTGGTACAAAGTATGAATTTAAATTTGACATTTATGGCTCCGGTACGATGACGTACTCTGGAAAGGTCTCTTCTTTAAGGGGGGTGAGGGTGGGGGAGAGGGCGCAGGGAGAGGAGCGAGCAGAGCCATCTGCTCCGGGGAAAGGGCCAGGCTGGCCGGGCCTGGCCAACTCGGCTCCGTGGGCTGGGGGAGGGGAGGGGCGGCGGAGATTGGGGGGCAGCTTGATGAATTCTCCCACCCTCACTTGGAAGGATCTACTCAGGGCAGGGCCCCTGGATCCTCAGGAAGCCGTCCCTAGAGAACAGCCCAGTAGAACTCCTGCCAAAGAGATGCCTGTTTGTCCCCATTAAAAAAAAAAAAAAAAAAGTCCCCCCAATTATGGTAAAATAGATATAATACAAATTTGTCATTTTACCATTTTTAAGTGTCCATTCAGTGGCATTAATTAAATTTCACAACTTTGACCACACCCTAGTTCCAAAACTTTTTTCATCCCCCCAGAGACTCTGTAGCCATTACATAATAACTTAGCATTCTCCTCCTCCTAGTCCCTGGTAGCTTCTAATCTTTTTTTTTTTTTTTTTTTTTTGTACTGGGCAATGAGGTCATCCCCAGTCCTTCTAATTTTTTTATTTTTTAAAAATTTTAAAAAATATTTTTAGCTGTAGATGGACACAATACCTTTATTTTATTTATTTATTTTTATGTGGTGCTGAAGCTCAAAGCCAGTGCCTCACACGTGCTAGGCGAGTACTGCTCCACCATTGAGCTACAACTACAACCCAAGACCCCCTTTTTATTTTTTATTTTGAGATGGAATCTTGCCAAGTTGCTGAGGCTGCCCTCAAACCTGCAATCCTCCTTCCTCAGCCTCCTGAGTCATTGAGATTCCTGGCTTTTTGTGTGGCACTTTTGGAGGGGCCTCCATGCTGTTTTCCATAGCGGCTGCACTGTTCTACAGCCTCACACAGGGTTCGTTTGGCCACAGCCTCATCAACTCTTGTTTTGTTTTGTTTATGGTTATCCTAGTAGGGAGAAGTGATATCTCTTTTGATTTACATTTCCCCAATGACTAATGTCAAACAGCATTTTTTTTTTTTTCTTTTTGGTACTAGGAATAGAACCCAGGGACCCTCTGCCACTGAACTACATGTCCAAGTTGTTTGATTTTTTCATTTTGAAACAGGGTGTCACTAACTTGCCTAGGCTGGCCTCGAAGTTTTGATCCTCCTGCTTCAGCCTCCCAAATAGCTGGGATAACAGCTGTGCAAACCCCACACCCAGCTCGATATTTTTTTATGCACTATTTTATAGATAAGGAAGCTGAGGCTCTAAACTCCCTAGGTGGTGTGCAGGCTGCGCCCTTCCCCATTCCTCCCAGCCTCTCTAGGTCCTCATGTCCTACCTTCACACCCCCAGTAGCCACTCATGCTCCACAGGCACCTCGGGCTCTGCTGAGCTCTGGGCTGCATGGATAAGGGGCACAGGCGCAGGGACTGCTTCACCCTAGCTTCTGCTGAGCCCCTTCCCCCTTGCTATGGTCAGTTTTTTGTCACTGTGACCCAAAATACCTGACAAGAGCAACTTAAAGGAGGAAAAGTTTATTTTGGGCTCATGGTTTCAGAGGTTCAGTCCATGGTTTGCTGACCTGAGATGAGGCAGAACATCATGGCGGAAGGACATGGCAGAAGAGAGCTGCTAGCTCCCAGGGATGGACATAGTCCAAGGCCATGTCCCCACTGGCCTGCTTACTCCAGTCATGCCCCACCTGCCTATAGTTACCACCTGGTAGTGAATTTAAATTATTAGTTGGGTTACCAGGTTACTGCCCTCGTAATCTAGTCATTTCACTTCTGAACATTGCCGAATGCAGGAGCTTTTGGGGAGACATTCCAAATCTCCTCATCCCTGCATGACGACTGTCACTCATTCTCTCAGGTCAAGCAGCACCTCCTTCTGAGAACTTGACATACCTTCTTTGGGCTCCCAGAGAACTTTGGCCATGTCCTAACATTAAACTCACCATACAGGATGGAAAGTGTCAGTTTAAGTCTGTTTTTAGAGTCTTTTCCAAGAGCAGCAACTATGCTCCCCTGAGTCCCATGGATCCTCAGCATCAAATCCTGGATCAGGTAGGTGTTCCTCGTGTTTGACTGCCTCCCTACTTCACTGCACCTCAATATACATTTTTTAGGGAGAGAGAGAGGAAATAGGAATACCAACACTTCCTAATACTTATTGAGCACTTACTATGTGCCAGGCCTAACTGAGCTGTTTACTTATATTATCTGTCTCAACTTCACCACAATGCCATGAAGGGGTACTTTCTCTCCCTCCCTCCCTCCCTCCCTCCCTCCCTCCCTCCCTCCCTCCCTCTCTCTCTCTCTCTCTCTCTCTCTCTCTCTCTCTCTCTCTCTCTCTCTCTCTCTCTCTCTCTCTCTCTCTCTCTGTTTTCTGGGGATTGAACCCAGGGCCTTGTGCTTGTGAGGCAAGCACTCTACCAACTGAGCTATATCCCCACCCCAATGCCTGATTCTTTACCTAAGTTCTTTCACAAGGATGGTGAACCCTCTCTGCAGTGAGCTGAGTGGATTTTTTTCTCCCTTTCCTATAGACAAGGAAACAGGTTCAGAGAAATCCAGTAACTTTTCTCATATTACACAGCTATGTGGGAACTGACCTCAGCCTCAGATCTTTTGCTCTCAGATCCAGAGCTTTTTGCTTTAACTAAGTTTCTTCTTTCGTCAACCTAGAGTAGGCATTTAAAAGCATAACCCCAACCTTAGGCCACCTAAACTTGGCTTTCCTCTAGCCCTTACTTTTCTCATCCCTAAAATGGGAATAATAAACCCCCTCCCACAGCTGTTCTCAGAGGTTATAATGAATGAAAAACATCCAGCATAGTGCTTCGCATGCAGTAGGTGCTTCATAAATTGCTTTCCCTTCACTCTTTGGGCATGACCCCCCCCTTTTCTTGGGGGTCTGCCATGGTGGGAAATGAGAATTTCTGTGTTGGGAGGTAGTAGACTGCGTTTGAAGTGACAGTGACAGATGGGGGCGGTGGTTCTCCCAGGCGCCGGGCCAGCCCCACGGTGCGTGTCCACCAGTCCCCGGACATTTCCTCCCTCCTCCTGGCCCACGATGAGGTGTCATTTGCCGCCTGTCCCTTCTCGTCATCGATTTCCAAGTCGTTAATTAACGGGGCTTGTCAGCTGGGAAGATGAATTCTGTCCTCGGCTCTCGGGGTCTTTTGTTTTGGGATTGTAAATGTTATAGATCTCCCATGATGGAAGGCCATGGGGTCAGGGGGCGCTGGGTTGCCCAGTGGGGGTGGCAGGCACAGAGAGGAGCCTGTGGGCCTGGCTGGACCTCACTGGTCTGAGACAGGCCCCTAGTGGCCCCGTGGCAGCCTCTCTGGCTTGGCTCCCCAGGGATGGGGTGGGAGGGATGGAAGGAGTTTTTCTTCATTCTGGGAGAAGCAACCTTCCAGCAAATGGCACAGATTCAGCTGGCTGTGCTCAGGGTGAGGACTAGCTGGAGCGGGGTGTGGACCCTACTCACCCCGATGGGGGACATGTTATCCGGGCAGCAGCCAGTCTGATGAGGGGGACAGCATTTGTCCTTGGGGAATAACCAGCTTCATGAGGGACTCACAGCTCTGGCCTGGAGCCCCCAGTCTGATGAGGGAAACAGTTCCTGTCCTAGGAGAACCTATACCCGGGGCCAGGGGAGACAAAGCTCTGCCTTAGGAACCCCGTGTCTGATGGGGGAAAGCAGACCTTGTCCTAGGCATTGGAAAAAAATATATCTCTACAGGCAAAAAGTCACTCATGGCTTGACTGAACTGGGTTTGGATCCTGTTTTGGGGTAGGGAGGCAAACATTTCCAGGCCTGTGGTCCTCTGCCCTGAGGGGGCCAGGCCTTACCCCTGCCTCCCCTGTGAGATCTCAGGGTAGGCAGACCTGGGCTCCAGGAGGGCAAACCCAAGGCCTAAGAGTGCAGGTTGATAGAAAAATGCAAGATCAAGCACTCCATTTCCGAAACTCTGAACCACCGGTGTTACTGACAGAGCTTCCAGGCCACTGGCCAGAGCCCAGGAGCAGCCAGCACAGTGGGAGACCTGGCTTCTCTCAGGCCATGGAGAGGTCACAATGGGCAGGGGATGGGCATGCTCTTCATTTTCTCGGCACCGGGAGCTGCTCTGCCCAGCAGCTCAGCGGGGATTGGCCGAATGGAGCCTAGAGCCCAGGAGAGTCCTCTGGAAGACCAGCTGGAACAACACGATTGCATCCATCTTGCTGTGTGACCCTGGGAGATCTCCTCCCTGTCTCTGGGCCTGTTTCCACAAGAGAAATAGAAAAATGGTATGACCCCCCTCTAATTCTCCGAAGCAGGAGAGATGGAGGTTGGAATCTGGTCCTGGTCTCTTGGCCAAGCAGTTCAACCCCTTGAGTTTCATTTCCTTATCTGTACATTGGAGATAAGAGCAGCTCAGCTCTGAGGGCTGTCGGGTGGTTCAGTGAGTCATTGGATGTGGAGTGCTTGGCTTGAACAGGCTTGCTCAGGAGAGGTGTGGGCCTTATTATCATTTGGCAATGAGATAAAAATAATAGAAATAATAATAATAATAGAAAATAATAATAGAAAATAAGGGCCTCAGGGACCCCTGATGAGGTGCCCTGCTTGGTTCAGGGGAACCAGCAGGCCCCCCAGTTAGCTGCCCACAAATGCCCAGGCCAAGCAGTCAAAATGGAAGCTTTCCAGGAACTCTGGTGGCTGTTCCCTTACCTGGGTGGCTTCATCTCCCACTCCCCTTTTTGATCCCTAATATAGAGGGCTATCCTGATGTTTATCTGCTTCTGGGGTGGGCTGAAGAGAGCTCCCAGCCTGGACCTGTCAGAAGCTCCCCAGCTCCTGGTTCCTACCGGCAGCTGTCCCTGGGGAGGCAGTATGGGCATAAGAAGCCCCAGATGAGCCAGGCCCAGTGGTACATGCCTGTAATCCCAGCTACTGGGGAGGCTGAGGCAGGAAGATCCCAAATTCAAGACTAGCCTCAGCAACTTAATGAGATCAAAATAAAAAATGGCTAAGGGTGTGGTTCAGTAGTAGAGCTCTTGCATAGCATGCCTGAGGCCTGAGTTCAATGTCCAGTACTGGGGAGCGGGGTGGGGGGAACCTCATGGTGGTGGCTAACACTGGGAGGAAGGAAGAGGAGGAGGAGGAGCAAAAGGAGGAGGAGGAGCAGCAGCAGCAGCAGCAGGAGGAGGAGGAGGAGAGCAGGAGGAGAAGGAGGAGCAGAAGGAGGAGGGGGAGGAGGAGGAGGAGAGCAGGAGGAGCAGGAGGAGGAGGGGGAGGAGGAGGAGGAGAGCAGGAGGAGAAGGAGGAGCAGGAGGAGGAGGGGGAGGAGGAGGAGGAGAGCAGGAGGAGAAGGAGGAGCAGGAGGAGGAGCAGCAGCAGCAGCAGGAGGAGGAGCAGCAGCAGCAGGAGGAGGAGGAGGAGGAGGAGCAGGAGGAGGAGGAGGAGGAGGAGGAGGAGTCCTCCAGTAGCAGTGGTGGAAGGAGCCTTTCCAGAGCAACAGCCCTGAGGTGAGAGGGCTGCATAAGCAGCAGCTACCCACCCGCTTGCCTTATGGAAGGGTCTAGGACAGCGGGCTCCACCTGGGCCCTCTTCCATAATTAGAAGGAGGTTAATATAACATGACGAGTGTGGCACTGCTGCTTGTGGGGCCAGATCCATGAGTTTGCTGTCTCCAGATGAGAGGTGGCCTCCAGGAGGACAGGGCTGCAGAGGTCCCTTTGGGCTTCCCCTGCCCTTAGGTGCCCAGACCCAGGTCCCCATTTTGTAGATGAAGGAACTGTCAGAAAGGCCAGACACCTAGGCATGTGACTGGACTCTCGAAGTCTGGACCTGTGCAGCCCAGGCTTCCGTCCCACTACCACTGAGGGAGGGAGGCCAGGTCCAGGCTGAGAGCCCCACCCTGCTCCCCCTGCCCACTTCACAGCTTCCTTCCTGTGCCATCTGGGTCCCCTTGGCTATGAATGAGTGGGTGAATGAGAAAGAGTGACTGCCGGGTTGCTTTCCTCAGCTCTGGGGTCTTGGGGGCTCCAGCTGCAGCCCTTGCCATTTCAAAGTGACCCCCATGGTCCTCTTGGAAGGTGGAAAACTGAGGTCCAGGTGAGTGGATGTGGAATGAGCCAGCCTCTTGGGATCCAGTGCTTCCTGGCTCCTCCCTACCCTCAATGGTCTTGGGACCCAGGGGACCTGGGTTGAGGGGGCAGGCAGGGTGACGACGGGAATGGCAGTAGAGTAGCCAGGTGGGAGGCAGAAAAGCCATTGGTGGGGGCAGGAGAGGTGTTGGTGGACATCCGAGGTCCCTGCCCTGGTCCTGGGATGAGGACATTCCCTCTGCCAGGGCTGCCGCTGTCCCTTCCCTCCCGCAAAGTCAGCTCTGACTGCCTGCAGCTTCTCTCCTGTAAATCACAGCTAAGGGGTTGGAATCTGGGGGGAGGAGCTGGGCGGGGCACTGCTGGGAAAATTTACAGTAGTGATTTTCTCCTCCATGTTGGGAGCTTGAGGGGGCTGCAGTAACTCTGCTGTGGCTCCCTCTCAATATTGCCCATGCCCACAGCCTGATGCTCCATTGACTGCACAGGAGCTGGGGCCGGGCTACTGCAGGGAGGATGCAGGGTAGACTCCAGCCAGAACTTCCCAGACACTGATGGTCCCAGTACACAGAATTGGGTGAGTGATGGAGGCAGCAGTGCACAGAGACTGGGAATAAATGGAATAACCTCTGAGGTTACACTTCCATTGGACAGACATTTAATGGGCACCTCTTGTATGCCAGGTTCTGCCTGGGCCAGGTGCTGCTGAGCATGACAAATGTCAGCTGAACCTACTGGAATCCTGGGGTGAGATGGACTTGAATGGAATAACTTACAATCACATCCTCCCCAGGCATGAAAAGCATCCCTGCTGGTTTCTGTAGGGCCAGGGGGAATCTGAGGGAATCACTGCCTCTCAGTGTCTGGGCCAGGTCTGCAGCCGCAAACTGCCGCTCAGCCCACCTTGACCTCCTGCCGAGGTCTTAATTACAGCTACCCACCCCGACATCTTCAAATGGCCCTGGGACCATCAAGTGTGCAGGTATTTCCTCCTGGTCTCTTCCAACCAAGTCTCAGGGACCCCAGCTTTCTGTGGGGTGAACCCTGGCCCAGGCTAGGCTGGACAGTGGAGAGAGCCTGACCCGCTTCCTTCTGAAAATACCCAGAGTTCTAGGACAAGGACTATATGACGAAAGAGATGCTTCAGGAGCAGCAGAGGGGAAAGGAGAGGAGATAGGGCAGACTCATCTATGTGGTCCCTGGGGAATAATTTAAGGTGCTCAACAAAGATGTAGGCACAAAGGTGACTGGTCAGGGAAAAGTAGACATCAGGGAGCCCAATTCTTGGCTTGGCCACCTGCCTGCTATGTAACCTTAGGCAAGTCACCGAGCCTTGGTTTCTCATCCATGAAATGGGGTGGAAAACACCCAACATCACCTGTCACAAGAGTTAAACAAGAAGATGCTTTGTAAATTGAAAGATATATGCATGCATGCAACATAAAGGAACAAGATTACATAATTATTGTTAAACTTACTCAAGAACCTTCTCTGAGCCAGACATTGTCTTACTTAATCCTCATAGTAACCCAGCAGGCAGACATTATGTCTGGCATTTTATAGGCAAGAAATCCTTGGTTCTCAAAAGGAACTGCCACATCTCCAAAGCCTGATCAAGGGGCAGTGGACAGCTGGTGGGGATGTCGCTGGCCTCACTGTTACTCTGAGCCAAGCCTACCAAGGAGTATGCAAACTAGAATTTTATTTTCAGAAGTAGTCTCCCTACTTTTACTAAGTTATGCACATACATAGTCCAAAATTCAAAAGGCAGAGGTGGGTGATAGTGAGAAGTCTACCTCCCTCCTACCTCTACCCTCAGTCCCCACTCCCCTTTGGGGGGCAGAAATTAGGCTTGTTTTCATTCTTATTTTTAAATGGTTTGTTTTATTATAGAATTTTCCAGAGACAGCTTATGTATGCATGTTAGGCAAATATATATTTACATTTGTATATTTATGTGCATATTTATATATATTTAGATAGGCAAGTGATAACTCATTACTATTCTGTTTTATTTTGCAAAAAGAGGCATATACTAGATGTACCTCATTTCTAGGCAGTGCTTTCTGTTTTGTTTTGTTTTTGTGGTGCTGGGAACCAAATCCGGGGCCTATTGCATGCTAAGGCCGTGCTTTACTATTGATCTGCCTCCTCAGCTCCTCGCCAGCACTTTTATTTATTTATTTGTTTGTTTTTGGTACTGGGGATTGAACTCAGGTGCACTCCACTACTGAACCACATCCCCAGCCCTATTTCGTATTTTGTTTAGAGACAGGGTCTCACTGAGTGGCTTAGCGCCTTGCTTTTGCCGGGGCTGGCTTTGAACTCACGATCCTCCTGCCTCAGCCTCCGGAGCTGCTGGAATTACAGGCGTGCGCCACCAAACCTGGCTCCTCAGCACTTTCTAGGGGCCAGCGTGAGCTCCGCATTACAGGAGGTGCAGAGACAGGTGTTGCAGGAGGGAGCCTGGCGTGGGAGGAGCTGGCGCATGCTTCCAGAGCCATCCTGAATTTTCTCCTAAATCTCAGTCCCCCACAACTCTGCAGAGGTGGAAATGAAGTACCGGGAGGTGAAGGGACAGGATCTGCCCATGGTGAATCTGTAGAAGAGCCAGTAGATGAGATGCTGCTGCTGCAAAGCCCTGGTGGGGCTGGGGTCCAAGGTGTGTGTGTGTGGGGGGGGGGGAAACGGCTCAGGAGAAAACCCACCATGCCTTGAGGGTGAGCAGGGAGGCATGGCAGCATGTGCACCCCCAGGCCTCCTGTTTGTTTGTAAAGGCTCAGGCAAAAATCTGCCCTCCTGATCCCGAGGCCTCTGGTTACAAGGCTCAGGGCTGGCCCTGGGAGGGAGGGGGCAATGGTGTCTGACCCCCTAAACCTGATGCCTCCCTTGATTGCCTCCCTTGATCACCAGGCAAGATAAGGGGCAGATCACCCTCTGACCTTAGGGCCTCAGGCCCTTGGTGGGGAGGGGGTGAGGGTGCTGGGGTCCTCTGGGCAGGAGGCCCTTGAAAGAACTGCACGTCTATTTCAGAGACACGACTGATTTGCATCTGACCCCACGACTTTGGCCATTTCTGAGTTCCCCTCATATGTGTAAACTTCAAGTGCATATATCCTAAGTGTAGAGCTTGATCAGGTTTCACACGCACGCTGACCCATGCGGTCATGCCCCATTATGGACCATTTCCAGTATCCAGAAGACTTCCGCAGTACCCTCCCACTCAGCACCCGCCAAGCGAAACCATGGATGTAGTTTTGTGGCTTTGAATTTCCAATGAACGGATCCATCCAACAGCCCCCTTCTTTGTCTTGCTTCCTTTAACAGCGTCGTATCTGTGAGTGCTGCCTGTGGCCCTGGGTGAAGCATGCTTTGTCCTTCTTGTGTGTTGCATAGTATTCAACTGTATGAATATATCACAATCCATGCCTTCCCCTGTTGGCAGACATCTGAATTATTTCCACTTTTGGGCTATGAACACAGTGTTGTGGTGGACAGTCCTGTGCACATCTTTCGATGGACAGATGAATGAATTTCTGCTGGGCATACCCTGGTGCGTGAAGTGGGGTGCTGGGTCATAAGGATTTGCCTGTTATTGTTTGTGTCATTTTAATGGACCCACTTTTATGTAACAATTTGTACTGCATGTCCTGAGAAGTATACACATTGTAAGTAAATGTCTAGATGAATCTTCCGAGTGAACACCCTTTTGTAAACAACCCCAAAACAAGAAATAACATTATGGTGACCTCAGAAGCCCTAAGCCCCACTTTGTAGTTCTAATATACCTTTGCAGGTAACTGTTTCTCTGATTCTGCATGACACAGATTAAGTTCCCCATTTTTTAAAACTTGATAAAAATGGAATTCCCTGGGATAGACTTTGTTGTTGCACTCAGCATGCTGTTTATAAGATTCATTCATGTTGTTTATGGCAAAAACTTGTTCTTTATCTTGGTTGTATAGTATTTCACAAACACAATGATATGATGAGGAGTATATCTACTCTTTTTTTTTTGTAGTGCTGGGGTTCAAACCCAGGGCCTTGTGCTTGCAAGGCAAGCACTCTGCCAACTGAGCTATCTTCCCAGCCCATATCTACTCTTTTACTGGGAACCATTTAGCTATTACACAGTGCTGCTCCAAGGAGCTTTTGGACATTCTTTATGTACACATCTGTACTTTAAAATATATAATTGCTAGTAGACAAATCTCTTCAATTTAAACATATATATATATATTTTTGGTACTAGGGATTGCATGCAGAAGCACTCTACCAATAGAGCTACATCCTCGGACCTTTTAATTTTTATTTTGAGACAGGGTCTCACAAAACTGCTGAGACTGGCCTCGAATTTGCAGTCAACCTCTAGAGTAACTGGGACCACAGGCGTGTGCCACCACAACTAGCATATGTTCATTTCCTTTTTAATTCATGTACTCTTTTTTTTTTTTTTTTTTTTTAGAGAAGTTTTAAGTTTACAGGAAAATTGAGCAGAAAGTACAGAATCTCCATACATTCCCTGGACCTCTGCCACAGTATCAATATTGGTCCATCAATTGTAAAGGATGTACCACGCCAATGTAAGACCTCAGTAATAAGCTTAGTAATAAGGTTACTTATTACTTTAGCAGTAGGGTTAGTAGGGTCTTGCCTTAGTATTGTACATCTCCTACGATTGATGAACCAATATTGATACATTATTATTAACTAAAGTTCATAGTTTACTTTAGGGCTTACTTTGTGTTGGATAGTGTAATGAGTTTTGATAAATGCATAATTTTGTGCATCCATCATTACAATATCACACGAAATAGTTTCACTGCCCTAAAAATCCCATGTCCACCTATTCATACCTTTCCCTATGCTCTGAGCTTCTGGTAACCACTGATCATTTTATCCTTTTCCAGAATGTCATCTAGTTGAAATCATATGGTATGTGGTCTTTTAGATTGGCTTCTTTCACCCAGCAATATGCATTTAAGTAAACTTGTTGTCTTTTCATAGCTTGATAACTCACTTCTTTTTAACACTCAATAATGTTGCATAGTGTGGTTTTATAGCAGCTTGTTTATGCATGCACCTATTGAAGGATATCTTGGTTGCTTGCAAATTTTGGTGATTATGAGTAAACCTGTTATAAACAGTTGTGTGCAGTTTTTTGTTGTTGTAGTTGGTTGTGTGTGTGTGTGTGTGTGTGTGTGTGTGTGTGTGTGTGTGTGTGTGTTGGTGTGTGGACATAAGGCTTAAGTTGGGTAAACACCTAGGAGTAGAAATACCGGATTGTATGGCAAGAATATTGACCTTTGTAAGAAACTGCCAAACTGCATTCTGGAGCTATGGTACCCTTTTGCATTCCTATCAGCAATAAATGAGAGTTGCAGTTCTTCTGCATCTTCGCTAGCATTTAGCATTGTTAGTATTTTGTATTTTAGCCATTCTATTAAGTATGTGTGGCATCCCATGGTTGTTTCAGCTTACAGTTCCCTAATGACACGTGTCCAGCACCTTTTCATAGGCTTATTTACCATCTGTATATCTTCTGATGAGATGACTGTTCAAATCTGTTGCCCAATTTTAAATTGGGTTTGTTTCCATGTTGTTGAGTTATACGTGTTCTTGGTGTATTTCACATACAAGGCCTTTAACAGATATGTTTTGCAAATATTTTCTTTCATTCTGTGGCTTGTCTGGCCATTCTCTTAAAATAGATTCACGTTCAAGTGAAATACCACATCACGTCACAGTAATAGGGGAACCAGAATAATTGGCTTTGAAGGTGGGGGGAAGCATAAAGTAAATAAAATAAAAAGCCTCATGGTATTCCATTCTAGCTGAGTCCTGCCACCTGCTGCTGGGTGCTGAGCCTGAGGCTTAATCTTCCCTGTTAGAAAGAAAACTTACCTGAGTGGGGAATGTGGCTCAGTGGTACAGCACTTGTCTAGCATGGAAGAGGCCCTGGGTTTGAGCCCCTGTACTGCGAAAAAAAAAAAAAAAAAAGGAGTTGGGAGAGGACAGGAGGTGTACAGGCTAAGCAAGCACCAAACTGAGATTTACTCTGGGTCAGAATCAGAAAGTTTGAAACATAATTCAAGGAGTAACATTTAGTCTTTGTGTAAGCAACCAGGTGCTCTTAAAAGAATCTTTGGGAATCAGTGATACGGTTCACCCCCTGGCCTTTAACCATCCGGTGTTGAAGTCCTTTGATCTTTCAGCCAGTGTGTGCACCCCTCCAGAGACCAGGAAATCACCCCCTCCCTAGACAGCCTATCTCCCTAGAGCAGCTCTAGCGGGAAGTCCTTCATCACATCAAGCTGAGATCTCCCTGAGATTTTCCCCACAAGAGCTACCTCTCCATTTGGAGAATCTGGGATCAAAGTGAATTCATTTGTCCTGGAAGAGCTAATGGCCTTTCAGAGCCTCAGCTTCTTCATCTAAAAAATTAGAGACACTAGTTCCCACCTTCCAGGGAGCTTTTTATGATGGAACAAGATAGAGCGTGCTGCCGGGCGTGGTGGCGCACACACCGTAATCCCAGTGGCTCGGGAGGCTGAGGCAGGAGGATCATGAGTTCAAAGCCAGCCTGAGCAATTTAGTGAGGCACTTAGCAACTTAGTGAGACCCTATCCCTAAAGAAAATATTTTAAAAAGGACTGGGGTTGTGGCTCAGTGGTTAAGCACCCCTGGGGTAAATCCCTGGTACCAAATATATATACATAAATGCATGCTAAGTGCTCAACCCCACACCTGGTCCCTGGGAGAAGGGAAGAAAGGAGCCCTCTTGCTGACTCAATTGTGAAATTGTCCATGGGAGGAGGTTGGAAGGGATCTGTAGAGTTTCGTCTGGGCGGTGTCTCAGCATCATTGAGAGGGTCAGGATCTAAAAGTCTGGGGAGGCTCTGCCATTAAACAACTGAGTTTAGATTCTAATAAAGCCTCAGGAATAATCTGATCCAGCCTATTCATTTCATAGATTAAAAACCTGGAGGTTAGAGAGGCCAAAGTTACAAGATAAGAGGCAGCGTAGAGATTTCTCAGTGCTGTGAAGGAGCACAGGACTTGGAGTCCTGAGCCCTAGCTATGGTCTATCTGGTTAGAAAGATAACTTACTGCGTGACCTTAGGCACATGCTTTCCTTCTCTGGGCCTGTTTTCTCACTTCAAAATGAGTCATTGACCTTAATAGGTTTTGAGACTGTTTAGTTCTGTGACCCAGGAGGTGATTCTTGAGCTTGAAGGAAGGGTGGGACCAACTCAACAGACAGAGGTGTTCCAGGCAGGGAAAGCAGTATCCGGCAAGGTTTAGGGACATCACTGAATTATATTGGACATTTGGGAAGAAGAGACCCTAGGAAAGCACTTCGCATGATATTCAACTCAATCAATTCTTTTCTCTTTCCCTGAGAAAAATTTCCCATTTCCACATCTCTACCTCGTCCATTGAATGGAGGATGATATGTATAGTGAACTTGTTGAACCAAAGTCCTTTCTCTTCTTTCTGTTTATTTTTGTGGTACTGGGGATGGAAACCAGGATTGCTCTACCACTGAGACACATCCTCAGCCCTTTTAATGTTTTATTTTGAAACGAGTTCTTGCCAAGTTGCCCAGGTTGGCCTGGACCTCAGCCTCCCAAGATCCTGGGATTACAGGTGTGTACTCTTGCACCCAGATCTCCTTCTCCTTTAAAATAGTGAAATCAGGAAGGGTGCAGTGGCTCACATCCTTAGTCCCAGTGACTCGGGAGGCTGAGGCAGGAGGATCTTGAGTTCAAAGCCACCTGCAGCAACTTAGCAAGACTGTGTCTCAAAATAAAAACATAAAAAGGACTGGAAATGTGGCTTGGTGGTTAAGCACCTCTGGGTTCAATCGTGGTACCTAATAAATAAAATAAAATAGTAAAATCATAGCTTGGTGCATGATTTCTCAGCTAGGGACTAAATTTCCCAGCTCTCTTATGGCTTGGTATGGCCATTTGCAAAGTCCCCACAAATGAAAAGGGAAAAAGAGTAATGTGTTATTCTCTCAGGACCTGGCCCTTAAAATATTACTCATATGCTCCCTCCAATTTTGTCTTTCCTGAAGATAGATATAGATGTACATATAGATATATATGTGTGTGTGTAAACACACACACACACACACACACACACACACATCAGGCACACACCAGGGACTGAACTAACTCAGGGGCACTCAATCACTAAACCACACATCCCCAGCCCTATTTTGTATTTTATTTAGAGTTTAGAGACAGGGTCTCACTGAGTTGCTTAGTGCCTCACTTTTGCTGAGGCTGGCTTTGAACTCGCGATCCTCCTGCCTCAGCCTCCTGA
This sequence comes from Sciurus vulgaris, assembly GCF_902686455.1. Classification (NCBI taxonomy): domain Eukaryota; kingdom Metazoa; phylum Chordata; class Mammalia; order Rodentia; family Sciuridae; genus Sciurus; species Sciurus vulgaris. Next base: position 37,704,519 of record NC_136463.1, read on the forward strand.
GCTGCCGCTTGGATTACAGGCATGGGCCACCACAACCAACTTTCCTGAAGATATTATGTGGGCCTGTCTGTGACCCAGTGTGACCATGAAGACCAGGGCACCCCTGAGGGGTGTTAGGGAGAAACTAATAGAGGGAGCTGGGTCCTTGTGCAGAGCAGCCTCCTACCCACTGTATTAGATAAGAATCTGGTAAACTTTTCTGTTCTTTCCTCAGTGACTCTATTACAACAGCTCAGTCTATTGTCATACCTAATACAATGACTCTAAGTGGCTAGTGGCAGAGGGGAAAAACAAAGGAACTGCTCAATGCTAAGTTTTGAGAGTTTCTGAGGGATATCTTGCTGTTCCTCTCATGTGAAGCTTTTTGGACTTCTCTCCCTGGGTAACAGCTGTCAGTTCATTAAAATGAGTGGAGGTTCCCTATCAAAAAAAAAAAAAAAAAATAGGAAGGAAAAAAGGGAGGGAGGAAAGGAAGAAAGAGGGATGGACAGAAGGAGGAGAATCCAAAGTCCAATATAAAGCCAAAGAATTCCAGGGTCACAGAGCCGTAAGAAGTCTTGGAGAAAGTCTTGTCCACTTCTGGTCCTCCCCTTTTACAGAACAGGTGTAGCCATAATGTAACTAAAATACTGCCAGGTGTGGTGGCACACCCCCGTAATCCCAGAGACTTGGGAAGTTGCGGCAGGAGGAGCGTAGTTCAAAGCCAGCCTCCGCAATTTAGCGAGGCCCTCAGCAATTTAGTGAGACCCTGTCTCAAAATTAAAATAAATTAATGAATAAATAAAATAAAGACTGAGGATGTAGCTCAGTGGTAGCTTGCCCCTAGGCTAAACTCCTAGAAACCCCTAAACAAAACAACAACAACAACCAAACAAAAAACAAAAAGCTTTCAAGTTGAGGGAACCAGTCCTCGAGGACACAAGTGCTCTTTCTTGTCCATGGTCCTGAAACTTCTCGTGCTCCAAACCATGGTCTTTTTCCCGCATTTGAGGACATTGATGAATCTTGTTGGCTCTCTTCCAGGAATTATGAACCAAGGAAGAGAAGAGGGTGTCTTAGGGCAGAAGGAAGGTCACTGAGGGAGGAGAGCACAGGGACTGAGGCCGTGGAGAGGCATAGCTGTAGCAGATTGTCAGAGAGAAGAGGAGGGGTTTGGTTTTGACATTGCTTTCAAACAATGGCAGTTACCTGTAAAGAAACCAACCACCATACAACTATAGCCCAAATGCGAAATGACGGAGGAAGAACAAGAAGTGTGAGCCTCAGAGCTGTGCACGTGTCAACGTGAGTAGACTAATTCATATGGGCGTGCCCAACATCACAGGGGGAGGTGCCAAGCAGGGTTGACTGTGGTTATTCTTTGTTTTTCTTTTTTTGCCTGATGAAAAATTTGCAATTTTTAACACTGCCACAAAGCAATCAAAACTGTGATTATGTTTCACAGTTTTGACAGCTAGTTTTGTGTGCTGTAAATAGTTCTATTCTGTTTTAGACAATCTGAGCAATTTGCCTTTCCCTAGGAAGTTGAGGAAGCCTGCATGGTCTTCCCTTCCTGCCAACTATGTGTGCAGAGCAACCCAGTCAACTGGTGGGGGTCAAACTTTGCTGTGAGTGTGTTGAGTATGGGAACTCGCTGATTCCTTCTGAGGACCAGCAGAAGTAGGTGCTGTTGGAACTGAAGGGGAAATGGAGTGTCGGTGGTCTGTGGCTGGAGATTGATAGTCATCTGGCTCCATGTCCTGCATTCTCAGCCCTCAGCTAGTTCATCGGTTGGTATTCTTGTTGGCCACAGCAGAACCAGATGCAGACTTCCTGATTGTCAGAGAAGACCCTTTCCTGCACACCACCTCCACCAAGGTCCATCTCAGAACCAGGTGCATTGACTAAAGGGAAACACACTGGGGCCCAGTATGACTGATCTGTCCCATGGTGGAAGCACAAAGCTGGTCCCAGAGGGGGAAACCACAGGGAAGAGAAAGTGTGCCCTGCTGGGACCCAGGCTCCAGCCCCCCTTCATGCCCCAGGGAGTTCTGGCCAGGAGGAAGATCCAATTTCCAGGCATGGTTGAAACCGGAGCCAGGCACCCCTCCCACTTGCTCCCCGTGTGTGCCCATGTGGAATCGGCTGAGGGCATAAGGGGAAGCATTGTTCCCGCCCCCCCACCTCGTGTGACCCAGTTGTCAGCAGAGCGTGGAAGAGTTTGTGTAACTTTGCTGGGGTTAAGAGCAGGTCAGGGCGGAGCTGCAGCCCAGGCTACTCTCCCAGCAAAGGGAGCCTTGGGCTAAGCCAGGCAGCCCGTGGGAACAGAAGCACATACCTGCTGCCCATGCCCTGAAACGGGAGGGCAGCCCAAGCTGCTGGGCGGGAAGACACAGACCCCAAATCTCCCAGCTGCCCTCCTCCGGTCCTGGGCCTTGGGCACAGAGGCAGGTCACACCCGCCTGAAAGGACAAGGAAGCTGAACTCAGGCAGTCCAGTACACACATTAGACAGATGGAGATGCTCAGGCCCAGAGAGGAAAGAGGAGCTAACAGGAATCCTTTGCCTTATGGAGTAGCATTCATTCATCTGGCCAGCCAACGTACACTTGTGGAATGGTAACTGCAGGCATTATCCTAGGAAGTTCATTGTATTTCTCTTTCAGTTTGCATTCAGGAGAGGAAATAAGGGTTCAGAGAAGGCATGAGATCTTTCCAAGTTTGCACAGCTGATTTGAAACAGGCCTGAGTGCCAGCCCTAGACTCTTTCCCTTACACCAGATGTGATCACCTGTGTATCTAGTACATAGAAAGTCTGGAGCAGAGGGTCCTAAGAAGTCATCTGCTCCATTCCTCTGTCTCCTGGTAAATGATATGACAGAGTCAATTCCACTCAACAATTTATTTGGCATCTACTCTGGGCAAAGAACCTAATTGATTCTCTTCTTCTGGGAAGATTTCCAGGAGCCAACTAGCATTGAGAAGTTTGTCCTGATAAAATCTTTTCTCCTTTGATTTAGGCCATTTTCCCATTTGTCTTACATGAGATGTGAATGTAGCTTGTGTTTGGAGAAAAGCTCTTCTGCCTCTCAGGGTATGAGAGGCCGGGACAGGACCACAGAGATGAACCGCAACGCGGGTGGTCACACTTCAACATTCTGTACAGTCGGAACTCAACTGAAGAGTGGATGAATGAAATGTACACAAAATTCAAGCAGTACTTCCAAGATTTACAGATAATGTCCACGTATATGCCTTCAATCCAGAAAGCAGTCTTGAAAAGCAGGCGATTTATCCCCAATTCACAGATGGGAACATTGAGGTTCAGAAAGCTTACAGAAGTCTCATGAACAGCAGAGTTGGAACCCACACCCAGGCTGCTTGACTCCCAGTCCAGTGCTCCTTCTGTGAGAGCATGTGATTCAAGTATATGTGGGTGGTAATTGTGGCAGTATGATCTGATGATGGTGGCAGGTGTTCCTCTGGCTTCTTACAGAGGGGGATATGCTCAGTTGGGCTGGAAGCTCGGGGGAGTGGGTAGAAGTGGAGGAGGAGCTTCTGTCCAATCAAGATTGTTGGGAGGGAGAGGGAGTTCATGACTTGAGTTAATGATCCCTGCTGCCCACATTGCTGAGTGGTGGGAACAGGTGGCCAACATGCAGCTGACCGTCCGAGACATGGGGCTGGCTGAGCTGGGAGGCGCCAACTCTAGTCTACATCCCCAGGGAGACAGATGGCGGGTACTTCACCTGTTGGTGCTCACCTGGACCATTACGACTGTCTCTCAGATGTTTCCTGCCCCCAACCTCCTCGCTGCTGGGAAAGCTGGATTTAAACAGCGCAAACCCTCTCACTTGTCTCCAGAGAATCTTTCCACCCCATCCCCCAATGCATAGCCCAAACCCCCAGGCAGGTGCTTATTATTTGACCCCATTTACTTTTCTAATCCTGACCACAAAACTCCCCATCATGCACCTCCTGCCCTCACAGAGCCTTCTCACCGCCATACCTTGGTCCCTGCCAAACATTTTACCTGGGTTGCCTGCCCCTCAGTCTCCAGCATTATTCTTTTCCTCTTCCCAACTCAAGACTCCATTTTTCCTCTTGTGATATTTGTCCCCTTTCACCTGGCCAGGCTGAGGTCTGTGTTTCTGTGCATTTTGACTCCTCAGGTCCATTTATGCAGTGTCTTCTGGACCCCATCATGGCGCTTCCTAGGGGTAGGAGCATAGAAGCCTACAATGGGAATGGAAAAAGACCGTGAGGGACAGGGAGGACAGGCAGGGCTCATATTCCAGGCTCCAGAGCAAAGCTGTACCTGGATTCGAATTCTGGCTCTGTTACTTATTAGCTGTGTGACTTTGGAAAAGTTGTTTACCATCTGTGCCTTGGTTTTCTCATCTATCACAAAGGGATAATAGTGATGCTAGGCACCTTCTCTGGCCTAAGGCCCTGATCACTTTGGCAGAGAGACTCACCTCTGTCTACAACCCTGGGGCCTCTTTCCTCCTCCTGTCTCTGGACCCCATAGCTGCTGGGACTGGAGTTGCCTGGGAGACTCGTTGGCCAAAGGGAAAAGGGGGTGAGATGTACAGCCTGCCCAGCCTGACCCACTTTTCTATCCCCATGGGATGCCATTTGACCCCGGCCTGCAGATGTGCCCAGGTCCTGGGCTGACAGAGAGGAGGTGCCCCAAGCCCCAAGCCTGTCTCATCTCTGGCATGCCCACTGTGAATTTCAGGAACTGACCTCATCCTTACTTCGCCAGGCTCATGATCTGCATCCCCCACCCACATGTCCCTCAAGAGGCCGGAGACAGGACCTCAGTCAGTCCGTTATTGGCTCTGTGCTCTAGGGTGACTATGAGGGCGGCAGGCCCATCCACACTTGGCCGATAGAGAACTGGAAGCTCAGAGAGGTCAAGCAGCAGGCCACACGTCTGGAAGTGCCAGGGTGAGAGTCTACAGTCTCTCCCATGCCCCACTTCCTGCCTGGACCTTACCTGAGAAGGAACACAAAGAAAGCTCCCTCATTCCCTAATGAACATAGCCTTTGAAATGGCCTTGCTCCTCCTGGCCTAGTATAGACTTCCTTGGTTCCATCCCAGGAATGGGAGAAGTAGCAATGATTTTCCTGGCAGGTGTGTCGGGTGGTGAGGTCGAGGGAATCTATGAAAAGAACTGGTCACTAGCACGGAATGGTAACAACTGCCCTAAACTGGCCTTACTCTGGCCAGAGTCCCCTGGTGACCATGGAAGAGACCGGGGAGGGAGCAGGCCTCCTGGAATAGAAATGGAGGAAGATAGATTGAGATATCCTTCTGCTATAGCTTGTGTGAACTTTCTGGACTCCTATTGATCCCTGTGCTGACCATTCAGCACACATCACATATACCTGTTAGGACTTATTGCAAGGGACAGAAAACCCTCCCCCAACTAACTTGGTAAAAATGAGGAATTTATTGGTTCTCATAACAAAATATATTTCCTGTATAATAAGTCTGGCTTCAGGTACAGTTTGATCCAGGGCCCAAATGACTTCTTCAGAATTCCTCTTTCAGTTCACTTGCCCATTGTCTCTATTCTCCCGCAATTCAGGTAGCAAAAATAACTGTGCTACATTAAGATAGATACTCGGATGGAAAAGATGGAACTTTCCTTTCAGAAGCCCCAGCATTTCCTTGACTCGGATTGTTCTCTGTGTACTGAACCAATCACTTGAGGTGAGGGTTGAGAACACACAAATTGGATTAATCCAGGGCTCATTCTTCAAGCTGTGGGTGGTGCAGTAGCATCAAACCACCTAGGGAATGGGGAAAGAATAGTGTCCCAAAGGGAATTTGGGCCTTGGCAGCCAAGAGTAGCATCCCCTGCACTGTCCACCCTGCAAAGAGAACTCACCCCCATTCACACAGCCCAGCAGCGGGCCAGTACCCCTCTGCACCTCTCCTTTCCTCCCATCCCATCTGCTCTTGAACCTGCAGCAGACTCCTTCAGTTTCCCTAGAAGCAGAGCCTGGGACGAGCATTTGGGTACAGGTGATCCACTGGGGGATGGTCTCACGAGAAAGGGCACGAAAGCAGCAGAATTGGGCAAAGGAAGGAGCTAAGCAAGGGTGCCATGCAGCTGGACTCGCCTGACCTCACTGGGAGCATCGACTGCACCAAAGGATTGGTCCCTCCTCGAGGCAAGGGGACTGAGCTTTCCCAGCACCCCCGCGGGTCCGTCAGTCATCGGTCACGGGCTTCCTGGTAGCATGTAGCCTTTCAGAGGAGGCAGCTCTCATTCTCCGAGGACAGTTCTTCAGCAACGGTGTCATCTGGGAGCCATGAGCAGCTAACACTCGCAGTAGTGGAGAATTTGGGCAGAGCCGTCACTGCAGGCTCCTTGCTCTGCCCTTCAGATTGAGCCCTCAGCCTGTTTCCTTGATGATGATCTGGTTCCCCTCCCTCAGTGATCTCTGGGCTCCTCACCTTTTTACGCCTCTGGCTGCTTATAAATGTCTCATCAAATTTGGCAGACCCTAAAGGCCTCTTCCTTTGGGCACTGTTCCCAAGGGTACCCAGGGCGCTATCCAGTTCCTGGAGCAGGACCAAACAAGAGGGAGCTGCCTTGCGTGGGAGGGAGCTGGCTGCAGAGGCAGCGTAAATGGAGGGGATACCTTGGAGGACAGGTCACTGGCCTCCCGGTTTCCTCTGCCCCACTCCTCCCCAGTCCTGGCCTTTGTCTGCTCCTTGGCCTCTCACCAGACATTTCCTGCCTCCTCCTAGTGAATGGATTTGAGCTTTTCCTTAGAATGATTCATTTCCTTAGAATGATCCTCCTGGTTCCTGGTCCTGGATCCTTCTCTAGGCAGCTGAGAGACGCTGACAAGAGAGGGTCTAGTTAGCTCTCTTGCCAGGTGCACACTGCTTTTAAAGCCTTATCCTATGCTTCGTTTGGGGACTTTTCTTATCAAGTTCAAGTGCCTTTGCATACAAACTCAAAGGACAAAGCACAAAATTTTGTAAGATGTCTGACCAACAAAAGGTTAACACTGTCATATACAAAAAGATTTTATAAGTCAATCACAAAATACCTGAACGCTGCAATATAAAAGTTGGTCAAAGGACGTGAACAGGCAATATTGCAGAAGAAGAAATAGCATAGTCAATACAGATATGAGAAGGTGCCTGACCTCACAGCGATCAAAGAAATTCAAATTAATGGTGCAAAATAGAATCATCTTTTTCACCTTTTCAATTGGCAACTCTCCCACACTGATGGACACCCTCATGCCAAGTTGACAGAGCAACAGGAGTGCAAAGGGGTAAGTTTCTGGAAGGCAGTTTAGAAACCCTTAGCAAGCACTTTAAAATGTGCATAACCCTAAGAGAAGAAGATGTCCCCAAGCGTATATGTGCAATGATGTTTATCTCAGCACTATTTATAATAGAAAAAAGGAAGTGGCTTAATGAACCATCAATTAAAAAGTGGTTAAATTAATTATGTTTCATTCATATAATGGAACTGTATGCAGCCATTAAAAATGACATCTGGCCAGGCATGGCACTGCACGCTTATAATCACAGTGACTTGGGAGTTTGAAGCAAGAGGGTCACAAGTTCAAGGACAGCCTCGGTGACTTAGTGAGGTCCTAAGCAACTTAGCAAGACCCTGTCTTTAAAATGAAAAAGAATTGAAAGGGCTGGGAGTAGAGCTCAGGGGTAGAGCACCCTTGGGTTCAGTCCCCAGGACCAAATAATAATAATTACAAAAGATCATGCAGAGAGCTGGGCATAGTGGCACACGTCTATAACTCCAGCAACTCCAGAGGCTGAGGCAGGAGGATGGCAAGTTTGAGGTCAGCTTACACAGCTTAGCAAGACCCTGTCTCAAAATAAAAAATATAAAGGCTGGGGATGGAGCTCAGTGGTAGAGCACCCCTGGATTCAATCCCCAGTACTGGAAGAAAAAAATCACATAGAATATTCTTCATTTGTGTGGAATTTTATTTCCAAGCCTAGCAAGGAATCTGGAAATGAGTTCACCAAAATGTCTGTGTGGTGAGAATAGCAGATTCAGTACCTTCTCTGGGTAACCAGGACCCAGTGACTCACTTGCCCCCATTCCTATTCTGGTGGAGGTGACTCACCCTAGGGTCAGGATGACCAGCCGTGACCCTTATGTAGGCTGCGGGGGGGTTGATCACAGGGATCCAAGCAGTGTGGATTGTTCTAGAGCTCTTCAAAAAGACTCAGCACCTAACAAAGCTCTCTAAAACTTACTTGGAATAAAACAATACCCATTTTATAACAAGTTCTGTTGTCAGAAATTTGGAGACAGTAACACTAAATGGCTTCTCTGTGTTTTGTGGTATCTGGGGCCCCAACTGGGAAGTTGTAGATGACTTGAATAGCTGGGGGCTGGAATCACCTGCTTGAAGACCTTGCACACCAGCTAGGAGCCTGGGTTCAGCCGGAACACCTACACGTGGGCCTCACGTGGCTTGGGGTTTTGACAGCACGACAGCCAGGTTCCAAAGGGTAATGTCTTCAAGAGAAAAGACTCTGAAGCTGGGTGTGATGGCCCATGCCTGTAATCCCAGCTACTCAGGAGGCTGAGGCAGGAGGATCTCAAGTTTGAGGCCAGTCTCAGCAACTTAGTGAGATGCTGTCTCAAAGTAAGTAAGTAAATACGCAAATAATAAATCAATCAATCAAAGGGGCTGGGAATATGACTCAGTGGTAGAGTGCTTACCTAACGTGTGTAGCTCTGGGTTCAATCCCCAGCACGACTTTAAAAAAAAAAAAAAAAAAGGAAGAATATGGAGAGTGACCATTCAAGGGACCAAGGAGAAAGCTACAAAGCTTCTTCTGACTTAGTCTCAGAAACATCACTGCCATGTTCCTCTGGATACAAATGAATCACTAATGCCAGATCCAAGGGGAGGGGAATGAAGCCCCACCTCTTGATGAGGAAGTGACAAGGTCGCATTGCAGAAGAGCGTGTGAGATGGGAGATATTGTTGTGGCCTTCTATGGAAGACACAATCTGCCACAGACAGTCTTTCTTCCCTGCTGGACTTGAAGCTGAGAGATAGGAGATTTAGAATGGCCAGAGCTGCTATGGAACCACAAAGGGGAAGTCTGTGCATAAAGCCACTTGGAGGCGAGCCAGGGGATGCAGGAGAGGGAGAGAGGGAAGGGAAGGGAGGTCAGGTCTAGAGGGCATCGTCAGAGCCTTGAAGCCAGCGCCACTCTTTACTCCTCTGTCCCAGGAGCCAATAATCCCCCTAGCTTAGCTCAGTTTGAACTAGGTTTTTTTTTTTTTTTTCTTCCTTTTTTGGTTGTCTGTTTGATCGCTTGTGGAAGAAGTAGTCCTGATAAATGCAAGGAATTTTACTCCTTTTTTCAGACTTTTCCATATTGCTGGAATTTTCTACAAGGAGCGTGTTGCATTTTAAGCGTTTGGAAAATGTGAACTCAAGCAGGCATTGGCGAGTCACCAGGGAAAAGAACCAGGACTTTACTCACCTCACATTTGGATTCATCTGAAAACTAGAATCCTACGCCTCCCATTATGCCATCCAGTACCCCATGAAGTGGTGTGAGGCATTTGGACCCAGCTGTTTCCTGGTCCCCAGGAGCCCTCGATCCAGGCAGGAGACAGGAGCAGCCAGGATTCTTCTGATCCAGGGCCATAGTACAGAATGGAAGTAGAGTATACCCGGAGGAGATCGTGGAGAAGGAGAGAAGGAGTCTAACTAAAATGGAGGTGAAGGAGTGTTCCATGCAGACAGAACAGCTTGGCAGTGGGGCCATACGTGATGTAGGGTTGGCATGATACAAAACAGAAGACAGCAAGATAGGGAGCTTGGTCTGGAGACTTACGGGGAGACTGGGATGATAGGTTGGAGCTTAAACTGGTGAGGGCCTTGAACGCCAGGATTAGGAGGTTTGAATTTATCTTGAACATGATGGGCAGTCACGGGAGGGATCCAAACAGAGAAGTATCATCATCAGATTTGAGACGAGAAGGCAGCTCTGATGGTGTAGATAATGGAGAGGAGAGAATTGAGGCCAGCAGGTGGCTACTGCAATAGTCCAAGCTGTCAGTAATAAGGGCCTAAATTATCTTGCACCTTGTAGCCACTCTCTCTGAGCCCCACCTAAGACCAGGCATTCCCTACTGCATATGACCAGGGCCCAAGCTTGTGGAGAGAGGTCATTCTGATGTTTTTTAAAGCCACACTCTGAACCTTGGTCCTGGCTCTATTTAGGGTGCACAAGGAATAGGAAGTACCTATCTCCCTCATTCAAGTGACCTACTGAGAAATCTCCAGATTGGAAACAAGTCTTCAAAGAATAACAGCTAAAAATGATAAACAAGAATTGCCATCACACACTGCAAGAGAGCATAAATACTTCATGAGGTTTACTGACGTGCTTTCCTGGTCTGGACTGGAGGATGAGCTTCCCAAGGACCAGCAGGCAGGTCTCCATCACCCTACAGTCCCAGAACCAGCACCAAGAGGCTCCAGTGTTGGGGGAGGCGCCCTGCTTCTCTGTCTGCTTTGGGGCCTTCCAATTCTCCAGAGGGATGTGCTACCAGTCTCCCCCTGAAACCTGCCCCCACTCCTGCATGGAGGATTGATAGGTCGTTCCCAAATTCTGTGCCCTGTGTTGTCGATTCCCATCCTCCTCCCCCCACGCTTTTTTTTTTTTTTTTTTTTGCAGTGCTGGGTTCTGAGCCCAGGGGCGCTCTACCACTGAGTTCTATCCTAGTCCTTCTGAAATTTTAATTTTGAGACAGGGTCTTGCTACGTTGCCTGCCTGTCCTCCAACTTGCAGTCCTCCTGCCTCAGCCTCTGAAGTCACTGGGATTACAAGTCCCCTCCACTTCTCCAAATAAGAATCCAAATTCCAAAGGACGTTTGTAATCTACAACTAATAGAGGCTGGTGACTAGCTCAGACTCGGGTGCCAGGGTGCCAGCCCATGCCCAACCAGGGAAAATGAGAGGCAGAGAAGGGGGAAAGGCATGGAAATTGTCCCTGAGCTGGAGGCCAATGAAGAGGGGAGGCAGAAGCAGAATGCCTTCTTTGGCGCCTCCCTTGTGTCTGGCGTGCTTGGAAATGGGGGAAATTGGTCCGGCCTTCACGGGCAAAATTGAGCAGTTGCGGTGTGTGCAGCCCATGGTACTTAAATGCAATAGCTGATCTAATCACCAGTCTCATTCTCTGGGAGGCTTTTTGCTGCATTTTAGCACAGAAAAGTGTTGTCTTTCTCTCTTTTGTGACTCGAGCTGCTATTTAAGAAAGCAAAAAAAAAAAAAAAAAAAAAAAAAAAAAAATCGATATGCCTTCTTCTGGCTTTCAGTCTTTTTCCCCCAAAAGGTGTTTCTTTGGGGAGGGGGGAGATGGAAGCGGGGGTTGAGAAGCGTTTTTGTCATTCATAAGCCATGGTGACAAATCCTTGACATCATTCGCGGTTCCTATCGATCAGCTCCATCCGCGGCACCAGAGGACAAATAGAAATCATTTGTCTGTCCTGGCTCCCAAACAGCCCCAGACAAAGGGCTCTGCCAGCAATCAGCAGCTGGAGGTATTAGCAGCGGGTCAAGTTCGGAGGTCAGAGGTCAAACAGGTTGTCATCAGTTTCTCACAGCTATCAGAGCAAGGGCAGGGGAGGGGCGGAATAAAACCCACCAGCACCACAGCTGGTTCTTATTAGCCCAATCCTGCTTCTTTGTAAAGAGAGATGGGCCACCTCCCCCCAAGGGACACTCTGGGGTGCCAGGTTTCATGGGCCAGAGGCAGGGCTGGGGGTGGTAAGAGGCTGAAGAAAGAAGCAATCGGAGCTCTGCCTCCTGCTATCTGTCCTTCCCACTCTCCCAGGGGAAACTCTGAGTTATTCTGTCCTGGGCCCTGAGAGAGAGAGAGAGAGAGAGAGAGAGGACCTTGGTTTCTCTGGGAGTACAAGTAGGAAGTTAATCCTGTAAAATTGGAAGTGGCTTAGATGGACTGGGAACAAGGATGCAGTCAGAGGACAGTTGAGTCATTTTATGTCCCTTATTTCCATTCCACCTGTTTTGGTTTTTCCTCCTACCCTCTGGATAAGACCTGACATTTAGGGGCATTAATCTAGAGAAAGCACTGAAAGGATGGGGGTGGCAAATCCCGCCCCAGTGGAGGAGCACATACAGCAGGGGACCAGATAGAATGACATCTGGCAACTCTTCAATAAGCACTCACCACCAAGGTCCTGGGCCCGAGGCAGAGATAAGTTCATTTATACATCCCGAGAGCCCTGTGGGCACCTATTGGCCTCAATTTATAGGTGGGAAGACTGAGGCTTAAAGAGATTAGATCACCAGTGTTGTTGAAGCCACAAAGCACTTGCCCAAGAAGTGCATCTCCAGGGAATGGAAGAAAAGGACCTTTGACCAGATCCACTCCTTTGTGAGTATGCACCCACCCGATAGGAACACAGCAAGAAGTCTGTGTCCCTGATCTCATGGGCTGCTCCTTTGGAATGCCACCAAACACCCAAGGGATGTATCATCTTATGAGGATGAAAGGACCCAGAACCCAAGAAGGACCCATTGGCAGGGAAAGAAAGTTGATGTGGGAGATTTGGAGCTCACCAAGGCGGGAACATTTTGAGTGCTCCCTGGCCTGGGCTGAATGCAGGACTTGACCCTGCCAATCAGATGACAAATCCAGCTCAGGAGCATAAGAAGAACAGCTTCTTTTCAGGACCACTCAGTCCCTGGGAGAAGGAAAGTACAGACTTAGTGCACATCTGAAGACAGATGAGCACTTCTCAGTCTAAGGGGTTCCGGGGAATACAGGAGTAGGGCTGATGGAGGTGGTTAGGGAATTCTTTGATGCACCTGTGACTTGTTCCTTTTCTATGAGACTTTTAAGATGTGGGAGAAAAAGAAAGATAGGGGCAGCAGTGTGGACTGGAGTCTTTGAAAGAAATCGCAATGCTCCTTGTAGGATATATGCCCTCCTGAGACAGAACCCCCTAAATAACTAATTCCTGTGGATATAAAAGGGATGGGGGACCTTTGGATCTGCACATAGGATCAAATTGCATTAAACCAAACACAGACAAATGTGCATGTTAAACTACTAAAACCTAATGAGGTCGGTGGGTTGTGCCAATGTCAGTTTTTTCCTGGTTGTGATGTTGTACTATAGTTATGCTAGATGTTACCATGCGGGAAAATGAATGAAGGGTATATGGGAGCTCTTTGTATTGTTTCTTACAACTGCACTTGAGTCTACAATTATCTTAAAAGAAAAGCATTATAAAAAGGAAAAAATCAACTAAGGAGCAACAGAGCTGTATTCTCTGCTGCTGATGTAGACCGGGGAAAAGCACAGGTGGGGGGGAGTATACTCTCAGATTCACACTGTTCTCAAATAAGAATGATCCATTATATTTAATCACATTTAATGAATTATTATTGAAGGAGAAAACGGGCCAGGGCAGTGTCATGGTCTGCTGGAGGCTCTGGGGGCTGAGCAGGCATCCTGATCCTGGCAGGCAGACTCTAGCGCCTGGGCCTTTTCCACCAGCCACAGAAGGCAAGTTGCTAGTGTTCCTATTACCAGAGCTCCAGGAAGTACGCTCTCCAAGTGTAGATTTAACCCAGGAAGTAAAACACAGCAAGTCCACCAAACAGCCATGAAACACTTTGCCTCTCAAGAACATGGTGGGGTAGTTTAAAAAGAAGAAGGGACAGGTGGAGGAGGAGTAGAGAGAAGGAGAGAAGAAGAAGAAGAAAGAAGATCCTGTCCCCAAGAATCTAAGTCTGGGATCATGTCCACAAATTAGCTGAACTTTCACAAGAGTGGCACAGGGTCAGAGAGGCTGTGGGAGGCACTGAGGGAGGAGCAGGGCTGTGGGAGAGGTACACAGGAAGGACCTCTTGTCAGAGGACAGCTATGTCTCTTTTTTCCCCCAATTTTCTCATTCTAATAAAATACTAATATAAATACTAATATAATTCTAATAAAATACTAATATAATTCTAATATAAAATTTATCAGTGTGACCATTTTTAAGTGTCTTCTTCAGTGTTATTCATGGAATCTTACAACTATCCCCAACATCCATCCACAGAAACCTTTAAGTCTTACAAAACTGCAACTCTGTGAAACTGCAACTCTGTATCCATTTGGCACTTACTCCCCATTCTTCCTCCCTCCAGACCCTGGCAAGGACCACCTACTTTCTGTGTCTGTGAATTTGACTCTTCTAAGTACTGCTACATGAAATCATACTGTATTTGTCCTTTTGAGACCAGCTTGTTTCACTTAGCCTAAGGACCTGAAGGTTCATTCATAGTATAGCATGCATCAAAATTTTCTTCCTTTACAAGTCTGTAATATTCTATTGTATGGATATGCCACATTTTGCCTACCCATTCGTCAATGATCATCCATACATCCATGGATGGGCATGGATGGGCATGTTATACCATGGAAGCATTTGTGAAAAATGCTACTACGAGTCAGATGCCATGGCACATACCTGTGATTCCAGTGGCTTGGGAGGCTGAGGCAGGAGGGATCCCCAGTTTAAAAGCCAGCCTCAGTAACTTAGGGAGGCCCTAAGCAACTGTACAATTATCTCTGCAAGACCCTGCTTTCAATTCTTTTGAGTAAATATCAAGAAGTGGAATTGCGGGATTGTGTGGTAATTCTATTTTTAACTGTTAGAGGAAAGGGGACAGCTCTGTCTGAAGGTTTGGTTTTGGTTTTTATTTTGTTTTGCTTGGTTTGTTATTGTTTTAGATAAGTAATATGTGTCCATGGTTTACAATTCAAGAGATTCAGAAGGGGCTACAGTGAAGTCTTCCTCCCACTCCTGTTCCTGAGCAGCTATTTCACCTCCCTGGAAGCAACCAATGTTATGGGCATCTTGCCTACTCTCAAGAGAGATTTCAGGTATTTGCAGACATGTACATCTATTAAAGGATTTGATAGGGGGAGAAGCGAGGAAAGAAAGAACACCAAGGAGGATAGAATTTTCATGGAAAAGACTGTCATCCATGTAGTCATAAATTTTCTGTCTCTGCTTTAGTGTGTTTCTTATAAACAGCATATAATTTGATTTGATTTTCTACTCAGTCTTTAAGTTTTTGTCTTTTAATAAGGAGGTTTGACCCATTTACATTTTTTCTGAGTTTAATTGATTTGATCTTATTAATAGAGGGAAAGAATTCCTATGATGGAGAAGATTGCCTTTACTTTTACCTTCTGGTAGACTTTTAATTCTTGCTTTCAGAGATTCTGACCTTCTAATTTCCTTTACACTTTTCTTCCCTAGTATTTTGGAAGATTTTATTCCATACTGGCTAACTTTAAAATTTTTTAAAATAGTCTGGTCAGGCACAGTGGTGCATTCCTGTAATCCCAGTAGCTCAGGAGGCTGAGGCAGGAGGATCATGTGTTCAAAGCCAGCCTCAGCAACTTAGTGAGGCCCTAAGTAACTCAGCAAGACCCTGTTTCTAATTAAAATACAAAAAAGGTTGGGGATGTGGCTCAGTGGTTAAGTACCTCAGGTTCAATCCCTATACCAAAATAATAATAATAATAATAATAATAATAATAATAATACCACCAACACCTGTTGGTGTTGCTTATCTCCAAATTGACAGCTGCTTATCTCCAAATCTACCATTGTTTGCCCTGCTTTGTGATCCTGAGCTAGACCCTGTAAACACTTCTTTACTAGCTGGCATACTGTTAAGCTCTGTGTAGGAGTTGCTGCAGAAACACTGTTCCATGATGCAGCATTGCCAACAGCATGCAGGAGACCCCGTGGTGCTTACCCTCCAGGAAGTTACACTGGTTTCCCTGTGGGCTGCCCCTGCTAGCCATTCAGGGCCTGCTGGCTGTGGACCAGCTGTGGTTTGAAGAACCTCTGTGAATTCTGAGTTCACAGCCATACCCTCTAAGGTTTGAATCTCAGTCTGGGGCTAGGAGCTTCTTCTAACTGCTTTCTTAGCCTCATTTCTGCTACTTTTCTTTAGGGTTCCTTTCTTAGTAACCACCTTTCACTAGTGAAAAAAAAAAATTAAGTGAAACTGGGATCTAACTTAGAGCATTGTGTATGATAGGCAAGTGATCTCCCACTGAGCTACAATCCAGTCCCTTAGGTAATTTTTTTATATTAAAATTGTTCTACTTGGGCTGGGATTGAGGCTCAGTGGCAGAGCACTTGCCTAGCATGTGTGAGGCACTGGGTTCAATTCTCAGCACTGCATATAAATAAATAAAATCAAGATTCACTGACAACTAAAAATTTAAAAAAAAATTTTTTTTTTTCTGCTTGTCTAGCATGTACAAGGCCCCAGGCTCAATTCCCAGTACCACCAAAAAAGAAAAAAAAAAAAATGTGGTTTCTGACTCCTGATTAGACTCTGACTGATACATTTAATGAAGTTAATATATTGTCATAGTTTTCTTGCTGTTGTATTCTTTTGCGGAAATTATACATTAAAGATAGAATTAAAGTTCCTTCTAACTATCATTTCCAGTTCTATACCCTCTTTCCAAGAGGGAGCCATTGTTATGAGTTCAGAGTATACCCTTCCATTCAAAAAAAGAATTTCCTGGGCCGAAGGTGTCACTCAGTAGTGCAGCATTGAGAGCATGCATGAGGCCCTGGGTTTGATCACCAGCACCACACAAACACACACACACACACACACACACAAATCCTTTCTATTCCTACATGTTCATAAATAATACATACTCTTCACATTTAAAAATTTATATAAATGATACACTTTTAATGTTGTTCTGAATCTTGTTTCTATCCACCCAGTATTACATTATTTAAAACTATCCATGTGAATATGTGTAGATTGAACCCATTCCTCTTAAACTGCAGTATGATATCCTGTCATATAAACATATGTCCTTAATTCATTCCCCCATAGATGACCATTAGGTTGTTTCCTACGTATTTGGATACATGATATACATGTCAGAATTTCTCCAGGGAAAATGGAATTTTATAAATAGGTCACAGAAGATACACATTTTAACATTTTATTAAAATATACTGCTTATTTGCTCTTCTAAGTGGCAATATTTATACTTCCTCGAGCCATGGATAGCAGTATCACTCTCACGTCCTCACCAACACTGTATATTTTCAGACCTCTTAACTTTTCCCAATCTAGTAGATGAAAAATAGTATCTCATTTTTCTTCTCATGACTGTAGTGGTCATGTGAATTTTCTGCTCCTACTTTTTCTCACTTTTCTGTTGGTTTGCCTTTTTTTTCTTACAGATTATAGGAATTCTTTGTCTATTCCGATAGAGACATTATATATTGCAGGTATCTCCCACTGATTTGCCCACCTTTTAACCTTACAGATGGTATATTTTGCATAAGAGCCAATTTTAGTAAGGTTAAGTAAATCTATTGTTTTTATTTAATAAGATTGTTCTTACTGTGTCTTTTTTGTTTGAGAAATTGTGCTCTACCCTGGATTATTAAAAATCTTTTTTTTATATTTTTCTAATTGTTTTTCACTGTTAAGTCACTAAAACATCTATATTTAGTTTTGTGAATGATGTATCACAGCTCTATTATTAAATAGTATT
Source organism: Sciurus vulgaris (assembly GCF_902686455.1). Lineage (NCBI taxonomy): Eukaryota > Metazoa > Chordata > Mammalia > Rodentia > Sciuridae > Sciurus > Sciurus vulgaris. The sequence continues at coordinate 37,722,112 of NC_136463.1, forward strand.
TCTTTTCTTTAGTGGCTAGTGGTGACATCGCTAACATATGCCATGTTCCCATATGTAGGAAAGTAGAATGTGGCCCCTTAGTTAATTTTTTTGTATTAAAATTTTTCTGTAGATATGAATGTGTTCCTGGATTCTCTATTCTGTTTGATTGGGGTTTTAATCCGTGCCTGTGTGAATTAGGATTGAAAAACACCAAACTGTTATAACAGGAGTCCCAACGCTCATGACTCAAAGAACAGTTTACACTTGAGCTCATCTCTATGGAGGCTTTCAGGGACCCATATTCTTCTATCTTGTGGATCAATCGTCCTTTGTCAAAATCCAGGTCCTGACACATTTGTGTTCCAGGCTGGAGGGAGGAAAAGGAAAGAATATCACAAAAACAATCTGTTGCTTTAAGAATCGTAACCCCAAAGGGCGAACATATCGTTCTGCTCAGATTCCACTGGCAAGAACATAGGCTCATAACCTCACCTAACTGCCAAAATGACTTGGAAATGCAGTACCCTGTTGGGCTGCCATGCGCCTGTCACTATTAGGCAAGAAGGAAGACTGGATAATGGAGGACAACTAATTTCTCTGTGATAAACCTTGACCAGTGTCACACTGTTTTAATGACCATCTCCACTTGTTAGCCAAAGGCAACACTGGTTCCAAGTGTCTTATTCTTACACATGGCATTGGTTATCTATCACAGCATTATTAAGCACTCCAAAATTTAGTTGTTTAAATAATAGCTAACAAATAAAGATGGTAGAGCAGAAAGATGGCATTGCTGAGCTCAAATTATGGCTCCAATTGTTTCAACACTGGTCACTTGGTGCTCTTTCAGTTGGCTCCTAAGTCTCTTGGACGTATCCCCATCAATGAGAATTGTTTTATATTTGAACAGTTCCTTAGTTTGGGGCACTACAAGATACTCCAGGCTCATCTTGTGCATTTCTTGCCCTGGTTCTAGAAGCAGTTATTTCTCCAAGAGCCCTAGAGGGCTGAGTTCTAGGTATGCTCATTGTTACTGAAGTCTTTGCCACTAGGCTCTCTCAGTGGCGGAACAAGGAAATATGCATGTATACTGAACATGGATGTGGATGCACACATATCTACAGATGGCTACAAAATTCCACATGGTGGCTAGGGCTGTGGCTCAGTGGTAGAGCACTTGCCTAGCATGTGTGAGACACTGGGTTTGATCCTCAGCACGGCATATAAATCAATAAATTAAATAAATGTTTATTGACATCTAAAAAGTATTTTTAAAAAGATTCCACATGAAGCTGTCTGTGCCCCCATGAAGCTAAACATAGATTCACGAAGTCCCCAACTCTAACCCAATTCTACATGGATCATTCCAGCTCAATCCCTTGCTTATTTGTAACTTCTCAGTCTCAGCAAGTGCCCATCTCTCATCCAGTAACTTAAATGTTCCATTTCAGTAGGCATATATAGTGGTTCAGAACTGTCAACCCTTTCACTTAATCCTAAATATTTAATTAATTTTCACTGATTTACTCTTTGACCATGAATTATTTAGAAGCTTAGTTTTTAGTTTCAAAGCACAGAGGGGTTTGTTAGCTCTCTTCCTGGGACCCATTTCTAATTTTCTTGCATTATGATCTAAAAACATGTTCTGTCTAATGTGGATCCTTGGAATGTTTTGAGATTTCCTCTGTAATCTAAATACATTCAATTCTGGTAATAGTTCCATGTGTAACTAGGAAAAAGAAAGTATGAATTTTGGTACATCGACTGTATACCATTAAAAACATCATTACAAATGTTTGAGGTAATGTGAAATGAAAACAAACAAACCTCAACACACACTATGTTTGTGCAATGTAAACTCTTCAGGCACAAAAACAAAGACTGGAAAAGAATAAACAAAAATGAAAGTATCAACTTCCAGTGGTGGGATTCTAGGTAACTTTTTTTTCTCTTCTCAAAATTGTATTTAATGTTGTTTTATTGGTCCTATAATTTATAAAAAGAGAAAATATTGATCCTGGAAAATATTAGTTTGATAAATTAACAATGGGTCAAAAGCCTTTAACTCTACAGACATTTTTTTGAGTTCCTATTATGTGCAGGGAACTGTGATAGTCCCTAGAGATTCAGGATTGAGAAGCTGAGGTCACTTTCTTAAGGGGCTCTTAGTTCAGGAGGGATACAATAAGCACAAGGAATTCCCATACAAGGTAGGGGGTCCTGTGGAGATCTGCCATCATGCAGCTGGAAGATGTGATTGGAAAAAATTAATTTAGATTCAGCAGGAAGGGGTATGTAAAATTCCTTATGGCATCACAGAGGATTTCAAGAGGCAGACCCAGGGAGGAAGGGCTGCTATAGGGAGGAGATCTTGACTAATACTAAAATCCGATGTTTGTCTAAGATTTTATAGTTTACAAACTTCCCAACACACACACACACACACACACACACACACACACACAATCGCTCATTGCTACCTACCTGTATCTATGCTCTTTATCCTATGAGGCAGATATTACCATTTTGATACCCAATTTTAAGAGTTGGAAACTGAGGTTCAGAGAGGAGAAGCAACTAGGCCACAGTTCCACAACTAATAAGTGACAGAGATGGGGCTCAATACTAGTTATTATTTATTTTTGGGGAAAGTCAGTACTGGGAATTGATTTCATGGGTGCTTTACCACTGTGCTACATCTCTAGACCCCTTTTATTTTTTATTTTGAGAGAGGATCTCGCTGAGTAGCTGAGGCTGGTCTTAAACTTGGGATTCACCTGTCTCAGCTTCCCAAGTCATTTAAGGCTAGCTTTTTAAAATTATTATTATTTTTGTAGTTGCCAATGGGCCTTTATTTTATTTATTTTTATGTGGTGCTGAGACTAGAGCCCAGTGCCTCACACATACCAGGCAAATGCTCCACCACTGAGCCACAACCCCAGCCCCTCAAGGCTAGTTTTTGAGGTTTCTTTACATAAACCCCTCTTAGAAAATAACTCCTTTGCAATGAGCTTAGAAAGGGCCCTAAATTGGCTCAACCAAGCTGCCCCACTCAGTGAGAAGAGTCGTCCAATGTCCTTCAAGGAGGAGAGGAAAACAAACCGAGGACTAAGCAAGATAAAGTCTAGTTGGGTGTTGCGTAGAATTGGACTCTTGTCCTCTGCTGACCATGGAAGGGAGCCACCCAGTTGCCCAGAAGGTGCCAGACTAGAGTGTTGCCTGCTCAGAGCCACGGCAGCCCTGGGCTGGGCTGCTCCACCTCTACAGCCTTTGCTCCATCACCATCTGTTCATCAGACTATGGGGCGAACGAATGGAAGTTCTGCCTCCGACTCCATCCCTTTCCCCACCGTCCTTCTAGTTGTCAGATGAGCCCCTTTCTCCACTTCCAAGGGCCACTCTACAATCCTTCCTCCAATGTCTGCAGGTGTCCATCCATCGCTTCACCCTGACTCCCCACTCAGACCCTCATCACCATCTTCCTGACACCCTCTCAGCTGCCCCCTCCTGCCTGGCCCTGGTAAGAGTGGAGGTCATCTGAGCACCAGCACCCCCCCCACAAACCCAGTTACTGACACTCCCTCTTCCTCTCCCAGGTTTCTCATTTCTCTGTCAAACTGTATTTTTTTTTTTTTTTTCTCTTTTTCAGGGCTGGGGATGGAACCCAGGGCCTTGTACCTGCTAGGCAAGTGCTCTACCATTGAGCTACGTGCCCAGCCCTTTCTGTATTTTATTTTGAGACAGGGTCTTGCTAAAGGCTGGCCTCTAACTTTCCTCCTCCTGCCTCAGCCTCTCAAGTAGCTGGGATTACAGGTGTGTACCACCATGCTTTGAACTGATGTGCTACATGTATTTATCATATTCAAATGCATTTTGAAAATATTGAAAGTGACTTCATTAATAATGCTTTTTTTTTTTTTTTTTTGCCTCAACAAGTATTTACTGAACACCTATTGTGTGCTGAGGCCTGTGTTAGCTACTGGGAATACAATGATGAGCAAAACAGCTATAACTCCTGCTGTCTTTTCTTCCCCTGGCCCCTGGTACTAGGGATTGACCACCAGTTACATCCCTAGCCCTTTTTATTTTTTTATTTTGTGACAGGGTCTCTCTAAGTTGTTTATGGACTCGCTAAGTTGCTCAGGCTGGCCTTGAACTTGAGATCCTCCTGCCTCAACCTCCTGAGTTGCTGGGATTATAGGCTATGCCCAGTTAGTTCCTGTCTTTATGGAGTACACACTTTAGCCAAGGGGCAGACAGTAGGAAGTATACTAATAAATAAATAAATAAATAAATATATGTGACACATGCTTTAAAAGAAAGAACAGAGGAATCCCACTCTGAATTTGCACAGAAGGCAAAGAGCTAGAAACATTTGGTGAACACCATTAAGGATGACAATACCACACACTTCCGTCTATAAATTCCCCTGTAAGTACTGCTTTAACTGCACCCTACCAACTTCTGTATTAAGCACATTCATTATCATTCAATTCTGAATATTTAGTATTTTTTATTGATTTCCTTTTAGCCCACAGATAATACATAAGGGAAACTTTTTAACTTCTAAACATGTGGGGCATTGTTAGTCCTCTAACAAACGACTAACATGTTTGTTAGCTTTCTTTGGTTGATTTTTAATTTTATTGCTTTGTGACCTGAACACATGTTCTCTATAATGGTAATTCCCTAGAATGTTTTTAAGACTTCCCTTGTGACCTAATAAGTGTTCACACCAGGCTACTCTTCATGTCTAATGAGGGGAAAACACCATATACATTTTGGTATAGCCTTGCCTTTAAAAGGATTATTTAAAAGATCATGAGACTTGAAAGATGAAAAGTTGCCCAAGAGAAGATCACTGGAGGCTGAGGGAAGACAGCTTATGAAGACTTTGGGGCAACAAGGAGCTGGAAGCTTTGGAGGCACTGAAAGCCTAAAGCTGGCAGTGAGGCTGTAGCCAGAGATGGGGCAGCAGGCAGGGATGGCAATGAGGTAGGCAGGGGCCACATTGTAAATAAATAAGACAGAAATTAACATAAGTGAACCATAACCACTGGGAAAAGTGTCAGTCATTACTTCTGGTGTTCCCTGGCTCTCATTCCCCTCCCAGGAAAAGTGAGGTGCAGAGTGGGGTTGTAGCCATGTGGTGGAGTGTGCATGCTAGTGCTCGGACCTGGTTTCCATTACACACACACACACACACACACACAAAAAAAAAAAAAAACACACACACACACACACGCAGAGTAGGGTATGGCCTAGTTTAGGATTCAGAAAACTGCAGGCCAGTGCACCCTGCATCTTCTGAGTCCCAGCTGCAAGCTTGATTTCTTCTGCTTCCTCTCAGCCTGCAGGCTGCTGACCTGGGCATAATATGAACCCCTCACAGAGGCCCTGAGAGCAGCGGACAAGCATCGGGACCTTCTCAGAGTGTGGACATAGAGCCTCCCGCTGCAGGGTGCCAGTCTCCCTGTTAGCTGTCCTCGGCAGCTGAGACTGCAGGCATCTCCCTGTTAGTACCTGTAAAAATGGGGACCATGGCTCCATCTACCTCGTATTAGGAAGGGTTAAATGGGAGAATAACTCACTTGAAGCACCTGGCACGGAGCCTGGCACATAAACTCGCTCAATAAACGTGTTATTGCAGTCGCCTTCATTCAGCACCCGCCGCGACACATACACCCCCATGTCCACCCCGGGATTGCTGGATAAATGTTAACCAGGACAGGACGAAGGCCCGCGCGGGGTGTCCTTCCCTCCCTTCCTCGCTCCCGCGTTCCTTCCCTCCAACCCGGCCAAGGGCAGCGCCAAGGGCGACCGCGGAGGGCGCAGCTGCCCAGGGCGGGCGGAGCGCCACCCCCACCCCATCACCGCGCGCGGATGCTCCGGAGCATCCAACTTCATTTCCACTTCAATTTTATCAGCGGCCGGGGAGCCGGGCAGGAGATAGGAGACCGGCCCTGACACGAATTAGCCCGGAGATTGCCCGATATGGCTCCGCCGGCCTCCCGGCGCTCGCCTCCCTCGCCTCTCCTTTGTGTCCACCTTGCCTCTCTGCCTCGCCGCCTTTCGTCCCCGCGGCGCCCGCCCAGGCAAGCGAGGATGTTTGCATTGGCGGTCTTTACCAAACCGAGACGGCAGAGCACTGGGATCCGGGACCTGCGCGCTCCTGGGTTCCCCCCGACCCGGCACCCGCTCAGGCTCAGGACAGGTCACCAGGGATGATTTCCCAGCCCTGGGGCCTCGCCGCTCCTCTCCGAAGCACACCAGTGTAGGGACAGCGTGAGCTGGAACATCAGGAGAGCACGGCTCCAGTCCCGTTCCAAGGCCTTTTACATGCCATCCTTCTGAATCTTCCCTGGGTCCCTGGGAATGAGATCTTTGGAGGAGAAACTGGAGGTTCAGAGGGGCAAAGGTACTCATCCAAGGTCACACTGCGCCTGCACCTAAATGTCGCCAGGATTCGGGCTCCAATCTACTCATTCCCTAGAACCTTGGGGAGGAGAGGTGGTCAGGCATATTTACACAATCGGTCCTTTCCCCTACTACTTAAATTGAGGAATCCTTCCCAAAATTGTTGCAAGAGAGGAGCCATTTATAATGATGCCAAAGGAGGTTCTCGGAGCTTCAAATGTACCAGAATTGCTTCCTTCCTCCCACTCTCTCTTCTCCCATGTGCGCCCCACAACCAGGACACAACCCCTCCCCAGAGCCCCCCACACACACACACACTCCAGGTCTGACCCAAAGAGAACACTCTGCTCTGTTCCCACTAGCCTGATGATGGAGGCTCAGGAACAGTCTCTGGAACCGACAGGGATCTCTCCCCAACCTCTACCAGGGCCTGGGATGGAGAATACTAGTCCTGCCTGACTCCCCACCTCTGTTTCCGGGGTGCTGCTGGGGAAAATTTATGTCCCTCTCAGGTTTGGGAACTGATCCCATACTAAAAAGAAAGAAGAAAGAGAGAAAGAAATGATTTTAATTTTTTTTAGGTCCAGAAATGAAGCAGAAGTGAGTAAATTTTAATGAAACGGTGCAAAAATGACATCATTTACTCAGAAATCATTAATTTGTCAGCATTAATATTTCAGCTACAACATTGCCTGTCATTTTGTGCCTGCAATGACTGATAAATCTATAAAAGCGTGCTGCTAATTTACTGAATATTTATGTGCAGTGTCATTTGCAGAGTAAGAATGGAATTTATTTCATGCCGAGTTCTGCGGGAGAACATTCCCCACAAACCTTCACCCTGGTGGGTGGGGGAGGGCAAGGGGAGACTACAAACTTCCTGGAAAACTGGTGACAGGATGGGGAGGAAAGGGCCCCAGGATTCAGCATCTCAGCCCCATTGCACATGGGAAGGACCACCCCACTTTTGCACCAGCCATACGAAATCATCCTTGAAATATCCTTAACTCCCCATCTTGGTGAGTTCTCATTTTTTCTCTCCTCCACCGTTTTCCTTAAACATTTTCTCTCCCAGGAAGGTACCCTGGGTTCTGCCACACTTATGCTACAGTAGGGTTGCTACTTAGTAAGTGTGGGACAGTCCCTTGGGAGAGGATGCAGGGCAGGTGGATTCCAGGTCCTAGGTGGAGAATCAGAAGAGCATCTGAAAGAGGTGAAGTGCCAGAATGTGGGAGTCAGGCAGCCGGAGCTGCAACTCTGGCGCTGAACGGTCTCAGCTGTGTGGATCTCAGTGTTCTCACCTGGAACATGGGAACACCACCAGTCCCCGTTTCCAGAGACTCAGAGAACTGGCTGCCCTCAAAGAAGACTGGCTACTGCTACCAAGGTCGTTGTTATTGCAGTCACATTCCATGGCATTTCCCTGGCCCTCGAGGCTGGTTGGGAAAGGATAACTATGCTTTGAAATGTCACCATTTTACAGAGAGCATAATCAAGGCTCTAAGAGGGGCACTAGCTGCCCAAGGACCCCTTGCTCCCACTTCTCTATCCCCTATTCCAACAAGAGCACAAATCAAACCTTCAAGTTTTGCACAGTTTTGCTCAATTTCCTGCCTGAATGGCACTGGGTCTGACCCTCTGCAGGTGCTCAGGAAATGTTCATGGAATCAATAAAGGACAGCTAAATCTCCCATCTTCTGAAAGCTCTTTGTCTCCTCCCTCCTCCTGCTCTGCACACTCGATCAGGAGTGACTCTGATCAGGGCAAACTCTGCAGCTTCCTCCTCTGTAATCCCTCTCACATGGTTCCTTTCTCTTTTCTGCCACAGGCCCCTGCTCTGGTGGAGTCGTCCGTTACATTTACCTGGACCACTGCTCAAGGGTCTTTTGCCTCCCTTTCCCCCTCTGACATAGCCAGCAAGAGGGTCGGTCCTGAGAATGCCACATCCTGACTCAAAGAGCTCCCAGGGCTCCCCGCTGCTGCAGATATGGCCCTTGTAGGCTCACAGGCTCCTCTTCTCTCTCTGACACACCCACCCACTCTTAAACATACGGGCCTCCAAGCCTGTGCACTCCCCTCTGCCCTTGTCCCTCCATCCCTCACAACTAAATCATGCTATCCTTCAAGGCCCAACACAGCCACTCCAGAAAGCTCCCTGACCCCCTCAAAGGAAGGCATCCTCTGTATGAATGTCACAATAAATCCCACCATTATGTACAACTATAATGCACCAAGAAAAATATTGGAAAACAAAGAAGATTGCCTCCTCATCCTCAGCCAGGCTGTGGGACAGGGAGTCACTTTTCTCCCACGTGGGCTCTGGTGTGGGAGAACCTGACAGCTCGAGGAGGGGAGGGGTGCCATTGTCTGCATCCCAGGGAGAACACTGGATGGGTGTCAGCATTATGTGGCCTTGATCTTGTCTCTATGAAATGGGCCAGTACAGCTCTCTCCAGTCCAGACTCTGAGTCTGTCATATAGACATCCTGGCACCAAACATAGTTCCAGTCATATAGTAGTTGCTATACTATACTCAGTAACCAGGAGTGGGTGGCACAGGATCATAAGGAGGTTGAGGCAGGAGGATCACAAGTTCAAGTTCAAGGCCAACCTGGACAACTTATTGAGACTCTGTCTCAAAGTAAAAAAAATAAAAAAGGACTGGGGATATAACTCAGTGGTAAAGCATCCCTGAGTTCAATCCCCAGTACTGCAAATAAATAAATTAAATTACTCATTGAACGACAGACCTATAAGTTTTGCTCCATGCTAGGATTCTGAGGTTCTGAAACTTGATATCATTCAAGGAGACTTTTGGGGACTATCAGGCATCTGGCAGAGAGGAATGCCTCACTGGTAACATGGAGGAGAGATACACTTTTACTTAATGATGGTATTTAACACAACAGCCCTGGAGGCAGGCTTTGCTGGCCCTGCTTGCACAGATGAGGAAAGTGAGTCTAGAAGGTAAGTCACCTGACTGGGCTCCAGACTCAGCGCTTGTCCACTGTGCCTGATGCTTTCCTTTGCCCCAAGCCCTAAGCAGTCCATGACCCTGTGTGATCAAGGCCTCGAAGCCCTTTCACACTCCCGCTCCCACTGAATCAGAGCCACACTGGCCTTCTGGTTACTCCTTGAACACCCTAAGCTCATTCCCATTTCTGGGCCCTCAGACTTGCTGTTTCTTCTGCCTGGAAGGTTTATCCTGGCCATCCAGGCCTCAGGGCCAATCGCCTCTCAGAGGTTTTCCTTGCCCACTCAAGCTTAAAGAGGTGCTTTGTTTCCCTCCGACGACACCAGTCATGGTCTTGCACACCTCTGGCCTATTTCTCTCCTGCGCCCTCCCTAAGGGAGGAGACTGGCCTCCTGGCTCGCCCCTGCAGGCAGGTCTCTGAACAGCACCAGCTCAGGGCAGTTGCTGGTCAGATGGATCCAGGACTTGCAGCTCTGGCTGGATGTTGGAGGGGGACTGCAAACTCCCCATCTTCCAGAAGAGGTGTGGGCCCTAGGGTTGGTAGGGCACAGATACAGTGGATTACGGGTGCCAGGAATGGAAGGTGCCGCCAACTCCCAGGGGCTAAGTCCAGGAGAGGCTGAAGCGGGAGGCACTGCCCACCCTTGTCCTCCCTACTCTGCCCCCACCACCACCCATGGCTCACACTCATTTCCTTCCCGGAGTCGGTCTCATTTGCTTTCCCTAAAAGCCGCTGGAGGAGCCAATATGTACGTGATGAATATTTCATCTCCTGAGCGTGGGTTTGCGGGAGAGCTGTGATCACCCGGGGAGGGAGCGCTGCCCAGCCGTGCCTGGGAAGGAGGGGGATGAGAAGGGTGCTGGCAGTAGGGTCTCAAGATGCAGGTTCCTACGCTCATCCACCTGCTCCTGCTGACATTGGCCATGGGAGGCTCAGGGAGGGTGGGGCAGCCTTGGGTCTACAGCACAAATACCTCATGCTCTCTGGGGCTCCCAGCCCTTCCTGGGGGTTCACCTCTGGCTAAGGGCAGCCTGCCATGAGCTCAGAGGTGCAAGTGGTCCAGGCAAAAGGTGCCGCCCTGGAACTCGTCAGTAGTGGCTTCACAACAAGGAATCCTCTGACTTGTCTCACTCTGGGGACGAAGGTTGGGAAACCATAGTCTGAGAAAGGAAGGAGGGGACAGATACAGCATTGCAGAAGAGGGACAGAGAGGGATGTGCAAAATTCCATCTCTCCTGTCCCATGCCCTGTCGTATGGCCACTTTGCCCTCTCCCCATCACCCCTGACCACAGCTTCCCCATAATGATGGCCAAACTGAGCTTCTCCAGCTCTGGAGTCTGACTGTCCTGGCTGCCAGTCCTGTGTTTCCTCACCAGTTGAGTGACATGTGACCCTCTCCAAGCCTCCGTTTCCCCACCTGAAAGTGCTGTTGGTCACACCAGCCCACAAGGTAATTCTGAGGGGCCAGCAGAGTGCCTAGGACACAGCAAGGACTCAAGGGTTTTGGTGTCCACAGCACACACACATACCACCAGAACCATGCAGACCCCATGACAGCTACTCCACCACCCACCTCTACACAGAAAATAAAGGGCCATGGCTCAGAAGGAGGAGCGGTATCCTGCTTCCTGGGCCTCCAGCCAGCCCTGGGTCAAGATGACCCCTTGTGGTGTCCCCATCACCCCCAGCCCCAGCCCTCTGCAGCCAGATCCTGCCCCTCCCCCATCGGCCAGGCGCAATCCCATCCCCGGTGCCCACCCACCACATTACCCTCTGAATACTCTCATTATACCATTACTAATTAGGGCTGCTCAGCAAATTGGCGGCTGCATTAGAGGGAGACAGTGTGCGGGAGCATATGGCATAATATCGTATTAATGAACACTCTAAATTCAAACCCAGGTCAGCTGCTCGCTTCTCGCCGGTGTCACCCACGCTGAAGGGAGGGAGTGGAAAAAAAGCAGTCAACCTTTCCCGGCCTCTTTTTCCAAACACACGTTTCCCGGTTCCGGTTCCCCAGCGTGGGCGGGGCGGGGCCGGTGGGGGTTTTAGCATTTCTGGCGAATGGGGAGAAAAGTCAGAATGTGGGCTGCATCGGGCTGCAGAAGGGCCTCCCCTCACCGTCATGGAGAAGCGAACACTTCCATAGTTACAGCTAATAATAATAAACCAGAGCCTGTGGCCAGGCTGGTCACCTGGACTCTCCGTGTCTCCTGGTAGCCCTGTGGAGGGCTTTAGCACAGGGGGCAAGCTGAAGGCCACTGGGTGCTTTCTCAAGGTTGCAGGTGGCTGACCTGGAGCACCAGCCTAGAGTCCCTGCTCTTAAATCTGTGCTTTTCCTGCTCTGTCCAAGCCCACAGTTGGAGAATCAGGTTCACAGAGCCCACACCGCAAACAAGGGTCCTCCTTCTCACTCTCTCTCCCTCTTCTCATGTTCTGCAGAGGGCAAGTTCAGGGACTGGTCTGCTCGAGCCCTGGAGGTGCTCTCCTGCCTCCCTGCATCCTGGGAGGAGGCCAGGGTGGGGGCTGGTGAGTGGGGCCACCTGGGTCCATCTGAGGAGGCCTGGGGGAGAAGACAAACTCTGAGCAAGGACCCGAGGAGGGGTGGAAAGACCTGAACCAGCGCTCACGTGTCTCCCCCAGCCAAGGAGGGCAGTGCCTGCAGATGCGGGGGACTGCACCTGTCCAAGGCATTTTGACAGCTCGTTCTGTGCAGAGACAAGTTTGAAAGGGCCTCCCCACGTCATCCATCTTGCTGGCTGCCTGCTGGTGTCAGTGATCCTCTAATGGGATAACGGGCGTCCAGAGCTCCTAATTCCTCATTTCACATCAAGGCCAAGGGCTGCTCCGTGCCTGCTGCCTGCTGAGCCCAGAGACTGGGGGTGGGGGTGGGGGTGTTCCTCTCATGGCTCCCCCATCTCTGTCCAGGCTACTCGCTGTCCTGTTCAAAGCTCTCTTCAACTTTGCCTCCCTTGGGAAGCCCACCCTGATTAAGAGCACAGAGCCCTTGACATCTGAGAGTCTCCTCTTACGGGGTGTGCCCAAGTTGAGGACTGGGAGAGATCAGAAGGGCTTGGCCAGATTCCCATCAAGCCAAAAAGCAAACAAAAAGAAAAATCCCTCCTCCCTCTGCACACCCCACCCCCAACTCTGGGAGCTGGGTTTCCAGGATGAGACATCTTTGGGGTGTCTCGAATGTGTCTGGGTACTCCGGGCTAAGGTCAAGATGGATTCCACACCAAATGAGTCATAGTCCAAGCCCCTCCAGTTCCTTCTTTGGCTTCAATCTTTGTGAATTCAGTTCCTGACTCCCTCCCTATCTTCCTCACCCACAGCTGTGAAGATCAGCAGATGTTCCTGGTCTCTGAAAGGGTTTATTAGGACACATTGTTCAGGGGGAATCTTCTCAGAGCAGGTGAGCCCTCGGGATTAGCCCCTCTTCTTTCTGATGGGGATGTGGAGTTCCTGTCGGCCTCTGGGTATACGTGATGTGCATATGGAAAGGACTAAGGGTAGTGGACAGACACAGACTTCCTTAGCAGGGGCCAATCTGAAATCAGGGAGCAATAGCCTGACTTTAACCTTCACTTGCTGCAGGTCTCCAGGGAGTGAGTATCCTCTCTCTTCACTTTTCCATCTGTGAAATGTGTTCACAATAGCTTAGCCAGGATTGGGAGATGCATTGTGAAAGACCTATTATTGGATGAGCCTCCCTCCTCCCAAGCTGGCTCCTTGGAAATGGAAAGAGTGGGTTCCACAAGCCACTGCCCCTTTCCCCAACTGTCAGACAAGCACAGGGGCTGGGATACCCTACACCACTGTCCAGGGGCCCTTGACAGGACCCTTGGCAGCAACAGTGAATGTGGGGAGTTTGAGGGCCTCCCCCAAAACCAGACCTGCAGTCCCAGGGAGAGGAGCTCCCGACAGGGGCAGGGGGAAGGGGATCCATCAAACTCCCCTTCCACCCTGGCCGGCTGTCAGCATCACACTCCTGTCTCTGCACCCTGCCGCCTGCCACTCAGTCACTCATGCTGTGGTCATAGGATCATTTTCCTTTGTCTTCAGAACCCGAAGATCCTCACCCTCCTCCCTGTGGCTCTCCCAGCAGGGGAGCCCAGAAGGAGTAAATAATGGTTGCCCCTCCCAGGCAGGACCAGCGGGGTGGAACATGGGGGGGGGGTCATCAAGCCATGGATGCCAATTACTTTATCTGTCCCCACCAAGCCATAGCCACCCTCTACCCGCAGCTGGAGCCCCCACCCCCTGGTTGGGGAGTAAACAAGCCTGGGAAAGGTGTTGGCCGCTCTCTGGATTTTAGAAACTGCTTGTCTGGACTTGCCTGCATGTCGGATGCCCCCACTCCTTCTCGCAGGAAGTAATAATGCAGCTGTATGGTGAGGCTTTGGCTCTGCTGTGTGTGTGTGTGTGTGTGTGTGTGTGTGTGTGTGTGTGCATACGTGTGTGGAGACCAAGATTCCAAGGTGGCTTGGCCTCTGAAAGACCATCTCCTTGGAAGACTGAACCTGGGGCCCAGAGGAGTGAGGTGACATGGTTAGGTGACAAAGCCGGCAGGACAGAGCCCCAGCTCTGGATGAAGTATACTTTCCACAAGTGAACCCCATGGACTGGAACTCTGTTCAGGAACCCGCAAATTACCAGAAACCAAACTCCTACTTTGTGCACTTGTTCCACTGGCCTTGTGTCAAGGGTGAGAATAGAACTGGTTCAATGATCTGTGGTTCTCAATGCAAAACAAAAATGCAAGCCCTTTGTTTAAAAAATATATATATATTATTATATATTATTAAGGTTTTCAAGACAGGAACAGAAGAGCATTAAACCATTAAATCTTGTAAGTACAGGACTCTGCACAGATCACCAGCCCGTGAACCTTGCCCCGGGCCAGGACCATGTCAGACTACTTCCTCTACAGCTGTGAAGATCTCACACACATTCTAGAATGCTCCCTGCCCAGGGTCAGAGTGCCACAGCCACAGTTACCTGGCACGCCATCTCAGCCTGGGGAGAGGAAACTGAGTCAGCATCCTGGGCTAACTCCTGAAGTGGGACGGGGAGGCAACTGGCCTGGGAATCAGATTGGAACCATCTCCTGCCGGGGCAGAGGGCACAGGCTCTGGCAACAAGAGCTGAGACTCTGCAGATTTCAGAAGAGGACAGAGGCCAGGGTTTCCTGACACTATCCTTTCTGTGTTCCCATGTGTCCTGTTCAGGAGCACCTGTTGTACCATCCTGTGGGTGTGCAGGGAATGCCGGTGCCAGGTGATTCGTGTGTGCACAGCCCAAACACAAGGCGGACAAGCTCACCCCCACATGCCAGTGCTGCCCTCATGGGTGCCCTGGCCCCTGTGACGGAGGGCATGTTCCTATCCTCAGGCGTTCTGCATTGGAATTCAGGCCCTTGCCACCCTGTTCCCTGCTTGCTAACTATAAACTATCTGATTTATATTCATTAACCAGTACTAGACAGCGGCAGAAACGGCAAACTTCAGTGGGGGACATGCCTCCATCGACAGGCAGACTGCATTTCAGTTAATTAAGGGGCTGTAATTGTTGTCCGGGACAAGGGTCCCCAGGGCACAGGCTTTGAAAATAACTACCCTCCACTGCCCACGACTCGCACCTTGCCCCTCCCTGTCTCAGAAGCCAGGTAAAGGAGCTGAGGCAGGAAAGAAGGCTGAGGGAAGAGGCTGGTAAAGACTGGGGGGGTGGGGGATGCCCCTCCTACATCCTTGCCCCAGAAGGGACACAGGCCAGGGCCTGAGGTGGGCTGGGGGATTCCTGAGCAAAGCATGGTGGGGCAGGGTCATAGAAATCTGGATTTTACTGTGCAAACTGCTTGAGCCCAGGAGGAAGGACCTGCCTACATGCCTGCACTGGTGCATGGGCACATGCACATGCACACACACACACACCCCTCCAGACCCAGTTGCTCATGCTGTTTCCTCTTATCGGCCTACACGCCCATCCTGGGAGCTCAGCTTAGAACCTGGGCGCTGAGCAAGCTCTCTGGCATCTGTTAGTCACAGCGGGCAGGGACTTCAGACGGACAGGCAAGGAACTAAAGAGGAAGGGGATGCTATGTTACCAACTCAAGCAAATGGAAGGAGGCACCTCTTAAAAGGATCTAATGAGCTGTCATTCCAGCAACTTGGGAAGCTGAGGCAGGAGGATAGCAAATTAGAGGCCAGCCCGAGCAACTGAGCAAGACCATGACTCAAAATAAAATCCAAAAGGGGGCTGGGAATGTAGCTCAGTGGTAGAGCACTTTCCAAGCTTGCGGACTATGGGGGAATCTTCCAGTCTGATAGGGAAGGGGTTGCCATCTCAGAATTCCCACTTTGACAGTGGAGAGGGTCCCTCCTCTAAGAAATTCCTCGTTTGACACAGAGTGGTCTGGGAAGACAAGTCTGATGAGGGAGTACATGCTAAAGATGTCCATAGTAACCGGTGTAAATAGTTGGTCAGGTAGCGGGGTAGGGGGGATGATTCCTGAGAAAGCCCCAGAGGCCTTTGCAGGGGCGGGGAGTCATGAGCCGAGATTTGAATAAGGGCTGATCTGTGGGAGCGGCTGAGCTTGTTATACCAGATGTGCCCACTGTGTGCCAGGGATAAAATGGCAAATAAGATTACTAGGGTCCCTTCCTCTGAGGACAGAGGGTAGAAGACAGTGTGTGTCCTTGGGGCATACATGCCAATGGGTGTGGCCCTCATGCGTAGGTATGGTATGTGGTCTCAGTGAACACATATTTTCCAAATATCTATTGAGTGCTTGCTACATTTCAAATGCTCTGTGGGGCCCAGGACCAAACAGCAAGCATGACAGTGTTTCCGGCTTCACGGAATTTACACTGGCCAGTGTATATATGTGTACATGTGTGCATGCAGTTCATGTCCATGCCCTGTGTCCACGTGTCCATGTGAGTGTACAGGCCCCTGAAGGGGAACTACTTCCAGGCTGCTCAAAGATCCACACTACCCTGTGACCATGCCAGTGGAATTATTACCATGGGACATTTTCAAATCTGGGACCACTTGGGTGCTCACATACCCCCACCACTCCTTGCTGCAGCCCCAGGGAACCTACATGTATTTGGTTTACAGCCTAAAAAGGGATCCGTTGCCCTTGAATCACTGCTCACCCTAAACCAAATCAGAATCAATTAACCTCACTGACAGTTTAGGATTATCTGTGCCCATTCTCCAGCTCCAACCCCCACCCCACCCCAGGCATGAATCTCTGACTGGCAACGCCCCTCGAGGCAACTTTTGACAAGATGCTCCGGAAGTAGGGATTTCACTTAGATCTATCGAGATGGAGTCTAGCAGAGAAGAGAAAATAAGTTTCCATGCCCCTCTCCTACCCACCCCACCACCATTTCCACCTATCAGCCCTTATCTGAAAGAAAAATTAGAGAGTTATTAGGAGTTTCATTAGGGGTGAGCAGGTTGGTAATGAAATTACATTTCAGCTCCTTCTCAGGCCCTGTAAGTATTAAGTGGTTTGATCAATGGTGTTCACACAATTAATTCTGCCTGATTGCAGAGTGACTGTATCGACAGTTGGGTTTCCCACCTCGAACTCTGTCTCGGAGCCAAACGTGCCTTTAGGAAGCTTGGAGGGTGTCGATGGGGGTCTGTCAGTGAAGGCCTTTGCTGACTGCCACGTCCATGCTCATATAGACTATTTTTCTTTAAGCTTAAATTTAGGTATCACACCAGAATTAAATCCCTGAATTCTCGACCAGCAGAGGGGAGCTAACCCACCCGCCTGCCTGCCTCCCATTTATCCATGTGACCAGCATTCCTGCACAGTTCTCAGGCCCAATCCGTCCCAGGGCTCCTTCCCTGAGCAGGATGCTCAGCCCCCTGCCTGGCCTTTCTTGTGTGTCATCTCAGGCTGCCAAGAGAGCACTTCCTTGCATCCCACTCAAATCTCTGCTGCTTTTGTGTAATCCACCAACTCTCGTGGGATCTTCTGGGGATATGGAAAGCTGCTTGGTTTGGCCCTTTGTGAAACAACACTCATGATGACAAAGGTTATGTTTTTGAAACCAGGGAACCAGCTTCAAACGACCCCAGTTCTGTGGATTCTGCCATTATGACCTGATTCTTTGCTCACCCACCCACTTCCCCACGGCCTCTGGACGTTCCGCTCCAGCAGGGGCAGTGGGCCTGGGCAGCTTCGCAGTGGCTCTTACACAGGGTCAGTCTTGCTCCTCAGTAATGTCTCCCATGGGAGAACCTGCATTTACTGGAAGAGAAGGCTGTGGGGTGCGGGGGACAATGAGATGCGGGCAGAATGGCAGGGCAGAGAGGGGAGAGGTAGACCAAGACCGACAAATGAGAAAGGTGCTAGTCCTCCGTTCTTCAAGCCTGTATGCTGCTGTAAGATATGGTTTCGAGAAATCCTCGCAACTGCCTAGGGAAGTAGGGAGCGCTTTATCCCCCTTCAGCACACAAGGAAACCAAGGCTCAGAGGGATTAAGATACTTCCCAGGTCCCCCAACTAGTGAGTGGAGGCCTTCCTGAGAGGAAGGGTGGGAAAGGACCCGGCCTTCCTGTGTAGCTGGGCTCACTCCATTGCACTAGAACCCCCTCCATCTCCAGGGCGCCCTCCTCCAGCAACCATCCCTGCCTCCACTTCTCTCAGCCTTAAGAAGGCCTCAGCTTCTTGTCTGTGTCTCCCGGGTATTCTCTTTGGGTAACGGTATCCTCTGTTATGGTTTGGATGTGAGGTGTCACCCACAAGCTCACGTGTGAGACAATGCAAGAAGGTTCAGAGGAGAAATGATTGGGGGAGCCTTACCCCAATCAGTGAATTAACCCCCTGGTGGGGTTAACTGAGTGGTAACTGAAGGCAGGCGGGGTGTGGCTGGAGGAGGTAGGCCATTGGGGCGTGCCTTTGGGGTATATATTTTGTATCTGGGGAGTGGAGTCTCTCTCTCTCTCTCTGCTTTCTGATCATTGTGTGAGCTGCTTCCCTCCACCACACTCTTCCACCATGATGCTCAGCCTCACCTGGAGCCCCGAGGAATGGAGTCAGCTGTCTATGGACTGAGATCTCTGAAACCGTGAGCCCCCAAATAAAGTTTTCCTCCTAAAATTGTTCTCATCCGGTCTTTTAGCCAAAACAGCAAAAAATAGACTAAATTACCCTCCGACCTCAGTGCTGCAGCTCCTGGGATTAAGAGGAACTCCTAAGGAGAACAGGGTTCTGTGCTTCCTGGCTACTCTTGTGTAAGAGGAGCCCAGGGGTTGAGGCCTTGGGTGAGTGGCTCCTGGACCAGGTTGCCTTTAATCTGGGTGACTGAAAAGGAAGGAAAGGAAATGCTTATTGGGTCCTCCTACTCTCCTTTGTAAACTGTTACTCCAAGCCCAAAAGCCTTAACGGCCAAGAATAAAGATATACTTCACGATTTTCATACATTCATCTGATAGAATATTATGCAGCACCAACAATACACATAATCACATGGGGACATGTGCACAATATGTTGTAGAGGGGAAATCCAGATGGAAGCAGAATAAGTCCAATTTGGGTGTGTGAGTCCCAGGCTGAGCAATATTCAGACATCATTTTGACAATTCCTTATCATAATCCTTTGAAGTAACAATATTACTACTTTCTCCTTATAAGGGGGAAAACTGAGGATCAGAGCAGTGAGGTGACTCACCCAAGGCCACACAGCTAATAACCGATGAAGTCAAGATTCTGTTCCAGACCCGCTGACCCCAGCACCTGTGCTCTTAACCACTACCTTATAATGACCGCATACTGTCAGCCAAGACTTTTCACTTACAAAGTACTCTAGTGTTTATGATTTCCTATAAAATTTACACACCCACTCTAGGAAGCACTGTTAATGAGCCCATTTTATAGATAAAAGAATTGGACCTCAGAGAAGTTAAGAGACTTGCCCAAAATCACACAGCTGAGGCATTTTACCACTAAGCTACATCCCCAACCCTTTTTCATTTTTTATTTTGAGACAGAGTCTCAAATTCAAGTTGCCCAGGCTGGCCTCGAACTTGGTGATCCTCCTGCCTCAGCCTCCTGAGTCACTAGGATTACAGGTGTGTGCCACCATGCCCAGTCAAACCCTGCACTATTTCAAGGGAAGAGTAGTAACAGGGACGAGAGAAGCCAACACAGACAGTCACCAAGGCAGACATAGCAGAGACCAAGTGACCCAGAGCTCAGAAAACTGGAAGGAAAGGCATCCCTCTCCCTTTGCCTGTCTCTATTTAAATGTAGAGGGGGAAAAATCATTTTAAGCAGGTGCCTGAAGACTTGCATTTAAGAAAAATGCATGGGATTAAGCTTCTATAAAGCTAGGAAAGCTGAACCAACCGTCATTGAGGCTTGAAATGAGATTTTATGTTTTCCTCGTTCTGGGCACAGGGCCATCCGTGGTGCCACATGCCAGGATGGTGAGGACCACTTGTTCGTTAGAGACACCAGGGGCTGGTGGCCGTCCGCCCAGCCTGGCCCAGCCTGGCCCCACCCTGGTGAGTGCCAGCTGCTAGCGGCCCATCAGAGGGCCAGGCTCAGAGAGCAGCCATGTGGGTGTTCCAGCTTCTCACTGCTCCAAGGATGGCCCACAGGCCAGCAGCATCGGTGTCTGCTGAGGGGTGTCAGGAATGCAGAGGGCGCTGCCTACTGAATCAGCATTCGTACTGAGCAAGATCTGGAAGTGATGCCCGCCCATCATGGTTTGAGAAACTCTGCTCTAGCTGCGATATGTTCAGAGGAAGGCCAGGTCTCCAGGGCCCCACCTGCTCCTTCCTGGGCCCTCAAACCTGAGCAGCTCACTCAGACCCTGGGAGAGAGGACGCCTGCAGAGTGTGGCCCTGGCACAGGGAAGGACGGAGGCAGGAGGCAATCCCCACTGGAACCGCTTGAGGGGCCGGCCAGCCACAGCCAGAGAGGGTGCGGGGGGGGAGGGGGGAAAGCTTGTCTCTGTCAGCAGATCTTTCTGGAAGGAGAGTCAAGGTGCCCCTGGTTCCCTCCCCTCCCACACGGGGACCGAATGTCAGAACGCCCTGTACAGGATGGCAGGGCAGGTGGCCAAGGGCACTGGGTTCACCTTCCCCAGAGGCACCACGGTTGGAGAGGCTCGTCCCTGCCCCTGTTGGTCCTGCACTCCCAGAGCTGGCCACTAGGGTGGGACCGGGGAGCTGCTCCTCTCCAGAACAGGGAGGACCTCCCTTTGGAAATCTGCCTCCCCAGGCTTCTGATGAGGCACCTGCTCCTCCCCAGTCTGCTCCTGGCCACCTGGCCAGTCATACCCCAGCCTTCTGGCCCTCTGCTGGCTCTCAGGACACCAGCTCCTTAAAGAGACAGCTACTCACTGATTCTCTGTAGCATAACCACCCAGAGAACAGAGACTCGGAGGCTGTGGGAGGCTGCGATGGCACAGAGTTATGCTCACAGCCTTGAGCCTGCGGATTGGGCTGGGCTGCCAATCCTGGTACACAAGAATTAGACACCATCAAGTCGAAGGGGTTTCCAGCCTGGCTGCACAGTTGGGTCACTTAGGGAGCTTCAAGAAGCATTGATGCATGTGGTCCCACCCTGGCCAAGTGGATCAGAATTTCTTGGGGCTGGGGTGGAGAGGAGGTGTTGATGTTTCTTTAACATTGATGTAGGTGCAGGAGAACCACCTAGCCAGTCCATCCACTTCACTCAGCCAACCAGGAAGTGCGATCCACGTGACAACAGCAACGACTGCTGCATCCAAGAGAAGGCCTTGCTCAGGGTCCCACAGCACAGCCACAACTGGAAGGGACACCAAGCATTCTCCCAACCTCAGGCACAGCCAAGAGTGAACAGGGTCCCCTTCCCGGCCCAGCTGGGAGAGCCCTCCTCCCTGAACTGTGGAGATGTCTAAGCCCTATGCAAAGAGCTCTACCCTTCAGAGGCTGTGTGACCTGGCAAGTTCCCTGATTCTCAGTTTCCTCATCTATCAGACAATCATGCCTACATCACAGATGTATGGGGAAGATGCCTGACACAGGTGGGTTTTCAATAAAATGTGGCTGAGTGAGTGAATGTACACTGGGCCAGTCCCAGGAGATAGTTCACCTAGAATCTAAGATCTGCACACCAAGTCCTGTTGGTCCAAGGTTCCAGAACTCATGAAAGGTCTACTGAGAGGGTGGGGGTGTGGCGGGGGGCCTCTTCAAGGGGCAGAGTTCATCCACACGAGTGAGGCCCCGGGATTTCAGGCCAAGGTGTGGATTACTTGACAGAAGAATAAGCACTTCATTCATCTTCCTGTTCTGCTAGAGTGACCCTGGGCCCACTGTGGGAGGGTTGGGGACTTTCACCTTCTCTGCACTGGGGCCCAGCTAGGGCATGTTGGGGTCACAGAGATGCTGGCATGGCTGATATTTTGGGATCAGGGAGTGGGCAGGGCTGCCTTCCTGTGCCAGCCAGGGTGGGTCTAGTGAGCAGCAAGAGAGGAGGGGACAGCCCTTTCAGAGCTGGTGGCAGGAACCCCCCCCTCTGAGGGGCGGGGGAAGGAAGGGGGCAAGAGGCAGTCCCTCTCAGTCTCCCCACCGCCTTCAAGCACAGCAGGCACCTCCTGCCACTGCTCCCAGCCAACTTCCTGGTCTCAGACCCCTCCCTGCTTGTTCTGCTTCACAGCCACCTGGTCAGGCTCCCCCGTCCATTAACGCTGCAGTCTCTGGTCCTCCTTCCTTCTCATTCCCCATCCCAGACTCCAAAACCTCTGGTGCAGGATCTGCCCACCCCCAGTGTGCCCTGGCCACAGGTGAGACTGGGCAGGACCCACCCTGATCGGCTCCTTCATCACTTCTTTGATGAGACCAAAGTCCCCCAGATGAAGAGATCAAACCCACTGGCTCAGGGCATGGCGGGTTGGGGGTGTCCTGGGGTCTGAGCTGCCTTCCTGGGGCTGGAGGGGGCATGGGCTTGTTTTCCTTCTTTGAGCAGGTACAGAAGAAGCCACATGAACACTGCCCTGCCTTTGAAGCTCGCCTTTGAAACCCAGACTCCTGGGTTTCTGCCAAACACCCCCACCCCCACCCCAGCCACCCCACGTGGCCTCCACTGCTGCTGCCGGCAGCTTCCAACCTGCAAGATCAAAGGGTTTTGGCCCCTCCCCACCATGCAGTCTTTCTAGTCCCTGGGATGGGGGAGACTGTCAGGGCCAGGGAGGGAACAGAGGGTTCTCAGGGGAGACATGCTCAGAGGCTCAGAGGACACAGGAACACTTAAGCTCCTGAATACATATGGAGCCTCTGTCATCTGCCAGATGTCATCACACACACAGATGGTCTCATTTCTTCCGTACAGTTGTTATTGTGAACTAGGTCCCATTTTACAGATGAGGAAAGTGAGGCTTTGAAAAGTTTAAATAACATATCCAAGGAGTTTCGGGTTGAAAACCTTCTGATTCCAAATCCAGGGCAAATTCTCCAAAGAGAGATCATTTCCAATTCCTGGCACCAGCTGGGTTATATGCTTCAGACTCCAGAGCCAAGAGCTCATGAAAGTCTTGCCCTTTCTTCTTTCAAGATTCCCTAATTTCAGGGGACCGCCATCTTCCTCTCCCCGCCAGCCCCCAGCAGAGCTATCCAGGGACCTACCAGGGGACAGAGTCGGAACAGAGTTTTTCTTCTCCTCCGGGTTTATCAACCCTCACTTCGCCTTTGAATTTCTATCCTCAAGGACTGGAGGGCAGACTGTGGGAACAGGAACATACACCAGTGTCACCACTGACCTCTCATGGAGTGCTGGAGCTTGGCAGAGCCTCAGCTCCTCCCAGGTGGAGAGAGGAAGGCGGAAGGAACCCCCCTCCCCGACCCAGGGGAGACCCCCCATTCCAGCTCAGGCCACTACCTCTCTTACCTGACCCATCACCTCTGCTTCCTCCCTTCCTCCCACCACCTCATCTCCTGGCCCCTTACCTCGCTCCAAACTACCTGATCAAAGGCAAGAATCTGGGAGCCACTAATGACCTCCTCCTTCCCTCTCCCTTCCCCACCCCTTCCTCTGCCCTTCCTGCCAGGACATAAATAACTCTTTCCCCAGGTGGAACCAGGGTGGGTCAGAGATGGAAGGACCCTTCTGCATCAGCTCCTTCATTTTACAGATGAGTGAGCCGAGGCCCAGGGAGAGGGTGGCTTTCCTGTGGTCGCACAGCAAACGAGCAGCCGAGCTGGGGCCGGGGTAATACTCAGACCTCTGGAAACCTAAACAATGAAGAGATTTTGTTTTCTGCCCCCACATAGGTGTTTCAAAAATAAAAACAGCACTGAACTATAAAACAGAACTAATCAAAATCGGCACTGTGTGCTAGAACTTTCTACAGTCATAGACATGCTCTTGATAGTCACAGGTGACTATCAAGCATTTGAATGGTGGTGAGTGTGACTGAGGAGGTGAACTTTTGTTTTCATTTGAATTAGTTTAAACTGTACATTTATATAGCCACTTTCCCATTGGACAGCTCAGAACTATCTGCTTAATCAACATCACTTCTTTTTAGATTTCTCTGCTTGCAAAATTCCAGTAAAGTTCACTAAAAAAGAACTTTTTGGCTCTGTTTTTTTTTTTTTTTTTTTTTTTTTTTTTAAGGGACCCCTAGACCACTAAGTCTATCTATTGAGTAAGTTTGTCCCATCTGGAACTCAAATTTGGGTCTGTAAAAAGGAACAAATGAATGACTGGGCAGTGGCACGTGCCTGTAATCCCAGCAGCTAGGGAGGCTGAGGCAGGAGGATGGAGAGTTCAAAGCTAGCCTCAGCAGTGTAGCGAGGCCTAACTCTAAATAAAATATTTTTTTAAAGGGTGGGGGCTGGGGATGTGGCTCAGTGGTTGAGTGCCCCTGGGTTCAATCCCCAGTACAAGAAAAAAAAAAGAAAGAAAGAAAGAAAAAGGATTAAATAGCATAAAGAGAATTTTACGGGATGTCAAAAGAGAAGAGAGATAGATTACATCTGGCATGGGCTGGAGGCCATGTGGGAGACTTTCATGGAGCAGGCATTGAGGTAGACCTTGAAGGGTTTATAGCCTCCAAGGGAGAGGAGGAACCTTCTAGGCAGTGGGAACAGCAGAGGCAAAGGCAGAAAGGTAGGAAATGCTGGGTGTGTCCAGAACCACCGTCCAGAGCACAGGAAGCAGGCAGGCTCAACAGGATATAAAGAAGCCCCAGGTCTCTGTGCTGCCATCTCCCCCACATTTTGCAGGGGACCTCTCTGGCCTTGTCTGTTGGAGGAGGAAAAGGCCCACCTGAAATGATAGAAAGGGAAGGAAGAGGGTGAGCAAGGAAGGTGGCCAAGTGCCTCTGGGCCATGTGAGAAGTGAACAGCGGTGGGGGGCTCCCGGGTCTCCCCATCAGCAACCTAGCTCTGGCAGACACCTGGAGGGTGCAACAGATGCTCAGGCCGCTTAGAATCAGAGCCCCCAAAACATTAGCATCCCAAACTCCCCACCAGAGGATTGTCCCAAGGTCGTCAGTAGCAGTGCTCTATTCCAGGAGGTCATGAGGGAGCAGATGTCCCTCCCATGGCCAAATGAAACATTTCAGATTTAAGGATCCAGAAAATACAAGCAACTACAAATTGACATGACGAAGAAAAAAGAACTCAACAGAAAGATGGGCAAAAGATGGGAACAGGCAATTCACAGACGGGAAACCCAAATAGATGATCAAAAAATTGGAAAAGATGACTGATCACACTGGTAGAACAAGAGTGCAGCGTCATCTCACTTCGACAGATTGACACAGATTCAAAGTCCCGTGACACCTGTGAATTGGTGTGGATGTAGGACAACCCAGCACCACTGGGAGGGACTATAAGGCTTGGGAGATTATAAATTGATCTACCTCTTTGAAGGACCAATTGGCAATATCTCATAAAGCTATTGATGTTCATACTCTATTGTAGTAGACCCCTTCATGGGTCATCCCCAGTGACACCTCCCCGTATCCGCATGCTCCCACATTGCTTCTAGACCTGGTCGTGTGACTTCCTTTGGTCAATGGGTTATTAGCAAGAAGGGGCTTAATAAGCACTTGCACAGGGTGCCCTGTCCTCTGGGAAACTGCTCTTAGGCTCGCGAGACCACCATGCTGTGAGGAAGCCCGAGCCGACTACATGAAGAAGTCAGGAGCAAGAAAGCCACAGCTAAAGTCAGGCCCCCACGCAGACGATCCAGAGGTTTAAACTGTTCTAGTAGTTTTAGCTGCTCAGGTTACACCCTGCCCCCAGACCTTGTGGTAAAGAGACAAGCTGTCCCCACTCTATCCTTCAAGAATTCCTAATCCAAAGAATGGTGAGTAAATATAAGGGCTATTGTTGAAAGTCACTAAGTTTGGGCGTAGTTTACGATGCAGCAAAAGATAACTGATAAGTCTGTCACCCAGCAACTCCATTCCTAGTGACATGCCCCAGAGAAACCCTTGTACGTGTGCGCAAGGAGAACTATACGAGGGCGCTTGTTACAGCCCATCAATAAGTGAAGGATAAACTGAGGCATCTTCCTTCATTCAATAAATACAACACAGAACCGAACATAACAAGGGTAAGACCCCCAAAGATACTGAACACAGCACCTAAGGTATGGAAGTTTACATACAGGATGCCAGGTAAATAAAGTTTGGAAGTATGCAAACCCACGCAACGCAGGCTTTATGTATTTATGATAGGCAGTTAAAACTTGCATGGAAAGAATACACCCTAATTCACAAGGATGGTTACCTCTGGGGAGGAAGGAGGAGGATGAGTCTTGGGAGGAACATACGGGGAGTTTCCATCAGTCCTGTAATGTTTTATTCCTTTAAAAAATATGTATCCGAAACAAATATGGCAAAATGTTAAGATTTAACAAAGCTGAGTAGAAGATACATGGGTGTTCATTATATTATTGTTTATAGTTTTCTCTGAGTGAGAAATATTTCATAATAAAAAACCTAATTTAGAAAATAAGAACAGGGTTGGGAAGCTCCGAATGATGACGGATAATTTAAGAGGAGATAGATACCAAAAGAAAGTTCTTATGTCTCCTAAACCTGGTCTCAGGCAATCCCTCCCCAGACTAGCTGGGAACTCCTGCCCAGCAGTTCCTTATAGGGGACTGGCAGACACCTGGAGGGTACAACAGATGCTCAGGCCACTTAGAATCAGAGCCCCCAAAACATTAGCATCCCAAACTCCCCACCAGAGGATTGTCCCAAGGTCAGGAGCAAGAAAGCCACAGCTAAAGTCAGGCCCCCACGTAGATGATTCAGAGGTTTCAACTGTTCCAGTAGTTTTAGCTGCTCAGGTTACACCCTGCTATTAAAAAAGGAAAAAAAAAAAAAAAACTGGGCAGAGTGGCACACACCTGTAACCCCAGTAACTCACAAGGCTGAGGCAGGAGGATTGCATGCTGAGGTCAGCCTCAGCCACTTAGCAAGACCCTGTCTCAAAATTTAAAAAAAAAATTCAAAGGGGCTGAGGATGTAACTCAGTGGTAGAGCACCCCTGGGTTTAAGCCCTAGTACTGGGGGAAGGAGAAAAGACTTCAAAAGTTGAGTTGCTTCTGCCTGGTGGAGCTGAAGCGAAGCAGCAGTCTTGTCCCAGGTTTATCCTACCAGGACTTGGATAACTTGGGAGTTCGAGTTGACTTTTTCACAAGTCCCTGCTTGAGACCTTTGCAAACCACCATCCCTCTCTGAACCTCAGTGCAATATGAGCCTGGTGGATTCCACCAGGGAGAGTCAACAGGCAGAGCTCTCAGAATCAATATGTGCCCCTCCAGACCCAGCCACGGTGCCCAGAGTCTATCTCCATAAGGGAAGAGAACAGGCAACTGAAGAAGCCCCTGGGGATTGTGGCACCCACACCTGGCAGAGATGACCTCTGAGGACCCGTTGTTCCCACAGTCTAGGATCCTATGATATGGCAGGTTCTACCTGAATCCTGTTAGGATCATCAGTAAATTAATAGGGCCCATCTGAGGTGTCTGAAGTATACACTCTGCCCCCCTCAGCTAGTCTGTCCATCGGTCCGTCCATTCATCTGCCCATTCATCCATTATATGTCCATATATCCATTCATCCATTTACTCATTAATTCAAGAAATGCTTATTGAGTGCCTACTGTGAGCCAGGCACTGAGCAAAGTGCTGGAAACTCAGCAGTGAACCAAACAGACATAATAAGAATACCACACAAGCCTTGGGCTCACTTTGGAACTATTTTCCATTTATTGTTTTTTCTGAAAAGAGCTCTGTAAAATAGGCACTTCATTATATTACAGATGGGGAAACCGAGGCACAGAGGGGCTATAGGAGAGGAACCCTGAGTTCCCACTTAGTTAATCCCAGTGGGCATCACCCTCTGCACCTGGCCCTGTCCCCCCACTCGGAGCCCCCTTCCCCCGCTTTCTCCCCACACCTCCTCCCAGCTCCTGCTTCCACCTCCCACCAGCCAAAGCATTTTCCAGAGGCAGGTCAGAGGGACTGTGAACAACACAGTACCTGGAGCGGGGAGCTCCCCTGTGCTTGTGAGATAAGAGAGGGCTGCAAGGAGAGGAAGAGCCAAGGGTCACAATTTCCCACTGGCAGGGCCCAGTGTGGGGAGCAAGGGGAGGTGTGGCCTCATGGGAAGTACAGGGGACCGGCAACATCACAGATCATCTGTCACCATAGCCACTGTTTATGGCGTACCTGGCAATGATTCTACAAACATCATCTCATTTAAATCTTTACAACTGCATAAGGTAAAAATTACTAGTCCTATTTTCTAAAAGAGAAAAGTGGATCCAGAGCGTCCAGGGAACTTGCTCAAGTGGCAAAGCTGGGATCCGAACCCAGGTTTCCTAATGTACCCATCACCCGGCAGTCAGTGCTTGCTGTGGGTGACAAGCGCCATCTTGGGCTGAGCGCAGACTTGGGCAGGGCAGGCAAGGCTGAGACCTGCAGCAAACTATAAGCAAAGTGTCAGATGACAAAGTGGGGTGTGGCTCAGTGGGGAAGCTGGGTCTAGCAGGCAGGAGGACCTGGGTTCAACCCCCAGCACCAAACGAAAAGCAAACCACAGCCAAACAAAGAGCCTGAAATCACGGCAAATGTGATGGAAGGTTCTGCTGCCCGTTCAGCAACACGCAACCTTGAGCCGTAAAGGCCTTGAGGGGAACAGAAGATAAGGAGGGGGACAGGGTCCAGGCTCCCCCCACCCACACCCACGGGAAGCTGAATCCTAGAAAAACCACCATCTTCACCTGGACTCAGAGAATATGGAAAAGCCTCTGGGGAGAATTCTAAAACTTTAGGTCTGTCTACTCACTGTCTACCACCCAACGGAGAGCAGAAAGCCCAAGGCCATCCAAGAACAGACGTGGACCCAAGCTGGCATCAGCCCTAGGGCTGAGCAAACAAAAATCCAACCCAGCCCGCTCGATTCTCAGAGATAAAACTCTCCAGTGTGAGCTCACACTCCAAAACCGCACAGCACACCCAGAAGTAAGCAACCGTGAGCGAGAGTCTGCCCAAACCATGAGCTCCAGACACAGATCCCTGTGGGTTTCATATCGGGGAGGGGGTAGCAAACAGAGAGCAAAATAAAGTGTCTAGGTAATACACTCAAAGCGGAAATTAAGTAGGCCTGGAGATGGTGACATTGGACTGGTGGCAGTCAGAAAAGAGCTTTGGAAGAAATAATGATCTCAATAACCTGAGCTCAATGGCGCATGCCTGTAATCTACAGTTCGGGAGGCTGAGGCAGGAGGATCGCAAGTTCAAATCCAGCCTCAGCAACTTAGCAAGACCCTGTCTCTAAATAAATAAATAAATTTTTTAAAAAGGGCTGGGGATATGACTCAGTGGTTAAGCATCCCTAGGTTCAATCCCCAGTACTGAGAAAGAGAGAGAGACTGACTTTCAAGATAAGACTTGAATGAGAAGAAGTCAGCCATACAAAGGTAAGAGAGAAGAGCATGACCAGCAGAGGGAGCAGCAAGTGCAAAGGCCCAGAGGCAGGACTAAATTTGGCCAGAAGGGATAGAAAAAGATCAGTATTCTGGCAAGGTTGATCTTGGAGAAGTAGGAGAGGGTAAGAGAGATAGGAAAGGGGACCTAGAGATCGTGGTGAAAGTCTGGCTTTTTAATGCATTGAGAGGCCTTCAGGGACCAGTCAGGATCTGACTGACTTTTTTGTGACCCTATGGGGTAAGTATTGCAAGGAGGAAGCACGGTGGCAGGCTCACATTAGAGCTGGTGATTCCAGTTCCTCCAGTCTTCTGCAGAAGACCTCCTCATTCAGAGAGGGTCCCTGGGACAGTGTGAGTGACATGGGGGAGGGGTGGATGGGGAGAAGCTGTTGACCTATAAACTCTGCCATGGAAGCAGAACTAGGAGCTGCACCGGGCGGCTCTGTCCCTCCAAGCCCCGTTGCCCAAATCAATGAGTGGATTCGTCAACTCAGGGATTTGTTCAATAAAATGCTATCAAGTATCTCCCATGTGCCAGGTACTAGGACAGCACCAGAGCTGAGCACCTGGAGGCCAGGTCCCTGATCTGGAGGGGTGTGCAGTAAGAGACAATGACAGCCAGGGGGGACGCTCTGGGCCAGGTCCCTGGGATCACAGAGGAAGGACCAGTGCCTGTTCCCAGGAAGGGAGCAGTGTCAAGAGCGATTTCTCAGGGGATGGCTGGGCTGCTCCTGTCCTCCATCTGCAGGACCTGCCCACCCAGCTGAACCGCCTGGGTTCCTACAGAAAGGCAGAGGGTGTGTTGGGAGGTGGCATGCCTCTCTCACCTACAGGCCTCAGCTGCCAGGAGAGCTTCCCTGCGGAAGAGCTTCCTTCTGAGGAAGGAAGAGAGGAGACAGCAGTTCATGAACAGCCACAGCCTTAGATCTGGGCCCGTATCCCTTCCATTCTCTTGTTTGACCATCAGACCAATCTGAGGGTGCCAACAGGGCAGGGTGATACCCGGTTTCACAGGTAAAGAAACTGAGACTCAGTGAAGCTAAGGGCCTCACTTAAGGCCTCACAAGTAAAGTATAGCTGGGCCCACACCAGAACTAATTCTTTTAGCCAGGTGTGGCAGCATACATCTGAAATCCTAGCTACTCAGGAGGCTGAGGCAAGAGGCTCTCAAGTTCAAAGCCAGCCTCAGCAGCTTAGTGAGACCCTGTCTCAAAATAAACAAATTAATTAAAAAGACCCAGAATGTAGCTTAGTGGTAGAGCACCCCTGGGTTCAATCCCCAATAGCAAAACAAAAACCAAGTGCCCGGTGGGGTGGCACACACCTATAATTCCAGCCACTCAGGAGGCTGAAGAAGGAGGATCACAAGTTGGAGGCCAGTCTCAGCAACTTAGAGAGACCCTAAGCAACTTAGTGAGACCCTGTCTCAAAATCTGAAAATAAAGAAATGCTTGGAATAAGCACTCCTTGGTTCAATCCCCAGTATCCTATCCCCGAGAACGAAAACAAAAACAAAAAACACCAAAGTCTTCCTTTCCAGGGTTCTTGAGAGGACATGCAGGTGTGGCACTCTTTCATGCCCACTGCTCTCCCTCTCCCCTGCCCAACTGGCCCCAGCTCACCACCAGGGCCCTGGTAGCCGAGGAGCAGCCCGTTGCAGGGAAACTCGCAGCTGCCAGCTTCCCAGGCTGGACATCCCAACTTCTCCACAAGTTTCCTAGGAAGAGTCCCCTGGAATGGGACGCCTGGAACGAACTTTATAAAATTCTCCACAACCAGCCAAGCGGAACCTATTTTCCCTCACAATGCAATTAACGGCACCAACATTTACAAAATATGATTACAAGCGCTTTGGTTAAGTAGAGGAAAGTATATTAGATAGCAGCGAGGGGCTGATCTTAATGTGCATTTTTTCGAGAGACTTGCATTTTCTTTGTGCAAATAAAGAGGCCCTAAATTCTCCATAGGCACTAAAATCAATGCAGTGGAACCATGATAACAAACACAGGCTCCACTTTTTGCTACATCCCCCAATTAATTAAGCCTTTCACGGGCATGTAATTAGGAACATTAGCAAGTCATAAAATTGCCGTGAGTCTTTAAATTATGTGCTGGCCCTCAGCAATTTGTTTTTAATTCCTTCTGAAGACAATGGCACTGCGGGGCCCAATAGATCTTCACAGCGGCCTACTGTGCTCCCCTTTATGGAGCGGGATGCGCCTGCCAGGGCTCCCCGCGCAGCCCCCTGCCCATTCCGGCCCCGGGACCCAGGAAGGGACCATGCCTCTGGCTCCTCCCTTCTCCTCTCCCGGGACTCCCACTTCTCTTCCTCCTCCTCTCTCCCTTCTTCCATCTTACTTTTTATTCTCCCCTTCCTCTTCCTTTTCCTTTAATGCCTCCTCCTTCCCACATCTTCCTCCTCCCCATGGTATCCTCTTCTCCCCTCTTCCTTTCCCCCCTGGACTCTCTCACTCTCTCTCTCTCTCTCTCTCTCTCTCTCTCTCTCTCTCTCTCTCTCTCTCTCTCTCTCTCTCGGCACTGGGGATTGAACCCAGGTACACTGAGCTCCATCCTCAGACCTTCTTATTTTTTACTTTGAGACAGATTCTAAGTTGCCAAGGCTGGCCTCAAACCTGTGATCCTCCTGCCTCAGCCTCCCGAGTTGCTGGGATTATAGCCATGCTCTTGGCTCCTCTTTTTTCTTCCTTTTATTTCTCTCTTGCTCACTCTCCTCTCTTTTCCTTCTTTTCTCTTTCCTCCTTTCTTTGCTCCTTGTGCCTCTTTACTTCCTCCTCCTTTTTCCTTCTCCAGCACCTGCCCTCTTCTCTCCCTCCCCCACCTCCTCTCTGCCCCTGTGCCTCTGCTCCCCCAGCACCCTGGGCCTCGGCGCCAGGCTCCTCCCTGCCCTCTCTGTGACCCCTCAGGACCAAACTGAGCACAGGCCTCTGTCTCTGCCCAGCCCTCCCATATGCCCCAGCTCCTGGCCCCTCCGCTCCCATCCATCCATGTTGTAAAGGACCTCAAAGGCCATCTATCCTGGCTGCCAGCCCTTGATTTGTGGCATCAGTTACCCTCCCAGGGAGCCAAAGCCTGAAACCACCTGGAGGTCTCTGAGGGGGTGAGGGGCAGGGGGTCTGGGACCCCACTCCCACCTCCTTCCTCCTCTGTGGGTAAGGAAGTGGGGTCTGGCCGCCAAACACCTCTGAAAGGGCCTGTGCCAGCCTCCCAACTCATCTGCCAGGACCCCTGGGAACCAAGGGAGTTAGAGACTCTCGCCCCCCTTCCTCATAGCACCCCCTCTTCCTGTTCTTCATGTTCCCTCCTCCTTCCAAGCCTGCTCTGCCCGCTTGGGACTGGGGGAAGTCAGGCCTTTGAGTTCAAGCCTTCTAAACTCTGTCCTACCCCTGCACCCCTGCTTTTCCCACCATGCCTTTTGATTATTATTTTTTTAACCCAACAGGTTTCTAATCTATGACTCAAGATTAACCTGAAGTCCTTAACACAGAGCCTGGAGGAGCAACCCCCCGCCCTCAGGCCCCTGGCACAATCGAACCCTTCTCCAATGTTTGCCGAGATTCTGGGTAGAGAAGGTCTGACTTCCACCTACGGCCTCTGTCACCTTCTTCCACACTGCCACGTCCCACCCCACTTCTGGAGGTCACGAGGCTTCTGTGAAGTGTCAGAATCACCAAGTTTTAGACCTGGGAGGATTAAAGAGCAACTGAGGCCCATACCAGGTCAAAAGCCTTAAAGTCAAGAGCAAAAAGACCTGCTTGTTCACAGCATCTGTAGCTCCTCTCCTTCTCCACCTCCTCTCAGCTTCTCCCTTCACTGAAAACTAGCTCTTTCTCTCTGTGTTTCCTAAATGGGACAGACATTTCTAGGGCTGAATGGTGTTTTGGGTTCTCTTGCCTTTTGGAATCTTCAAGGAAGATTGTATTCTCCACCCTGCTGAGGTTAAGCACGGTCAAGGAAATGTGAACAGAAGTGGTCAGTGTGATTTTCAGGTAGAAAGATCTTAGAGCCCATAGTGCAATTCTTCATGCCTTCTTTTGGGCCACCATGGAAGCTCTTATTGATGTGGAGCTGCCAGGTGGAACTGGCCTGGAATGCTCAGCTACCACTTGGTGAGTTTCCCTGAAGAGCTGCTTAGACAGAGAGCAGAATTTGCATGAGTTGCTGAGATCATGGTGATGTTTGTTACCACAGTGTAACCTACCTTGTCCTGACTAATCCACCAAGAAAGAATCTCTGGTTGGTCCAGCTATCTTTTGGGCCAGGCCTGACCTTTAGTTGAGCCCATGTGGGAATTTGTTGCCTTTAGGTCAAATGCCTTCCTTGCCCCAATAAGGAAAAATAGTTCTTCAACTTGTAAGTTTTCTGTGCTTAAAAGAATAAATATCCAAGTCTCATTTTGGCCTACAAGGCCCTCTGTGAACTGACCCCTTCCTACCTCTCCAACCACATTTCCTGCTGCTTCCAACCATTTCTCATTCCTGAGTTTCTCTCCTCCCTTGTCACATCAAGCTCTGTCACAATCCATTTCTTTATACATGCTTTTCCCTTTGTCTAAAATGCCGTTCCACTCACATCTCCTGAGGAGATTCTACTGATCTTGAAAATCCCAGTTTAAATATTACCTGATCTTTTCAGCCTTCCCTGGTCCACCCTGATCTGTCCTTCCTGCACTTGACCTGTATCGCTATCAGACACTATCATGTGCTTCTATACCTATTTGCTTATCTGTCTGTCTGCTCAGTGTTCTTCTAGACTATAAAGTTGCCATGAGATCGCCAGCACCTCAGTCAGCATTTGGTCTTCCCCCTCCTCTGACATTATTACCTAACAGCAACCAGGATGTGGCCAACATTTATTAACTCCTTACCATGACCCGGCACTGGCTGATCATGAACGCAGCTCATCTCTCTGTACTAGTTAATATTAGTGATATTCATGTGATATTCTCCAGGACCCCTGCCTTCCACTGCCTCCCCTCATGGTCCTAGAGAGAGACCCTTAGTAATACCCTGTTGAATGAATGTTGCCTACATGAAATTAATAAATGACTGAATAAATGAATTCTGACTTAAACACAAAGAGGAGGCCTGGAATTCATGCAGAGCCTCTGTAAAAAAGCTAGAGCTCACCTGCTCCCCTCAGGCATATAGGCCTGCTGTATACAGTACCTAAGCAGCATAGGCCTGTCTGTAGGGGAGTCTGGACATTCAGAGTGTCCCCAGTGGGAAGGACACACCTTCTCCTTCTAGCCAGCACACACAGACAGGCCAGCAGCCCCTAGACTTCTCACCCAACCAGGGCCCTCTTGCTGGTTCACCACCAGGCCAGGCAGGGTACCCCAGGAGCCCAGCGTGGGGCTCTGCTGGGCCCATTTTGAGGCAGCCACATTCCCTCAGGACAGGGAGCTGTAAATGGGAGCCTGGCAAACAGTCTAACCTTGAATAAGTGTTTTTTGTTGTCATCTGCAGATCTAACGTGGAGCCTACAGAGAATACGCGGCAGAGACATATATTACACCCTGAGCTCTTTATCTCGCACATGTGACCCTGCCCATCATGAGCTGTGCGTTTTATTCTCGCTGGTGGGACAAAAACCACCTCCCACTGCAGCATATATCAAGGGGAAGAATGTTGAACTTTCTTTGCATTAATATAAATAGCTGTTTAGGCCTCATTCCCCAGCCCGGGACCCTCGCTGCACCTGTCCTTCATCTACTCTATTTGGCATCTGGTTCAAGTTTGGTTTATTTAGAGCCCAGGTCGACGGGCTTTTACATATTAAAGGTGCATTTTAAAAGAGCATTTTCTATTCTAATTTGGGGGAGCCAAGCTCTTTAGGGCTTTCCAGAACCGTGTCCACCTGATTTACATTTCCCCCATTGGAACAGAGCCGCAGACGCACATTAGAATGTAAATAATAGTGATGGATACATGTATCTTTAAAGATCCATTTTCTCTCCATTTTTTCTCTCTTTGAGGGGAGGGGACAGGCCAGGGAGGGACTGGAGTATCCAGGCTGTGGGGCAGAGTTAAGAAAGAGAAGGGAAGATAGGAAGGGTGGCTTGGGAAGATTCGCTGAGGGAGGAATGGGGACCGTGATTCAGAGGGCTGAGGCTCCCCGTTCAAATAATGACTCCAGTGTGGTTCTGGGAAGTTCCCTCACCTCCCTGAGTTTTAGGACACCCCTCAGCCATGGGGACATCCTAGTCATCCCACACAGGGCTGTTGTGAGAATAAATTAAGTGACACCTGTCAATCACAAGGTACAGTGCTCAGCACACAGCATGAGCAACTCAATACATCAGTTATTGTTTATTATTATTATTATCATTCTTGTAAATCTTGTCTTCTGTCCCAAGCACCAGCTCCCTGCCTGCACATGGTAGGGTTTTTGTCAATGCATATTAGCTGGACACCATTCATTCAGCGTCGAGACACTGACCTGAGCCTGGCACTGTGCACGCCTGTAACCCCGGCAACTCAAGAGGCTGAGGCAGGAGGGGTGCAAGTTCCAGGCCAGCCTCAGCAACTCTGCAAGACCCTGCCTCAGAATAAAAATTGAAAAAGGACTGCAGATGTACTCAGTGGTTAAGCATCCCTAGGTTCAAACCTCAGGGAAGGAAGGAAGGAAGGAAGGAAGGAAGGAAGGAAGGAAGGAAGGAAGGAAGGAAGGAAGGAAGGAAGGAAGGAAAGAAGGAAGGAAGGAAAGAAGGAAGGAAGGAGGGAGGGAGGGAGGGAGGGAGGGAGGGAGGGAAAGAAGGAAGGAAGGAAGGAAGGAAGGAAGGAAGGAAGGAAGGAAGGAAGGAAGGAAGGAAGGAAGGAAGGAAGGAACTGACCTGGATCCCACTGTGTGCTGGAGAAAGATGATAATTACAGTAAGTTTCCTCATCTCTGCTCATCTCCTGCCCCTAGAACTTCCTATCTGCCCCGCTCCTGTGGCCCCCATATAAGCCATCTCTCCTGGGCTTCCAGGTCCTTAGTCCAGGACCTACTCACTGCTCTTCTTCACCTGAATAAATTCTGCTCATCTCCCAGGAAGTCTTTCCAACCCTACCCACTGGTTTCTGTGCCCTTCTCAAGGGTCCAGAGTGCTGTTCCCTCCACCACACTATTTCCTGTCCCCTCTGGGAACTTGCTTGTCCATGTTTCCTACCGGGGTGCAAGCCCCAGGAGGAGCGGATGGGTCTGTTTCGGTTGCCATCCTAATGCTCATGCTGGCACACATTAGGTGTTCCATTTAAATACACGTTGACTGAAGGAATCTCTGTGTACTCAAACTAACACCTGACACACAGTAGGTGCTCAATGAACATTTGTGAAATAAAGTGAAGATACCGATGCTTTGGAGGGATTCATAATCTCATCAAGGATGGACCCACATTCGCGTCATGATGGTATTTTCTGTTAATGTGTGCAGAAGGAGCTCAGAGGGGCAGCTGGGAGAGTCAGGAGGGCTTCCCAGAGGAGGTGGCAGCTTGCTGGGGCCTTGAAGAATAAGTAGGGGTTGATTCAGGGGAAGATAGAGTCCCTCAACGGGAACAAAAGAGACATGACACAGAATTCTTTTCTGGATCTTGGGATCAAGAAACTGTTAGGGAGGTAAAATGGGACCTATCTGGGTTGGGTTTTCCAAATGGGGACATTAGACTGGTCTAATTGCAGGAACAAGGCAGGGTAGGGCACTGGGGGAGGTGTGTGGCCTCTGGCACATCCCCAGAGCTCTCTATGGAGAGAATGCCCAGCCTAGGTACTCAGGGTCAGCCAGGGATCAGGCTGGTTCTCAGCCTCTGAGAAGCCAGGACAGCAAATATGGAGGAGGAAGAGATAAGAAGAAGGGGCCTCCTGGCCTTGATTTCCCCGGTCAAGAAGCTTGGAAAGATAGGATTACATCAGAAATCCAGGGAGAAAGTCTAGAGCCCTCCTTCAGAAGCCATGGTGGGGGGTAGGGGCGATGTCCGAAGTGGTGAAGGGAAGAGAATCAGGAGTCAGAGAAACAGGAAATGAGTGGGAGGGAGTTGGGGCGGGTACAGAGGGGAAGGGCTTGCATGGGGAGCCTCCCTGGGAGGTGGGAGAGGAGAAAGAACAGGGAGGGAGGGAGGAGGGGAAGACAGGAGGTGGGAGGAGATGAAGATGTTCTTTCATCTTCTTCCTGGAGAGAAGGGACCAGGCTGTGATAGGGAGAATGACGGAAAGTCTCATTGGAGCTGTTGGTTTGAAAGAATTTGTCTTTGGAACAAGCTTTTTATCAGTCAGCCTTAAAGATCAGGATTCCTTAGGGGCTGCTCCATCTTCCTTTCCTAGTACCCTCTTCCCCTGTTCCCTTTCCATCTCACAGTCCCTTCCTTGGTCCCAACTCTATCTTTTGTTCCTGTTCCACAGATTCTGGCTATGTCCCTCTATCTTTCTTCCCTGGTCCTCCTCAATGTCTCCAGGAGACAGTGGGACCAAAGGGGGCAGTGGGCCAGGCCTAGTCCAGCAAAGCCACTTGTCCATGTTGCGGGCTAGGCTGTGAAACCCTGTTCCAGTGGGGAAGGGCAGGGAGAGCTGTGGGACAAGGAGACCTTGCCCTGCCACGACCACCACCCCCAGCCAAAGCCCCTTGTTCCCTTCCTGGCCCACTGTCCAGGTGTGGTTCTCACCTGTCCTGTGTACACAGTAAGGGCAGGTTTGAGGAGCAAAAGGAAGAGAAGCCTGGTCCTGAGACCCTTCCATGTCCTAGTGCCCTCGGCAGATCCAGGAAAGGTAGGTGGCAGGAGCAGACCTAGAAGGGAGGGCGGGAGGGGGGAAGTGCTAGAAAGTTCTAGCGGGGAAGCACTAGAGAATGAG
Organism: Sciurus vulgaris; assembly: GCF_902686455.1. Lineage (NCBI taxonomy): Eukaryota > Metazoa > Chordata > Mammalia > Rodentia > Sciuridae > Sciurus > Sciurus vulgaris. The sequence continues at coordinate 37,760,294 of NC_136463.1, forward strand.
TGCTTCCATAGGTCAGGGGCTTCTCCTGGGTTGGTGAGAACTGTCTTTGTTCTCCCAGGGAAACTGAGGCATTCCGTGGACTTCAGATGGACTCCATGGCTGTCTTGAAGGTCAGAAGAAAGCTGAGCCAGCAGAGATGGAGAGCTGGACCAAGGGCTCTTTGCCAGGAGCCTCTCCTTTCGTATTAGCATTCGATGTCCCCCACCACCATCCTCTGAGCTACGCCAGACCTTGTCCTGTGCCCTGACTGGGAGGCCTGGAGCGCTCTCATTTCCACCTCTGGGGTCAAAGCTGAAATATTCATGATTTGCTTTTCTTGCAGAGGACTGGACTGGGGGTGGGGTGTCAGATTTCCTCAGAGCCACCAGGAGCTTCCTTCTTTTTCCTAGTTCTGACTCCAAGCCCAGGACCTCCAGCCCAGAAGGAGCTGTGACCTGGGGAGAAGAGAGAGAGGAGGTGATCAGAGGGTGACCTGGAATCAGGCCTGCAGCCCCCTTTCTGGCCCAGCCACTCTAAGTCATCACAGAGGTGCCTCTTCTGCACCCCAGCCTCCAGAGTTTGGGCGTGACCCTCTGGGGCACCCAGGCCCCTCCCCATGCTTTCCCCAGGCATCTGGGATGGAGGGGGCTGTGCTCCAGCGGGAGCAGGGAGCGGTCCAGGCCGTGTGTACAGAGAGGCCTCAATTTCACAGGGCTTGCTCCTGAGTGAGTTTCGCATAAAAGGATTAAGGCGAGAGGAAGTGCAGAGGAAATGGGATGTTGGACACCTTGTTAAACGGGCTGTCAGGGCTCCCGGAGCGTGGGTGCTAACTCTATTCCCTGCCTCCACGGGGAACAGGCCAGGCCATTACCTGAGCGATCAAAGATAGGGCCGCATGAGTCAGAGAGTTCGCCACAGTCAGCGCCTGGAGGGCCGCGAGGCTGGACGAGCAGGAAGAGCAGGCCTGGACTGCCACCCTGCCACCACTGCCACCCCCTGTTCCTGAGCAATTCCTGAGGTGTCGGGGAGAAGGGGGGAAGACTCATAGTGGCTTCCCCCCTGCACCTGCAGAGCTCTTGGCCCTGGGATCAAATCACGGCACATTTTGGGCCTGGAAAGTGACATTTGACCTAATGATGTGTAGATTATCACTTCCTTCCTTATCTGAACACCGAGGGACATTCGTTTTCCTGAGCCTGGGAATTGGTTCAGTTTGTGAATGAGTCTGATTGGATCAGCACTTTTCCTGAAGAGATAAGAGGACTATCAAGAAGCAGCGGCTTCCTCTGGAAAGCCTGCCTGGGAACCCGAGGGCGGGGACAGGCTGTGAGGAGAGCCCCTGGAGGGGACCCCTGCCTTCTTCCTGTCTGTGCCCGCTCTGCCTGGACCACCCCCTGCACATCCTTCAGAGGGCTCGGAGCCCAGATGGGGCATTCACCTCACCAGAGAAACCTCCAAACTCACTCTCTGAGGAAGAGACCAGAGCTGATGGGCAGCCCTCCCGGAGACTCTGTCTGTCTGGGTCGTTGGGTGCCCACCCGCTCTTCCTCCTCAGTTCCAGGCCTATCGCCAGGGACCCTGCCTACCACAGGACAGGGCGGTTTTCTCTTTACCTTTCCCTCTAGCCCTCCTACCTCAGACTGAATGCCCTGAGTGTAGGGGCCAGGAGCACCCAACATGGTCCCCACACCTGGTGAAGGGGACCAGGGCTTGGTCACCCTCCCATCTCCACTGCTTACCCCAGGACGGCTGGGAGCTTACTCCATGGATGTGCTAGGGGTGCAGGGAATGTGTGCCCATCTCCCCTCCAAGATGGGGGAGGGGGAGGGGGCAGAGTCAGCACAGGTCCCTCATCTGCCTCGCACGGGGATTTGGGGAGGACTCTTTTGGAAGACTGAAAGTTTTTTGAAAGTTTCCATCAGGGTCAGTGAGCTTGCCGTCAAGGATCAGATGGTCCACAGTTCAGGCTTGGCAGGCCACAGAGGTCCATCTCCACCGCTCAGCTCTAGCTGTGGAACCTCCAAAGCAGAGGGAGACGCTGCCTGAGTGAGCGTGCTTATGGTGCGACAGCCACGCGTCATTCATGGCCGCTGACATTCGAATTTCAGACCATTTTCACAAGTCACAAAATTTCTCCTTTTGATTTTTTTCGATCTTTACAAAGTCATTCTTAGCTCATAGCCACACAAAAACAGGGGGCGGACAGGAGGGGTCCGGCCAATGGCTGTCATTTGTAGATTCCTGCTTCAGATGACATCTTTGGTAGCCGTTTCCCAGTTCCAGTCTGACAGCTGAGCACGGCCCTCCACCCCTGCACACCTCTGAGGTTGTCAGGGATCTGGCCACACGAGCTGCCCCTGGAGAAGATGGAGATATGTGTGAGGGGACCTGAGCCAGCGGAAGCCCTGATCCCTTCAGGGATGGGGGCAGGAGCGGGAAGGCTGAGAATCTGAGAGATAAGTAATGTGGTTTCACTTCAGGTCATTTCCTGAAAGTCAGATCCACTTTGCACATGAGGACAGGAGTGGGGAGCTTCTGAATTCACTCCTGGGGCCTCCAAATTAAAAGCCAAATAGGATGTAGCTTTTGCCGGGGCTGCATCTTCATCTGTCAAGAGCAGTTATCTTCAGTGTCACTGCCGGGGTCTGCCACTGTCAGTCACCCCCACCCAGCACCTGCACCATGGCTACATAAGCAGCCACACGCCCAGCAGGGTGCCCACTCACAGGCCCAGGGTCCCATTGGTTATTCAAACAGGAAGGGAGGTGAGATTAGGGACCCCTGTGAGAGGACTCACCCAGCCTGGTCTTTAGGGGACTTTCCCGGTCTAGTCCAAACTCCTAGCCAGAGCCTTGCCACTTAGGGCCTAGGCTAGACTCCTGGAGGTTCTCTCTGGAAAAGGGTCAGGAATTCTCTACAAAGGACTGGCTATTTCAGGAGATGGAAAATAGCAGAGTCTATTAGCTCCAGCCTCTGCAGGACAGAGATGGGAAGGGAGGAGGGAAAATGGATGGTGATTCAGAAAAGACCCAAAGAGGAAGGACCTCCAAGCCACATACTCAGATTCTAGTCCCAGTTTGTGCCTTTATTTGCTGTGTGACCTTGGGTCAATTGCTTTACCTCTCTGAGTTTCGGTTTCCTCCATTTGAAGATTCTTACCAGTCCAGCCCCTTCTCAGGACTGTATACTTTAAAGCCAAAAAGAGCATCGTGTAAGCTCCAAAATGTCACTGACATCCAGAACTGTGAGTCAGTGTGTCCTGGAGGACACATGGGAAAAGTGGGTTCTGCAGCGGGACCACCAAATTGGTGAACACTATTCTCTCCTTGGTGTACACCCACAGCTGTTTCCGGGAGGGGACTTGAAAGCTGGGCTGGACTGTTTTTGGTCCTCCTCACCCAGAAGGCTCAGACAAGCTAGCGTCAGAGAAAAATACTCAGTGATCAGAACACCTTGGTCATGACTCGTCTCATCACGAGTCATGTGATTTGACCTCTCTGAACCTTGGAATTCTCATCTGTAAAATGGGAACAACCATGTCTTTAGGCCATGGTGACAAGTGTCTCAGGAATGTGCAAGTGTTTCAGAAACGTAACGGGCCACACACGATTCGTATTTCGACATCCCTCTACCCCTGGCCAGTCATCAGCCACCATCTGCCAGCCCTGCTGCAGGGAAGAGGGACAGACGGCAAGCAAGGACTCTGCTGTACATCCTGCACTTCCGCTGCCACCTGTCAGTGCTGAACCTGTCCCAGACTCACTGCACGCCATTTCTCGGGGACGGGAGCTTTCATCCCAATTCCTGCAAACCTGCCCTGGACGGGTTCCCTCCTTCCCAGGGGCTGCGTCAGGCTGGGGTGAGGCCCCCACGTCCTCCCAGCCTGGTGGTCCTGGCCATCACCTCTGCTCCCACCCCAAGTCATCCAAGGCCTGGCCCCCTGCCCTGCTGAGAATCGACAGCCCCACTCCCTGAAAGACTACCCAAGGCAGGTCTCTACCCCACCTTCCCCAGGCCCTTCCCCAGGCGGGTGCCATATTTTCTCTGTAAATATTCGATACTGTTGGGAAAATTACAAGAGCAAACTACGCTCAAATGTTCTAGAAGATAGAAAAAGAAAAAAAGAAAAGCTCTCACTCCATCCCCTTAGGAATCCCTCTGGGCCTGTCCTAGTGGAATCCACCTGGCTCAGCTCCCCTCTCAGAGCAGCCAGGGGCAGTGACAGGGCCTCTTTTGAACCTTTGTAGCACCATGCCCTGTATACAGTAGGTGCTCGATACGTGTTGCTTTAGTAGACCAGGTGAAGGCATATTTCCTGGGACCTGAGTGCAGTCTTGCAGAAAGCAAGGGGCCTGTGGTTGGTTACCTTGTTCTTGAGGGGCCAGCAGGACTTAGAGACCATCAGGCGTTGGGAAATGATGATTCAGGGCAAAGGCTCGACATCGGCAAATGATCCGTTTTTAATGACAAGATGAAGGTGGGGACTCCGAGGCCCTGTTTCTCTAACCTGGAGTGGAAAGCAACATCTGTGTTGGACAGAAGTTATTCATTCATGCACGCACTTTGCAAACTCTCACTGAATCCCTATTATGTGCCAGCCTCAATCCCTACCGTGTGCCAGTCTCTGGGCTTAGCCATGGAGAGGGAAGGCACCCAAGTGAAGGAACGTAGCCACCTCCCAACTATTCAAAAGCAAGAGCGTGTGTCTGTTAACAGAGGAATAAAGAAAATGTGAGGTGTGTGTGTGTGTGTGTGTGTGTGTGTGTGTGTGTGTGTGTGTGATGGAATACTATTCAGTCATTAAAAAGAAGGGAATTGCTGGGCATGGTGGTACATATAATCCCAGCAGTTTGGGAAGCTGAGGCAGGAGGATCTCCAGTTCAAAGCCAGCCTCAGCAACTTAGCAAAGATCTCAGCAACCCAATGAGACCCCATCTCAAAATAAAACATAAAAAGGGCTGGGGATGTGGCTCAGTGGCTAAGCACTCCTGGGTTCAATCCCCAGTACCAAAAATGAAAAGAGAAGGAGGAGGAGGAGGAGGAGGAAGAAATAATGAAGGAAATTCTGCCATTTGCAATTTGGAGGACATTATCCTAAGTAAAATAAGCCAGACACAGAAAGACCAATACCATACGCTCTCAGGTATATGTGGACTCTAAAAGAGGCAGAGCAGAATGGTAGTTACCAGGTGCAGGGAGAAGGGGAAGTGTGAAGATGTTGCTCAAGGGGTACAAAGTTTCAGTAGTGCAAGGTGAATAAGTTCTGGGGGTCTAACGTACAGTAATGCAACTGTAGTTAACCAGCCTGTATTGTATAATGCACCAATAAAATTACATAAAAATATTGTTTTATACTTGAAATTCGCTAAGAGGATGGATCTTAAGTTTTCTCCCCAACCAGAGAGGAAGGAAGGAAAGAAGGGAGGGAGGGAAAAGAAAAGAAAACTGTAGCAGTGAGGGGCTGGGCGTGTTCCGTAGCTTGGCTGTGGTAAAGATGTCACCATGTGCACCTGTATCAAATCACCAAGTGGCACACCTTAAATACAAAGAATTTTAAATTCCAACTCCACCTCAGTGACGTCGGGAGGAAAAAAGTAAAGACATTTTCCTGCAGAAAAGGAATGCAGAGTGAAGCGGGGTGGGACGGGGCTGAGCAGCAGGGAGGGGAGAGCAGAGGCCTGGGCCCAGGAACCAGGTGGCCGGCAATGTGGGACGTGTCCTGCCTCCGGGCTCCCTCTGCTGAGCTTCTAAAATGGAAGGTGCCCTGGCAACCAGAGGAGGCTGGTCAGGGGTCCCTTGGTGTCCAGTTCCTGAAACAGCCCTGCTGCTGGTGGTAGTGGTGAGGTTTCCTGGTTTGATCTGTGCAAATCCCTCCAGGCCAGGAGGCAGGTGGGGAGAGGAAGGAATATAGTTTAAGCTCAACAACAACAATTATTTTTGATAAATAAATAACCTTTGTGGCTAAGAGCTCTCAACTGGAAAGCTGGACTCACTGGCCCAAAGCCAGGAGGTAAGGGCATACGCAGGTCCCAGGATCAGGTGACCCCTCCACACTGGGTTGAGGAAAGCTGGGTGTGAGACACTAAGGTCACTGTGCTGAGCTTGTACTCCAGTTCTACTTTCTAGCTGTGCAACTTTGGGCAGTTTGGTTAACCTCTCTGTGTCTCCTCATCTGTTAGCAGGTAGGTGTAATGACAGCTGTGGTAGTTGTTAATGTCTTTTGTCACTTTGGGCTATCTTCTCTTCTGGGCAAAGTAAGAGAGTCTTTGCTGTGCCCCTGAGGTTAGGTGGAGTCATGGGACCTGGTAAGTGTCCTTACCAGCCCTAAACTTGGCGAGGTCATGTGACAGTTTCCAGAGCCCTGGTCTCTTTCTGGCATAGTGCAGTGTCCGCCCACAGGTGAGATGTGACTGCTCCGTCAGTCCAAGTCCCTGGGCCTTTCTAATGCACAGAGTCCCTAATGACGCATGTTGGACACACAGCTTTAGTACAATATGGGTCCTGTTGCTTCAGGTCACTGAGTTGGGAGGTGCTTGCTACCAAGCACCCCTTAGCCCAGATGGATACAGAAGAACCTTCCTCAAAGAGGTGCCACAGGATGTCAGGAGTCAACACACTGACCCCCTTGGACCAGGGCCTGCCAGGAGCATTCCATCCCCTTTAGCTGATGTCATGATGGTGATCAAGATCAGAGGGAGCAGGAGGTGGCCACAGAAGAGGCTAGAAAGGGAAGCAGAAGTTTGCTTAGGAAGGACCTTAAACCACAGGCTCAGAAGTTTGGGTTGAACATGAAAACGGCAGGGAAACATTAGTTGGGTCTTTTTTCTTAAGTAGAATAATGACATGGTTTACAGAGTTCCCGCCAGGATCTGGCAAACAGCAGGCATTTAATAAATATTTCTTGAATGAGTACCCGGGTATCCCATGGTGAGGGCTGGACCCCGGGCCGTGCCTTGGAGATCCGGGGTGGGGGCGCAGCCGGGCTCTGGGCTCCCTGCGCCCCTCTTTCGCGCCCCAGCCCCACCCGGACAGGCGGCTTCCCGGGCGCCGCTGGTGCGCAGCGCTCGCCGCCTCGTAACTCACTGTTTATGATGAAGCGGAGCGGTTGTTTGGGAAGACAGCCACTCTGGTGCCCAACAGCCCCCAGGGCCCTTGCTGATGTTTCTCCTCCTCCATCCACTGCTTAGCATGCCAGCTCTCTCTCCCGCACCCTGCGCCCCGCACCCCCTCCGATGGCACGGGTCTCTCCCCGCATACGCACACCCCTCCGCCTGCCTCTCCAGGGCTGCAGCCTGGAGAAAATTTATTGCAGGCCCAGACTGCTATGGGCAAATACTAATAAAATGCTGTTTTGCTGCAATTTGTTTAATTGGCCACAGAAGAGATGTCTTGAGTATGTACAGGCTCTGCCTGCGCCTGCCCGGCCAGCCGGCTCACAGATGCTCTCTCTTCCCTCTGCCTTGTCCCTCCGGCTGTGGCTACCACCGAGAATGGGATGGTGGGGAAAAGCAGGAGTGCGAGGCAAGAGGGTAGGTGGAAGGAGGCTGTTGGACTGCAGAGGGCAGGAATGAGTCCACCTTCATCTGTTCTTACAGTACTTTCCTGGAGTCCTTTCACCCACGAACCTTGGGATCATCTGATTAACCAAATGGCCTGGGTTCAAATCCCACCACTTCCTGTCCTTAGCTGTGTGACCTTAGGCAAGTTATGCAACCTCTCTGTGCCTGGTTTTTCTCGTCTGTATGATAGGGATGATAATAACAGCATTGCAAAGATTAAATGAACTAATCTATATTTAACACTCAATGCCTGGAAGCCTGAAATCAATATTACAAACGTGGGGTGTTCGGGTTCTAATCCCAGCACTGCCATTTAGCAGGTGTGTGGCCTGGAGCAAGTTACTTAAGCACTTTGTGGCTCAGTTTCCCTGTCTGTGAAATGGGTAGAATTGCACTGCCCTCTGAAGTCGTGTGAAGACTAAATGAGCTAACATAAAGGGATTGACCAGAACCCAGCACGTTGTAGTAAGCACTGCAGAAACGTCATCTGCTAAACCAAAAACGGCAGTACTGGGAGCTAAGTGCTCTGGGTATGCATGTCTAGGAAAACTTCGTATGCCGGATATCTTCACTGGACCAGTTGGGGGGCACGGGTGAGTCCCCAGAGATGGTAATTTCCAATGAAGGATGTTCAAGCTGCTTCCTGGTGTCTGAGGCAGCGTAATGGAGGACCCTCGCTGTGTGCCTCCGGGATTTGGGAGGTGCAGTGACCCTGCTGCGGGTCCCCAGACAGGGATGGGGTCTGCACTGCTGCTCAGCCTCCCAGCTGTTCCCCTCTTGGTCCCTGGTACCTGCACCCTGGGGGTGGGCACCTTGCCACCTGCCAGATGGCACCAGCAGAGGCTGGTGCATGAGGGGAAGGGGGAAGTTTAGGCCACGCTGCAGGAGCTGGGCACAGGGGTCCTGAGGCGGATGAGGCTGTGTCTGACCTGGAACAGGATGTCTGGGGCAGGTGGGGGCAGCCCCAGGGGCTCTCGGGAGCTGGCAGGCCAATGCCTGTAAGACGTGGTTCACACAGGCATTCGTATCCACACACCCACACAGAATGATGTCCTATGTGCTTCCGCAACCTTGACTCAGCTGGCTCAGGAAGCTTTGTCCAAAGAAAACACAGCTGTCCTGTAAGCAAGGGCGAGCCTCAGGTCACAGGAGTCTCACCTCCAAGGAGTCAGAGTTGGCTGGAATGGAATTCTGAGAGCAAGTTGCTAAACCACTCCCACTGCAAGCTCTGCTTCCTGTCCTGGAAAAGGGAGAGAAGGTATTGGAGAACCACTCTCCAAGGGCCCTTCTCCATCTGGGGAGGGTTGGAAGAATGCCCTGGCTAGCCGGCCACTGTGACCCCAGGCTCTTCTTCCAGGAATTTAACTGAGTGCTCTTGGGGAAATGACTTCAACTCTCTGTACCTCACCTTTCTAATCCATCAAATGGGAATGATGGCAATAGTATAAGCCTCAGAGGAACACTGTGAGGGATAAAAATGACTTAATACCTGCAAAGTGTGGAAAAGAGAGCTTGGCACCCGTTGGCATTCACTATACCCAGGTCACTTGGTTTTGCCTTCGCAGTGGTGGGTCCACAGTTATTGTGCTGGACTTCAGTGGCCAGCTGGTGTGGACAGGCCTCTACCTGTCGCTCCATCGAAGATGGTGCCATTTGCAGTCTGACAGGCCGTTCCGCCCTGGGCTCCACCTAGGAAGGGGTCCTCTACCCTGCAGCCCTCTGCCAGGTGCTCTGTGCTTCCCTGCCTTCTAGACTCTTCCCACAGCCTCCTCTCTGCAGCCCTCCCTGCCTTGGCACTCCCCTACGCAGCTCAGACTGCTGTCCCCCAAGCAGGGCCCCGACCCTGGATCCCATCTTGGTGCTGCTCAGGTAAGTGTACACACCCTCTCTGGCCTTTCTAGACCTTTCCCCATAAGGGGAGGAGGACCTTTTTATTTATTTTTTTATGGTTTATTTTTGGTACTAAGGATCGGACCCAGGAATGCTCTAGCATTGAGCCACATCCTCAGCCTTTCTTATGTTTTATTTTGAGAAAGGAGGCTAAATTGTTGAGGCTGCTCTCAAACTCGAGATCCTCCTTTCTCAGCCTCCAGAGTCTGGGATTACAGATGTGCACCATCATCTTGGGCAAGGGCGGGCCTTTCTGAGGCAGTCCATGTCACACTGTATGGAAGAAAAAATCAGGTCCAGGAAGGAGAACTGGACCAACTTTCCCCTCCAAATGAAAAGCAGCTAGGAGATCCAGGGCTCAGGAATTCTAAAAAAGGAGGAAGAGGCATCATCCGTGTGAGCCCAGGACTGAACAAGCACCTCCTGTCCCAGCCAGCGAACACCCCCAGGTTCTGCTCACCCTCTGCCAATCTAGGGCATTAGTGGATGGAGTGGGTAGGTGGGTATGGGGTAGGGGTGGGACAGACAGAAGAGTGGGGCAGCTGGGACGGTGGGGGCCTACCCTCCCCGGGTCACTGAGGTTGACTGACGCAGCCAGCTGTGGCGACCAGCAGCTGGATACACACACCAGGATGCGCGGTCTCACGCCCTCTGCCAGGGCCAGCAGTCAGAGAGAAGAGGGAGGGCGGCTGTGGGCGGGAGCTCGCAGGGGAGAAGAGGAGCCTGGTGTTGCTCAGCCAGCTCCGGAGCCCCAGGTTTCTCCCTGGGGCCTCAGGGATTGAAAAGCAGGCACCCCTGTCTTCACTCCACCAGATCTCGTGCAAGGTGGCGTTAAGTTTTGGTAGAGGCAGCCCCAACCTTAAACTTTGTCCCCTGCGCTGCATGGTGGGCAAGTGGGCTACAGTGGGGCAGGAGTGGGTGAGCAGAATGGACTGGGTAGCCACAGGCTCCAGGACGGAGTGGGGAAAGTAATCCTGTAAACAACCAGGGAAGCTTTATGCCCTCTGTTCCCCATCGCCTGGGACTCTGCCTGAGTCCCTTTGAGGGGTTCTAGGAATCCAGGAGGAAGGGGATGCCGGCAAGCACAGACACTCGCCGAGAAGCGACCTCAGTAAACAGGAGCACAGGCCTTGCCTTCACAGGGCTTAGCGTCTAGTGGGAGAACAGATAGAGACAGGTTCCCAGGCAACTCCAGCCCGAGTTTTCTGCACTGTAACAGGTGTGTGCAAAACCTCACGGACCAGTAGGCACCTAACTTGGTAAGGATCAAGGGAGGCTTCCCAGAAAAAGTGACACCCAATTGTGACCTGGAGGAGGAGGAGGTCAAAGGAGCTGGCACAGGGAGGGGTGTCCCGTGCAAAGGTCCTGGGGCAAGGAAGGGGGTGCATTCTGAGGAACCTGAGTTTAGAGTAGCCAGGAATGAGGGAGCTAAGGCTGAGAAGCGGGCCAGGGCCAACCTCCTAGGGGAGCTAAGACATTTGAACTTCATCCCGAAAGCCTACGGAGGCCCAGAAAGGTTCAGCAGAGGAGGGACAAGCTCGAGTTTGCATTTTAAGACTCAGTCACTCTGATGGCAACTGGGGATTGGCCTGGAGTCAGGGAGGCCAGTTAGGAGACTGGTGTAGGAGTCCAGGGTGGTAATCCTGACTGGAAAAGAAATATTTCAGATGCAGAATTGATGGAACCTGGGAGTGACTGGTTGGTGCTGGGGATGGGAGGGAGGTTTAGAAGGTGCCAGTGAGTCAGAAAGATGGACCACCCTAGGCAGCCAGGAGCAGGGTCTCAGTGCGGGGGAAAGGACGAAGAGAGAATTAGGAAATCAAACTTCTGACCCCAGCAACTTAGCCACAAGGACAGTTCCTGAATAGCCCCTAGACATGACCAACCCCCCAAACCACTTCCTCTTATACCAATAGACCCTCGCCCCCACTCTTGTGCTGATTAAGGTTTAAAAATCACTTTTCTCCAGCTTTGCTGAAAAAGGCAAAGTAGCGTTGATTGCCCCCCCCCCTTTCTAAATCCCATACCCACTGATCACCTACGGGGACAGATCAAGCCCATAAAAACCCCCAGACAACACATACCCTCTTGGGACCCCTCCCTCTTCGGGAGCTCTGCTTTCTTTCTATTACTCTAATAAATCCCGCTCTACTTCGCTCTCATCCTTGTGTCCGTGGATTTTATTCTTTGAATTTGCAAGACAAAAAACCCACCCATCCACCCTGCATGTTCCACCAAGCGGAGGAGGCCAGTGGTTTGGTCACATCAGTGGCTCTGGTGCCAGCTACCAGTCTGGACCAGCAGAGGGGTGGGGACTGACCCCAGGTCTTAACTTGGCCCTGGAGAGTGTGAAGAGCCAGCTTCTCCCCGCCAGTGTTCCAGCATCGAGTTCAAGTGGTGTGTGTTCACTCCCCAAGTATCCTCAGCAGGGGGAGAGCGCAGGGAGGACAGAAGTCTCCAGCCACCTGGCTCTCGCCCTGGGCCCTTCCAGTCGGCAGGGAGATGGACCCTGTGCACAAACAGCAGCAGCACAGGCCTGACCTACCCGACTCAGAATCTGATCGCTTGGCAAGGGCAGTAAGTGGTCAAGGGCCGAGGAGTGGTACAGAAGGTCACTGCCTCTGTGGGTCAAAGCCAGGGAAAGTCCTCCTTGCCCGGGCCTTGGTGATGGGGAGGGGAAGGGCTGCTGGCAGACAGACAGGTGACTGGATTTGAAGTCCCTATTAGGCCCCAACTTAGTGACGGAGGCCAAGGGCGGGATCTCTCTGGGCCTCAACTTCTGCATCTGTAAAAATGGAGAAAAGAATAAAGTTCAGGTTCCTTAGCCCCCAGTCTGGGGTGGGAGTCAAGGGAACGGATTACAACAGTTCCTGAGGATGTTTCGTGTCACTTCTTTGCAAGAGGTAGGCATCCACTCTGCCATGGTCATCGGATTTGTACTGGAGGCTGGTGGTTTTGGAATCAGGCAGACCAGGGTTCAAATCCTGGTTCTACCATTTACTGGCTGGGTAGCTTTGAGCAAGTGACATAACCTGTCCAGATCTCAGTGTCTTTAAAATGGGATGGTTTCTCCTGTTCCCAGAGTGAAAAACACCACTGTCCGTACCTGACCAGGGCTCCAGGTGTGACATTTATTGATATAGAGTGGCACCAAGTCTCTGGGGCAAGTCCACATCAGTCCCAAATGGCCCAGGGAAGGAAAGTCTGGGCCTGAGCCAGAGAGGTCCCGGCCAGTCCTAACCACAGACCTTCCCAGCTACACCAGAGCTCTTGGGGGGCCCCGCTCCGTTCCCCACCCACGCTGCCTGGTGGGGGAGGGAACCAGGTTCCAGCCCATCCCTTCTGGCCCAGATAACACACAGCCCAACTGGGATCTGGCCTGCGGAAACTTTCCAGATAAACACCACCTGCCCCAGATAACCAAGGGCCTATCAGCTTGGCATCTTGTTCTCCAAACCACAGGCCCTGGTGATAAGGGGATTGTGTAGGCTGCATCTGCCTGGCCCAGGTGGGAGCTTTTCACAGGTTTTGTTTTATTCCTCCGCATATTATTAACAACAAATGTTTGACCCCCTCAGGGACAAACGAGTCCTTTGGTAACCAGGGTCTCCCAACTCTCCCCCTCTCCCTCTCTCATTAGCATGTTGCATCACACGCCAGACAGCCATTTGTCTCCCTTGCTGGATTTCCATAAGGAGGACATGAAGGCATCAGGGATGGGATTAGGAAGTGACAGACAGACAACTTCTGTTTAAAAGGCTTGTGTGTGTGTTTCCTGGCACTATGGAACATGCCTGTAATCCCGGCAACTCTGGAGGCTGAGGCAGGAGGATTGCAAATCTGAGGCCAGGCTCAGCAATTTAATAAAATCCCGTCTCAAAAAACAAAAAGGATCGGGATGTAGCTCAGTGGTCAAGCACCCTTAGGTCCAATCCCCAATATTAAAAAAAAAGAAAAAAAGAAAAAGAGGACTTGCGTGTGTGTGTGGGGGGGTGCCCCCTCAGGGATAACTAATAATAACCAACATTTACTGAGCACTTATTATGTACCAGGTACATCTTATTTGATCCACTATCCCCTTTGTTTCCATTTTACAGATAAGACACCTGAGACTCAGAAGGTCATGGACACAACCAAATAAATAATAAACTAGAGTTTATTATAATAAACCCTGTGTCCTTATCCTCTGAGCCCTAGTCCCCAGATCCACCTCTGCATCTGGCGTGAAAAGATGCCAGGTGGCTTTCTCTAGGCACAGAAAATTTTGAGCCACAACTGGAAACTGGCTTTGTGCCAGACTGGGATTCTCAGTCAGGAACGTGGGCCCCAAAGAGTCTTGCTGGCTTCCCCACTCTCAGGTCTGCACATCCTAGATGACCTTGGTAGTCATGGAGTGAGGATCTCATAGGACAAATGGGGAAACCAAGGCAGAGTAGTGATGTGATGTGTCCAAGATCAGCCAGCTAATGAGTGCTTAGCTTGAAGACTTTGACATCTTTTGGTCCCAACTCACCCATTTTACAGATGAGGAAACTGAGGCCCTGTGAGGGAAAATGACTTGCCAAAAGGCTAGACAGCTAATTTAAGCAGAGCTGAGAGCTGAATCCAACCATCCTGATTTGCAGCTCAGGGGTCACTTCCACGCTCCCATATTAGACACACACCACTGGATACAGACACAAAAACACAGCACAGATTCTCAGGGACTGACACCCAGAAGCAGGTAAGGGCTATGCAGAACAAAACTTGTGCTCACAGCGACACTCCCTCAACACTGCGTGGGACCCCCTGTCCACATCCCCCCAGAACCTGAAGGAGTCGCTGCTCATCTTGCTCTCACTCCCCTCCCCCACGTCCCCCCATCCTGTCAGTCCCCCACTTCCAGAACAGCACCAAGCCAAGGAGCTCCATGCTGTGCTTAAAAAGGGCACTTAATTCGTCATTCTTAAATGCTGGGATGCTCTTGTCTTCGAGCTTCGCCCAAACCCCTTGGTGGAGATGGATGGGGGCGCAGAACACAGTTATCAGAGAGATTAAGCCAGGACTTGTCATTTTTTTATATCACGGAGCAGTCAGCCCGACGAGTGATGTCCTCCACTCCGCCAGGATGAGTCCAGAACCTTTAGTGCCAGTAGTAAAAAAGACTATAAAAAACACCATCGGAGAAAGGGTAATGATGAAATTTAACTGCTCCCGATCACACACCTGGGGTCTGCGCAGCGCGGAACCAGGGGGTTCGGCCACATCATCCTTTACGGCTGTGTCCTTGTCTCTGCGTTTAAGGTCCTTCCAGTGAACCAGAACACTGTGTCCACCGCTGGGAGCCTGGGCGTCTGCCCCACCCTGCCTGGCGAGGCAGGTGCACCGGGAGCAGGAGCCAGCAGGAGCCAGCAGGAGCCAGCAGGAGCCACTCCATCCTGGCAGCCTCAGGGTCTGTGGGCCTGGGAAGGAGCCCTGCGTCTGGATGTCCCAAGAGTGCGGTGGAGCCGCAGCGTCCTGGAGGCAGGCATGCCATGGCTGCTACTGCACACAGGGCAGCTCTAGACTATGGCGGGCTCTGCAATTTTATTTCCTCCACTTTCTCCCTCTATCTCCCTTTCATGTTCCAGGTGCTGTGTAAGCGCCACCTGAATCTTCTCATGGCTCTTAGTCTGCAGTGTTCTATGTACCTAGCTTACCTACTTTCTAGACATTTCCTCCCACTCCAGCCCCATCTGCCCTGCCCCTTCAGCCTCCCTAATGCTCTGCTCCAGCCATGTTGAAATCCTGCAACATAATTGTCCTCTCAGGCCCCTGGACTGTTGCACATATTGTCCCCACTGCCTGGCACTCATGGGTCGTCCCGGCAGCTGGTCTGGGAAGCCCTCCCTGCCGACTTCAGCTTCCTGCTGGGCACTCCCTGCATTTCCCCTCCAAGATATGGTTCCTCATAGTGTATTGTCATTATTCGGTCATATATATGGTCTGTGGGGGCCCTTGTCGGGGACACTTCTGGGTCCAGAGTTTTAGGGTAAACAAATCAGACACAATCCCTGGCCTTCCTGAAGCTGGTGTTCCAGTGGAGGTGATGGAACCGGGGTTATGTGTCTTGCTCAGCCTTCACGCACATGTGGGGACAGGTATGAGTTTAACCCTCCTCTGTGAGGTAGGAGGTATGATCCTGACCCTACACCCAGGGCCCTCAGGTCACCAGTTAGGGAACAGCAGACCAAGCTTCAGACCCAGCCCTGATGGGGGCTGAGCTGGGGGGTCTCATTCCACATGCTGCCTCCTGGGGCCTCGGGCTCCTTGCGGTGCCTATCATGCCAGGCCTGCTCCCACGTCCAGGCCCCTGAAGGAGCTTCCCTCTGCCTCTGCCAGGGGTCCTGTTCTGCTGATGGCCTGAGGCTCATCCCTCACTGCCTTCAAGTCTTTGCTCAAATATCATTTTCTCAATAAATCTTCCCTGTCACAACTGCACATGCGCGCGCACACACACACACACACACACACCTGTGTACACTTGTGCTCTGTATTTTACCTATTTTATTGTATCCGCCCTTACCATTTGTTTCCTGTGGGCAGGGATTTTGTCTTTTCTGTCCTCTGACACATTTCCAGTGCCTGGAACAGTGGCTCAGTCAATATTCACTGAATGCACAGAGGGATACAAGAGACACAGAGCTGAATCAGGCTCCGTCCTGCCTGAAAGGCCTTGAAGTCCAGCCGAGGGAGATGGACATTGTCATCCAAGTGAGAGGTGTACACAGAAAAAGAGCAGCCTCCTCCCCTAACACCTGTCCCCTTCCCACCCCGGGACATGGTAAGTCCTAAGACTTACCCTTTCTCTACACGCCCAGGCTGCCTGCCTATAAGCAGACAATGCCCCAGCAGCCCCCAGAGGACCGGCTGGGAGCTGGAAACACGTGGCTGACCCTGGCCGAGCCGGTGCAGCCTCCCAGCTGTTCTGGAGCAACCCTGGGGAGCTATGGCAAGGCCCCTACCCCGGGCCACCAAGGGACCCTGAGTAAGTCACCTTCCCTCTCTGAGCCCCACTGCTTTTTCGCCTATAAAATGAGACCATGGGAACTACGCAGATGGCCCTTAACCTTCTCAAATATAAGGACCCCTTGGCATTATTTTTATGGAAGCACCGTATACATAAAGCACACACATCGCTCTCGGTGGTTTTTTTTTTTTTTTTTTTTTTTTTTTTTCCCCACAAAGTTAAGGCATTCATGTCTCCAGCATCCCGATCAACAAACAAAACATTGCCAGCTCCCCAGAAGCCCCCTTGTGGCCCTTCCCAGTCCCTACTTCCCTGGAGGTAAAGATTGTCCTGATTTTTAACACTGTAGATTTAGCCTGTTTTTATTGTTGTTTTTGAATCTTGAAGATCTATTTCAACCTCGAGACAAAGCTGTTTTGATTTTAGTATCTATGGCACTCAGTCTCCAAGGAGCCCCCAGAGATACTCATCTGCCAGTATCCATGCCCCTGGGTAGTCCCCTCCCAAACTGAATCAGGGCAGTCTCTGTGACTAGAGAAGTATGGCAGAGGTGACAGTGTATGGCTTCAGAGATAGCTCATAAGGGTTTCTGCCTTGCTTTACTGGGTCACACTAGCCGTGAGGGAGTCGGCCGCCATTTTGAGCCTTCTGTGATGGACACCTCAAAAAGAGGAAGTAAGGCCTCCAACCAACCAACAAGTACAGGCCTTGTCAACATGGTCTGCAACTTCACGAGAGACACTAAGTTAGAACCAACTAGCCAAACCACTCCTGAATTCCGGACCCATGGAAACTTCAAGAGATAATACATGTTTATTGTTGTTTTAAGCGACTAAGTTTTGGAGTAATTAGTTACACAGTAATAGATAAGTAATACAGTATTCATTGATTGAGCAAATACTCAATGAGCCAAATCTCCTAGGCATTGAGTAACCCTTTAAAGGAATTCATTTAAAAAATTATCTTAGTACTATCTTCTCACGCTAGGAAGAAGGGCTTTCATTTTGGTGCATGACAAAGACTTGATCCAGGGTAAGGACTGGCAATGACTTCAAGGCACCTCCGGGGACTGAGGCCCCCAGCTGCAGACCAGGGTGGGGAGCCACTGTTAACCCAGTTGATCTCTAAGTTCTTTTCTCTAAGGCTCTGAAGACAGAGACATTCAGGGACCTGTCTCCCAGTCCTCCCTCCTTTCATAACTTTGAACAATGGAATGCAACAGTGAGGAACCCAAGTTTTGGAGTCAAGCAGACCAGTGTTCAAATCCTGGCTCCTCCTCTTCCAAATCTGTGTGACTTCAAACAAGTAACTGTTCTTCTCTGAATTTCAGTTTCTTCATCAGAAAAATCCAAGAACAGATGCCCAACTCAGAGACTGTTATTTGGGGAGGAAAACAGTGTATACCTCTTAACTGTAACTCTGAAAATACTCAGGAAACTGCAGTTTACGATCATCAAAACACAGACTGACCAGGTGCGCTTGGGGGTGTCGGGAATGCCGTTCCCCTCTCATGCGGACCCCATTTGGCTGCACCCCCTCCTAAGCTCATCTGGGCCGGGCAGTGAGTTTTGAAGGGCCAGGTGAGCATATGGCCTCACAGAACTTGGTTGGAGCCGGCCTGCTTCCTCTCCCTCGTTAGCGTCGCCCGGGGGCCTGCTCTCTCCTTAGCAAAGGCCTGGATAACGAAGGCCACAGCCTATTAATTGCGGTGACAGTGATAAAGGAAGAGCGGGAGGCTGCTATTTGTCTTGCCCGTAACCTCTCGCATCATTCCAAGATGAATGAAAACTCATTTTCTGCTTTGATTCGGTCTAATTTCTCTGGGCCCCCTGGGCCTCATGGGGGGAAGGGACTCACAGCCCCTGCTGAGAAGGAATTGAGGGGAGGAGGAGGAGAGGTCAGAGGTCACAGAGGGAGGAGGCCTGCTCCACTAGGGAACCAAGAACCTGGGGGGGGGGGGATTGGAGCCTCCCTTCATTAACATGAGGGGTGGTCTGGGGCTTACAAGGTATTAGTTGATTGGATTCACAAACCAGTCTGGTGAGGGAGGGAATCTGCTACCCATTTCACAGATGAGACAATGATGGTGGCCGAGAGAGAACGGCTTGCAGGTCACACGGTGAGTGAGGGCCAAGCCCAGCTTCAGCATGGAAGAGAGTTTGCCCATGGCTGTCACTGGCTCTTTCCCTGCCTCCCACCTGGATGAAGGACTTCATCCATTTCCAATGGAGGTGTGTGACCTCTACACCCACTACAGGTTCATTATCCCCCAAGGGACAGGGAAAAGAAAATGGGCAAAGGGGATGAGGAGTGGGGGCTGGGCCTTTCTATCCATCAGGGAACAAAGACTGACCAAGGAGGGCCACCTTCTCATCTGTGAGATGGAGCCAACAGCCCTGCAGCCCAGGAGCACATGGTTGCTAGACAGCAGGTGACGCCGATATGTGTGAAGGGGCCGCACACCTGCTCTATAGGAAGGAGAAGAAAGTCAACAATTTGAACTGCTTGGTCCCAGGTTGATCTTTGTCCCAGATTAAACATGTGTCCAGGGGTCCTCTATTTGTGAGTTCTTGCACCTGTCCTGCCTAGTCATTTGTTGCGTCACCTGGGTCCCCTCTTATGATCCAGAGGTCCCAAGAGGCCCAGAGAATGGGAGGGGCCTGGGCCCCACGACCTCTCTGCTGAGGTGGCTTAGGAGAGCATCTCCATGGACTGTGCAGATGGGAGCCAAGTGCACTGAACATGCTTCACACTGCATCCTGCTGGGGCTTTGGGGCAGGAGGCAGAGGTGCTGCGATTGGGAGGAGCTCGGGGTGGTATGATGCATGAGTAAGGTGAACTCTGGAGCCAGGCAGCCTGATTTGAATGGCAGCTCTGCCTGTTAACTACTGTGTGACCTTGGGCAAGCTGCTTTCCCTCTCTGGACCTCACTTCCCTCCTCTGAATAGTGGGATAATAATAGTACTTCTCTCCTATGATCATCGGTTAACGTACGCACAGCAGGTGCTCTAAACGAGCTGTGCTCTAAGCGAGCTGTGCTCTGAGGGACTGCCACCACGTTGGGACCGGCTGTTCTAGAGTCGAGATGTGTGAGAAGTGAGGCAGCTGACTCAACCGTGTCCCCCACTCCTCCCCAACCCATGAGCTTCTCCCATCTGCTCCGATCTGAATTGCAAATGGCCTTCCCTTCCCTGCTGCTCCAGCTAGAGACAGCTGAGTCCAGAGATGTGTCCCTGCCTCGGTAGGATGCCTATAGCCTTGCTCTGTCTCAAAGGGTCTGCAGGAGGAGCCCTCAGACCAAGACCCCTGTCCGGCAGCCTGGGAAAGAGATAGCGAGGCCCTATTAGAACCATCTGGTCTGGCATTCAAGGCTTTCACAGCAAGCTCCCACTTTCTTTCTCTGCTCCCCATTCCCATGCCCTTCTCCATAGGCCAGCGGAAGTCCTACATGAATGCAGGGAATGAAGGTGACCCTCGTTCAGTGAGTACAGTGCCTACAGGAGCCAGTCCCTGAGTGCTGTTACAGGCCTGGTCTCAGCTACATATCCCACAGCCTGATGCCCTGTTTGCTGTTGATAGTCCCATTACACAGATGGGAAGATTGAGGTTCAGAGAGGTTCCATAGCTAGCTAGCAGCAAAACCTAGCTCTTAAGCATTACTCAATCTTGCCACACAGCAAATCCTCCGTAAAATCCATAGCAGAAATGGAGCAGAGACCAGGAACTGTAATGCAGGTATAAAAGAAGGTTCTAGAAGAGGCCACTCATTCACTGATATGATATTTACAAAGCACCTACTTGGTGCTATGCACTCAGAGACAACAGTAGGGATGATGGGAGCGCTTGGCTGATAACGCTAATCCGCGATAACGAGGAGACAATCGCTGGCATTTCCTGAGCTCCTTCCGTGTGTCCGCAGTTGTTTTGTATGCAGAGCTCTGACCCTTATGGCGGCCCTGCACCCTGCCAGGCAGGCATTGTGATTGTCACTTCACAGATGAGCCCATGGAGGCACAGAGAGCCTAGGTGCCTAAAGCCACACAGATCTCAAGCATCCAGTGAGGACCTGAACCCCCCCGGCCTGTCTTCCTTTGAATGGTGGAAGCAATAATGATGATATGATCTAGCATTTGGGGGCACTTTCTGGGTGCTGGTCTCCAAGCACTCAAAATGACAAGGTGACCCAGGCGTCACGATCATTTCCATCTTACTGATGGGGAAACTGAGGTTTGGGGGTCAAGCAAACTGTTCAGGGTGGTACATTGAGTATGTAGGGGGGCCAGGACTGGGACCCAGAGCCACAGACCCACGTGCCTTCTCTTTTTCCCCACTCAACTTTGTTCCTGGTCCATCCGTACCCTACTACCCCTCACCAGGCGAAGGCAGCTAGCTGTCCACCAGGTCATGCCCCGCCCTCCAAAGGGGCAGTCATCCCAAGAAGGCGCTGTCCTGCCAGGTCCTACCCTCCCAGAGCCCTGTGCTCGGGTCCCTGCAATGCCATCTCACCCATGGCACGTGAGCAGAAGTGACCATGCTGCTGGGGGCCAAGGAGATTAAGAAGCAGCTTCTCCGCCCTCTCCTTTTCCCTGTCCAACAGCCGGAAGTGAGGGATTCCAGGAGCTTCTAAGCTTCCTCACCCTTCAGGGTTGTGATGGACTGAAGTTTGTGTCCCCCACAGAATTCATAAGTTGAAACCCGAACCCGATGAGGTGGTATCAGGGCGGTAATTAGGGTCAATGCCATATAAAAAGAGGAGACAGTCTGCTCCGCCCCCGGCCGTGTGAGGATACGGTGGGAAGACATCTGCAAACCAAGACATGGGTCCTCAGCAGGCACCAGATCTGGCTCACACTCCTAAGAGGTGAAGTCCAAACTCCCGTCATGGCCCGTAACAGCTTCCACAAGCCAGGGCCTACCGTCTTTCCAGCCTCAACTCCCAACACCACAAGTTCTTCGTGTTCATGGGTGTTTATACATGCTGACCCTCTGCCTGAAACACCAACCTATTGTCTTTTTAGAAAACTCCTATTCATCCTTCAAGACCCATTTTACATAGTACCTCCTCACTGATACCTTCTGTAGCAGAGGAAACTGCACCCACAGACACCCTCGCAATTGCACTTATCAGACTGTATTGCAATTACTCATTCCTATATGTGATTCTTTGGCCAGACTGTGGACTCCTTCAGGGTTGGACTTGTAACCCATGATTTTTTTTAATATCATTAATAGTTCCCAAGATGCATACAACATAGAAGGTGCTCAGTCAATAAAAGAACAGGTGAATAAACTGGTAAACAACATGACATATAAGGTTTATGCTCCAAGTTCTGCAGGACTTAGCCCCAGAAATAAATTCCCCTGCCGAGATGAACAGGGAAGTCTGTTTCCTGCCCTTCGATTTTGTTGTTGTTTGTTTTTGGTAGCAGGAATTGAACCCAGGAGCACTTAACTACTGAGCCACATCCCAGCCCTTTATTTTTGGAGACAGGGTCTCACAAATTGTTTAGGGCCTCACTAAATTGCTGAGGCCAGCCTCAAACTTCCAATCCTCCTGACTCAGCCTCCTGAGTTGCTGGGATTATAGGTGTGTGCTACCATACCCAGCTTGTTTCCTGTCCTTAAAAGAGAAGGTGTTCGCAGGACAAAGACAAAGAGGGGGAGAGGAGAAGAAGGGAAGAGGGGAAGAGAGTGAGAGATAGACAGACAGACAGACAGACGCAGAGACACAAACCCAAGGGCCCAGAGGGAAAACCAATCTCATGTCCTTTCTTGTCCAAAGTCCTCAGAAACTCCTCTTGTGGCTGGCCTGGCCTGAACATTGCTGATCCCTTGTGGGTTCAATCCTGAGACAAGAAGAGAGTCAAAGAGAAATAAGTTCTAGATTTAAGCTGATTCATTCATCTGCTTCAAGGCTTATTGGGAGCAGAAGGCCTGGCCTCATCTTCCCAGGTAATCATGGACTCTCTCCAGAGTTAGGCCTGGGTTCAAATTCTGGTCTCACCACGCCACCCATGGACTTACTCATGTCCTTCGGGTTAAATGGGGAAATTCACTGTTGTAAAAACCTAGTTCATTCCTTACTGTTGACATTGGCTTTTTCTAATCTGAGAATAGGTTTCCCAGCCAGGGTCTGGGAACCAAAGCATCCCACCCTCCTCCTCCTCTTTCCTCATCCCCAGCTCCACCTTTGGTGGGGCATTCTGTTTCTCCAAGAATCTCAGAGCTTTTGCTGAGTCCATGATGGAAAACATATGTATATATAATTTTTTTTTTTTTTTCTCCTATCAAGTTGTGAGGGTGGACAGGGCAGAGACGCTTAGAGTTTCAAGTACATGGAGCATCTGGGACCTAGAGAAATAAGGGAGAAAAAAGAGAGGAGCGGAGGGCAGTGGAGAGGTGGGAAGGGCGGGAAGAGGAGAACCAAGAAGGAAAGGAAACCAAAGAGGGGAACGGGGAGAAGACAGGACAAATACCAAGACATAGGAGCACAAGAGAAAGACAGACAGACAAAATGGAGAAGGAACAAGATAAAGAAAGAAACAGCCCGAGTGGAAAGATTCATCCACAAAAGAGAGTGGGTGGGAAGGAAGGCCCCCAACCAGCCCGGCAGGCAAGGACAGAGACAAGCCAACCCGGGGGCCCCCAGCTGAGCAGGACTCAGTTCAGCCCGGGGTGCCCTGCTGCTGAGCAAGGAAAGCCTCCTCACCCGCATCTGGATGAATTTGATATTCAATCAATGAAGATTAACTCGCCCAAGGTAAGGGGGCTTTCACATCCATAAGGAAGTCAAATACGATTATGCAGATGAGAAAATTATCCTGAGATGAGGAGCGGCTGGTATATGATAATTACGTGACAGGGTGGACTCCTGCGCTGATTAGCATATCTTCAAGACCAGACTGAGACGAAGGAGGCAGGGATGAGCAGAGGTGACCAGGAATCCCGCCCAGAGAAGTTGGTCAGACACCTCTGGTCCCTGATGTCCTTCTCTGGCGAAGAGGACACTTCACTTGGGTCAGTGAGGACCCTTGGTGCTGCTGTGTCTGTTATCGCTCCTTGGATCAGCTTTACTCTCAAAAGACAGTGCTGCAGAGCAGAGCTCCTGAGCCGGATCCCCAGGAGACCTTCCTGTGCTGGTGGGTCTGGGGTGAGGTCCCGAGCGCTCACGAGCGCCCAGCTGATGCTGGTCTCAGGCCACAGCTTGGAGGGCCTCAAGAGGTTCTCGGCCCATTGCACATTAGAGTCGCCTGGGGAGCATTAAAAACCCACCAGTCCCTGGGGCCCACTGCAGGCCAATTAAACCAGAGTCTCTAGAGAAGAGCCTCGGTGCTTTTTTTTTTCCTTTTTAAAGATGATTCTAATGCTCAGGCAGGGTGGAGAACCCCTGACCTGAACCTCCATTCCAAGTTTCCAAAGGCCTCCAGGTCCCACGGCCCTGAGGCTGGGGAAGGGACCATGGAAGAGGCAGGGAAGGATGAGAGAAGGGGGTGAGCAACCCAAAGTGGAAATAGGCAAGGTCTGCTGGGGAACCATAACGGAACCACTGAAATTAGCTCCTGTGTATTAAACACCCAAGCCCTGCACATCTAGCCTCTCAGCCCGTAAGTGATACGATTGCCATCTTAATTGGACACAGAGAGGCGAAGTGATTTGCCCAAGGGTATAGTGAGGACTCGAACCCAGCTCAGTCTGTCCCCAAAGCCCAGTGTCTTTCCACTCTAGCCATCAACCCCCACCCACAGGGGGTAACCTTACCCAAGGAAGTTAGAGTCTGGATCCAGGCCCTGAGGTCTGACTGAGCAGAAGGTTCTACCTGGCCTGCTATGCCTGAGGTCCTTGCCCTCAGGTGGAGGAGGAGCGTGAGTTGAAGAAGGGCTTAGAAGTCAAACAGTCCTGAGGTCAAACTCTGTCCCATTGTGACCTTGAGCCAGACATTAAGTTTCTCTGAGTGTCTGACAAGCCCCTCTTTGGCCAATGGGGATGATAAGACCAACTTTAAGCGTTGCCGTTGCCGGGAAAGGGAGATGAGATCAGATGAGATTGATGATCTTCTCTGAGGGGCTGAAGGTCAGCTGAGCCAAGGCTCAAAGGTTCCTCGTGCACTCATAACAACTCCTCCCACCCTCAGAGTCCCGGAGCCCCATCTGGCTGGGGCTTGGCCTGGTTGCCAGAGGTTCTGGTGTGATACCAAGGTTAACCCAGCACTTCAGAGTGGCTTACGGGGACTGCACTTGTAACCACCATCCCCACTCTACTGCCCTTGCCAGTCATTCTAACAAACAGCAACTTGAACCTGGGGCACACGAGGCGCCCAGAGGAGGGGGCAGGCCTACCCTATGTTTCTATTTCCACATCGCTTCCCAGGAACTCCCCTGCTAGCCAGAGCAATGGAGAATGGAGGCAAGGAGAGGAAGTAAAGAGAAGAAAGGGGTCCAGGAAGCTGAAAGCAAATGTGTCTGTGACTCTGTCTTCTCTCCCTTGTGTCTGTGTAGGTGTGCGTGTGCTCTGTACTGTGCGTGAATGCATTGCTGTGACTTTGTGCCTGTGTTTGTTGTGGAGTTCTGTCTTTTGCACTGTGTGTGCACACCTGTCCCCATGTGATGCATGCATGCCTCTGGATGTGTGTGAGTCAGGGGCCATCTCTGTATCTCTGTGTGTCTGGATGGGGACCTATCAGTGCCTGATGAGTTGCGTATGTATGTTTCGAGGGGTCAAAGTCGGCGTGTATGGGTGTGTCCGTGTGGCTGCACACCAATATGTGTGGGAAGATCTGAGTGTGCAGCAGTGTGGAAGGATGTTAGTGGCATGAGTGTGGATGTGCGTGTGCATGCTTCTATGCGGGAGGGTGCCAGTGTGTCTGGGCATACGTGTGTATAGGTTGGCATGGATCAGGGTGGGGGTGGTGGGGTGAGCGTGAATGTGCTCATTACGCTGCATATCTGCTTATCAGTACCTGTGGGGGGTGGTATGGCTGTTCATGTGTGTCTGGGGAGTGTATCAGCATGAGGGGACAGGTATTCTGCGTGAGATGGAGTGAGAACGTAGTAGTATGTGGGTTGTATTTGTGTGTGCGTTTCTGTGAGTCTGGACAGCTGTGTGTCCACGCATGAGGAGTGTGCCTAGCTGCACAAATCACGGTGAGAGCATCTCTGAGCATCTCTAAGGCGGGGCGCGTGTATCTGTGTGGGGTGTACGGAGTGTGTGTGCGAGCGCCTGGGTCTGTTGATCTGCACCTCTCCAGCTTGGCTGGGCCCTGGCACTGTAAATCCATCAACTCCACATGATTTTGTCAATGCTGACAGCTAACTTCAACATGACGACAAATCTGGCCCCAGAGGATATTAAGCAAAGACACATGAGCCTATAATTTTCTGCTTCCACGTGTGAGATGCTATAATAATCAAAAGAAAATGAGTTTCTAACTACCCCCGCTCTTTGTGCTGCTGCTTTCATGCCGGCTGCACTAATTGAATCACCCGGCACCACTGTATCAATGGTAACTTGGGTATTGGGGGGTAATCAGGCGTGTGGGGGGGACCAGCTTGGAGAGGTACAGGGGCTTTTGTGAACGTCCCATCTGCCTCGTGCACCAAAGCTGCCCGCCCGCATTTGGCTGGACAAGCGAGTGACTGAAGGGCAGCCTCCCACCCAAGGGAGGGTCTGGGAGGGGATGCCTGGGGGAGGGGGCACCTGTACCCAGATGCTGCAGCCCAGGCCCCTTGGTCCCAGAAGGAAAACTGCAAAAATAATAGGGATTCAGACTTTGGAAGTGGGCCTACCTGGGTTCAATCCTGGCTAACGGCCCTTATGTCATTTGACCTCTGGGGCTTGGTTTCCTCATGTAGAAAATGGCACAACCTGTCTGCCTCACGGGGTGTTGAGGATCAGTGAGAACACACAGATTAAGCACCCTTGGCTGCACTACAGAGAGCAAGCACTTGGAACTTGTCCTTATTTTTGCAGTACTGACTGTGCTCCGCCTTGCCTCGTCTGCTGGTCTCCACAGAGAGCAACAGGACTCCCTATCTCATTTTATACCTGAAGAAACTGAGGCTCAGAGAGATTAAGGAATTTAGCCACTTGGGAGAGACTTGGGCTGTCTCTAAAAATAATTGCAGTGACTTGAAACAGGAATCAGTCTCTGGTGGCTTTCTAGGGGTCCCCCCAATAGTCCTAAAAATTCTAGTCATTTCCCTTACCAGCACTTACCACAGAGCACCCCCCAGTATTAACAAGCATCACCCTATACATCCACTTACAATGAGGAGACACCATGATCCCTGTTTTCCACATGGGCAGTCTGAAGCACAGAGAGGCTAAGCAACTTGCCCAAGGTCCAATGGTTGATGGAATTGGGTTTCAAGCCTTGGAAGTCTGTCTCCATAGTTCTCACACGTATTCACCACCTGTTCTTTTTGGACTTCATCTGTACCCTCTTCTCCGTTTTCCCCTCAAAGTCTTCTAACTGACTCTTGCATTTGTCTCCAAGAGAGATCCTGCTTATAACCAAGGGACTTCTTTCTGAAGTAAGACTCCACAGTGAGGTGAAATTCCTCCATCCCCAGCATCCCTGTGCACCCCCACGGTGGGAGATGACCCTCATGTCATTCTCCAGCTCATACCTCCATCTTCAATCTCACCCCAACCTTTTCTTTTTTTCCCAGTACTGGGGAGCAAACCCAGGGATGCTCTATCTTTAATCTTCCAGTTATTTTATTTTATTTTATTTTATTTTATTTTTTATTATTTTATTTTATTTTATTTTTTATTATTTTATTTTATTTTATTTTATTTTTTTTGGTGCTGGAGATTGAACACAGGGCCTTGTGCTTGCAAGCAAAGCACACTACCAACTGAGCTATATCCGAAGCCCCCTTTTATTTTTTATTTTGAGACAAAGGGAGGCTAAATTGCCAAGGTTGGCCTCAAACTTGTGATCTTCCTGCCTCAGTAGCTGGGGATTATGGCTTGTGCCATAATCAGTTAAAAAGCAAACTTTCAGAGATCAGCTGTCATATACCTGGAACTGGGTGGAGAACTGGAGGCTTCAAAGAGGAAATTAGTGTAACCCCCCACTTTTGTACAGCAAAGCTTGAAGAGATAGCAAGGGTTTGGAGGTGGGCAGATCTGAGCTCTGATTTGGGCACTGTCACTGAAAAGTTCAGTATGGACTTGTTGCTAAAGATGTCTGTGAAGCTCAATTTTCATGACTATGAGAGGGGACAATTTCCCCCCTAAGATCAGGAAAAAGGCAAGGATATCTGCTCTTATCACTCCTATTCTACACTGTACTGGAGACCCTGGTCGGAGCAATAAGACAAGAAAAAGAAAAGACATAACAGATTGGAGGGGAAAAAGGAAAACTCTTTATAGATGACATGAACATCTTCACAGAAAACCCTAAGGATCAGGGGGTAAATGTACTAGAATTATTAAGTTTAGCAAAGTTGAAGGATTAGAGGTCAATATACAAAAATCAATTAAGTTCCTACATATGAACAATAAACAATTAGAAATTAAAATCAAAGAGGAACATTAATCCCATTTTGCAAGCTTTCTGGAAGATGTTTTTTTGTTTTTTTGTGGTGCTGGGGATTGAACCCAGGGCCTTGTGCTTGCGAGGCAAGCACTCTACCAACTGAGCTATATCCTCAGCCCCATGGAAGATGTTTTTTAAAAAGTAATATTTATTTAGAAGTATCAGGCTTGGGTGCTTCCTCATGAGGCTTCTTGAGAGGGAGAGAAGGAAAGAGACTGACAGAGAATCACACCCAAAACCCTCCTGTCTGTGTCACCACTGCAGAGAGGGAACAATTCTGAGATGTCCTCAATAGTTCTGCCAGTTACAAAACTTAAGACTTTATCCACAAATTTAGGGGAACAGGGAACAGGAAGGTATTTATCAAAATCCAGAGCTTTCCAAGAATGAGTTGCCACAAGTACATGAACACTGTCACCGCATGGGCTACCCAAGAAGAAAAAGAGCCACAGCTTGCATGAGCTCCCCCTTCCTCTCCCTCCACCTGCCCTCCTCATGTTTATATCATTCCATACTCCTGTACTCAATGCAATCTAGCAAAGCTTAGGCCATTCACAACCGGGATCACATCCAAAAGAAACCCTAACAGCTTCCAAAAGCACTGATTGGCAATGAAGCTTCTGCCTCTCTCTTGAACAGGCAGCAATATTGGAAAGGAAATTACACTACACACCAGACAGTAAAGCTTTCTCAAAATCCCCTTCAGTCCTGACTTTCCCCAAAGTCTCATATATCACTACCTTCCCACCACTCTCTATTTTCTTATGTCTCTCCTACAACTCCAGCTCAGCCTTCTCTTGCCTCCACCACTTAGCAACTGGATCCATTCTATTCTGTTGCAGTTTTTGCCTCTATAAATTTGTACTTTTTTTTTTTTTTTTTTTTGTACTTGGAATTGAGCCCAGGAACACTTTACCACTAAGTTATATCCCAGTCCTTTTTATTTTTATTTTGAGACAGGGTCTTGCTAAGATGCTAAGGCTGGCCTCACACTTGAAATCCTCCTGCCTCAGCCTCCTGAGTCACTGGGGATTACAGACATGCACCACCAAGTCCAATTTATACTTTCTTGAATGAAGCTTCTTCCACTTTGAATCTATACATGATCACCTGATCAGCTCAGGTGTGGAATGGGGGAGGAGGAAAAAGACTGCAAATACGTATACCTTCATTTCCTGGTTCTGACATCCTCAGAAGTCCTCAAGTTACTCACACCCTTGTAGTGGGGAAGACAAATAGAGATACTACACCACACCACAGTGACACTCCTCCAGGCTGGTCTGAGCTACTACAGATGCAAAGAGGAGTTCCAATTCTTTCATCCGGGGCTTCAGAAGGACGTGACATTGAACTATCCTTTGAAGGACCAGTAACGCATTACCTGACAGGGCACCAAGAAGAAAGGAAAGGAATGGGCGGTAGAACTTTATACAGTCCCAGTGGGGAGCCGGTAAGTGGAGGAGGCCCTGATCACTGGATATCTGGGTGAACAGAAACAGTGAGGGACAGGTTCCAGTATACAGCATACCACCATTTTTGGAAAAGGCAGGAAAGATTACACATATTTGCTTATTTTTGCTTGAAAGATCTCTGGAAGGACACCCGAGAATTTGGGGACATGGGAGAGAGGGGATAGGAAGGACAGTAGAATTAACCAGACATAACTCTCCTATCTTTGTATATGAATACATGACCAGGGTAACTCTGCATCACGGACAACCACAAGAATGGGATCCTAATTAGAATAAGTTATACTCCATTTATGTAGGCCAATACATTCTATTGTCACGTATACCTAAAAAGTATTTGGGGACTTTCTTTGCCCTTGGGATGAGAACAAGGGAGTGGGGAAAATGGAGACCTGGGGCAGGGGTGGAGAGAGGCATTTCACCCTCCCTTTAAGGCTTTTTGAAATTTGAACCATGTGAATGTCCTATTCAAAAAGTAATTAAATTGTTCTAAAAAGAAAAATAAGTAAGCATTAAACGGTAATGTTAAAATTCAAAATGAAACCGTTCCCAACCATGACCGTGTTCTTGAGGGTCACCTCTGGGTTCAGACCGTGGCCCATTTCCAGGCTTGGCTCTTCAGAGAAAGGGTGGGTATGGGGCGCTGGAGCAGAGCGCCCTGGCAGGTCCCAGTCAACAGCCAGGCCCTCAGCCGGCTGCCATCAAGGACTCCCTCTCTCCGCTGATGGGTGAGGGGCTGTCAGACGGAGGAGGGGGCTGTAGGAGAGACGGAGAGACGTCCGAGATGGGACGGGACATTTGGGCAGTTGGGGCCGATTTGTCGCCATTTTCACGGGCAGACTTGCGAATTAAGTGGCATGAAATTGAGCACAGACCAGGTTCTCCCCCAGAGACGGAGCAGCCCCCGCCCAGGAGGGGAGGATGCGAGGGGGAGGGGCGGGAGCGGGAGGGGTGGCCCGCGCCACGCTCGGCTGCTTCTGGGTGCAGATGGAGGAGAATGGAAGGGGGCTGGGCTCAGCTCCTCCTCCCCGCCCTCGGCTCTCCTCAGACAAGCACAGGGTCTGCCAGACCCCAGCCACCGGCTGAGCCTGGATGGGCTTCCTTGTGCTCAAGTGCCCCTGGGAGTCAAGGTTGGGGGTGGCAGCCAGGAAGGAGCCCTACTGGGGGACCCGTTAGACCTTTTTTGCTGATCTCAGCATCTCTCTGCTGCCACTTTCCCCTGGTACCCAGGAATGAGGAGAAAGGGAGGCTGAGAGCCTGTCCCTGCCTCAACTGGGCGGAAAAGGAAGTTTCTGGGCTGACATGAGGTGAAGGTGGCAAAGCATGTATTGGGGAAATTCGGAGGACTTAGTTTGGGTCCTAGTTTGGTTTTTTTGTGACCTTATCTTTTCCTCACCAGTACTGGGGATTGAACCCAGGGTTGCTCTACCAATGAGCTACATCCCCAACCTTCCCCCTTTTTGAGTTAGGACCTCCCTGAGTTGCTGAGGCTGGCCTTAACTTTGGATCCTCCTGCCTCAGCCTCCCAAGTCACTGGCATTACAGGTGTGCACCACCACGCCAAGCACTTACCATTTTTTGCACCTTCATCTCTTCATCTGTAATACTAAAAACAATCCATGCCCAGGGCTGTTCTAAGTATCTTGAGTATTTTGTAACAAGTCATTTGATCTGGATAATACCTTATGGGGTAGTACTGTTATCGATTATACCCCATTTTACAGATGAGAAAATAGATCAGCCAGCCAGTGAGTGGTGAAGATGGCATTTGCTGATTAGCCTTCCGCTACCTCAGGGAGATAAATGAGATAATGGACATTTATAGTTTTACACATGGTGCATATGTAACCAGTGTTGGCTGCTGTCTATACTGCTCCACTCGATCTTTAGTGGGGGACTGGAAACTCAAATGCAAAATGTTAGAACTAGAAGAAATAGTCCAGAGCCCCTAGTTTACACTCTCATGGCCTTGCCAAATGGAAAAGAGGCCCAGAAAGGGAAGGATCTTACACAAAGTCATTTGCAATGTGACTAACACAAGGTCACATGCACTGGGCCAGGACTGAATGGTCCGTGACTGGAACCCTTGCTCTCCAGGTCCCTGAGGACACCCCAGGTCTTTAGGGTGAGCATAACCTGGAATTGCAATTCCACTGGGCACCATGGGCTCTGATTCTCCCCAGGCAGAAGGGAAACCTAGCCTGGAGGGGAATGACAAGAGAAGATTATCAACCTGGGCACCTCCTCCTGGGCAAAGCTTTGCCCTACAATTAGGAAGGATGGGTTTGCCTCAGCACCAGGCCCAACGAGCCCAGGAAAGCCATGAAGAGCCCTGCAGGTGGCCAGGGGGAGGACAGGCCCCATGGTGCTTAATAGGACCTAATCTCTGCTAGTGTTGTTGGAAATGAAAATGAAAAACAGCCGCGATTTTGTGGTTTAAAAATTAGCATGTGTGCCTACATCGTAAGCCCCTGGCCTGCATTACCATACAGATTTATCCCAGGCCCAGCACGCAGCCAAAATATGTAATTACACACAGGCTCAGGGTGGGAAAGTTGCTCTCCTTTTTGCTATCTGTGTAATATGGATTTTTTTTTTTAAATGAAAGCTAGATCTGGATTTTTGTGAGGGACCCATTTCAGGAGGATGCTGCCTGTGGTATTTGAGGAGGGGAGGGCCTTGGTCCCATCCGCAGTGTATATTGGGGGGAGGTATGCATAGACATGTCAACTTAAGAGCATCTCCCCAGGATAGGGGGAAGGAGGGCAAGGAAGGAAAAGCCTTGTTATAAAGTATTGTGTTCCCTGTGTCCCAGATCCCACATCAGGGTGCTCATATACAGTCGTGCATCACCTACAAGGAGATGTATTCTGAGAGATTTGTTCTTTGTTCATTTGTTGTTATCATTATGTGAACATTATAGAACATACTTACAAAAACTAAGATGAATAAAATTTACTAGAAAATATAATCTTATGGGACCACCATCATATATGGGATTGACCAAAGCTTTGATATGCAGCACATGACTTATGTGCTGTCCTTTAATCTGCACGGGAAACTTGAAAAGTAGGGATTCTTGCCCCACTTGAAGGATGAGGAAACTGAGGTTCATAAATTGCAAAGCCCAGCAATCAAACTCATGACCCCAAAGTCTGTGTTGCTTCCAATGTGCTATATAGGGCCCCCAACTTCAGTAGGCAGTCCTTAGATGATTGATGAAAAAAGAACTTAGTTGAAGCCTTTGGCAGAGGAAAATGGAGTTATGAATGCAGGGGCTCAGTATTCACATATGAAGACTGAAGGGGAATCAGGGTCTTTCCAAGGAGGCTGACGTACTAAGAGACAGAAAAACAGATACCAACAATCAGCATAGAAATTGACACATTAGTAACTATAACCAATGAATGATCAATGGAATGAATGGACCAAAGCTCTAAAATAAAAATCAGTGTCCCTATTCAGGGTTGGATGGTAGATAATGTCAAGATACTGAGAGAGATTTTTAAAATCTATGTCCCAATGTGGGATCAATGTCCTGATCCAGAGTTGGATGGGAAAGAGTCAACATTTCAATGTAGGAATCAATTTCCCAATGAAGATTTGGTCGAGGTCATCAACATCTCATGTGGGGATCGATGTCCTAATACAGAGTTGGTTGAAAGGAATCAATATCCCACCATAGGGATGAGTAAGAAAGTCAACATCCCAATGTAGAGATCAATGCCCCAGTTCAGAGTTGCTTAGGGAAAATCAATGTCCCAATGTGAGGATCAATGTCCCAATATCAGGATCAACAGCGGTCAATGATCTACAAAAATGAATTTAACAGTCAATGTCCCAGTGTGGAATCAATGATAGTCAAAGTCCCATTCTAGGGATGAATGCACGCCCCAGTGTAGACACCAACTTACCTATATGGAAAACTGTAGCACAGCTATCCACACCATCTAGGCTTCTCTTGGGCGCGGGTCCTTGTATTATTAGCTCTAAAGGAACTCTTTCAACCCCTTGACTAAGGGGTCATTGCAGAACACTTGGAATGGGGTCAGTGTTCTTTCCCATCACACCCAGCATGGTTGCCCACAGTAGTCCCCTTGGAGGGCTCTCTTCCACAACCTCCCTCCAGTCACAGCTTGCAAGCGAATCCCGAGGATCCCACTAGCCCAGAAGAGGCAACATACTTTCCAGGGATTATTTCCTGTAGGGAGAACAGGACTTGGGCTAATCCGGATACCACCCAAACCAGTAGCATGTAAGATGTAGTCACAACCAGTCATGTTCTTACCCTATTGCCCTACTGTGTCTAAAAACCACAGTTTTCCATGTTATTTAACATTGCATCTGTCGTTGAATAATTGCTTCCCACATTTTACAGATGAGAAAAGTCAAGGCCCAGAAAATAAACTAGTTGGTCCCAGAGAAGGGGCAGACATGAAACTAGAAGCCTGATCCTTTCTGCTGGCTCGGCCCTTTTCCAGCTGATTTAGGTTGGCATGAAAAATTTCTCCAACCCCTGTCGACAGTGCCCGACCTCCACATGAGTGGATTTTGGGAGTGCATCACACAGTTTCGGCAAAGTGGTTCAAAACATCTCTCCCCAAACCTTTGCTTTCCTACATCTTTCCCATCACCCCTCAAAGTCGGCTAAGTTGAGAGACAGGATAAAGGCCCCTGTTGCTTTCCAGGGTTAGAGATCGAGTTGGAGGGTGAGATGGGAAAACCTCCCAGCCTCAGCTGCCCCAGGGGCTTAAGGGGAGGGTGTGATCTTTCTCTTGTTCAGACAAAGGCTGGGGCTGTGGCATCTGTCAGCCCGCTCTTGTGTCTCGCAGCTGCTCCGACAGTCAGACCCAAGGCAGGTGCCAGTTTGGGGAGGGGGGAACACCCCCATGCACTCACACTCCATTTCTTCCCCTCACCCCCTCCCAAGGGCACATGTGATGCCTCCTGTTGCCCATCCCCACCCCAACAAGCACCCCCTGTACCCCGAAGACCCTGAGATATTTGAACTAGACCCCCCCAACCCATATGGCCCACTGCCCCTCCCCCATGTCCTTGTCCTGCCAAGTCCTGCTGCCAGCACCCTCAGGCACCTTTGCCCAGTCAAGGAGGATCTAGGAGGGTAGGCAGTGTCTGGCAGGAGAGAGAGGACCCAAGTTCTTACTAGGGACAGGGGGCTTTCTGAAGATTTCCTTGGCTGGAAGAAGAGAGAGGAAATACACAAAATCACAGAGATGGGCAGACCCTGCTATTGCGGAAGAGAGAGGGAACCCAGTGTACTGTCAGACTGTGCACGGGAGTGTGTGTAGGAGATCACAAACACGCCCAGGCAAATGCATATCCCTGTGCATTTTTGCATACATACACGTGTGCTTGCATGCACACACAGAGTCATGAGACACGTTGAAAAAGTGTTTATAACAGTCAGAGCTCTGTGCTCTCCAGCCTTCCAAAAATATTTATGTACATGTTTAATCGCATACGACCCCATTTCCCCTACATAAAGAACATTTTTAAGGTAGCTGAGACTTCTCCATTTAGACAAGTCACTGTAAAATCTACTATTGTCTACGTGTTATTTTTAATTCTATGAGCAGAGAGAATTTGCATGCCAAAGAGGTGCGGTTGGGGTGCTGGGGAGAGTTTCCCTATGAACAGGATGATGCAAGAGGAAAAGAATAGTTCTAGGAAAACTGCTTGGTGGGGGGAAAATGTATATGTTTTATACAAAAGATGTTTCCAGGCCCCTCCCTGGAGCAGTCCTCTTGACCTCTCTCTTCCTCCCCACTCCCAATCTCCCAGCCACCTCCCTCTTCTGTCCCTGCCCGTCCCAGGCTTCTCCTCCACACCCCCCTGCAGCCCCCACCCCTCCCCAGGGCCCCCTCCTCAGATGCAATCCCCCTGCTGTAATTTCTGGGGGAATTGCTTCATCTCGGGTGCAGATATATTTGTGTCAAGGTGCAGCTGCAGAGATAGCCTTCCTCTATGCATAGTAAGAGGGTTGCAGAGAGAGAGGTTGTGCCCAGAGCAAGGCCTTATCAGAGCAAGCTGCCTGCCATTTATCTGATTCCCCATCAAATAGGAAAACGGGCCTCAGGCTGCTGCTTCCACTTTCCTTGGGAAAGCCATGGGGGGAATAATAATTTACTCCAATCTTTTTGTTTCCAGTGCTCACCTTCAGCCTGACACAACCCCGGGTTTCTCCCCTACTCTCCTGCTCCCAGCTACGCCAGCCTGGAGGGGTACCAGGTTGAGCCCCAGCCCCCCAGGGGTCCACCCTGGGGACACCCCCAGAAATGCCCTTGCTGGTTGAGTGGACCTTCATAATGGATTGGCATGAGCTGGAGAAGATACCCTTTGGCATCAGGGAGTATAGACACAGGGGAAGGGGGGCAGGGACCCAGTAGGGAGTGGGGAGGCTTGGCCTGGCTGCAGGGGGCCTGGCTTTCTTCCCAGCCCCCACACATATGCAGATTCACCACAAACACTGCACACGCAAGAGAGCGTGCACGCGCGCACACACGTGCATTTGGCAGAATCTCCCCTATGAGCATCCTTGTATGTGGAGCTATCGGCACCTTTATCTGTTATGTGTCTGTCCATCTGTCTGTCTATCTGTGTCTGGAGTGGAGATGAATGGAAGATGGGTGGGGGTGGATTCTGGTTCTGTGTCACAGACTCTGACCTCCCATCTCAGTTCACAATCCCAACAGCCAAGAACAAGCCCGAGGCAGGATGACAGGGACTGTGTGAAAGGGAGTGAGCCGTGTGGGAGGGAGGGGTCCCAGTCAGACCTGGCGGCTGGTCATCTTGCCTTACCCTCCCTAGCAGAGCAGCTCCAGGGAGCAGCAGGCAGCCCATCTGGTACTGGAGCCGCGGAGAGCTGGATGGTGAGGAGGGGCTGCTCCCCACAGGCCAGCCATAAATCACAGTTATGTGGCCAGGGGGCAGGGAGAAGGCAGGGGGCAGGGGGCAGCCGCAGCCGCACACACGGGACGAGGCAGAGAGGCCAGGGTCAGGTGCGGCCGTAAATCGTCACCTAAATGCTTCCAAGCGAAGGCTAATCAGGGCAAAGTGACAGAACACACCCGGCCCTACCCGGCCCCAAAGGGCACACTCAGTGCAAGCACATACATGGTCACAGATACAAAGGCACCCTGGACATATTCTGCACGCAGCTGTGCACCAGAGGTGTCACATCCATACCTGGACACACAAAGACACACCTGCTGACTGCCACTGTGTGTGTGTGTGTGTGTGTGTGTGTTTGTTCACACACTCCGACCGAAGCGGCTCTGTTCCCACCATGTCCATTGAGACCCAGGGGCGCAAAGATCTACCTAATCCACCTCAGAGTCTGTACACATGCACAGCTGGACGTGCAAGGTGAGGAACAGACCGAAACAGCCAGATCAAGTCCCAGGTGGAGGGCCTGAGGCTCAAGACCTTTGATGATCTGCTCTTTCTCAAGGTTACTGTCACCTTGAGAAAGCTTATTCTGGATCCAGCTTGTGTCCCCAGGCACAGAATCTGCCCCCCACTTGACATTTCCTTCCACCCCAGGTTGACAGTGGAGCAGGGGGTTCTTCCCCTCACTCTTGCACCAAGGCTTAGAAAAAGAAATGGATTTCTGGGGATCAGTCAGAGGCTGGAAGGAGAGCAACACAGGCATCCTCGGACTCAGAGCAGGGACTGGGAGTTCTAGCTGAGGACCAGAAGGTGCCAAGGGAAGGAGGTACTTGTGGATCACATGTTCACAAATGAAAGCCTGGCTTGGCCACCATGGCTGCTTACATCTTCAGGAGGTGGCTCCTTCCTTGAGGGGTGGCTCCCTGCTGTCTGGCACTGGTGTCTTAGAACAGGAAAGAAGAAAGCGGAGGCTCTGGGCTCTTGGGCATGTCTCTGAAACTCTTGGAGCCCCCTTTTCCCTGTCTCCCGAGTGGGGATAAAAATAGTTTGTTCCCAGGACTGTTGGGAGAATTAAAAGTGCCTGGGCCAGGAGCCTGCCCAGCAGGCCTCCATAAAACTGCCCACTTCCTCCTGCCTGCAGGCATAGGGTGAACCTCACACCTAGGAATGATGGAAATGGCTGGGGTGGGTATCCCATCTTGGGTGGCTGGGTCTGCACCAGGCCTGTGCTGGACATGACTTGCAGGTGACAGTGACATAATGGGGGAGGATGCGTAGCACCTCTTTTTTTTTTTTTTTTCCTCTTTTCTTACCCACTACCTATCCTCTCTTGTTCCAGGAAAGACCCTGTCTCCTCAGAGTTTAAGCAGATAAAGAAGACACAGAACATTGAGGCAGCTCTTTCCAGCATGCTCAGCTGGCTCAATGTTTATTTGCCTACCAGGTACTGTTCCTCTGCCCATCCCTGAGCCAAGCAGAAACCTGGGGCCCCCTTCATGGTGATCCCTGACTGGTGCTTCCCGTTACACCACAGACAACAGGCTGCTATAAATGGGCAGGGAAGGAGCGGGCAGTGGATATAGTGGACTAGTTCAGCCAGCAGCCAGTTGGCACCAGGTGGGGACCACAGCCTCAGCCCACAGCTTCATCCCACCACGGAGGGTCCCCAGGTGAACTGTTCAGAGAGGGGCAGAAAATCAAGGAGGGGTGGGGGAGCAGGCAGCGGCACAGCTCAGTCTCAGGCCCAGGCAACCTCGCACCCTCAGCCAATGTTCTGGGTGTTGAGAAAATGGTCAGCATCTTGTCACAGTCCACTGCCTCCAAACAGCACTTTGGAAATGTTGATTTTAAATCCAAATGCAGAGAAACCAATATACATGCCTGCCACTCCTGCTGTCTCTGCCTGAAGCTCAGTCACCACTGGCTACATACATACCATGTGGGTCAGCTCAGTCCAAAAGCTTTTATTGAGTACTTATGTGTGCCAGGCACTGCAACTCCAGACAACTGCATGCCTTAAAGTAACACACATTCTAAGAGGACATACAAGCATGAAAAGAAGAAGTCTTCCATGCAGCATGGGAACCAGTGCTATTATAGGAGCACAAGGATATACACAGGAAGGAGTGATTAACTCTGGGGTCAGGGAAGGCACTTCTCAGGGAAGATGATCTCTCAGCAGGGTTTCCAAGGATGCATAGGAGTTTGACAAGTGAACAGGGCAGTAAAGGGATCATTGTCATTGCGCATCTCCTGACAGCTTCTCTAGTCACACATTGTACTCCCCCTGCCCCTTTGCTGGCCATGCACTTTCCATTATGAATTTCACCTGCAAAACTTTCTGTGCTGTTCCAATTGCCTGAAGTGCTCTTCCTTTCCTTCCCTAGACTCTTCCCTAATCAACCTTCCAAGCTCACATTAAAGAACAATCCCTCCTCAGAGAGTGAAAGCCCCCTTCTAGATTCTGCCATGTATCCTCTTTCTCCCCTCCCCTAACTCTAACACACTTGTATCTGTGTGTTTGCTCCATGAGGGCAAGGACTGTGTGGACCCTGCCGTACCTAGAACAGTGCCTGACAGATTTCAGGAACTGATGGTTGGATGGAAGGATAAAACCGGGTGGATGAGTGGATGGACGTACATATGGATGGATGGATGGATGGATGGATGGATGGATGGATGGATGGATGGATGGATGGATGGATGGATGGATGAATGAGTGGATGGATGGATGGATGGATGGATGGATGGATGGATGGATGGATGGATAAATGGATGGATGAGTGGATGGATGGATGGATGGATGGATGAGTAGATGGGTGGATGGATGGATGGATGGGTGGATGGATGGGTGGCTGGAAGGATGGATGGATGGATAAATGGATGGATGGATGGAAGGAAGGATAGATGAATAGTTTGTTCAAGGAGATAAAGTGAGAACTGAGAACTGCAGAGGTACATAAAGTACTTGAGAATGAGATGATGGTGGGAGAATTATGGGAGATAAAACTGAAGAGGCTGGTAGTGGTGGGGTCCTGGAAGGACCTGTAATCATACTAGAACACATTGGAATATAGAGCAAATTCCAGAACATCAGCAGTATAGACCTCTTTGAGATAATATAGTTCTACCCTTTGTTTTACAAATGAGGAAATTGAGCTCCAGAGAAGCAAGGTTTGCCTCAAAACACCCAGAGGGCAGAATCAATGTCTCTCTTGGTCTAGGCCCTCTCCACGGGCACACTCAGTCTCCTGTACCCCTGGAGGGATTAGAATGTGATAAAACCCCCACTTAACTCTGTGTGTGTCTCCTGGGTGGGGCCTGACTCTCTGGGTATATCGCCTAAGGTCAGATGCTGTACCTGCCTTCTCCCCACCTCCACAACACCTCTATCAGAACAAATGTCTGAAATTCAACTTAATCTAATTTAATCCAAAAGCAGAGATTATTGTATGTAGCTGAGAGTAGCAGGTGGGGCTGATTTCAGGTGCAGGATCCAAGCACTCGAGTAATATTGCCAAATCTTGCAACTATGTCTGTGTGTTAGCCACATCATCTCTTCCTGGTGAGCTTTCTCCATTGGGGTAGAGAGGACTAGGTGGGAAAAGATGGGCCCATAGAACTTGCAAGGCAGAATGGGGAAACTTGCCTCTCTCAGAGTCTATATATAAAATCCCAGTGGTTTCAGCTCAGATCTAGTAACTATGCTCAGAAAAATGAGTCACTGTAACTGGGCAATCCTGGATCTCATGTCCATGCTGCAGGCCAGGAGAGGGCATGAAACAGCAATGGATAGGATGTCAAGTGAAATGGAGAGAGAGGTAGTTCTTCTAAAGAAAGGGTGCTAATACAGCAGAACAGGGGAGGCATGCTGAGCAGTCAAAAGTGACAGATGGCCACAGCAGTCCTCTCATAGTGCTGGTTAACTAGGGCAGCACTTGCATGAGTACTTGAGAATAATAATAATAATAGCATTTAGAGTATGACATGCAAGTCCTCATTTAATCTTAGTTAACTTGGAGTGAGACAGCCCAGGCTTGAGTCCCAGCTCTACTATTTATTTGACCCTGAGCTTGTTACTGACATCTCTTGAACCTGCTTCCCCTTCTATGAAATGGGACAGATGTAGCCCATCTTCCTGGAGCTGATGGGAGGGTCTTCCATAAACTGCAAAAGGACATACAATGCCAGGAATAGGAGAGGCTCCCAGGAACCCTTTGCTCACTGATGCAGGTAGAGAACAAAAAGGAGATGCCTGTAATAAACCAAAAGGTGTTCAGGACAAAGAAGCAGCAGGCTGACTCCCAGTCTGACTCACAGGAAGCCCTGTGCTGGGACCCTCCTGGCCTGGCTGCTCTTCACCAGGCAAAGGGGGCAGAAAGAGGAGTTAATGGATTACAGGGCTGGGCAGGAAGAAGAGAGAATTTTTCATTTTAAAATGTTCTGAAATAATTCATATTTGCTTTGCAGGATGGTGTTGTGCGCTGTCAGCTCTGTAATAACTTCTAGGCCTTTATTTATTGTTTTGCCTTAATGATTCCGTGTTGCTCCAGTGTCGAGAATTCTCAGTGTCTTGTAACACATAATGGCAGAGAAGGTTCAGACTGCAGCAGGCATGGGGGAGGGGGTCATGCTTCCAAGGGACCCTGCCAGTCTCCCTGGAGATGGCAGAGCCCAGTTCTGCGCAAGACACTCAAGCCATCTCCAAGGAGCCTGATCTGCGATTGCAAATCTCACAACATGTGGGAGCTGGTGCTATTACCCCATTTGACAGGAGTGAACACTGAGCTTGGAGAGATCACCGGGTTTGCACCTGATTTTTCCTGACCAAGCTAGGATTTAGACACAGACCTGTTGTTCTCCAGGCTTCTGTGTCCTGCTAAGTCTACCATTTTGGTATGTGTAGGAATCACCAGGGGAAAAATCTTTAAAATATGGATCCCTAAGGACCCAACTCTAGAGACTGGGATTGAGTAGGTCTAGGACGGGGCCTGAGGCTCTGTGTTTGGCAAGCTGCACAGATGAATCACGGTCACATTGGGAAATTCAACTGGTCACTGAGGCCCCACTAGAATCCATGCAGCTGAACCCAGCTCCTCGAGACCTCTGGTCCCACAGTCAGGCCTATGTTGCTCACAAATGTCCCATCAGCTATTCCTGTCCCTCTGTCACTCTCCATCCTGGATCCCTGAAGGTTCCTATCCCCCCACTAACCCCCAGACCTCTAGTCCCTTCTGTTAAGCCAGGAGAGAAAGGGAAGGGGAGGCTTTCTGGGTTGCCATGGTAATCCTCGCCCTCCCAGTCTGTGGGGGGAAGCGGTTTCATCGTGAGCCTCCAGCCAAGGCCTGGAGGGAAGCAAGCTGTCTTAGGCAGGGAGGAGGCAGCGGGGTGGGAAGAGGACTCTAGTCCTCTCTAGTCACTGGGGAGAGGGGAAAAGTGGAAGATGGGCCCTAGGAACAGGGAGGGGGCCCTGGGCCCAGGGCAGCTTGAGCAGAGCGCCAGCCCCTCCAGATGCGGGGGCTGCGGGCCTTCAGCCCAGGGGGCGGAGAGGGGTGTGTGCAGGAGCCGAGGCTGACAGGCCTGATGCTCTGAGCCCAGAGCTGGCAGGAGACCCAGGGCAGGTGGTGGCAGAGAGGCAGGGACGGTCGAGACAGCCAGAGAAGCTGGCGCAGGACAGAGTCCAAGCCACGGGGCTGGGAAAGACCAGAGCTCAGAAAGCAGAGATATGGAAAAATAAAACAAAGCAGGAGGACCCTTCAGAGACCCCAGGTTGTGACCTGTTCCCGCCCCCAGCCAGGGCAGGACTGGCAAGGGCTTGGGGTCCCAGCCTGCTGGGCCAGGCTGGCAAAGCCAACGGCACAGACTGCAGCACGGGCAGATGGAGCGAGGAGGGGCCTGACCCCCAGCCCACCAGGGAATGGCTGGGCTTGTCTGTTCTTCGGAGCCCTCCTACTGCCCCTAAACCTCCTGCCTCTGGGAGCATGGCTGGGGAAACAGAAAAGAAGAAAAGGAAGAAACGAAGCAGCACTTGGGAGCCAGCGTCTCTCCATCTTCTCTGCTCCCTGTTGGCAAGTGCTGCCTGCTCCCAGCCTGGATCTGGCAAAGACCAGGATGTTGTTGGGATGGGCATCAAGGGAGAGGGAAATGCCAGGAGGTGACATCCTGGAGTAAAAAGAAGAGGAAAAAAGAGGGTGAATGAGCCATCCAAGATGGCCAGCTGGGAACTGATGCAGGATTCAATTCCAGGAGGGGTTCAAAGTTCATGCTGGTGGCACCTCACTCTACTGTCATGCACACTCCTTGCTCCCCTTTGGAGTCTTTTCTATTTTTTTAACACTATCTTTATTTTATTTATTTATTTATTTAATGTGGTGCTGAGGATCAAACCCAGTGCTTCCCACATGCCAGGCAAGTGCTCTACCACTGAGCCACAAGCCCAGCCCTGGAGTATTTATTTATTTATTTATTTATTTTTGAGAAGGGGGTCTCATTATGTTGCCAAGGCTGATCTCCAACTCCCACGCTCAGGCGATCCTCCCACCCCAGCCTCCTAAGCAACTGGGACCACAGGCACATGCCACTGTGCCAAGCTTCTTTCTGATTTGCCCCATCTTTTCTCATCTTTTCTCTGATTTTTTCTAATCAACCTTTATTCCTTTGGGTAGCGTGTTCCAGTCTGCCTCCGTCTCTGTGCCAGTACCACTGCCTGAAAGACCATTTGCAAACATGTGCCTATGTGGACACATGGAACTCACAAGCATGGCCATCAGGGTGTCCCCAGGCATGTGATGTAGCACACCTGTACACAGTAAGCACAGGCATCCACATGTCTGTGTGTGGGTACAGCCCATGCACATGTGTGAAGCCACCATGCCTGCTACCCTGGGTAGGTCTGGTGCTCTCACTGACAAAGTATCAACTATGGCAAAATAACCCCAAACAATGGTCGAGCCAAAAAAAATCTTGTTTGGCTTTGCAATATAGTGCTGCTTGGCATGTGGGGTTTTTGGCAATACATCTGCCTGTCTAGGTTTAGCTTGGGCTGATGTGGTTTCTTGCATTACAGTGGCTTGTCAGCCCTGGCTTCCAGGGAAACCCACGTCTGTGAACCTGCCAGATGCCATGCCCCCTTCCCTGGACATTCTTTCCAGTCCTCACAGGGGCATGGGAGGGAGGTCTTGCTGTTCCCATTTTACAGGTGAAAACCCTAAAACTCAGTGAGCTGCTGTCTTGTGTACTGTTACCCAAGGAGAGGGAAGATTTGAACCCGGGGTCAGCTCAGGGGTCCATGGAGCTTGAGTATGTGCAGGTGGGTCAC
The DNA here is from genome assembly GCF_902686455.1 of Sciurus vulgaris. Classification (NCBI taxonomy): domain Eukaryota; kingdom Metazoa; phylum Chordata; class Mammalia; order Rodentia; family Sciuridae; genus Sciurus; species Sciurus vulgaris. The sequence goes on from NC_136463.1 coordinate 37,803,948, forward strand.
AGAGCCAGACTTTTGACTCCCCAGGGTTGCCTCATCCGTCTGGAATGTGGCTACCTCACCGTCTGGTCACGCCTGGGCCCCTCTTCTGTGGCCAGGCTGCTGGGCGTGGATGGGCTGCCTGGGTTCATGCTGAGCCATCTACAGAAGGCCCTGCCCAGGGCCGTGTGCAACGAGGTATGACAAAGGCTTTTTCCCAGTAAAACCAAACGATAATGATGGCTCAGACGGCACAAGCAGCAAACAGACCTATTGCCCCTGCCTAGACTCAGGCAGATCTAGAGTACCTATAAGGTGCCTGGCATTTTATTGGACTCTGAGGACAATGCACCCAGGGATCAAACTTGGACTCTGCCATCTTTCAAAGAGCTTGGGAGAACAGTTTGCAAGCATGGAAATAGCTTTAATACAAGTTTAAAAGAAACCTAAGTGCTATTTTAAAAATGCAGATATTGGGGGGCTGGGGATAGTTCAGTTGGTAGAGTGCTTGCCTAGCATGCATAAGGCCCTGGGTTCAATCCCCAGCACCACCAAAAGAAAAAAAAATGCAGATATTAAAAAGTAAAAAACAGCCAGGTATAGGTGCCATGGTGCATGCATATAATCCCAGCTACTCAGGAGGCTGAGGCAGGAGGATTGCAAGTTTGAGGCCAGCCTCAGCAACTTGGTCAGGCCCTGCCTCAAAATAAAACATGGGGCGGGGGGAGGAAAAAATAACAGAATGAATCAAACACCATTACCCTATGTAAATGTATGATTACACAACTGGTATGCCTCCACTTCATGTACCAAGAAACAGGATGTATCCCATTTGTTTACAATAAAATAAATTAAAATAAATTTAAAAAAAAAAACATAAAAAGAACTGAGGGTATTGTGCAGCTCAGTGGTAGAGAGATCCTAGGTTCAATCCCCAGTACCACACACACACACACACACACACACACACACACACACACACAAGAACGCAAAAGGTCTACTTCCAACTGGGACATCAAGGAAGCCCTATTGCAGAGGGACAGGGCTCTTGGAGAGCCACTTGAGGTGGCAATGAGGAGAGGGGGTGCTTAGTTTTCAGGGTGGAATACTCCACAGCAGATCCAGGAAGAGCAAGTAGCTCCATTTTCCTGGGCAAGACTATGTGAAGAAAGTGGTGGGAGGTGGGCTGGGGCCAGACCACAGAAGACCTGAGACCCAGGACAAGGAGTTTGGACTCTACAGACAATAGGAAACCATTGGCAGTGATAGTGCAGAGGAAGGCCTTGGGAACTGCATTTCCTTTAGGAAGACTGTCATTTATTTGCAGTTGTAAACAAAATAGATTTGAAGTGCATATGTTCAGAAATGAACAATCGAAGGTGTGCTCAAACACACAGGCCCAAAAGCATCAGGCTAATTCCTGAGTCCAGTTACTTTCAAATATTGAGTTGTATTTGCTAATTTGAAGAGGGAACACATTCACATGTTCTAAAATTCAAATAAGCAATAAGACAATATGCTGAAAAGTGAAGCTACCCCCGCCCCACACTCCAGACCCCAATCCATCTGTCTAAAAGCAAACAGAGTGGTCAGTTTGAAAGCTTCCGTCCAGGGATGCTCTCTGCTTAGACAGGCAAATATCCAACCACATTTTTATTACACACTTTTTTTTGCATCTTGATTTTCTTATTTATTTATTTACTTATTTAATTATTTATAGTACTGGGATTGAACCCAGGGGTGCTTTACCATCGAGCCACATCCCCAGCCCTTTCTATTTTTTATTTTAAGACAGGGTCTAGCTAAATTGCAGAGGCTGGCCTCAAACTTGCAATCCTCCCACCTCAGTCTCCCAAGTAGCTGGGATTACAGACATACACCACCACATCCAACTCCTTTTCTCGCTTAATAATATATCGTGGAAATTCTTACACATCAATACAGGGAGAGCTGCCTTATTTTTTTTTTTTCCTTATACTAGGAATGGAACCCAGGGCCTGACACATGCTAGTCAAGGGCTGTACCCCTGAGCAACATCCTTAGCCTTCACCTTGCCTTGATCTTTTCAACAGCACTGTACTACTCCATTATAGTTGGGCATTTATGTTATTTCTGCTCTTTTGGTCTTACTAAGAATGCGGCAAAGAGTGAAACAGGGGGTATTGCAATACCAGATCTTCAACTCTACTACAAAGCAATAGTAACAAAAACGGCATGGTATTGGTACCAAAATAGAAAGGTAGATCAATGGTACAGAATAGAGGACACGGACACAAACCCAAATAAATACAATTTTCTCATACTAGACAAAGGGGCCAAAAATATGCAATGGAGAAAAGATAGCCTCTTCAACAAATGGTGCTGGGAGAATTGGAAATCCATATGCAACAGAATGAAACTAAACCCATATCTCTCACCATGCACGAAACTCAGCTCAAAATGGATTAAGGACCTCGGAATCAGACCAGAGACCCTTCATCTTATAGAAGAAAAAGTAGGTCCAGATCTTCAACATGTCGGCTTAGGATCAGACTTCCTTAACAGGACTCCCATAGCACAAGAAATAAAAGCAAGAATGAACAACTGGGATAGATTCAAACTAAAAAGCTTTCTCTCAGCAAAGGAAACTATCATCAATGTGAAGAAAGAGCCTACAGAGTGGGAGAATATCTTTGCCAATCATACTTCAGATAGAGCACTAATCTCCAGAATCTATAAAGAACTCAAAAAACTCTACTCCAAGAATTCAAATAATCCAGTTGACAAATGGGCTAAGGAAATGAATAGACACTTCACAGAAGAAGATCTACAAGCAATCAACAAACATATGGAAAAATGCTCAACATCTCTAGTAATAAGAGAAATGCAAATCAAAACCACCCTAAGATTCCATCTCACCCCAATTAGAATGGCGATTATCAAGAATACGAGCAACAACAGGTGTTGGCGAGGAAGTGGGGAGAAAGGTACACTCATACATTGCTGGTGGGGCTGCAAATTAGTGCAGCCACTCTGGAAAGCAGTGTGGAGATTCCTTAGAAAACTTGGAATGGACCCTCCATTTGACCCAGCTATCCCACTCCTTGGCCTCTACCCAAAGGACTTAAAATCAGCATACTACAGAGATACAGCCACATCAATGTTCATAGCTGCTCAATTCACAATAGCCAGACTGTGGAACCAACCTAGATGCCCTTCAATTGATGAATGGATAAAGAAACTGTGGTATATATATACAATGGAATATTACTCAGCCATAAAGAATGATAAAATTATGGCATTTGCAGGCAAATGGATGAAATTGGAGAATATCATGCTAAGTGAGATAAGCCAATCTCAAAAAGCCAAAGGATGAATGATATCGCTAATAAGTGGAGGATGACACATAATGCGGGGGAGGGAAGGGTTAGTGTTAGGGTTAGAGTTAGGGTTAAGGAGGGGGGCAAGTATGGAGGAAGGAAGTACTGTATAGAGGGAAAAGGGGGTGGGAGGGGTGGGGGGAAGGGAAAAAATAACAGAATGAATCAAACAACATTACTCTATGTAAATTTATGATTACACAAATGGTATGCCTTTACGCCATGTACAGAGAAACAACATGTATCCCATTTGTTTACAATTAAAAAAATAAAAAATTTAAAAACAAAGAATGCTGCAATGAATTGCTTTGAACATATATTATTTTCATATTCATCCATGCATCTATTAATTAATTCAACAGACATTTATTGGGCACCTACCATATGCTCAGCAGTATTCCAGGCAGAAGAGTTGGAGCAGAGAACTACACAGGCAAAAGTCGCTGCCCTAATGGAGCAACCCCTGTAGTATGCACATTTGAGTAGATCTTCAAGATACATTCCTAGAGGTGGAATCACTGAGTCAAAGTGTCTGCGCATTTCAAAGTTTACTAGATAAAGCCAAATTCTCCCCACCCTGCAGAGAGATCATACCAAATGACCCTTACAATGTGTGGGAGTGCCTCTCTCCCCACACCTTTACCAAGAAAACATTTTGATCCTTGCTGATGTGACAGATGAAAATAAATTATAATCTTAATTTGCATTTCCTTTACGATGAATGAGGCTAAACATCTTTTCATGTATTTAAAAGCAATTTTCAGTTCCTTTTCTGTCAACTCTCTTATATCCTTTATGCATATTTCTATTCAATTGTGGATCTTTTTCATATTGATTTGTGGATTCTCTTTATCTATTAAGGAAGGTAGCTCTTTGCAGCGTATGAGTTGCACATAATTTTCTTCCCTGTTTGTCATTTGTTTTTGGACTTTATTTGTAGTGGGGTTTTTTAAATGCAGACTTTTGAAATGTCAGACATTTAAAGGAATGCTACTCATTCTCAGCTTTGCCTCCCTCTGCTAAAATTCTTGCTAGAATTACACCCATTTTGGGTTCCATTAGTAGGAGCACAGGTTCTAGGCAAAGGAAGGTGATAATCTTTCTTGTTCTGTGCCCCATCTCAGGAAGTCTTTGACAAAGATTGGTAAGTGCAGAGAAAGGCAACCAAGATGGAGACTAGGTTTCAGATCAAGTCACAAAAGGAATGACAGTAGAACTGGTGTCCGGGAGCCTGGAAGCAGGTCACTATCTATGAATGTCATCTTAGGCGATGGGTCCAGCCTCATGCCACAGAAACAATGCCTGGGTGGCAAGTGTCAGGTAAAGGGGCTCTCTTCAAGGCCCTGATGTCCGAAGTTGGAATGGCCTGTCCTGTAAGAAGGTGGGATGGTATCTCAAGTGAGGAAGAAAGAGACAAACTAGAGTTGAATGACCACCTACTGGAGATACCAGCAGTCGGACCAGATGTCTTTTAAAACTTCGAACCCTGCAAGCCCATTTCATCACAAGAACACAGGGGATCTTAAAAGTTCTTATTTTACAGATGAAGAAAGGACAGTGGGGAACTGACATGCATGGGGCACCTACTTTGTCTCAGGCACTTCAACACGGAGGACCTGATTTCAAAGGATGAGGACCAGAGAAGTTCAGTGATTCACCTTAAAGTTGCACAGCAATAGAGCAGGAACTTGGGTCTTCAGACTCCAAACCTAGAGTTCTCTCTGCTGAAACTCCTGCCCTGTTAGGTAATTAAACACACATTTGTCGCATGTCTGTTGTGTGCCCACTCTGAATGGACATTAAAGTGGACAAGGAGAGCATATTACATGCTGGCTATTAGTACTCATAAAATCTTTGCTGTGCAGAAGGTCACTGCCTAGTGGGCAAATTCAGTTACAATCTCTGCATTACGTCACTCTATGTGAATGGAGATGTAGCCCTGCGAAGACCAATAATGAAATGGGAGGCAATTTGATAAGTGCTGTAATAAAACCACGCACCAAATGCCCTAGGAGCATAGAAAGCACGATGGATTCTACCAGGGAGGGGAATCCAGGAAAGCTGCACAGAGGAGGCGACGCTGGAGCAGGGCCTTGAAGCATATGTTAGAGAACAAAGGGCAGAAGAGGGTAATGTGTATGTTCACCCCACAAACATTTATTGAGTAGCTCCAGGTTGCCCGAAATCAATGAATAATTCACAGTCCAGCGGGGGGACGGACACATCACTGATAGATTGCCACCAAGCACAAGTGCAACCTTGGAAACATGCTCGTGGTACAAAAACAGTCACTACTACTTGTGGAATAAAGCAAGGGGGTCTGACAATGCTCCCAAGAGAAGGGAAACCTGGGAATTTTAGAAGATATGGAAAATTTCCAGACTGATGATAAAGGAGTTGAGAGAGGAGGAAGCATTCTAAGCAAAGGAAAAGGTATGAGCGAAGTTTGAATCTTGCAAGAGTGTCCTGTCCTTGGGTTTCCAAAGCGGGTGTGAAAGGCTTCATTGGAAATGTTGGGGTGGTGGGGAGCGAGCAGGAGGTGGAACTGACATACAGACTTTGGAGCAGGACCTACCAGGTTTCCCAATGGATGGGGAAAATGGCATTGTGTGCACTGATCTTAGCAGGCATAGCAACCTTCCGTTCAAAGCTGGGCCCCAGATTGGGAGCTGGAAGAGAAACGTGTGAGCCATAAATCGCCAGCTTCTCCCGCTGTGCCCAGCGCTGCAGAGCAGGGAGTCTCCGTGGCTCTCCAGTCCCACTGCTGCGACCCCGGCTAATCCAGCCTCCTGGCCCATCTGACACACACTTCCACTTAACATTTTGTTAGGGACTCTATAAACGAGCTCTCCCTGACCTTCAATCCCTGGCTAATTGCTGGTTTCATGTACAAGACTAGCTTAATTTTACGTGATAATTACCTGAGAGTAGCAATACATATGGCATTGCATGTTCGAAATGTCAGGCCTGGAAAACGACCAAGTGGCAGTAGTCAGGAGCAAAGGGAAGAAGCCGCCGGGGCTCACGAGGGGAGATGGAAAATGCCTGTTGTAGACTAAGCTCCAGAGAACTAGTAGGGCCCAGAATCCTCTCCAGACATGGTACCTCCAGGGCCACAGGCCAACAAATTTGCCAGTCACACGCGCACACGTACACATCTTGGAGGTCCGGATCGGAGGCATCGGTCATACACATTCTTAGTCACCTTCTGTGCCATGCAGTGTATAGACACTTGCACTGGTTTCAAACCCCACCCAGGGAAGGTGGAGGGCATATTTGTGTTGTCACAGTTGCATGGAGGGGAAGCTACGGGCACTGAATAAGCAATCCCAGGAATCCTGAGGAAACCGTGCCTGCAGCTCCCAGCACAGCCCGTTCAACAAAGAACTGGCCGTGCCAAATGCCTGCAGCAGTCCCATTGTGAAACACCCTGTGGAGAACCTTCACAGGGAAGCCAGAGCCACTGTCGTGAGGGACCCTGCAGCTTACAGCAGGGGAAGGACAAAAATGGCAAAGGATTATAATGTAGGAAATGAAAGGGGGCCCAGGAACAGGTAGCCACTAGAGTCCAGGGCTCTGAAAAGACATCCTGGAAGAAGTGCCATTTCACACAGGTGCAGTGGCCCACTCCTGTAATCCCAGAGACTCAGGAGGCTGAGACAGGAGGATGGCAAGTTCAAGGCTATACTCAGCAACTTAGTGAGGCCCTGTCTCAAAATAAAACATAAAAAGGGCTGGAGATGTGGCTCAGTGCTTAAGCACCCCTGGTTCAATCCCTAGTACAAAAAAAAGTTTTACACACACACACACATACATACATATATATACACACATTTACCATATATAAACTGAAGATTGAACCCAGGGGCACTTAACCACTGAGCCACATCCGCAGCCCTCTTTATGTTTTATTTTGAGACAGGGTCTTGCTTAGTTACTTAGGGTCTCGCTTAGTTGCTGAGTCTGGCTTTGAACTTGTGATTCTCCTGCCTCAGCCTCCTGAGCCGCTGGGATTACAGGTGTGAACCACCATGCCTGGCATAAATATATCTTTTACCACAATTTTTTTTCTTATAATACTGAGGATTGAACCCAGTACCTCACTAGGCAAGTGTTTTACCCCTGAGCCACATCCCCATCTCTTTCTGTTTTATTTTGAGTTAGTCTTGTTAAGTTGCCAGACCTGCCTTGAACTGGAGATCCTCCTGTGTCAGCCTCCTGAGTAACTGACATTACAGGTATGCACCACCATGCCCAGTTCACTACAATATTTTTAATTTTTATTTTTATTCCTTTTTTATTTTTTATTTTTTTGTACTGGGGATTGAACCCAGAAGAACTTGACCACTGAGCTACATCCCTGACCCTTTTTGTTTTTTATTTTGAGACGAGGTCTTGCTAAGTTGCTTAGGGCCTCACTAACTTGCTGAGGCTCACCTCAAACTTGCAATCTTGCTGCCTCAGCCTTCCAAGAAGCTGGCATTGTAGGTGTGTGCCACCAAGCCTAGTTCACCACAATTTTGACAAAGTGTTGGTGGAGTTGCAGACTGAAGAACGGGCAAAGCCCATCCACACATTCATTCACTAGAAAATGAATGAGCAGAACTAGAGATGCTCAGGGTTGGGAGAATCTCTGCCTCCTGAGTGCTGGATGGGTGAGACAAGGCAACCTCTGTACCTCCTGGAGCTTCCCATCAAGCAGGCTAGAGGAGCACATCCTACTGGTGCACAGTAGAGAGAATCTAAAGAGGGGGCCCAAGAGAACTCAGTCGGAACCCGGCCCGGGGGGAAGGCAGCGTACCAGGGGGGCTTGGAATGAATGCTTTGGGGAGAAGCAGCAGTGACGGCCCATGCACAGGTGAGGCGGGTGGAGAAGGTGATTCAGAAATTTGCCTCTGTCCCTGAGACAACGTGGGGAGAAGTTGTTTACAGGAATGGAAGACCCATTTGTCCCCTGGCCTCTCCAGTGCCTGGAATGGGGTGCGGCTCATAGGTGAGTGAATAGAAAACTGTGTGTGTGTGTGTGTGTGTGTGTGTGTGTGTGTGTGTGTGTGTGTGTGTGTGTCTACCACAGGCCACACACCTGGGTGCACACATGTCCTACAGAAGGACACCTCAGGTTCATTTTTCTGCATTACTCCAAGGAACAGAGCAGGGCAGGCAGGGCAGGACCTCATAGTATTGGGACAAGGGAGTAAAAACAAAGAAGGAGAAAGGGCCACCCCTGGCCACCTGGGAGGACCCTACCTCGGGAGGTTCACTTGCGCACACACTCAAATCCACATAGGCCAGAGGATTAAGTAAGTAGCGCAGCAATTCAGCAATCCAGAGATGGAAGCAACTTAAAAAAGACCCTTTTGCCTCCTCACCCATAGAATTGTGGACTCCTGAGCTGTGTGGGAGTAAATTACTTGCTTAATGAGATTTCAATTAACAAAAACAAATTAAAATCACTTTGGTAATTAAGCTGCTGTGAACCTCACCAGCAGCTCTCCCTCAGACCTCAGATTTCCATGGGGAGGGAGCTGGGAATAGGGATCCGATGCAGTGCAAGCAGCTCCCTGAGGCCTGGGGATTCTGCCTCAGGAACTGGCTCCAGAAGTCAAAGGGAAGGGAAGGGGAGGCAGCAGGACAAGGCCACCGAGTAGGCTCTAAACTTAAGTTCAAATGGTAGCCCTGCCACTTGGTGGCTGTGTGAGCTGGGACACTTTAATTAACCTGTCTGCACCTCAGTGTCCTCATCTGTAAAATGGGGGTGCTAATGGTACTGACAGCATCTAGAATGGAAAGACCAGAAGAGGACCTCTCTCCCCACAAGGGCTCCTCACAGAGGGAGCTTTCCAACCTTGTGGTTAGCATTGTTCTGAAACCCAAACTTCTCCAGGACAGCCCTATTTCTCTGTCAGGTGAGTGAGGATCCCCACAGAGCTTCCCTGGGAGGTAAGGTTTCTCCAGGTCCCACCCATCCAGGTCACCATCCCTTTCTATCAGATGACTGCTCAACTCTGGGTACTATAAACCTTTCTATTCTCAGGTCACCTGGAGAACAAATACCTGAGTCCCCACGTTAAGTAATGATTCACCTTCTTCCACGTGAGAGGCCTGGAGAGTTAAGGAGTATCAGTAACACTGGCCCCCTTCCACAGAGGAGAAAATCTACCTAGTGACTTACTCAGTGGCTGAAAGAACTGAACCCTGTATTAGCAGGAACAGGAAGAAGTCACATTCTCATCCACCACTGAGGAAATGTAAAGCAGTGCAGGCTTTTTGGAGGACAAGTTGGCCACACCCAGCGAAAGCTTTCCAATGGACATTCCCTTTGCTTCCACAATTCTCCTTCTAGAAATTTCTCCTAAGGAGGTGATCCAAGATATATGCAAGATTTTAAGTGAGAGAATGTCCACCCCAGCATTGTTTGTTTTGACTATACATTGGAAGCAACCTAAATCTTGGACAACCAGGTCAAACACATTGCAATGCATCTGTGTTCTGGAACATCATGCAACCCTGAGAAAGCATGCACTGGTGTGTTTGTAAAAGAGAAAGCTCCAAAAGGCTTAGTAAGCTTTTATAACTTCAGATTTCTAAATGCTGCAAACTTACAAAAATGCCATTTGCACATTTAATTATTTAAATTTCATTTACACATTTTTGTCTTGTGAATTTCTAACAAGAAAATCCTAATTTTAATTTTTGAATCACTGCTACTTTCAGCAGAGGGACTGAAACAGGAACATAAACTTTTATTATTCAAAATTCACAAATTTGAATGTGTATAATAAATCTAAAAGGTTTTAATATTATTTTCAGTATGGGGATGGAACCCAAGGCCTCCTACTTGGCAAGTTCTACTACTGAGTTACATCCCTAGCCCTTTTTAAATTTTCTTTTGAGACAAAATATGGCTAAGTTGCCCATGCAGGCCTTGAACCTGCAATCCTCCTGCCTCAGTCTCCCGAGATGACAGGCATGTGCCAGCTGATTTGTTTTTCATTTTTAAAGTTTGTAGCACTTAGACTTTTGAAGTTATTGAAGCCAAAATAACACTAAGCCTTCTGAGACACCTAAATATATATTATATATACATGTTTTATGTCTAACAACTTTTATTCATGCATAAATGTGTATATGTGCATAAATACACACACACAGACACACTAAATGTTGATTTTCTCCGTAGTGGTGGAAATTACAGAAGGTTTGTATTTTATGTGTTTATTCATTCACTTATACAACGAATACCTTTAGTGTCCATGAAGGGCTGAAATGAACAAGGTAGATTGAAGCCTGCCTTCGGGGAACCTGCCTCCTGTTGATGAAGATAGACACCGGGCAAGGAACATGAATGACTGCTGCAGAGGGAAGCCACGGACAGGAGAGCCCTGGGAGCTTGTTCAGAAGGCAACTGGGGGGCGGGGGAGGTCTGCAATAAACATTTATTTCTTTATAATTGGACTAAAAGAAAACAATTTATATATTTTTAAATGAATCTCAAGGGTCCCATAGCTAGTTAGCAACCGAACTAAAAGTAGACCTAAGCCTCCTGGCTCCCAGAGGAGTTATTGTGTGTGTGGTGCTGGAGATTTCTAACCAAGGGCCTCCCGCATGCAGGGCAAGAGCTCCACCACTGAGCTGCATTCTGTGTCCTGATCTTTAAGAGAAATCCGACACCCTGGGACATTTGAGTGGCATCCTCATCTTAAGTAAAAAATAAATAAATAAGTCCCAAAATGAGCAAAGGAGATGTGAAGTGGGGGTGGGCTTACTGTCTACGCCCCTCCTGCCGGATGGAGGAAGTGTTCCCATTTGCACAAAGTCTGGTACACACACACACACACACACACACACACACACACACACACACGCCATGCCAGATGGGATAAGGCAGATGGGTATGCCACCAGCCATCAGGTCTGGACAAGGGGCCCGCATGTGACTTGATCTCAGTTGCCCACGATCCCTTTAGCTGACCACTGGTGGGTCAGCCCATCCAGGCTGCCTGCTGTCCAGGAGCTGGTCAAGGGCAACATCTCAGCACCCAGAGCCTCCTGCGCCTGCTCCCCCCACTCCCAGAGCAGTGCTAATCTTGTGGGACCTTCCCTCTTTGCCCTGGGTGGGGAGGGAAGGGAAGGGTGCCACCTTCTAGGTACCCAGCTTGGGCACAGGCTGCTCAGGCTGTGGGGCCTTCCACCCAGAGACACTGCCCCTTGAGTTGTCCTTCCCCAGACTCTTCATGTATCATATTTTGTGCTGACTTCAGACAACCAAGGGAGGAGGACACAGAGTTGTACTTTCCAAGTAGCTGGCAACCCTTAATCAATGTTAATTGGCTCTAATTAGCATATGTTAATTAATGATATTTACTACAAATTAAAGGTATGAGTGCTCCCAGAGGGTTTCCTGTTCATCCAATTAGTGCCAATTAGTTGCAATTAACACGTGTAAATGAGATTCCATTGAACCCAAAACAAACAGCACAGAATTTCTCTCGGATTCCCTGTTGCACCTTTTCGCTCAGCCAGGGAAGCTAGAGGGGGAGGGCAGGGGATGAGGGGGCTGAGAGGGAGAGAGGCTCCTGGGCTGACCTCCTGAAGCAAGAAACTGACTTTCTTTGCACCAGGAATGAGAGACAGAAGAGCCCAACTGCGCCAAGCAAGCCCCTGGGCTGGTGCCTGGCTGCCTTGAGGAAGGTCTCCCCAGAAGGGGCTCTGGCCTTTTGTTTTGAGAGCCAGGGACCATCCCTTGGGCATCTCTGGACTGCCAGGGCTTACCCAGCACATAGCACACAGTAGGTACTTATTAAAAATTAACTGAATTAAAAGTTGGATGCCAGGCATGGTGGCATACTCCTGTAATCCCAGCGGCTCGGGAGGCTGAGGCAGGAGGATCACAAGTTCAAGGCCAGTCTTAGCAACTTAGTGAGGCCCTAAAGCAACTTAGAGAGACCCTGTCTCTAAGTAAAAATATTAAAATGGGTTAGGGCTCAGTGGTAGAGCCCCTCTGGGTTCAATACCTGGTACCAAAAAAAAAAAAAAAAATTGGTTCTTGGGGTTGGGGGTGTAGCTTGGGGGTAGAGTGCATCCTAGTATGCACAAGGCCTTGGGTTCAACCCCAGCACTGCAAAAGAGAGAGAGAGAGAAAGGAAGGGAGGGAGGGAGGGAAACATCATGTAGTGTTTTCTACATAAGATCTTCCAAAGGGGTCTAGATAATATTTGTGTCTATGACATAGCTTTTAAATAATCTGTATGTCCACAGAGCTCTTACTTCCCTGTTAATGCTGTCATTTCCTAATTTTATTTATTCTTAGTTCAACTATCTGAGGCCCAAATCTCTGCCATGGTGGTACCCAGAGAGAGAAACAACCCAAGGGGACTGGCATGGATAAGAAAATGCTCCCCCAAAGTCTTACCTCACAGAACTGTGATGTAAGATACAGTTCTCAATCACTTGTTTATTACTAAATCAGTTTTACTACACTAAGCTTGCCATTAAAGTTAGCATTTGTGGGGTGTTTTGTTCATTTGCTTTTGGTTCTAGGGATTGAACCCAGGGGTACTTTACCACAGAGCTACATCCCCAGTCATTTATTTATATATTTCCTTCCTTCCTTCTTTCTTTTTTCTTTCTTTCCTTCCTTCCTTCCTTCCTTCCTTCCTTCCTTCCTTCCTTCCTTCCTTCCTTCCTTCCTTCCTTCCTTCCTTCCTTCCTTCCTTCCTTCCTTCTTCTTGTGGTACTGAGGACTGAACCCAGGAGTCCTCAACCACTGAGCTACATCCCCATTCTTTTTAGTTTTTATTTTGAGAGTTTCTTGCTAAGTTGCCGAGACTGGCCTTGAACTTGCAATCCTCCCGTTTCACTAGGATTACAGGTGTGCACCACTGTGTCTGGCTGACATTTGTCATTTTAAAATACTGACTGTTCGCTGAGTGCCAGGTCCTATTGCAGGGGCTAGGGATACAATATGAACAATAATCTACGAATCCCTGCCTTGTGGAGCTTACCGTCCACTGTGCATTATCATATACACACACCTGCCAGCTGGGATTTGGGTGTATCCAGAGTTAGACCGGGTTCATATCCCGACTCTGCCTCATTGCAGCTGTATTGTGATGGTTATTTAATCTCTCTGGACGTCAGTTTATTTATCTGTAACACAGATATAATAATAGCTATCTTATAGTCAGATTATTGGGAGGATTAAGCTCCCTCCCTTGTCTCATTCCTTGATGGAGCAGAATTTGGAGTCAAGTCACAGGAAGGAAAGAGGGAGGTAAAGTCAGCAACAGCCTGAACCCACAAATGAAAGTCAATTAAGTCATCCTCTCTATACCTGGATGGGCAGACCAGTTTGGCCACAGCAACCCTAACCCACCTTGTCACATTTCATAGTTTACCCACCAACCTCCCAGCTAAATCTCATCACCCCCATGCTGTGTGATGTAAGTGGGGCAGGGAGGAAATGAGCTTATAAAGGGGAGGTACTTCCTGGGTCATGCAGGGCTGGAGCCCAGTCTTCTGACTCCTCCAGCCATGTGCTCCTTCATTCATGTGATCTTTCTGAGTAACAAGAGACATGAATGGAGTCCAGAAAGGGTCACTCCAGCTGACCAGGAGCAGGGATTGGCCCACCCTTGCCCAGAGCCCAGGTGGACCTCTGCACATCAAGGCTCCAGGGCACCTTCAGCTCTGCCAGGCCACCTCCTTTGACCACAGCACCTGTATTTTTTCATCCCCCTCCCCATCATCTCAACAACGCTCCCTGTCATGGACCCTCAGGAAGGGTACTGGGTCATTTCAGAGTGCCTCAGTGCCCCCTTCTATACAGCAGGAAAGTGCTGAGATGGTTTCTAACATCCTTTTGGATCCAAGGAACTGGTATTTGGGGACGTCCTCTGCAGACACCAACACCACTTTGATAGTATATGCCCCTGTATTCTCAGCTGATGGGTGTACATAGGAAGGCTTGGTTTCCCTCTTCCTCTGGGGATCCCTCCAACCTGTAATGGCCTAGTGGGTCCCCTCCACCCTCAGTTCATTCCCAACAATTCTTCACTCCTACTCCAACCTTTTTCTGGAGAATGATGATCACTGTCTGGGGATCACCAGATATAATCTCCAAGAGACTAGGTCTTAGAAAAAGTTCTTTCACTCTGATCAATCCAAATTTGGAGGTCATTGGGAGGATGGAAGCTGATGGCATTTAATAAAAAGAGTTCAGCTTGGGTACCATTGGGAAGGTAGTGTTTAGTTGTGGAATGCATGTCTGCACTCAGTTTCTTGGGGCACAGTATGCCTTCCCTACCCCTATACCCCACCCTAGGGTGAGTGAGCAGGTGGGTGTCTGGGAGCAAATGGTCCTTCCAGGAAAAATGAGAACATATCACTACTGTTGGATGCCTACCATGTGCAAAGTCATTTACTTATTTGGGGGGTGGCATGTGCTCTATGTTCATGGGCATCTGGGCTGGGCCTGGATGGCTTTGGAATTGATGATCAGCCAATATTGGCCAAGGTAGGTGGAGCAGGAAGGTTGCAGTAAATAATGAGAATACTGCCGCTATGTACCCCCACCTGCTGACATGCTCCCACCCCTCGTCCCTGTTGGCCAAATAGATGTAGGTTCCACCAGCTTGGGCAAAGGGTAGATCCAGGGACAGCAGGCTGAATGTAAGAAGCTAAAGAAGTCAGGGACCCCAGCTGGGCACAGTGGCACATACGTGTAATCCCAGCAGACTGGTAGAAAGATTGAGAGTTCAAAGTCAGCCTCAGCAACTTAGTGAGGCCCTAAGCAACTCATTAGACCCTGTCTCAAAACAAAATAAAAAGGACTGGAGATGTGGCTCAGTGGTTAAGCACCCCGGGTTCAACCCTTGTACCAAAAAAAAAAAAAAAAAAAAAAAAAAAGAAGCAACTAGGGACCTGGGGTCAGGTGAATTCTTAGCCCTCAAGGACAAGAACATTGCCTCTGAACCCTAGCAAATCTGGGTGCCCTGGAAATTCTAGGGTGCTGGCAAAATATCTGCTTCTTATCCCACTAATACCCCTTGAGAAGTGATCTCTCTCTAAAGCCAAAGTTCCTGAGATGAGGCTTAACATGGCCACTTTGCAGGGGGTTTGTGAGGGGGGCGGGAAACCTCAGCTCCAGGAATGTAACAACAGAAAATAATTAAGGTCTAATAAGGTCAGTGTTCCACCTTAACACCTTTTCAGTTCCAGTTAAAACCTCTACTAATTTGCCAAGAAAAACCAGCCTCACTTGGGTCTTATTATTTGAATCACGTCCTGTCTCTTAATTTAAACGAGAGACTCACATAAGGATTTTTTTTTTTTTTAAATTACAATGCCGACTTTCTTCCAGTTGATTACGGTATATGACTCTCTGTTGGAAGGCCATTATTTTTTGCTATGATTTACAAAGCATTTAAAGCGAAATCAATGTAATAAATATTGAAGTATTGTAATAGATAATTCCATATATTTAACCAGAGACACAGTACAACCATGGCTTGGGCAGTCAGGAGGGCACAGGGAGAGGACGGGGTGGGGAACCACCTGGCATCCACTGCAGGGGTGATGTCTCCTTTTTTCTACTGTGTCCATTTAGCCAGGGTTTGCTGAGCCCTCCTGAGTTCCTACACACTGGACTCAGAACTGTAGGGAGTTGTGAAGTGGCCAAGACGTATTCTTCAGGGTCTGTGGACTATTTGGAGGGACTCCTGTGCAATGGCCAGCTATTAAGTAGCGGACACCACCCTGGGAAGGCAGCCATCGGCACCTGTGATGGGAGAGTGAGGGAGCTCTCTGAGAGAGGGTGTCCAGCCCTCTGATATGGACCAGCATGCGCTGACCTCTGAGCTGGTGGAACTCAGCTCAGGACAACAGTCCAGCATACACAGCCTTGAAAGACCATGCTGACGGGGGAGGAGAGGCAAGGAAGCAGGTGCCCGGCCTCCATCCACCTTCCCAGGGGTGGCTTCATGCTCACCCCCAGGTACATAGCCATCTATAGTGCAGGTCTTGAGGTTTCCCCAGGAGCTTAGCTGGGACCTACCTTTCAGGAGGCAGGAGCCCAATTTCAAGCTGTCTTCCTACCTACCCATCTGTTGCCACATTGAAAGGACTCAGAGTGGGTTCCTTTCAAGCTACCCTATGACCCATCCCTATGGGGATCTTTGCCTAGCCTCAGAATCATTGGGTGGAGGTCACACGTCTAGTTGAAGGTGGGCTCTACTCCCAGGTTCCTGGCTTGATTCAGAAACCCATGCCCACCCTTGTGGGAGGCACACATGGGCTGCCAGCTCCTGGCTTTAGCCCCAGGGACATTCCTCTAGTGCAGGCAGTGGGCTTGTGTGCAGGGCCATATTGAGAGCTGTGGAGATCTTTGTGAAGGCTTTGAGAACTATGCACTGCAGGCTTGGGATAGAGTATGGGTAGCTTGTGCTCGTTTAGCGGATCCCAGAGAGGAAGATGGATTATCCCTTGCCTTCCCACCCTAGGCCTGAACCCAAGCCCCTAGTCCCTAGCTCTGAACAGATTCCACCATAAATCCCAGGAAGGGACGTGCAGAGGGAAAGGGAGCAGAGAAAGGAGATTTACAACAAACTTGCTTCCTGACACCTCTTTGGCCCATCCCATAAAATAACAATATCACCAGATAAATCACATTGCATCTCAGGGGACCTTACCCTTGTCCTTGTGGGGTCTTCAGGGAAAGTTGGGGGAATAAGGTCAGAAGAATCTACCCAGCTGTGTTCTCCCTAACAACATCAGTTCCAGCCAGCATGGGAGATCTCAGATCTAATCCTGTGATGTGGGAGGGTAGTGGGTGATGGAGGGAAAGGGCATTAGCTATCATTACCTAAGAGAGAGCATGGCATCAGAAACTCAACATGTGCTTTGAGCAAATCTCCCTTCAGATTCCTAACTGTGTAACTTTGAGTAAGTTGCTTAACCTCTCTGGGCCTTGGTTTACTTCTTTATAAATACAGGATATAGAATATCCACCTGAGTGGATACATCTGAAGATTTATGGAGAAAAATGTGCCTCTGAATATGGTAACTATCAATACAAATGTTTTCCCTCTTCTAGAATATAAAACCCTGTGGCAGTGTTCCCAGGAGAAGGGACCCATTGACAGAAAGATGCCATACTGTGGCCCTTGCTCCCTGCTGGTTTAGAAAAGAAGGGGGTCCCCCTTAGCTCATGATGAAGGTGTGAATGAGTACCTTTCCCTCACTGGGTCTCAGTTTCCCATCTATAAAATGAGGGGATGAAAAATATTTGGGGTTTAAGGTCCAGTCCACCATAATATGAAATCCAGCGAGTGGGACCAATTTCCAGTAGCAATCATAGAAAGCCAGGGGGACAGAGATACTGCATGAGTGAGGCCTGCCAAGGCCAGCACATCCTGGGAAGGGACTGAAGGGTTCCATGGGCCACTACTACAGTCCACTCCTCACAAGCAAGAGGCCCCTCCGCTGGCAGCCTAGACAGCCTTCTATATGGTCTGTGGGATGTCCTGGTTTACCTCCTCCCAGGAGAACGGTGTGCCCAGAGGTATGGGATGGGCAAGTGGGACTCATCCAACCTCATCCCTCACACCTGGGAGACCAAGCTTCCCTTGGTGCGGGTGGGGTCCCTCCTTCTGCAGCCCCTCACCACCCTCTCTCTCCCCCTCCACTTCAGCTGCTAAGGATCTGCTCCTAGTTGGGAGTGTTGGCTGGGGTGCTGGGGATGGAACGAGGCCTGGGCTCTTCCACTGAGCTGCACACCCCAGCGCCTTCCTTCGCTGATTCTCCTGCTTTTCCATCTCCTTGTTCTCGACGTCTTTCTCTCCTCCCTTCTCTGTTTTCTTCTTTTCCTCTTCTGTGACCTGCTCTTCTGCTTTAATTCTCCTGCCTCTCTCCCCTTCAACCTGGCTTCCTCCTCCTGGGCCTCCTGCCTGCTCCTTCACCTCCTTGGTTATCGTCTCACTCTGTTGGATTCAGGGGAACTGAGGCGCATGAGTGCGCGCATGAGTGTGTGCGTGTGCGCGTGCGCACCCCTGTGTGTGCTGGCTGGCCGTGGGTGGGGGGCACTCTGGCCTGAGCCCCTCCGATGTCTGCAGCCACCGGAGGATCAGGAGTTCACCCGCAGGGCAGCTGTCAGCGCTCAGAGGATGGATGAGTGAAGGTGGAGGGGGTGGGGAGGCGAAGGTGCTGGGGAGGGAGCCATCTTTAAATAAAAAGGAAAGGAGCAGGGCGGATGAACTAATGGGGCTCTTTAATAAAAAGCCCCGCCCCGGGCTGCTCTGCGAGGGACCCAGCGCTCCTGCCCACCTTCCTCCAGTCCTGAGCCCCTGAAGCTTCCCTCAGCACAGAGGCCTGTTTCTCTCTCTGATCCATTGGGCAGGCCAGAAAACAGGAGATCCCCAACTCCCCAGACCAGCCCCAGTCTTCCCCATCTCCCACTGAGGGGCAGCTGGGATAGGGACCCTGGGCAACCTGCTCACAGAGTAATGTCTGGGCAGATTAGCGCTCCAAAGCTGGCAGGCCTATTAGGAGGCCTTTGTGGGGGAGGGGGTTCGGGGGAGGAGAAGGGGATTTTCCATTCTCTGAGCAACTGGATTACACAGTCAGGAGATGAGGGAAGAACTGGGTACTTAAGCTGCCTCTTCACGGCCCAGCCTCTGCCCTGGCTGTCAGCCTCTCACGTTCCCAGCAGGGATCTTAGCAAATCTTGCCTTGCCTGCTTTGGGTTTGGGGGCAAAATCAAGTCTCATTTCTCCCAACTGTTAAACCAAAGAGAGGTTCCAAGGGAATTGGTTTGTCACCTCCTTGACCAACCCTTACCTTTCACAAAGGCCCCAGGTCTGGAATGGATATGGAAGGTATGGTTCAGAGAGGTGAAGTGACTTGATCTGTCACACAGCAGGTGAAAGAAAACCAAGCTGGTGTCCTGACTATGGATGGATTTTATGGAAATGTGTTCTCTGCAGAGACTCTGCTCTTCTCCCCTATAAGGTTTGTTCCTGAATTTCCCTTAACACAACATGCTTTGAGGGAAGGAAATCTACTCCCATTTGTTCTCTCAGGCTGCAGGGATACTGACCATAGAGGATACCACGTGGAAGGGAAGGGAGATGGGAAAGAGATTAGGTTTAGAATCCAAAATCTAATCCCAGCCTTACCACTGACTTGCTGTGTGACCTTGGACAAATCACCTCCCCTCGCTGAGTTTCAGGTTTCTTGTCTGCAAAATAGACTTAAAAACATCTCTTTTCTGAATTATTTCAAAGGTTGAGATGAAGTGTTGGAAGGGCATCAAGCACAGTGCCTAGTATATACTAGCTACTCAATAAATAATGGTGGAAGTAGAATCCCTTACCCAGGAGCTGTGCCCATTCCCCAGGATAAGAGGCTCTGCTATGCAGCCAGGCAATTGGTTGTTCCCATCAGGAGGGCAAATCCATCATGTTCAGCAACTATTGGCCTCCCCCACTTGGTGTAAGGTTATTGGGGGGTCATGCCCCCACACCCTGCATCCACTCTCTAGAAAGAATCCTTACATGTGGGGCCCCAAGCCCTCCACCCTAGCCCCGATGTGTACCCCAGAGGCCTTTTGCTGACAGAGTGGTCATCTCTGACCTTCCTGATAGCCTCCTATCTTCCTTACAGAGAAAATTTCTATGATCTTATGACCCCTAAAAGCCCTGTCCTGTTAATGGTTTTATGATCTTCCCTATAGAATTCTCTTTGCCCTGCCTATCCCTTCTGACGTTCCCTTTCAGTAGGTCCTAGTCAAAATAAACAACATTTATGACCAGAGCAAGATTCAAGGTCTGCACTGCAAACAAATGCCAGGGCCTTTGAAGGTGCCTGGGGAATCCATCAGGTCCTGGGGTGTGATGCTCCCCAGGCCCCAGGGGAGGTGAGCCCTGGGAAGGGGCTCGAGCCTGGGAAGCTAGACTCTGGGTTTAGAATGCTTTCTCTGGGACTCGCTCCTCAGCACCAGCCTGACACAAGGAGTGAAAGGGGAAGGAGGAGCAGAGACGGACCAGGCATACCTTGAGATGTCCATGTGACCAAAAATTTCTCCTCCACTGTGGGCAGGCCCTCTTGGGGGCCAAAGCCAGACTCAGCATGTCATCAGGGGAAGAGAAGATAAAAGGAGAAGGAGGGGGCGATAAAAAGGCAAACAAGGAAACTGGCCTGGAATAAGAGTGGATGAGAGGGTCAGAACCCAAACCCAGAGGGGGCTCGGGCCCAGTCACTCACCCAGTGCTCACCTGGAGCATCTGTGGCCACGCTGGGGCAATGTTCCTGAAGACAGCTGGTCCAAAATTCCTCAGCAGGCCAGCTAAAAGGCTCGAGGGAGGCAGTGGGAGAGAACTGTTTTTTCTTGGGGGACCTGAAAATCAACTTGAGTGAGGACTAATATTGAAGGGAAAGGGGAAGCCCTCTATCAGGATGAACCCCTAGCAAAAGGCAGTCCCCCCCACCTTACACACAACATCCTTAAATGGAGAAGGGGGCTGCAGGGCTGTCTCTGATGTCTCAGCAGGTTTCAGTCGCCTCCTGCAGGTGTGGCCACTTAGCGGGTTTGTTTTCAAGGGGGACTGACTCTGCCTGGGAACTGTTGTTGGAGAATATTAATGCAGGATTCCCAAAGGCCCAGGGCGGAGAGCAGCTTTCTAGGACACTAGCTCAACTCAGTGCTTGCTCCAGCCTCTGGAACTGGGCCGCGGGCCTGGGGGCTGGCCTTCTCCAAGTCAAGGCTGGGGGAAGGAAGAGAGGTTTCCTCTTGAGACCTGTGCCTTCTCATTTACCCCGCTAAAAATAGTGTGCTATCCAACAGGTTGGGTAGGAGCCAGACAGGAAATATGTGTGGTAGCAAAGGTATCTATCAGGTTTATCAGGTACTCAGACGATTTGTGTCTGTGGCATAGAATTAACGTTGGATGAGTCAGAGAAGATTAGAGAACAAAGAAACAGAGCTAGGAATGCAGGCAGGAGTTTTTTCAGAATAATAGTTTGTTCAAAATGTTTCTCTTCCCACACTGAAAGAATAATTTAAATGACTTTTCGTGATTTTCTCTAAGTGAATTTAGAACTTTTAAGCAGAATATCCTGGGATCCAGCATGGTGTTTACATATAAAAAGTTCTCTCGGACACAGCTTTAAGAGTAGAAGAGACTTCGACATCATTCGGTTTAGTGAATTTCAATCTTGGTTGAACATAAATTCACCTGGGAGCTTTTTAAAAACAACATGAGACACCCATGTTCAGAGATGCTAACCTAATTGATCTGGGGTCCAAGCATCTGTGTTCTTTTATTTTTTATTCTTATTATTTTATCTTATTTTTGTGGTACTGGGGATTGAACCAGAGATGCTTTACCACTGGATTATATTCCCAGTCCTTAGTTTATTTTGAAACATGGTCTCACTAAGTTTCCCAGGCTGGCTTTGAACTTGTGATCCTCCTACCTCAGCCTCCCTACTTGCTGGGATTACAGGCATGCCCATCACGCTGAGCTAGGCATCTATGTGTGTAAAACCTCCTGAGATGATTTTACCGTGCAGCCAGGAAGGAGAACCACCCACTCAGGCTAATACTTCACTGATGTGGAAACTGAGGCCCAGAGAACAGGTGGCCTGGGCCACACTGGTAACTAGTATCAGAACCAGGACCAGAGCTACTGATCAGATATCCTGACCTCATGCAACTTTCTGAAATGTTTGTGAAATTAGCAAATAAAAAGTTGAAACCTCTTTCATTGTTGTTGTTGTTTATTTTGGTTTTAGTACCAGGGAGAGACCTCCTTTGGAGGTAACTCTGTCTATAGAGACCAGATAACCAACTCCCTCTCCCATCCCTGAATTTCATACTCTTTCATCAGAAGCCAGGCAGGCCGGCAGTTTGACCCAGTTCCTCCAGTTTTCTCATTCTGAAGGCCTCTAGACCTATATAAGGTACACACACAAGTTCTCAGTTCAAAAATCATCTACCAGGTCTAGGGCCTTCGGAGTAACAGGACAGGTCTTGCTCCATGGTCAGATGAAATATGTGAGTGAATGTCAGTACAGGAAAATGTGTGTCCAAATATGCACATGTACAAAAACACAGATGTATAGGCATTCTTCTGCATGGGGGTGCACATCCTTCTAGACATGTCACAACTTGGCAGTGAGAGACTCATGTGTGTACATATAAAGATTCATGTGTGGAATGACATGTTGATATTAGCATCAATGTATGCAGCAATGTAGGTATGTATATGAAAGAATATGTGTGAACTTACCCAAGACACCAAAATAGTGTATGCCCTGGTGCATATATCTAGAATTGTATACAAGTGCATAAAGCTGAATCTATAAAACCTGCATTTATCAGTAAAAGCATGTATATAAAGATATGTAGAGCTGGGGATATAGCTCAGTTGGTAGAGTGCTTGGCTTGCAAACACAAGGCCCTGGGTTCAATCCCTAGCAACCGCTAAAAAAAAAAAAAAAAGAGGATATGTACATGGCTGGCCAGCCATGTGCCATGTGACAATGTGTGACTGACAGTCTGTGTCCACGGCAAGTGTGGGTTTATGTGAGAGGAAAAGATTTCTGCTGTTTCTATCACGCTTCTAGGTAATCATTGGGAAATGTGTCAGAAAACAGTATCTTTCATGCTTAAATATGTCTCAGAATATATAAATGAAACATGATATTGTGCCGACCAAGATGCTACACATTAACATTGTTTATCATTGATAGAATTAAATAACCCATGCGAAGCCTGCGTAGCATTTCTTACAATTTTATTTAACACTATTTTGACCAAGCAGCATTTTGCAAGTGTACAAAATATGCTGTAGATTACTACAACAAATGCATAATTTGTAGGATATAATATACAATACAGAAGAAAGATAACAGAAGAGCATCATCTAAAATCCCAACTTCCCCCATCTTTCTTTAAGGTTCACCTTATTTCCCTTCCTTCCCCAAACCCAATTAAAACCTTCCCACTTCTCTAGGAGGGTTCTGCATTTGTAATAAAGAGAGATAAAGTAGAGGGTGAGGATTTGGGGTGGGGAAGAGATAACACTCCAAGACCTGGTCTCTGGAATGTGTCTACTCCTCCCAGTCTGTCAGAGGCAAGCCAGAGCCCCAGCGTGTGTTCAACGGTGAGACCAAAGGAAGCATTTTAATAGGTTCCACAGACCCTCAGGTTGACTGACAAAGTTATTCATTCATTCAGAAGGAAAGGAAGCACCGTACTTATCAAATTAGGGGTAAATCCTTCCTGAAAAGACTCACGGAAGCGGTCCCTGCTCCTCTTTTTTAGGGGGAACTATGTCCTTCTTTGAGCCCAGATGAGAAAAGGCTTGCTGATCACATGATCACAGGTCTGCCAGCTCATGGTTCAGACCCAGGGCTGGCCAGTGAACTAGAATACTGGCTCCATTTTGAATGGCCTGAGGCAAAGAAAAACTAGGGTCCAGAAAGTCAGAGTCTTCCTCCACAAGGTCAAACTGGGACATGAGCAAGAAGATGGTGGAGCATCAAACGAGCTAAAAACACTTCCTTCCCAGCCACTGAGCAGCAGAAAAAAATCCCATTTAATCCCCAGAGATGATGAATAAATGGCACTCATAAGTCTTTCCAAACTTGCCAAGGACTTATTCATCTCCTGAGTCTGGGCCAAGATCCCACATGGCACCTCAGTGCCTTACTCTCTAACATCTGTCACTACCATCCCTGGGCTTCATTTTGGCAAGACTAAAATGAGAACCTCCTCCCTCTGCCTGCCCTTCCTGTATTCAAAGTTTCTCTCACTACCATTTCTCCTATCGAGATTTCCTAGGACTACAAGTCAAAGGAGACCAAGTCCAACTTGAAGAGCAATTGGACCTACCCCTGCTCCCCGACTCTCTTGCCACCAGCAGTGAAGCAGTCATCAGCACCATCTTTTCAGACAGCCCCCAGCCCTCTCCACCAGCAGGGGAAGCAGCCAACCTTCGAGGGACAGCTGAATGCCGGCACCAGAAAATACTGCCATCCTTGTGCTGCTGAAGTCAGGAAGCTGATTCTCTGGAATCTGGTGTTGTGGGCTGTCTCCTGAGTGAACACAGAAAAAAAAAAAAAAAAAAAAGAAAGAAAGAAAGAAAGAAAGAAAGAAAAGAAGAAGAAAACACAAGTCTCCTAATGTTTGGATTCAAAGTGAGAATGGTAGAAAGCATCTAGCAGCATGTGTCTGCACTCCCCAACACACACGCGCACACATGCACACACACGCACACACACCCTGTCCACACAGACAAGATCATGAATCATCTCAGTGGCTGAACATTTTAGCGTTCAGGACTATTCTCAGAGGCCCAAGGTTTTCAGCCAAATCCCAGGTCTGTGCACAAGGACACTGCATAAATCCCTCCCCTTATGAAAGGCCAGTCTGAGCAGATGGGACCACTCTTAAGTAAACTGTAGAGCCCTCCCTTCACCCAGCTCAGCAGGAGCTGCAGGGGCTGGCCCTACCAGCCCAGGGAGCAGAAAGCAGAATGGAGCAAGCGGAGGGCAGCAGCTGCTAATTCTGAGGCTCATGTTCACATCTCCAACTTCTCTCTCTGAAGGGAGTTGTCCCTTTGACCACACAATCATCCCCACCCTCCCTGAGGGGAGGTCAGATCTTAAAATCAGGCCAGAAGAGGCTGCTGTAGAACAAGTGGTGGCCAGAGGTTAGAAATCAGACACTTGTGAGAGCTGGCTGGTCAGAGGAAGTGAGAGGCCAGGGCTTCTCCAACCCAGTTTATCTCCAGGCCACGTCTGGGAAATAACCTCACAGCACCCCCAATTTCTGCTAAACTCCCTCATTGATATTTATTAAACCAAAGATTAAAAAAAAAAAAAAAAAAAAAAAAGGAGGAGAAAGAGGAGGAAGGAAGGACCAGGTACTCAGTGGAGCTAGAGGACATTTAGGCCTCCTCCACCCTGTTCTGCCTGGACCCCTCCTCCATGCACAGCTTGGGTGAATGTCCATAAAGTACCAATTCCCGCCCCAGCCCCTGCTCCCCTCCCCAGGTATGTCAGAAAGACACAAGGCACAAGGTGGATGGAGAAAGAGAGACAGACTCAGGCACCCCAGGTGCTCACCAAGAAATGCACGGACTGTGAAATTACACCAAGGCTGGACAACTTACCACCACACTGAAACCCTTGGGGTACTGAAATAATTAACTTGCTAATCAGCTACACCTTGCTCTTTCTTTTCTTCCTGGAAAAAAACAAAAAACAAAAAACAAAAACAATTGCAAATTGCCTTCTCATCAGTTCCTAAGTCAGTCATTTGGAGACAAACGATGCTTTTGAAGAAATACACTCTGTCGACATGTTGACTGAAATGGGTCATATGGAGTCAGATCTCCTCCCTCTCCCATCCCTTCCCACAGGCCTCAGAGATAGAATGTTTCTGGAGATGCAGGTTTTTTTTTTTTTTTTTTTTTTTTTTCCATCCACAGCACAGAGCTTTTCCATCTCTGCTAAGCTTTCTCGCTTTGGGCCCTCTTTAGCCTGCTTGCTGGCGTTAAACAGCCAGGATCCATGTGGAGAAAAGAGGATTGATTAGAATCGTAATAATAATCCCTGGCATTCGTCCGGCTTTAGCGTTCACAAAGTGTTTTCACACATTATCTCATTCGGTCAGAGGAGGTCGGGAGCTGGTAGGGACCCTAGCAAGCATTTAACCCATTCCCCTGTGTTACAGATGGGGAAACTGAGGCCCAGATGGGTTACATATCTTCCTCAAAGACTGGGCAGATGCCCTGTTCTGGGTTCCTGAGATTCTCTGAAATGAGGGAAAGACCATGACTGCAGTTTTGCTCCAGAGGGGGGAAATAAAGGAGAAAAAAAGGGATAAACCAAGATATCCAAAAGTGAACACCAGGACATGATAATGAATGAAAGTTACTCCTATAAGAAATGGCTGGTAGGAGGTTGGATGAAGGGGAGATGGTAAATGTAAATCCTGAATGGAACATTCACAGACCTCCCCTTTCTGTCCTCTCACCTCCCCAGTTTTGAAAATATGAGCAATATGTACTTTGGGATCTGTGGCTGAATTCAAAGGCTGGACAAGGAGTGGGGGCTTTTTTGGATTCAAATCTGGGACCTACACTCAAGGGTAGGCAGCATGATGGGCTTGCTTGTGCATGTGTGTGTCCACACAAGACTTCAGATTTAGCAGTGAGAAACAGTCATCTTGATCCTTTCACAGATCAGATGATTTGCAAATTAATGGCCCTTTCCCCCCCAAGGCTCTGAGGTTAAAAAGGATTTCAGAGAAGGAAGGGAACCGATGGCAGAAAAATATAAAACAAGAAAAGAAAGCAAAACTGACATGATTCTGCCGGGAACATACTTCCCTGTGAATGGTGCATATGTGGCTGTGGGGTTGCATTTCCGTGGGGCTGTCTGCCCCCATTGCCCAAGCCTGTTGGAAGGTAAGCGGTTCCTTTGTGTGTTCGTTTATTACTAAGCCCAACTCTTTTCCCTCTAAAACTCCTTCTTCTCCCTGTTGAGCTGACCACGCTTCTGGATTTATGAAGAGAGATGTTTTAGCAGAAATCCCCTAGAGTGTCCCATCAGCCCTAAATCCCAGGCCCGCTCACCCCCCCAAGACCCCATGACACACAGCATGCCAACACGGCTTCCTCTTGCCTATGCATTAGCCATCCATTGTGGCAACCTGACATCTCTCACACATAAAACCGTAAGAGAGAAATAAAATATCTGTCTCTTGGCGAAAATAAAGCTTTGCCTCCCTCCTGATGTATAGGATATAAAATAAAGCCGCGGCTCCAATAGTGGCTTTTCCTTATGCTGGAGTTGCCTTTGCACACACGGAGACAATGAAGACGGATGGTTTGGGACGAGGCCCAACCTCCTGGGGCCGCCTTCACCCTCTTTTATTATAGTTTCTCCCCCCCCCCACCCGCCTTTTTTCTTTCTTCTTCACTTTCTTTCCTTTCTGGTTTGGGTTTGCCTTTTATATGTCCTTCTCTTTCTTTCCCCTGGAACTTCAGTACCCTTGCTCACTTTTTCCTGAAGCACAACAGAGATGGGGCATGGGTGGGGGGCAAGTTTCTCACCTTCTCAAACACACTGGCCCTCTCTCCTGGCCTCTCTTTTCTCCCCATACCCAACTCCCTCTGGACCTCCAGTCTCTATGAGTGATTCTCCTGATACTGCTTGGGGATTTGCTTTGGTCAAATGTACAAATGTTCCCGAGGGACAATTAAGAATGTGTTTCGGGGGTAGATTTTTTTCTACCTCCTTCACCACTCCTTCCTCTCTCTGGCTGGGTGCTTTATGTATGGATCTCTGCATCTATTTTTTAGCATCTGAGGAGGACAACAGAGTAGAACTTCCTGCATTATCAGATGAACTATGAACCTCAGACCCCTTCAGGCACCTCAGCAACCAAGGAGCCAATCCAAGTTCAATACTCTCTCCCTGTCTACTCTTCCCAGTCCTGAGAACTAAGGATGCTATGGAAAGCATGAGGAATTTCCCCCCATGCCCACACAGAGGAACCAGAACTGTGTCCTCACCCTCATATAGGCACAAATACATGGCTACCTTTCTGCCTCCCACACCCTTGACCTTCTTTCCCTTGAGGCACAGTGTCTATGCTTTTCCTTCTTTGTCTCTGGAGGCCTCACCCTTATTAGATGGCAACTGCTTCACTCTGTGCTTCTGTCCCTCAGGCCACATCTTGAGTGGGTTGATCTCATGAGGTCTCTTCCTAGCCTTGCCCCAAACTCATCCCTCCTATTGTTCTCTTTCCATCTACCCCAGGCTACTTCTCAAACATCCCAAACTGCCCCTGCTTTACCAGGGACTACAAGACGATCCCAAGTAATCCAAACGATACAGCACAGGGATCTGCCACCCATCTACCACCACCACCAAATAATAGTGGAGGAAGACCTTTGGTACTGCCTAGAGGCAGGAGAGGTATAGCAGAGGGGCAGTGGGAGACTTTCAGCCTCAGAGATTGGGCTCCCCAAGTGGAGGGCTGTAGAACAGCTTCTGTGTGTGTGTGTGTGTGTGTGTGAGAGAGAGAGAGAGAGAGAGAGAGAGAGAGAGAGAGAGAGAGAGAGAGAGAGAGAGATCAGGTTATCCTTATCTGAGACCTTAATTAATGCTGCTCAAACCTGGAGGGGCAAGGCAGCAACAACCGTTGAACTCTGCCCAAAAAGGAGGAGGCAGCAAGGAAAAGAGCTTAGAGCTGCCAAGTCCAGCGAGAACTCAATCTCAGTCCCAAAGGTTGTTAGCTTTGGGGTTCTCTCTCTCTCTCCACTTGATATCTTTCCAGATACGGGCAGTGACCACCGCGATTAGGTAAGGGGAGAGAGTCAATTAGCGAGAGGATTAATTACTCTGAGGCACGAGCCCCGTTTGTCTTCCTTACCCAGTGTGCGTGTGCTCAGACAGAGGAACACGGGCACGCACCCAAATACACATTGTTGTCACGCCGTCTTAGACGTTTTATTTATTTGTTGGATTCCTGCCCAGAGCCGCTCACATGCTTTTCCATGGGCACTGAATCTCCCACCAAAAACACCGCCTCCTTTTCTCCCGCCCAGGAACACGCCTGTCACACACCCGCACACACTCTGGGTTCCAGCCCAAGCCCCCCTGGGAACAGTAGGGTCCGGGCTACAGGCCTTTCCCTGCTACCTTTTATTGTCACTGGATGTCCTTTTGGATCTCTTTTCCGTTTCCTTTGCTCCACTTCTGGGTGAATTTTTCCTTTTATACTCACATTTTTTTTCTTTTATACCCGTGCTTTTCCTCATACCTTCTCTTCTTTTTCTCCTTCCTTTCCCCCCCTCTGCTTCCCTCTGTTCTTCTCACTTTCGTCTGTCTCCTCCAGCGCACCCTCTACTTCCCGAGATTATCCAGGTCGTCTTTGCTCCTCGACATTGCGCTGACTCGCATCTGAGATCAGCAGGCTCGACCTCGACCTCTCTGCTCTACCCGCCTTCTTCCCCATACCCCGGGTCCCTCCAGCCCTCGTGGGAAGTCAGCGCTGTTTACCCAGGCCAGGCGCACACTGTGACGACCTGCCGGATACTGCCCTTTCTCGGTCTCACTGTCCCTCCTCCACCCTGCCCAAGTCCCGCTAGGAAAACGTGGCTAGGGGCAAAGTACACACCGCTGCCCGACCGACCTCGTCAATTTCTCACCTTCAATAGTGCACTGATGATTGAGAGATCTTGGGCAAGCCCCCTAACTTAAGTTTCTCCTAACTTGGGTTTCCTATCGGGAAAGTGGAGATAATACCGATCCATTTCCTCCACCACCAACCCCCTTACTATGCCGCTCAGGGGAGACAAACTGTAAAGTACTGCACGTAAGTAGACCTTTCCTTGAGAAAGTGATGGAATGAGACAAGGCAACCCGAGTCAGGAGAGGACAGATGAGAAGGGACAGAACCAGAGAGATCACTGATCAGAACGCAAGGACCTCAGCCTAACTTAAGTTCCCTAGTCGCATATGCTGCATCCTCACCCACTCTGCGGAGTTTGTGTGGCTTCCGGGACTCACAGGATCCAGGGATGCCGGCTAGGTCCTTCCCCCCAATTCCTGGACCTGCGTGCTGGATATGCCAGCCTGCGGCTCCACACAGAGGAACTACCTAGAGCCAGGGCAGCCCCAGAGGTCTACTTCCGCGGCCTTATAGCCCTTTTGCGAGTCGGTGGACTAAACTGGAGAATGAAGAGAAGGAAAGTGACCAGAGGCGGCCGCAGCTCTCCCGCGATCAATAGCAGCCGACCTCGACTAGGCACAGCGGTCCATGTTCTGTGAGAGTCAATCAGGAACGCAGAAGGAAGGAAGGCAGGGTGGTGGGGCTCTGGACCTAGAAGGCCTCCGGGATCAAAGAGGATGCTAGTGGGGACGCCTTTAAGTCCCTCAAACAGAGACGCCTGGGGAGCGTTGACAGAATACACCCAATCCCCAGTTCCCAGACAGGGTCTCTCCTGTAGGGCTGATTTTCAGAAGAAGAAATCAGGACTGTGAAAGCTGCTTCCAGGACCCCCTGGGTCCTTCTCTGAGGGTGCGGTGGGAATAGGTGGAGAGGATTCTGTAGCCATCAGTGGACCAATCTCCAAATTGAACCTCATGGCACCTATCCAGAATTTACAATGTCCCAGGGCTGTGTAAGTGGCTGTGGGTCTGTGTGACTTTGAAGGATGTGGAGTAGGAAAGCGCTTGTGTACTTTGAGGATGCAGAGAATAAGTGTGTGGCGGTGGGTGAGGAGGGTAGGTTGGTGCTTTTCCTTGAGAGGACATTGGTTTAAATGCAGAACTGAGCTGAGTGGCTTCGGAGATGGAGAATTTAGAAACATGTCAGTTTTCTCTCCGTGTCTCCATGATTAATTACATTTTAAAATAAATACTCAATGGAAACAAACAAACAAACAAACGGTCCCCTCACCACACAAAACACTGATCTGGTGTGCTGTTGTTGTTTAAGCATTAAATCTGGACTTTAAACTTGTAATTCAGGAGTCAAGAGGCACGCCCTGCGTTGCGCTCCTTCAACCCCTTGTAGACGACCAGGGTTAGCTTCTCCAACCTGTTTACTGCGCCATCTGGACGCCGGGACAAACACAGCCCTATGCCCCAGAGCCAGGGTCGGGTCCTCGACTCAACTAACCTACCGCACTGGACCTCCGCAAGGAATCCTCTTCCCCCCACCACAAACGGATAGAGCAACGTCTTCCTGCCCACCCAAGGAAGGAGCGGGCTTCGGGTTCCGAAAGGGCCGGGAGCCTAGTCCAACTGTCGCTCCCCATCTCCCCACACCCTGTGGCCCCACTGCTTTGCATGAGAAGGAGCCCAGCTGGGGCGGAGGCGGGGGGGCGAGCCACCTGGGACTGGGGCTGCTATAGATTCCAAAAAGAGGCGGTTGAGTGGAGGTCGCTAGCGGCTAGCAATGGGACAGCTGTGCTAGGGGGACCTGGCGACCGCTCTGCTGATCTGGCCCTTCCTGGAGAGTTTTACCTACGCAGCGAGCTGGGAGGCGCCTTGTGGTCCGGGTGTAGGAAGTGAGAACTCGGTACCACGCCGCTTTTAGCGCCTCCGGGGTGCCAGAATACAGGGTTCTGGTCGGCTTGCTGCAGGATGTCAGGTCCGCAGGGAGAGCGCCAAGTCTGAGCCCGTAGAGTCAGCCCGATAAGTGGGAAAACCGC
This sequence comes from Sciurus vulgaris, assembly GCF_902686455.1. Lineage (NCBI taxonomy): Eukaryota > Metazoa > Chordata > Mammalia > Rodentia > Sciuridae > Sciurus > Sciurus vulgaris. The sequence goes on from NC_136463.1 coordinate 37,835,517, forward strand.
CCTCTCTACCCGTGGCGCTGCCTTGAGTTCCGGCCTGGGAAAGACTGGCAGAGGGGTTGGTGTGCGGGAACTAATCAGTCTGCTGCTCTGCCTAGCCCGCCGCTGAGAGCCGGAGCCCAGGTGTGTAAGTGCAGGAAGGTGCGAAGAACGCGTTAGAGGTCTGGCACCCTGAGGTCGCCGCGGGGCAGAAAATCCAAGAGGCTTAAGAGATACCTCAGCAGCTCCAGTGAAAACGTAACGCCCGCGACAAGGCAGGGGCTGCCGGAGGGCCTTGGAGTTGCAGGAATGTACCGGCGGAGGGAGAAAAGGAGCATTAGCAGAGCCCGAAAATCCAACAACGTCACCCACTCAACCCAAATTCGCTGTAGCGCCTTCCCTGTTCGTCCGAAGAGGGTATTCCATTTTTGCAGGGCAGGATTTCCTGACAACCCAGATTTGTTGCTACTACGTTTCTGTGGCATTTTCCCTAACTCAATCCCCAGTCACTGTGTAGAAAGACTGTCCCCCACATAGCTTGAGTGAGCAAAAGGCCAATTCCAAAATATAAGCTAAACCTGACTTTTTTCATACTAGGACCAAAGGCACCTTTCTACAATCTCCTTCCCCCCGCAAAAAAAAAAAAAAAAAAAAAAAAAAATGTGAAGGAAAATTGAGACCGCGCAGATTTACCACCTTCAGATTCCTTGTCGTGAGAAATACGAGTCGAGCCTAGAAAAAGTGAGGTAGAAACAATTTGGGGATTGACTTGAGTACTCCATGGAACTAGAGTGACTCTTAGAGGCTTGGGCTCTCGGCAGCCGGATTCAACCCTCCACCTCCAGGCAAATCCGCCCGTGAGGGCAGTGGTCCTGAATTTCTGTCTTAAGTGGAACTAGGGAGACAATATGCTCCCTAAGGAGTGGACACTGGAAGGCATGGTCTGCTGTTCTCTGGGGAAGTTGGCGCCAGCCCAAAGCCTGAAAGTGGGGCAGATTGGAAGCCGGACACTACGCCGGTGCATTGCACACTTCCATTTACTGCAAGCCCTCCGTGGCGCCCCGGAAATCTCCTCCTCCCTCCCTCCTTCCCGCCGCCACTATCACTGCCCCGCAGCTGCCGGAGCCCCGCGGTTTCCCGCCTAGTCGTTTGTTTTTGTTTGCAAAAGGTGTCTCCGGATCACAATTTTCTCACAACTTCTCGCCAGGGTGTAGACTCCTCACCCGAGGCACTTCCCCACCCACTCCTTCCCCCACCTGGGCGCCGCGCCTCCGGTCTCCCCCGCCCCCACCAGGAACCACCGAATCAACTTTCCAAGAGCGCGCTGCAGGAGACCGACACCCAGATCACCCAGGCACCAGACCTAGCGGACTTTGGATGCATTGGGGGAGGGGATATAGAGGGGACTGGAGGAGGGAAATTCAGCTGCCAAGCGCCCCCTGCCTCTCCGAAGACTAGTGCTATGCCCGGGGCAAACTTTCAGGCCAAATAAAGCAAGCGGGGGCGGGGGCCGCAGGGGGAATGCCAAAAAGCGAAGAATTGCAAAGCTTCACAGTGCACTGGGGCCGCTGGGCTTCCAGACCCGGCCGTACCCCAAACCTTAGACAAGGCTCAATCTGGGATTGCCCCTACCCTCTTACAGAACTCTAGTCTCTGACTGAGCCTATTCTCGCGCTCTCTGTCCCTCCCGCTGAAACCGACGCCTTACCGGAGCAGGAGGAGTCCAGGGCACCTCGCTGCTTGTCGCCTGTGCGGCGCGGGGCGGTAAGTACCGCCGCCACTGATCCTCTAAACGCGGTCTCCCCGCACTCTCTCAGGCCGGGGGATGCAGAATGGTTTACAGAGGGACCGCGAGACGCTGATTGGTCGCAGACCGCCGTGACGTCGGCGGGCGCTGCATTAAGGCGAGGGGGCTTCCAGAGCTCAGCCAACAGCCAGAAGCAGTGACCGAGCCGCTGGAGCTGGGGAGAGACGCACCCGGGCGGCTGACTGGGGCAGAATACCAGGGACGCGCGCCCGGAGAGAGCCAGCAAGGAGCCGCTGCCCGACTTGCGACAACCGCGGTCCGCGCCAAACTGTTCCAGCCGCTGGCCTACTGTAGGCGCTGCATCAGGACATTATTTTAAAGCTCTCCAAGCGGCCCCCTCCCCCCCCCGACTCCTCCCGCTGCAAAAGGAAAAAAAAAAAAAAAAGGGAAAGAGACTAGAAGGAAACTCAGATTTGCCGCCACAACGAAAAGAGAGGGGGGAAAAGGAAAAGGAAAGAAAGTCGAGCTACTGTGGGGTTGGACGCAGGCAGCCGGAGCGTGGGCCGAGCGATGCGGGGCTGCGCGCCCAGGCGGCTGCAAGTTGTGACTGAAGCCACGATGCACTGCCAGGCACGGTGAAGAGCCAAAAGGCATTGCCTCCCCAAAGAAACCCAGGCGCAGGGAGGGCCGCCTCGAGGACAAGGAGGCCGCCCGGCAGGCCACCAGCCGAGGTGACCAGGCTGGGCGGTGGGGAGCTAGCGAGTGCGCCTGGCTGCGTCTGTCCGAAGTTGTCACTCTCCGTTTTCGATTGACACAAACACTTCTCCAAAAGGGGGAAACCTAACCAACAACAGCAATCGACAAGATCTCCTACGTTACCCTCCCTCCCACCTCCCCCTTCGGCCTACCCCCGCCCCCTCCCCCAGGCCCAGCGCGGGCGCCAGGCGCGTCTCAACCCGCTGCACTATGCCGGCAGTTTAGGATCCAAAGCTTCTCTACTCGTTTTGTTCTTTTCTTAAAACAAAAACAAACAAACAAACAAAAAAAAAAAGTGGGGGGAACCCCGGTGGTGGGCAGCCTGGGACGCACACACCCGCCTTCAGATCCCGACAAAAGCAGATGCACTTTGACTTCTGACAGCTCTACCTCAAGCCCGGAAAAAACTCAGCGGCGCTTTCCCCGCAACTCGTGCTCCGGGTGTCTTCCTCTTCTTTTCCGACTCCGTTTTATTTATTTCCGTTCCCGCGGCGGTTCTTGGTGACCTTCATTCCTCCGCGGACTCTGGGCAGAAGAGTCCTTTTCCCGCTCGCCTGAGACTCTCCTTTTCCTCGCCCGGGGAGCTGAGGGGGCGTTGTTCTCCCGGTGGCCCTGGGATTCCCGGGTCACACACCAGCGAGGCGCCCCTTGCCCCGCGTCAGCCTCCTTTCCCCCGTTTGGTTTCCTGTTGCGGGTTTTGGCTTGCACGGCCAAGTGAGTCTCCTCTTTTGGGAGGGGCTAGGGAGCTGTGCCGTCATCTTCGGGAGTCTACTTCGTCTCTACTTGCTCTTATCTCCCCGGGCCTCACCCGACCAAACCAAAGACCATGGTGCACTGTGCCGGCTGTAAAAGGCCCATCCTGGACCGCTTCCTCTTGAACGTGCTGGACAGGGCCTGGCACGTGAAGTGTGTCCAGTGCTGTGAATGTAAATGCAACCTGACCGAGAAGTGCTTCTCCCGGGAAGGCAAGCTCTACTGTAAGAACGACTTCTTCCGGTGAGTACTTCCCTCCCACGCCTCTGCTGCTCCCTCCCGGCGGGCCCTTCCTGGCCAGCTTCGGATCAGAGGTCAGCGTGGCTAAGGCAGCCGCGTTAGGAGCTGCTGCTGGAGAGGGCAGCCAAGACAGGCAGAAGCCTGCCTCTTCGCCAGCTGGCGCACTGAGAGCCCCGTGTAGCCGCTACCAGCGTCCTGGAAAGTGTGGGTCCAGGCTTTGCAGCACGTGCCTGGGAAGAAAGGGTGTGAGCCCGCCTCAGTCCAGAAGCCACTCCAGACTTGAAAAAGATAAGGCAGCTTCGGGTATTATAGCCCCAGTTCCTATTTTTCCCAAGCCAACTTCTCCAGCAACTGCATTCTCCGGGTCTCCCCGAATTGTACCTGCTCCAAGTCTTTTGCGACTGAGAGGTCTTGGCGGGAACCACGGAGGCTTTTGGGTGGAACGCCCCAGCCGCTAGCAGTGGTAGCAGCAATAAAGAACTCAGCCTTGAGACCAAACCTGCATGCCCAGTATTCGCCCCTAAACTGGACTGGTTTCTAAGTGCAGTCCTGGGCAAACTGATGCACTGTAGCATGAGAAGTGCCCCTAGGGTTTTTGTTTTTGTTTTTGTTTTCTGCATCCCCTGCTGGGGTTAGCTAGCAGTTCGGCCTTGGCCCAAAACTGACCCTGGCTGTGCGGAACAGGCTCCTCTTGGGAGCTCTCCTAGGAACTGTTCAGCCACAGTCCGGCACCTCCTTGTCCAAACCTGACAGGTTCCTGCTCATTAGAGCTATTAGACTGAGTTCTCTACTCCCTTTCTCTGTTCATCATTTTAATTGTATTTTCTTAAACTCGGTATTTTACCCTCTCATCCGCGCAAAACACACAAGTCATCTGAGAATAGGCACAAATATAAATTGAAATTCCACTGTGTGGGTTCGAAACCTCCCAGTATATTGGCTGACTTGGTCTCTGCTTTCTTTCAGGCTGTGGTGACATATCAAATTGATTGGGGTGGGGGGGTGCAGGGATCGAAGCCACATGAAATGCTCTGCCCACAGGCCCAGCAAGGGCAGTCCCCAATTCTGGTCCAGGACATGTGGTTCGGGTTTGCCAGGAACCCTAAAGCAAAGCCCTTTGCACGCTATTACCGGGAGGCTGCGCCTCAGAGCCTCCGCCTGCGCCGGGTTTCCTCTGCAATGACTGGATCGGAGTCAGAGGGCGGCGAACCATACCCGCTTCCAGCGGGCCCCTCAGGCCTGGCTCGCAGCAAAACTCAGCAAGGCGCCTAAAGCCGGCTCTGCCCCGCCGCTACCCCACTTGCGCCAATCTGCCAGGCTTTCGGCATGATCGTGGCAGCAGCCCACCTACTGCCACCAGGGATCTCTGCGGCTGTTTGCTTACCCACGGCCAGAATGGATCTTTACCGGTGCGCGGGTCCTTTTGTGGTGAAAGAGAGGCGATGCTAGGGAAGGACAGCAGCACTCTGAGCACGTACATATGGAGCCCTAATTCGAATTTGATTCCTCTGAATTTAATTGGAAAATGAGTGTTCTGGCCCCGAAACTCCCTGCCCCTGTGATCACCTTGCCGCCTTTTTCCAGGACTCTCTTTTTCCCTGAGATATCTCTGGGCCGTGAGGCTGGGGTTGCCAGCAATTTGGGTTCCTTCCTCTAACCGTGTATTTCCTCTCTCACTTTTCCCGGATGCCCCGCGCTCTCTCTTCCTGCCATCTCACCTGCACGATCTGCATTCTGTTCTTTGGCACGCTCTCATCTCCTTCCTATTTCTATTTCTCCCTTTCCCTCCCTCTCTTTCTCCTCTCTCCCATCCCTCCTTCCTCTACTTCTTTCTCCCGCTATTTTCTTTCTCCCATTCTCTGTCTCCCCCGCCCCTGGACAACCCCTACCCTCTGCAGATGTTTCGGTACCAAATGCGCCGGCTGCGCACAAGGTATCTCTCCTAGCGACCTGGTGCGGAGAGCGCGTAGCAAAGTGTTTCACCTGAACTGCTTCACCTGCATGATGTGCAACAAACAACTTTCCACCGGCGAGGAGCTCTACATCATTGATGAAAATAAGTTCGTCTGCAAAGAGGATTACCTAAGTAATAGCAGTGTCGCCAAAGAGAACAGTCTCCATTCTGGTGAGGCCCTAATTCCCAGCTGGTTAGGGGCGGGAGGGTCCTGAAGGGAGGGAAGGCCGACAAGGCCCTTGTTCACCCGCCCCTTTCCTTTCCTCAGCCACCACTGGCAGTGACCCCAGTTTATCTCCGGATTCCCAAGACCCATCGCAGGACGACGCCAAGGACTCAGAGAGCGCTAATGTGTCGGACAAGGAAGGGGGCAGCAACGAGAACGATGACCAGAATCTGGGCGCCAAGCGGAGGGGACCGCGCACTACCATCAAAGCCAAGCAGCTAGAAACGTTGAAGGCAGCCTTCGCTGCTACGCCCAAGCCCACGCGACACATCCGCGAGCAGCTGGCCCAGGAGACCGGCCTCAACATGCGTGTCATCCAGGTCAGAGTCCTGGCGTGCCACTCCTCCTCCCAGCCCCCAGGCCCACAGGACTACTCAGTGTACCCAGTCCAAGTCTGGGACCTCTCAGAGTGGAGGAGGGGAACGAATCCATGGTGGCTGGTAGGAGGTGGGAGGAGGCCAGACTGTGTGGAACCTTGAAAACGCTGATGCGTGGAACCTCAAGAAATCCCTCTTCTTCTCTCCATAGTGGTCATGGAGGGGGAGGGGAGTCAGACATCTAGCTGGTATAAGGCTAGAGGAGAGGACACTGTCAAACACCACAAGAACAGTTATGACCCCTCTTTCTGCCCATATACCCTCCGCTCACCACCACCCACACCATCAGGAAGGAGTGAAGAGGTTCCTGTGAACTACATAAACAAGCAGTTCTTCTAGTTTCTGCACATTTTCTTCAAGTCTCCAACTCCAACTTTGTGGGTCTCTTGCCCCATTTAGATAAGCCCCAGAGCAGAGACTTCCCCTCCAGAGAAAGATGGGGCGGTCCTGCCTGAGTGCATTCCGGAGTGGGATGGGGGAGGAGAGGCCATCTGGAGGCAACTGAGCCTGTGCCTTGGGAGGAGGTGAGAGGTGAGACCAGAGCAGTGGGAGTCTCTGACCCAAGGCTAGATGTGGGATCAAGATGCCTGGAAGCTCTGTGCCTGGGAGGTTCAGTGTACTTTTGCGAGTGTGTGGGGCAGGCCCTGAACCTCAGGCTCTTAGACCTCTGGGAGACTGTGCCAACCTGTGTGCATGAATACAGGGTTATGTGCCTGTGTCATTGCGATCACTACTGGTGAGTGTCAGTGGATAAGTATCTGTGGCAGAGAGTTTGTACGTAGGTGTGAAAAGAAGATTGTGATTTCGGTGTCACTACTCTTGGGAAACTGAGAGTCGGTAGGAAGCTTTCTGTGTCTCTTTCACTATCATGGGGTTGTGGGGAAAGTCGCTGCAAGAAACCGTGAAAAGGAAGCTGTGTGCATGATACTGTTTTGAAGAGGTTTAGTGTATATGTGTGTATAGCCCCTGAGAAGTTGTAACTGTGACAGTGTGGCTGTTGGAAACAATACGGCTGCACAACGCCCCCCAGTCGGGAATCCTGGCTACATCTGGCTCAGTGTCCCCTGTGCGGTCCTACTCAGAGACCCCATCACTGCTTTCATACCACGCCCGGGAAGCCCAGCATCGGCGAGCCGGGCAGTGGAGGGGTGAGGGGCTGGGTCCCTTAGCACACGCGACCTGGGGAGTGGAGTCTCCGCGGCTTCACTCCGCGGCATGTGTGTTTCAGGTCTGGTTCCAGAACCGGCGCTCCAAGGAACGGAGGATGAAGCAGCTGAGCGCGCTAGGAGCCCGGCGCCACGCCTTCTTCCGCAGTCCGCGCCGGATGCGGCCGCTAGTGGACCGCCTGGAACCGGGCGAACTCATCCCCAACGGCCCCTTCTCCTTTTACGGAGGTGGGTGCGCGGCCCAGTGGCAGGGCACCGTCAGGCCGGAACTGGCTTCGCTGGAAGCGGGTGGCAGCACGGGAGGCACCCCTTGCTTTCAGTAGAGAAGATTCAGGGAGAGAAGGCTGAAGGCTGGGGAATAAATCCGGGGGAGGTGGTGAGACGGAAAGTCAAATTCCTGACTTTGAGCCAGGAGGGTGAGCAGGTCGGGAGCAGCGGCCGTTTTTGCGCAAAAACCTCCTCCGTGTTCTCAGACCGGCAGGGTCCCCCCATAAACATCTAGTGCCCCCACCCTATGACCCTCCTGTGCTCGGTCACCCGCTCGCCTTCACACCCTTCCTGTTCTGACAGTCCCGGGACCCTGCCCTGACATCCTCCTCTCTGCCACTCCGCAGATTACCAGAGTGAGTACTACGGTCCTGGGGGCAACTACGACTTCTTCCCGCAAGGGCCCCCGTCTTCGCAGGCCCAAACACCAGTGGACCTACCTTTTGTGCCGTCTTCGGGGCCGTCCGGGACGCCTCTGGGAGGCCTGGAACACCCGCTGCCCGGTCATCACCCGTCCAGCGACGCGCAGCGGTTCACCGATATCCTGGCGCACCCCCCAGGGGACTCACCCAGCCCGGAGCCCAGCCTGCCCGGGCCTCTGCACTCCATGTCGGCTGAGGTCTTCGGGCCCAGCCCGCCCTTCTCCTCACTGTCGGTTAACGGCGGGGGGAGCTACGGAAACCACCTGTCTCACCCCCCTGAAATGAACGAGGCGGCCGTGTGGTAGCGGGGTCTCTCACGGTTCGTGGAGTTCGTGGTTGTACAGAAATGAACTTTTATTTAAGAAAAATAGGGGGAAAAACATAAAAAGCAAGCCTTCTGCCCCACTTCTCCAGCCTCGGGGACCATTCTTGGTCTGGGGAGACCAGATGGGAAAGGGGGACACAAATAGGATCCAAATCCGCTTCGAGGCGGGACTGGGATGTGCGCACTGGATGGCAAGATTCAGAACTGGGGCTCCGAATGTGAAATGCAGAACTCTCCCCACCAGGACCGGTATCACTGGATAGACTCCGCAGGCATGTGCCTCTGGCCGACGGGCGGCAGAAAGACATCGTGACAGCCGCAGGCGCGCTCAGCCATTGGTGATGCCCGGAGCCGTGGGGAGGGAGGCTGTGAGGCGCGCAGCCAGGTGAGGGAGGCGAAGACGCCCGGCGCGCTCCTGGGCCAGCCCCGAGTGTTCGGGCCCTGAGATATCCCTTATTAGTGTTGTCTCAGAGTTCAGCGACAGCGACAACAAACTCTTATAGCTTCAGAAACACCGACCTGCTGTGCATCAGGTGGGACTATATATATATTTTTTGTCTCTCTGGGTTTTTGTTTTTTGTTGTTGCCAAAATTGCAAAATTCTAAATGTAAAGCCCTCAGTATCAACTCTTCTACCTTCACAAAGCTCTACACACAGAGATACACACAAACACACTGGATAGGATGGTCTTCCGCCAGACCTCTCAGTAAAATGACTTGAACATCGGCTGTACAAGAAAAGTATTCTACCTTTACACACAAAAGTTAAAAAAAAAAAAAAAAGACTATTGAACTAAAAACAGTCAACTGTTTACGTATAATGTTAAATTCAGGAGTTCAGTGTTTTACTAATATAACCTGTTTTGAAACCTCTTGTTCAAAAACAATGTTTTGAGCAATCAACCAAAATTGTTATTTTTTTTTTTCCTGTAGATGTTCTGACAGATTTGCAGGGCTTGCGGCTCACTGTGCTAGTATGTAAAAAGGTGTTGTTTACGCGAGGCAAAGAAAACATGATATTCAGACAGTTGCCAAATAGAGTAATTATAGCACAAATACTGTAAAGGTGCCTGGCACCAGCAACCTGAGAAAGTGTTAAAAAAACAAAAGTGTTACAAGGTTTAAAAAAAACATCTTTGCTAATTTTTAGTCCTGTTGAACATTCATGGAATTGTTAATATGACTTATATAGACCCACACAGGTTTTATTTTTGTGTCTTTAAAATAAAAGTCCAAAATATTTAAATTTTATGGTCAAATATGCAGTCAACAGCTGCTACTTTTTTCTTCATATATTAAATTTCTCATATGTCTTTTATTGTTCTAATAAACCTAAGCTTGTGTGACCTCCAGTGCATATTAGACCATTCACTGTATGAAAGAAAACATGTTGAATAAATTTGTGAGTTTTTAATAAAAATAGAAAACCTGATGTTTAGATAATTGGTGTGGTATTTGATGATTTCAATAACTAGAGGGAAGCCCTGAGGGGTGCTGACTGGGTCTCCAAAGCCAGGAGAAGAGAAGCAGGATTGGGTGATGCATATGGTTTTGCCTTGGCTGTAGCAGAACTCCTCTACTAATGCTAGCCAAGCTTTACTCCGTGGCTTCCTGCTGCTATTAAATACAGATTTGCACTCTGTGGATTTAACTGATACAGTTGGAGAGATATTTGCTGATACATTAATATAGAATTTAAAATAGAAATCAAATCCCTGGCTAAAAAATGAGTGGTCCCAGCCTGTGATTAGGCATGAGATCCAGAGCATTCTCTCTCCCCTTCTCCCTGAACATGCAAAACTGGACTTGGAAATGTCAGATACTTGTAAATATAGTTAGAGGTGTTACTCTTTAGTTACAATTCCTTTTCCATAGTAATCCTACTTTCTAATTTGGGGGTTTGAAAGATAATGTAAAATGAATGCAGAGTATAACTAGAAATGAAATACTTTAATCCCTTTCACAGAACTGATATGAAATGGTTATTTTATAGTATTTGTTACATATGAAGTGCCCCAGAAGGAAAACTATTTTGTCTGGCACAAGATACATAGTAAGTTTCTCTGAAAGATGAAGAATAATAACTAATAGAAAAATCAAATTTCAACTGGGAATTGCCAGTAGATTCTGAAAAGTAGTTCAATTCCTTCCAAACCTTCATTAGAAATGGAAGGAATTTGAATATTTTATCCATTATGAAATACTTGTGCTTGGGTCTATGTATGTGTTTTAATATCAGAGGCTATTAGAGGTCCAGAATTTCCTTTCCATATCACCAGATTTCAGTTTGGATTATTTATTTGCTTGTTTTTTAAAAATCAAAGTTTTTACATTAAATAGTATATAATTCCCAGTACTGTTTTCATATTTTGTTAAGACACAGCCAAGTTTACCTTTCCTGCAGAGAAGCCTTTAAAATAAGCAATATTTCACTGCATCTCTATGATGGCTTATCAAATGCTAGAGGGGGCACTATCAGGGAGGAATCTGGCAGTGTTCTTTCAGAAATTAAAAAAAAATATATGAAATACAAGGGAGACTTTTCAAATTCCTATCCTCTGCATACACCACATTTTCTTCATCTGCTTTATATGCGATCACTGAATCGGCTTGTTTTTGCCTTTTTCGCATTTATATACATTAAATCATAGCTAACTTATTCATTACAGCCACCACCTCTATCCCCGCCCCCTTAAAGACATTCATTTAACTGAACGTATGCTCATCGGGAGGCCGCATTTTCCTATCAAGGCTGCTGAATTATTTAGCAGCTTTATTGTGGTATCCGGGTATTTGATAAGGAGCGTTTCAGAGTTGGGTACGCGGCGTGGATTCAATTCTAACTCCGTGGCAGTCGCGCAGTCTTTCCTCTCCGCTAGGTATTGTGATACCTGGCGAGTACCCGAACAGGTGGCAATGCTTAGCAGTCTAATTTGATGCCGAAGGTCCTGGAAGAAAAGTTCGAGAAATGGCAGGGGCTAATCCCCTTCTCATCAACGCCGCGCTGCCCACTTCTTGCCCTGAAGTGAAGGAAAGCGCTGCACTGTTCCCACGCGGAGCTCCCGGGAGAGACGCGCCAGCGGAAGAGAAGCAGCACTGCGGTCCCCTCTTGCCCGGGAGGTCAGCCTCCTCTCAGGCCCAGCTTGGCAACCTGGTTTCTCCCTGCGGCCATCTTAAGGTCGCCACCTCTACGCCTCCTGCCATCTGCCCTCAGGGTTCCAGCGGCGGGAAGCTGCCATCCGCGCTGGGCGAAGGAGCTTTTGAAACTCACCCATCCAACTTCTACCGGCTGACTAGCCAAAGCTGGGCGACAGCTTTGGTGCGGGACAAGGTGGGGAAAGACTATTCGGAAAACCTGGACAAGCATCGCCACGAGTCTGGGACCTGGGGTTTGATGGAGTCTGAGAAGAGAGACAGATTGGGACCTGGTTTCCCTAAACTTAAAACTTCTGGTCAAGTGCGAATAGTCATTCTTCTTGGACAATTGTTGGGGGGGGGATGTCTAATGTCACCTCTGCCCACCCTCTGGTGCTCCTTACATCTGCCTGCCACTTTGCAGCTAACTCTTAGTTATCAGAGGGATTGTGAACCAGGAGAACCTCCTGCCTTCTCTCCTCAGGACAGACTGTTCTTTTGGAAGAATGCTCTCTTTTATTTTCATCTCTCTGCTCACCTCATCTGCTCTCATTTCTAGAGCACTCAGAGGAGGAAATTTCTTCTAGGGAGGTATAGTCTGAAAAACTCCCTCCTGTAGTCCACCCTCTATCTCCACCCCACCCATCTTGATATGGCAGTCCTTTCCCTTCATCTCAAGAAACTAAAATGCAATCAGGGAGGGACCCCCCAGATGGAGCATTTGAGAGGTTCCTCTTCTAAATCCGTGTCTTCTTTCAGTTGTATCTGAAGTCCTAGAATTCTTTCTTCTAATTTCTTACCCTCAGTATGGGGTAAGGACAAGCAGGGGGAGCATTTTGGGAAGGTTCATGACAGGAGTGCTCTTAATTCTTTCCTAAGAAGTCTTCCTAAGACAATACAGATCAGGACAGAGGAGGGAGAGTAGTTAAGCAGGTCTTGGGCATTTTCTGCTGAGTGTTTGCCCAGCACAGCCCCATATGGGCTACCAGTGTCCTATTTGCATTATATTTAGAGGAGGTTTTTGCTCTGCCTCACGTCCCTCTCCCTTTTTTCCTTGCTCCCCATCTGGAAGACCAGATTTCTACACACTATTAGTGCCTCAAATAGAAAGGGAACAGGATTGGGGGAGTTTGTTTCCCAAACGTAGGATAGGAGAAACATTTTTGAAGCCCAGGATAATAGCACCTTGTGGAGAACTGAAGAGTATATTTTTGCTCTGAGGCCCAGATGGAGGTACAAGACTGCAATTATACAGGATACATTTAAAAACAAAACTTTTACTCATAGCCTGAGTTTTCTCACAGATAGTAAAAAGAGGTTTTCTTCACCTGAGTCCTCTGCAGAGCTTGGCCTTCTTTCCCTTCCATATCTGAGGGGTTTACTCTAGGACAGGTTCTCCTTCCTCTTTGCAGTCATGGTTGACTTCATTGAAGAGCCACCTAGGACAGGGACATGCGGAGGGACTAAAGCAGTGTCCTCTCATTGCTTGACTCTGAGGGCATATGAAGATTGAAAGTCAGGGACCCTCTCTTCCTATGGGTTCTGACACAGAAGGCATTGTGGAGTTGAGTTGCTCAGGTTGTTCAGCTGTGGGATCCAAATGACCTGAACAGTACTCAATAAGGGGCATTGCCCCTTCTTAATGTATCACTAATGTCTTTTTTCTGGATCCTTTTGAGGCAGTTTTTCTATTTAGCCGGTTCTAGGTCTTTACAAGTGACCTCCTACAGATACTGGAAGGATAGACCACTTTGTAGTCAGACTTATCATTTTTTATGGAAGTTTATGTTTACATGTTTGTCTGTCCCCCTAGGCTGATCACTGTGGTACAGAAGCTAACTTACTCATCTTGTATCTCATCTAGCAGTGCCTGCCACACAGTGGGCAGTCAAGGAAAACTCAGTGAAGAGAAGACATTGTAAAGGGATTGTATCTATCCATGTGTCTGGGTGCAATTGTACCTATTCTATTAAATCTTTATATTTTGAGTCTTCCCCTCCAAAAGTGGACCAGAGTTTTTAAATGTTTTGCATCTGTGCATCAGTTTCAGGTGTCTGAATATTCCTTTATCTCTCTAAGTAGCAAAGACATCAAATACCGAGTGTACACTAGAATAATCCCCAATTCACTCCTTTTCCTTGCTCAGGCAAGGCTGCTTGGAAAGCTACAGAAACAATCTCTATTTGTGCACACAGTAATTACTTATTATTCCTATTAATAAAGATCCCAGTAGTTTGCCTCCACTTACACATGTACATCCCTGACGTAGGATTCCCATATCCCAGCCACCTAGGGGCGGGAGGCGTGTTCCCGGACTCAGATTCCTCTAAATTATGAAAAGTCAAATCTGTTTTGGGTCGCAGTGTATGCGTGTCTGAGTATGCACCGGAGGTTCGAGAAGCTTACCCTTTACTGTTTCCTTCTTCCCAAAGCAGCCACCGTGGGCCACGGTTACACTACGCTTTATTCCTAAACGAACCTCACACAAAGCTTGAGGCGTATTTTGTGCAAGGGCACAAGGGCTGCGCGCAACGCAATCACAGCTCAGAGCCAGAGGCGGTCACGTGCCATCGCGCGCTCCCGCGCTTCTCAACACGCCACCTCGACGCACGCGCACGCGCACACGCGTTCGAAGGGCCACAATCCCTTCTGCTTTCCGCGCGCTTCCGCCTTCATCCTAGCAACGCCCGTAGTGACACGGCAGGCCCCACCCCCTCCCGCGCGCGCCTCCCGGAAGTTGCCGGTCTGGAGCTGAGCGCCTGGCTCCGCGGGGTCCCTGAGTGTTGCGGCGAAGTGTCTGCGCGAGAGCTTCTGGCTTGGGAGAGAGCTTTTGAGCAGGGGCTTGGGCCTCACTTTCACGTGCACAGCGCGTCCCCGGACCTGGTGACAATGGCGGGGACGCAGTCCCTGGCCCTGCAACTGGAACAGTTGTTGAATCCGCGACCGCGAGAGGCGGATCCTGAGGCCGACCCGGAGGAGGGTGAGGCCTGACAGGCGGGCCACGTGTCGGGCTGTGGGCTCTGTCTAGCGGTGGTCGGGGTGGTGTATGAGGGGTTTGTAGCCGTGCCTCGCCGCCTTTCCTACTCTTTTAGAGAAAAATTGCCTCCCGTTAGGGTTGCCCCCGAGCACGGAAGGAGGACTTCGGCTTCTTTTGACCCGCACTGTGAATTTGATGCCCCAGTGGGTGGGTGATTCCGGACTCATACCCAGCACTCCCACGAAGAGCTGGATAAAGTTGGTCGAGGGCTGTTGGAGGGAGCCAAAGTGTGGTAGCCGGCCCGTGGCAGGTTGGAAATTATCTTTCAGGATGCCTTATTGGCTTTGACCTTTGGTGGAAGGAAGAAGTCTCATCAGTTTTTGTTGTCTGAACTCTGGTTACCTCTAAAAACTTGCTTGGAGAAGGAAGGAAAAAGTAGTATTCCCTGGTTCTGTTTAAGCCTCTTTAGGTCTCAAGATGCTCGCTCAGGGGTTGACAACATATCACTGTTCTGTAAGCTGGGATGTTCAGGGTCTAGCTGGGAATAATCCTACTTTAGACTTGGGTCAGAGAAGTGTGAGGAAGAGATAATAATGAGGGATAAATGTGAGTGCTGAACCGTGCCTTAGGAATATCAGTTGAAGGAACCCAGAGCTGCAGGGTTAGGATAGGGAGAGAAAAACTCCCTGAGAGATGGGATGGAGTGAAGATAAAACTTGATGACTGATTTAAGATATTGGAGCCACTGTAGCACATGCAAGAGGAATTAGACTAATTTTATAGGACCCAAGATAGTAAATATAAATATAGATATGTATTTACTATTAGATATAAGGAGTCAGCTTTCTGTTTAGAAACATCAATAAGACAGTGATCCACCTGGAGAAGTAATGCGCTCCCTATTCCTGGAACTTGGTTGGGATTTTGTAGAGGATATTCAAGCATGAATTCAAAGAGTTTAACAGAGTTCCTGTTAATGTTCTTCCTAACCTGAGACTCTGATTACTTTTCCCTCTCCTGCTCAGCCACTGCTGCCAGAGTGATTGACAGGTTTGATGAAGGGGAAGATGGAGAAGGTGATTTCCTGGCAGTGGGTAGCATTAGAAAACTGGCATCAACCTCCCTTTTGGACACAGACAAAAGATATTCTGGCAAGACGACCTCTAGGAAAGCTTGGAAGGAAGACCATTGGGAGCAGACTCTATCAGGTTCATCGGGTGAGTAGATTATTTGCATGAAGCTCTTTCTTCCCTAATTTTTCAGGGTAAATCTTTTTTTTTTTTATGTTCTGCATATGTTTGTGCCCCTACCTATTATCTTACAAGAGACCATTAACTTGGTATTTGGAAGGGAACTAGAAGTTACTTCATTTCACTTCATCAGGAATCTAAAACCCAGAGTGATCAAGTTGCTATACTCAGGTTCATATTAATGGTTCACCCTAAAATGGTGTGAAAGAAAAGGTGATGCATATTGGAAAGGATTATGTGTCAAAGAAACATGGTATCTAATGAGCATACTTGGCTCAGTTGTGACCCTCTTCCTTCAGTTTTTCAGGTCTTAAATTGACTACTATATAGTATCAGTTATTTGTGAAATTCATCTTTTGCCCTTGTAAGAATATGCTTTCCTCTTCCCTGCGAAAATGTTGGGAGGATATGAACTTACAGCTTTAAAGAATTATAAGTTGCTCATGGTGGAAGAAGGGACTGGATACGGTGATTATTTAGGATACCATTTTTTTTCCTTTTCAGTGGTGCCATGTTGAGAATCCTCAGACAGTATAAAAAGAACTGTCATTTGAGTTAAGATATCTATGATTTAATCCTTGATGTAATTCTTGGAGCTTCTGATAGGCTCATTTCATATTCTTTGTCCAGAGACTGATAAAGGGACCAGTCATGAGACAAATATGTTTATAGAACTTTTACCATGTGTCAGCCACTGTGGACCTGAGAGCCTGGAACACAGTATATCTTCAAAAACTATTGTCACCATTATTATCACCTGTATCTTTTTATTTAATACTCCCAGTAGCTCAAGAAGTTGCTATTTTTTAATCCCCATTTTACAGACAAGGAAAGTGAGGGGCCAGTTGGTTAAATAACTTTTTCAGTGTCATACAGTTATTAAGTGGAAGAGCCAGGATTCAAATAAGACAGTCTGATTCTAAGTTCTATAACCTTTTTAAATTTTTTGTGGTACTAGGGATTGAACCCAAGGGTGCTCTACTACTGAGTTATATCCCCAGCCCTTTTTTATTTTCCATTCTTTTTTTTTTTTTTGCGGTGCTGGGGATTGAACCCAGGGCCTTGTGCTTGCAAGGCAAGCACTCCTTTTTTGTTTTGAGGCAGAGTCTTGCTTAGTTGACCAGGATGGCTTTGAACTTGTGATCCTCTTGCCTCCCCACCTGAGTAGCTGAGCCCAAGTTCTACATTCTTAACAACTGAATGTTTTGAGTCTGAAAAATGGTATACCTTTAAAGAATTTAAAGGATTATTTGATGGTTTTGCACTTAGTTTTTGTATTTATATGTACATTTCTTGCAGTGCTGGGAATTGAACTCAGGACCTTGCACATGTTAGGCATGTACTCTGTCACTGAGCTACATCCGCAGCCTGTGTGTGTGTGTGTTTTTTTTTTTTTTTTTTTTTTTTTTTACTTTTTTGTACCAGGGATTGAACCTAGGGGTGCTTAACCCTTTTTTTAAGTTTTGAGACAGAATCTTGCTAAGTTGCTGAGTCTGGCCTCAAATTTGGTGATCCTTATGCGTCAGCCTGCTGAGTTACTGTGATTACATGCGCCACCATATCTTTTATTTTATTTTTTTGGTACTAGGGATTGAACCCAGGAGCACTTAACCACTGAGCCACATTTCCAGCCCTTTTTAATATTTTATTTAGAGACAGGGTTTCACTGAGTTGCTTAGGGCTTTTCTAAGTTGCTGAGGCTAACCTTGAACTCACAATCCTCCTACTTCAGCCTCCTGAGCCACTGGGATTACAGGCATGTGCCACTGCACCCAGCTTGTATATCTCTTTAAAGAAGTACTTAAGACCCATCATGTTTTCATAAAATCTTTATTTTATTGAAGAAGGTTATATTTTATTTTATTTTGAGACAGAGTCTTACTAAATTGCCCAGTCTGTTCTTGAACTTGTGGTTCTCCTGCCTCAGCGTCTTAAGTAGCTGGAATTATAGGCATATGTGATCACACCCAGCTTCCTTATATTCTTAAATTCACTTGCCCCAGAGTTAATATTTGTCTCTCCTTTGGGTTGTTGAAGTTTTGTCAAAGCACTTTCAATTCTTCCTTGTAGAATCTCACCTTAGAGTTAGATCCATGTTCTGTTTACTTTTGTTTACCATAGCATTTTAGATGTAGTAATAAATATTTGTTGAATTGTGTACAATAACAAAATTTTTCCCCTAATAGATGCTAAGTTCTTAAGTTGAAATGAAAGATGTGGCCTGTTGTTTTTCTCCAGGTAACACCCATTTTTTTTCCCCCCTCTCTTCTGGTTCAGATGATGAAATACCTGATGAGGAAGGGTCTGGAGATGGAGATTCAGAGGGACTGGATCTTGAGGAATCTGATGAGGATGACATGAGTGCTGCTGAGGAACAGGACGCTGAGGACGATGGGGAGAACAGTCTGGCAGGGAGGAAGAAAAGCAAAAGCCACTCTGCAAAAACACCAGGCTTCAGTTTCCAGAGCATTCGTGACTTTGAGAAATTTGCCAAGGGGATGGATGACCTTGGGAGCAGTGAGGAGGAGGAAGATGAAGAGGAGAGTGGCATGGAAGCAGGGGACCTTGAGGAAGACAGGGAGGATGAGAGTGAGGAAGACAGGGCTGGAGACAAGAGCAGTGAAGGTGATGGTGTGGTGATGACCTTCTCCAGCATCAAGGTTTCTGAGGAAGTGGAGAAAGGAAGAGCTGTGAAAAATCAGATAGGTTTGTATGTGGTTTTGTTGGTTACTTGTTTTTCAAAGTATTTGCATTCTGGCTACTTTTTTTTGTTGTTTGATTTTGGCTGGTCTGTCTCTTTGGTGTTCTTCCAATTAGTTTGTGACATGCCTCACTTACCCAAAGGCCTAAAGCCCTGTTCCTCCATGCTTAGCCAGCCGTTTCTGCACTGAGCTGCTTAGCTGGTTCTGCTCTAGTACTTGTGGCAACTATGGAAGATTGAAGAGGAGAGTGTTTTCTCCTTTCCTTGGGCTTTACATTTCCCTTTCTTAGAGCAAATATTTGCTTCCAAGATAGGGAATTTATTTCCTAGAATAAAGAATATTTCCATGGCATGAAACTGATAAAGCTGTGTTGCTTAGAGACTGGCATGATTTCCTTTCCTTCCGCTATCCCTATCCCAGAAGATTTTGTAACTCGGGTGGGGTCCTCTTCTCTTTTTTTCTTAGCACTGTGGGACCAACTCTTGGAAGGAAGGATCAAACTACAAAAAGCTCTGTTGACAACCAATCAGCTGCCTCAACCAGATGTTTTTCCTGTTTTCAAGGACAAAGGTGGCCCAGAATTTGCCAGCGCCTTAAAAAATAGTAAGATTGCTTATCCCATATTGGGATACTTAGAACCACTGAGGTACATTGGGATATATTGCGATTGATATAAAGGAAGAAGAGGATATTTTATTTTAATGATATTATGGCATAGAACAGTGGTTTCTGCTCCTCTTCTAAAAAGTAATATAATCCATTTATTAAATGACACTGTTGATTGAAATGGATTGGGTGCTTTACCCTTGTCTGTTCTACTTTCTTCTTGCCTGCTCTTGCCTCCCATTCTCAGTTTCTTCTTTTATTTGGGGATGGGTACTAGATAGAATTGAATTCAGGGGCACTCTACCACTTAGTTACATCCCCAGCCCTTTTTATTATTTTTTATTTTGAGACATAGTCTCACTATGTTGCCTGGGCTGGCAATGAACTTGTGATCCTCCTGCCTCAGTCTCCTTGCTGGCTTTTAGTTACTTCTTTAATGCTTAGCGAACCCACTGGTATAGAACAAAAGGCAGAGGATGAGTGATTAAACTCAGTTCATTTAAGTGGTTTGTATCATGTATTTAAAAGATGCCTTCCTTTGGGAGGTTTTTAGAATACCATGCTAAGGTGATCTTAGATCTTCCTTTGGGGGAGAAATAAGTTTTGGAAGAAAATTGCTGAGCTATAAAGTCAAAGAATTCTAGGGAGAAAAGAAATTTAGAGATTATTTGATTCCAAATTCCTTCATTTTATAGATGAGAGAACTGAGTCCCAGAGAAAATGAATTGCCCAAAGTTACAGAACTTGTTCATGAATGGCAGAGACAAAACTCCAGCTTTTCTGCCTCATGATCTAGGAGTCTTCCACACTGCCTCCTGTGTGCCCAGTGGCACTGAAGGACTGGGCACAGGGAGATTTGGGGTGAGTGCTCTGTGGTTGGCATCTTATTTTGTATTTGCATGCTTAGACTTAGTATTTTCATTTGCTCTTTAAAACTAAGTCCAGGTCTGCTGACACACTCCAATAGTCCCAGCTACCTGGGAGGCAGAGGCAAGAGGATACCTTGAGGCCAGGGTAGCCACATGGCAAGACCTTGTCTCAAAAATTTTTTAAAAAAATTACAGAGTTAAGAGTTGCAAGGGACCTTGGGAGGATATCTAATTTGGCATCTGCCTCTATGTGCAACCTCCTTAAGCCATTTAAAGTACATGTATAGGATTTCTAGGATAGGGTATTTTGTGATTGTTTAGTATATAGGAGAATATCTGGTTTAATTTGGAATGACTTCTTAGGGTCCAGTTGTTAGTTTTTGTGTCCTGCCATACTTGAAGTTTGTTTCCTTTATGAAAAGCCTGGGCAGTCCTTCCAAAACTCTCCTGTATCTACTGTGAGGGTGGGTCTTTTTTACCCCCTGCCCCAGCTTTCTTTTCCTTCTTTCTCAAAAGAGATGATATCCTGAAGGTTTTACATTTTTTGAGATTTTTGGAGCATTCTCTGCTATTTTTAATGCCCTAGTACCCTAATTTCTGGAATGCCTGTGAATGAGATGTAAACTGCTCTGGATTTAATGTCTTAAATTTTTATAAGGCCTTTTCCATTTTGTCATTCACTATTATTCTTATTTGAGTTTTTTTTTTTCCTTTTTAAAAAAATTCATCTTAAAATATAGATATTTTAAGGATTAGCATCAGGCATAACAGACACATTCTTATTTTTGGATTGAATACAATTTAGTTCCTTTAGCCATTGATCATTTAAATTTTGTTGTATAATATTTCTGATCATTTTAGTCTGTCTTTTTTTGTATGTAACCAGTTGCCTTTTTGCCTCATTGGTGAACTTGGTTAATCTGACAAATGTCTATTAGTTTGACAGGGTGGCTTGTGGTAGAGGAAGAAGAAAAGAATGCTTGGTGTCACATTTGGAGAGGATGGGGAGCTCTATAATACCTAGAATTTCTGTGAACATTTTCTTGGCTACATTATTCTGGATGGCTAGTTTATACCATGTTAGATAGCTAGCTGGTATGGAATATAAGCTAAATTTATACCGGCTCCAGAACAAACACTGAAACTTACTATCTTTAAATCTCTTCAATTTGCTTGGTCTTACAGGGTAGACTACCTGGGTTTAAATTTCATCTCAGCAATGGATTAGCTCTGTGACCTTGGACAAGTTACTTCATGGTAAAATAGGAATAATATGGTTGTGAGGATTAAAGGACAATCAATATAAAACATTAGCACAGTGTCTGGCACACATCATGCCATTAATGTTATGTATTAGTGATATCTTTTTCTGCTAAAAGGTATTTGGCAATGTTCAACCATGCGAATTATTGTCATCAGTGTAACTAACCATCATCTCCACTGTCTTCAGTGGTTTTTAAACTTTTTATTAGTATTCAGATTCTCTACATGATTTAAATTAGCTGTTTGTTCTGGAAGGTAGGCAGTGTTATAATTTGTATTTATAATTTGGCTTTGACCTCTCATAACACCATGAAGAGGTGGCTAAAATTTTTCTTATTGTCAGACTGCATTCCTTCCCTCCTGAGGCACTCACCTTACCTTGAAATATTTCTTTTTGGCTTTGGTGACACTGCATGTGCTATTTGGGTCTCCTGTCTTTGTGACATCTTCTCATGTTCTTCTTTTACCCTCTCAGTGTAACTTTATTGCATTTAGAGTCCTGTCCTTAGGTTGTGTTTTCTTAATATATGTTCTCCTTGCACTGCCATTTACTCTTATGTCCCTAACTATAACTTCTAAAACAGCAAACTTCCAGCTATATTCTAGCACAGTAAACTCCTGAATTCCAAGTCGTTGTACCTTGAGCACCTAAAACTTTACTTTTCAGAAGCTAAACATGTATTTCCTTCTTTCTACTTCCCCAACACATGCACTTAGTCCCTAGTTATCTTGGAGTTACATGTTGGTAATTAGAGCTCTTGAACCATGAAGTGATTTCAAAGACATTTTTTAAAAGATGGATCTAGTAGTACATGCCTATGATCTCAGTTACTTGGGAGGCTGAGGCAGGAGAATCCCAAGTTAGAGGCTGGCCTTGGCAACTTAGGCACTGTCTCAAAAATGAAAAAGGGGGCTGGGAATGGTGGCACACACCTGCTGCTTGGGAGGCTGAGGCAGGAGAATCATGAGTTCAAAGCCAGCCTAAGCAACTTAGCAAGGCCCTAAGCAACTCAGTGAGACCCTGTCTCTAAATAAAACATAAAAAGGACTGGGGATGTGGCTCAGTAGTTAAGCACCCCTGGGTTCAACCCCTGGTACCAAAAAAAATTTTTTTTTAAAAAAAGGGAATTGTGGGTGTAGTTCAGTGGTAGAACACCACTGGGTTCAATTAATGGATGTAAAAGTAGAAGTCATGCAATAACCTTAACAAGATTAAAGGATATTCTATGCACAAAAGTACTTCTCCAGTGAGGTTAGCTTTTCCCCTCCTTCTTTTAACAGATTCTATACTATTAGGAGGTGGACCTTTTCTGTTGATGGCAATGATATGTAATGAAGAAGGCATATTACTATGGAAATCTCTGCATGAATTATTTAAACGATGGACTATATCAAATTCATTTAAAAATAGAAATAATAGTACAGTGAACCCCTGTATACCATCACTACTTATACAATTAACTCATAGCCAATTTTATTTTATTAGTCCTTATACTAGTTTCCCTTCTTTCCGGATTGTTTGGAGCAAATGACAGATAACCTCTGGTTTTACCAGTAAATCTTTCAGCATATATGTCTAAAACTCAAGGATTAAAAAAAAAAAAAAAAAAATCTTGAAACCATTATCCCACATAGAAACGTTAATAGTCTGGAGATATAGTTTAGTGGTAGAGCACTGTTGCTTAGCATGCATACCTTGCATGAGGCCCTAGGTTCAATCCAGTACTGTAAAGAACAAACAAAAAAATAGTAGTAAATTTTTTTTTGGGGGGGGGGGTACTGGGGATTAAACTTAGGGCTTTGTGCACACTCTTATCCACTGAGCCATATCCCTAGTCCTTTGTTATATTTCATTTAGAGACAGGGTCTCACTAAGTTGCTTAAAGCCTTGCTAAATTGCTGAGGCTGACTTTGAACTCCAGATTCTCCTGCCGCATCCTCCTGAG
The DNA here is from genome assembly GCF_902686455.1 of Sciurus vulgaris. Lineage (NCBI taxonomy): Eukaryota > Metazoa > Chordata > Mammalia > Rodentia > Sciuridae > Sciurus > Sciurus vulgaris. The sequence continues at coordinate 37,858,474 of NC_136463.1, forward strand.
CTGCTGGGATTACAGGCATATGCCACCACACCCAGCTCAGTAATTTTGTAATAAGCATGACTGATTTGGGTGGGTGGGAGAAATGAGAGCATTTCTGTAACAGGCACGCTCTACTGTCTTTTTCAGAGTTTGCTCTATAACTTTAAATGAAGTGATTAAAGAAAAGCTAAACTTTCACCATAATAAGTTGACCTTTTAGTGAATTGCATGTTATTAATGTATTTAATGAGATGCATTACAAACTGCAGTGAGCACCATGTTTCATTACAGGTCTAAAATGCAATATCATTAAAGACCTTTAGTGGAAACAATGGTTGACATTTTGATATTTCCCGTAAGCAAAACATCCAAGAACACAGTATAATGTAACATAAATGCAGAGGAAGTGTTAAAATTTTTTACTTGCCTGAGAGTTTAAAAACAGATCCTACCATTAATAAAGTATATTTTCTTTGCTCCCCCTCATCTTTCTACCTCTAATTCAGATTGACCCCCTCATCTCCTGTGGCCCATTCCTTAGACTTAAGTTACTTTGACTTGAATAGACTAACATTTTTAATGCTAATTTGACCTCAACATGGAATAGACACCTTAAAGAATGATGTTTTAAATTTTGAGTAAGACAGGGGTAATTTTTGATTTTTTTTCTTTTTTAAAATTTCTTTTATCTTGGAGAAAGGGTCTCACTAAGTTGCTGAGACTGGCCTTGAACTTGCCTGCCTCAGCCTCCTGTGTTGCTGGAATTATAGATATGTGCCACCATGCCCAGCAGTCGTGGTGGCACATTAGATAATAGAAATATTATCTAATAAAGTCATGGAGCTTTATTAGATAATATTTCTATTTTAGCTTTTAAATTTTAATTAATTAATTAATTAATTTGGTATTGAGAATTCAACTCAGAGGTGCTTTAGCACTGAGCTATGTCCCCAGGTGCTTTTGTTTTTGGAGACAGGGTCTTGCTAAGTTACTGAAGGTCTTGCTAAGTTGTGGAGGCTGACCTCAAACTTGTAGTCCTACCTTAGCCTCCTGAGTTGCTGGGATTATAGGCATGTGCCACTACACCTGGCTCAATTTTATTTATATTTTAAAGTAGGCAGTATATTCATGTGCTTCAAAGTTCAAAAGATACTAATTATTATACAGAAATAATCTCTGCCTTGTATCCCTACCTTTCAGTTTCCTATCCTGTAAGCAACCAATGTTGTCAGTGAACTCTGTCTCCCCCTTTTTAATTATAGTTGCCTTAGGTGGCAAATCCTTGAAGTCCTATTTCAGAGTTCTCACAGTTAAAACTTTATGGCTTCATAGCACAGTTCTCATAGTGATCTATGGAACCCTGCAGTTCTGTTATTTGGGATGGGTGTAAGTATTGCTTGGGATGAAGGTAGGTGCTTTGCAACCTTTTCCAAGCATTATATAGGTGTAAAGATCCTTATTACTGCAGGCTTCACCTAACCACATAGTATAAGAGTGAGCTTTTTGTTTCAGCTGATGACTATCATTTTTTAAAGAATTAATTTATTTTAAACTTGTTTGCCTTTTTCTTGAGATGCTAGGGATCCAACTCAGGGCCTTCTATAGGCTAAGCATACTCTCTACCACTGAGTCACACCTCAAGGCTTTATTTTTAAAAGTAGCTCTACTGGCCAGGCTCGCTGTGCCCACCTGTAAACCCAGCAGTTTGAGAGTCTGAGGCAGGAGGATTGTGAGTTCAAAGCCAGCCTCAGCAATTTAGTGAGACCCTAAGTGACTCAGTGAGACCCTGTCTCTAAATCAAATGTAAAAAAGGTGTGGGGATGTGGCTCAGTGGTTAAGTGCCCCTGGGTTCAATCCCTAGTACCCCTCCTCCCCCACCCCCCAAAAAAGAATTTGCTTAGGGCCTCCCTAAGTTGCTGAGGCTGACTTTGAACTTGTGATCCTCTGACCTCAGATTCTTGAACTTTGATTCTCCTGCCTTAGCCTCTGGAGTCACTAGGATTATAGGCGTGCAGTACCTGCACTTTTTAAATAAAACAAAAATGGAATCATAAATATGAACTATTTTGTGAGCTTATTTTTTCAAATTAATATATCATTTCATATCAGTATACTTGGATATACATGAGCATTTTCAGTGGTTACAGAGTGTTCCATTTTATAGATTTATTGCAGTTTATTTAACCAATCTGTATTGATAGATGTTTAGATTTATTCTAGTTTTTTTTCATAAAGCATGTTTTGATAAACGTCCTTGTACATACATATTTGTATAATTTGTTTGAAAGTAGCACTGTCCAATATAAATATAATGCAAGATATGTGTAATTTAAAATGTTAAGGTAACCACATTAAAAAAATGAAGAAAGCAGGTTTATTAAAATTATTAATTTTAATAATGTTATTTAACCCAGTATATGATAATTATAATTTTAAGATGCAATCAGAATACAAGTGTAAATGAAATAATTCAGCATTCTTTTTTTTCATCTTAAGTCTTTGAAATCTAGAGTGTGTACTCTTTTTATGCTGCATCTCAGTTTGGAGTAGCTAAATTTTGAGTGCAGAATAATCTCATGTAGGGGCTGGGATCCCAGTGTAGTTCAGTGATAGGGTATGTGCTTAGCTTGCTTCAAGAAGCCCTGGGTTCAATCACCACCACCACCACAAAGATAAAAAAAAAAAGCCATGGATACTGCATTGGTCTGTACAAATCTATGTTCCTTGCGAATGTAACTGTTGGGACAAAGAGTTGTACTCCCCCGACTCCTTCATAGGCTTTTGAAATAAATTGACCCTTAGAAGAATTGTAATAATTTAAATTCTCATCTGTAACATTTGTTCTTTTATACTCCTGCCACCACAGGGTATTATTGATCTCTTATTTTTCCTAAACTATGTGTGGGAAATGAAGGCAATCATTTCTTGATAACTTTCTGTTTGATATTTACATAATACCTGTTGAGTTAGCATTGAAATATAAACAGTTTGGTCTGTTTATCAGAGAATGAATTCTTTGTAGGGAAGACTTTTGTTTCCTCTTGAGCTACTACTTTGTCCATTCTGGTTCATTGAGCATTTATATTATGTAGAGAGCAAAGCTGATCACAAAGCTGATCACAAAGCAAATGCTTTTCCAAAGTAACATATCAGTAGAACCGGGAGAAGGCGTTTTTTGTTTTTTTTCTTTTGGCATGATCCCAGGGATCAAAACCCAGGGCTTCCAGCATGGTAAGTGTGAAGTCTACTACTGAACTACACCCCCAGACCGGAGAATGTTAGAATCTTATTGTGATTCCACCCACCTTGAAAAGATGAGCCCTAGTGTGATCACAGAGCCATGAAAGCTAAGGGCAGCTGAAAATTCTTGAAACCAGTCTGGTTGGAAAATTCATTTTACTGTTTGGGGGTTGAGTTTCTTAGAAGTGAAAGTTGTCTTTGGTACCAGAAACAGTTTTTAACAGAGATGCGTTCGTTACTGGTCTGGTCTGTGGTAGAGCACTAGCCTAGCATGCACAAGGCATGGGTTCAATTCCTAACACCATAAATACAAAAGACAGTGATACGTTAGATAAGAAAGCAATCATGATTTATGGTATTTCCATGGTAGGATCACTCTTTATACTGTGTTCTAGGTGAAACTGTACATGTCATTCATTGTATATTACAGTCTTTTGATATGTACATTTAATTAACTCAGATTTGACTACATGTGCCTGGCCAAATGGAAAAGAGAAAGAGAAGCAGTTTTTATGGTGCTAGTAATTTTGCCTGCCATTTTATTCAGTGAGTGAATGCCCTGGAGTAAGCATGAGATGGCAGTCAGACTCTTGTTGCCTCAGTTATTTTTTGTTCCTGGGTACCTTTCTAGTGAGCATCTCATTAAACAGAGTATGAATCTAGTGTTTAATGTTACAGCATGCAGTCTGTACGACATATTCCTTAAATATAATCATGTGTTTAATTGATGAAATAGCTTTATGTTTTAATGTTTGAGGGGAAAATAGCACACTAACATACTTAATGGATAGTTAAGGAATTTTCAAAGTCATTTTGTCAGAAATTGATTTTTGTTTTATGCTCAGACTTCAGAACCTAACTACTGTATAAGATGCTAGTCTATTTTTGTTTTATAATCTATTCATGAATTATTTTATTAAAACTGCATATGAATATTATAAATAATACAAAAGCACTCAGGAAGATAATACTCCTTTCCTTACATTTAGTCTCATTCATTCTGTTTTTCTTTTGCCTATGTACTTTTAGATAATTTGACCTTGTCTCTATCTATTTCCTTTCTTTTTTCCTTTTTTTTTTTTTTGTTGTTTTTTGATATTGAGGATTAAATTCATTCAGGGCTTGCACATGCTAGGCAAGCATTCTCCTGAGCTACATCACCAGCCCTTTTTTATGATTTATTTATTCTCTGGTGTGAAAGATGGGAATGCTGCTGACAGGTTAACTAAGATGGCGATTGAGAATTGACCGTTTAACACGTGGTGGTCATCTTGTAACCTTGTGAGCAGTTTCAGTGGACTGGTAGGGATGTAGGCTTGACTGCAATGGGTTCAAGAGAAAATGGGGAAAAAAAAAAATGAAACAACATAGACAACTATTTCAAGATATGTTGCTTTCAAGAGGACCAGAGAAATAGGACATTAGATGGTGGAGGATGTGGAGTTTAAAAAAAAAAAAAAAAAAAAAAAGAGGTGTTTTGTTTGTTTTTAGGATGGGAGAGATAACAGTATGTTTGTATATTGATAAGAATGATTCAGTGGAGGGAAAATTGGTGATGCAGAAGAGGACATCTGCTATAACATTGTCCTTGAGCAGGTAAGCAGGGATAGGTCAAGTGCACAAGAAGGGAGCAATGTGGACAGTTTAACTATATGACAGGTGGGAAGATCATAAATAGACACAGATGGGAAGGAGTCTGAAAATTCTCTTTAGGTTGTTTCATTTTCTTTGATGAAGAAACTAAGGTCATAGATTATGAATGAGGAAGGGGGAGGAGGTAGGAGAAAGATATGAGATAGTCGTATGAAAGATATGAAAGTCATTCTCCTGCATTTTTGCATACTGCCCTGCAACTGTAACCAGGACTTCAGTGCTTTATTCAAATGTTGACTGAAAGAGTTAAAAATCAATAAACTACATTACACTATTACTACTATGTAAATAAGGTATAATGACAGAACAGGTAAGAATTGGAAAATGATATTTTCTTTCCTGCATTCAGAGTCATGACCACTCAAAAAAATATTCCTAGTTTAGTTTATATTCCTTGTTCAGGTAGATCTTTTTATTACTCTCTAACTGTTGTTTAAAAGCATGGTGTGTTTCAGTTTGCTTCATATTGGACTGTTCATTTATTACTTTTTCTTAAGTTTTCTAATTTTCTTTTCCTTTTTGTAGTTCAGTTTTGTTATCTCAGTCTTCTTTCCAAATGTGAAATCATGTCATCTCCTGGCAAATTTTTCCATTTAAGCTGGTTGTTCTCTTGGGATTTCCTTTCATGCTTTTCTAGGAAGATGTTGCTGCTTTCAGGTCTCTTGTCTTCCTTTATCTCAGGTTACTTTCTCAGTTTGCAACCAAACATATATGGAGAGTATCTGAGTGCTGTGGGTTTTTTGTTTGTTTTGTTTTGTTTTGATTCTGGGGATTGAACCCAGGTGTATTCTGCCACTGAACTATATCCCTGGCCCTTTTTATATGTCTGTTGTTTATTTTGAAAGGGTCTTGCTGAATTACTTAAGCTGACTTCAAACTTATGATCCTCCTTCCTCAGCCTCCTGAATTTCTGACTTTGCAGGTATGTGCCACTTTGCCTGACTGTTACCTGAGTTCTTGTAGGTTAAAAATTGATCGGCTCTCATTCCTCATCAGTATATTTGATTGATTACATATACATTTCTAGGTTGAAAATTACTTAGAGTTTGAAATTATTGCCCTGTGTTACTTTCTTATTGCTACTATAACGAATTATCAAAAGCTTGGTGACTAACATCACAAATTTATTGTCTTAACAGTTCTGGAGGCCAGCAGCTCTAAAATCAAGGTGTTAGCAGGGCTGTGCTCTTGGAGGCTCTAAGGAAAAGTGTTTCCTTGCCTTTTCTAGCTTTCAGAGGCAACCTGCATTCTTTGGCATATGGTCCTTTCCTCTTGTCAAAACTAGGAATCCCATCCCTCCAGTCTTTCCTTTTCTGACTTGAACATTTGAACTCTGTCATTAGCTGGCTGCCCCTCTCTTCATGGACCCCTTATGATCACATTAGGCCTACCCAGCTAATCCAGGATAATCTTCCATCTCAAGATCCTTAACATATTTGCAAAATACTTTTTGCCATATTCACAGGTTCTGGGGATTAGTGTATAGGTAACCTTGGGGGACCATTATTCACTTTAGTACATGCCCTATTATTATCTACCATCCAAGTGTTTGCAGTGAAAAGGTAGTTTCTAGTCTGAATCTCATTCCTTTGTTGGAGAGTTGTTTTTGTTCTTCTACAGAGTGTTTGGAATCTTCTCTTTATTCTTGGTTTTCTAAATGTGAGTGATTTTTAATTAATTATGCTGAATACTTAGTCCTTTTAGTGTGAAGACTGGAGTGCTTTCAGTTTTGGGGAAAACCTCATCTAATATTTCTTTGATAACTATTTTCCCTTCATTTTCTTCTGCTCTCTCTTAGATTTTAAATCTGTTCTTTAACATTTTTCATCTTTTTGTGATTTCCTGTGTCTGTGTTCGAAAGATCTTGAGTTTGATTTCCAGGTTTTTTTGTTTGTTTGTTTTTGTTTTTTTAGGTGCTGGGAATTGAGCCCGGGGCCGAGCATGTGTTCTACCATTGAGTTCATCCTAGCCCTTCCAGTTTTTCTTTTTTGCAATCATATTTTGAATCTCTGAGATGTTTTTAATTTTATGAATGTTCCTTTTCTGTATAATTAATTAATTATACTTAGAGAAAATTATGGTGGGGTGTGTGTGTGTTTGTGTGTGTGTGCTACTAGGGATTGAACCCAGGAACACTCTACCACTGAGCTATGTCCCCAGCTTTTTTTAAATTTTGAAACACACTCTTACTAAATTGCTGAGACTCTTCAAACTTGGAATCCTCCTGCCTTACTCTCCAGAGCAGCTGGCATTATAAGTGTGTGCCACTGTACTAAGTTAATTATTTCGAGCCTTTTTATTTTATAGTCATTTTAGTTCCTGGAGTTGTTCCTGTCTCCATGAGGTGTCTGTTTATTTTGGACTTTTTCCTTTCCTTCACATTTTTATCCAAGACATACATGAATATAGAGAGTCAAATAATTCTACAAAACTTGTTACGGAAACAAGTTTGCTGCTTGTGTGTGCCATCCCTTGCCTTAACCCACTTTCCTGAAGTGGCAATTATATTTTCAATAATTTTCTTGTACTTTTCAAGTGCATGAATTTCTCTTTATATTTCTAGTTAAAATTGTTTCCCTTTGATTTTTCAATTTTAGGCATTTTCTGTTGACTCCCCAATATGAAAATGAAGATTTAGCTCTCGTTCCTATTATAGTCATATGTACTTTCTGAATACGTTATCAGTTTGCCCCTTCATAGTTATGTTGGCAATTTGGTTATATCAGTATTCACAAATACTTTTCACAGCTGAACCATATAGTGTATGTATTGTGATTATTTTTCCTTTCCCATGTACTTTTTTTTTTTTTTAATGGGACTGAGGATAGAACCTAGGGCTTGGCACTTGTAGGCAAGTGTTCTACCACTGAGCTACTTCCCCAGCCCATTTTATTTTGTATTTTGAGACAGGGTCTTGCTCTATTGCTCAGGCTAGGCTCAAATTGCAATCCTCCTGTCCCAGCCTCTGAGTACTGGGATTATAGGTATGCACCACTGTGCCTGGCTCATCATTTTGTTCTCTAAAGTTAATAATTGCTACATTTTTGTTTAGTTTTCACTATATTACTATATATATATATATATATATATATATATATATTTACTATAGTAATTCAAGCCCAAACTTTCTACAGTTGTCTAAATCTCCCCTTAAGATTTCCATTTTAAGTCAGGTATGATGGCGTGCCTGTAGTCCATGCTAATCAGGAAGCTAAGGCAGAAGAGGCACTTGAACCAAAAAGTTTGAGGCCAACCCGGGCAAATCGTAAGACCCTGTCTCCCAAAAAAAAAAACCAAAAAAACAAAAAAACAGTTGCATCAAATATTTTGCAAGTTTATCTTCCTGAAGTGTTTCCAGATTCTTGACCCACTCTGATGTGAATTCTTCACTGTCTTAGGAACCAGCTGTCATGCTGGGATCTCCCTTCACTGTCGTTTTGAGACTTGCTTTAGCTTCTTACTTCTGTGGTTTTTGCATTTGAGGATCTTTGTTGGCCACTCATATTTTAGTGATACATATTCTTTTATTGCTTACTGAGAATGGGTGGGTGGGAGGTGATTTTTTTTTCAGGTTTTGATTATCTGAAAATAATGTCATCATGATGGATTGGTTGTATACAGAATTCTGTAGGATGTTCCATTGCCTTTCAGATTCCAAAGTTGCTATTGACAAATCAGAAGCCATTCTGATTCCTGATGTACTATTTTTTTTTTTTCTAGGTATTTGGTTTTTTTCTCCCTTTTTGGAAACCGAAGTCTATTTTTGGGAAACAGAATTCTAAAATTTCACAGTGATACACCTTGGTATAGATCTGTTTTCATATTTATCATACAGGATAATTAGAAACTCATCTTTTGGTTCTGGAAGTTTTTTCTTGAAATTGTTTTGTTTTCTTTCTTCCTATTGTTTTCTATTTTCACTTTTTCTGGAAAGCCTTCCATTTGGGAATAGGCTATTGCTATGATTCTCTTCTCTTTTTCTCTCTTCAGTTTTTTAACACCCCTTCCCCTACTTTCTAAGACATTTCCTCACCTTTCAAACCCTTCTCTGGAGGAATTTTTTATTTCTTCTGTCATATTTTGATTTTATTTCTTTGAGGAAAAACATATATATATATTTTCTGAGGTATCTTACTGTATACTTCGTTTTCCTTCAAGGTGCTTTTTTCTTTTGCTTTAATCCCTCTATAACATGTTAAGATTATTTTCCTTAGAAATGTGGTGTTGCTTTGCTCTGTTATTTTTTTAATTCCTTCTACAGTACTGGGGATTAAACCTAAAGGCCCTCTCCCACTGAGCTATATCTCCAGCCCTTTTTATTTTATTTTTAGACAGTTTTGCTAAGTTGCAGAGGCTGACCTTAAACTTGCCAATCTCCTGCCTCAGTCTCCTGAATCACCAGCAGGAGTGTGCCACTGTGCCTGTCTCTCTGTTGATTTTTTCTTTTTTTTTTTTAAGAGTATGTTAACCAAAAAGGTGATTAGAAGCTTTATATTTTTGGATGGTACTTTTTGTCTGTGGTTTCCATGGTCAGGTAATCTATCTGGACCATTTTTAGGAGAATCCTCAAGGCCTCACACATGGTAGGCAAGTACCCTACCACTGACTTATATCCAGTCCTTTTCCCTCTTTTGGAGTGTTTGTTTTGTTTTGTTTTTTTGTACTGGAGATTGAACCTAGGGGCCCTTAACCACTGAACCACATCCCCAGCCCTTTTTTATGTTTTATTTAGAGACATGGTCTTACTGAGTTGCTGAGACTGGCTTTGCACTCGAGATCCTCCTGTCTCAGCCTCCCTAGTTGCTGGGATTATAGGCGTGAGCCATCACACCCGACTTTTCCCCCTTGTTTTTAATATAGTGACTTTGCCCTTAACTGTATTTGGTATCCCCCTTTCCAGAGGTCTGCTGTTTAAATCTGTTATGGTTTGGATATGACAGGTCCCCTAAAGACTCATGTGTTGAAAACATGGTCTCCAGCAGCAATGTTCAAAGGTGGGACTTGTGGACTGTGATTGGATCATGAGGGCTGTGATCTCATCAGTGGATTAATTCATTGATGGATTAATAATTTGATGACAGTGGGAGGCGGTGGAATCTGTAGCAGGTGGGGCCTAGTTGGAGGAAGTAGATCATGAGTGTGTGCCCTGAAAGTGTTTTTCTTGTCCTTGGTCTTTGTGTCCCCCCCCACGAAGATAAATGACACGAAATTGCACATAAGTTTGGTATACAATTTGACATCTGTATACACTGATGTAACAATGACCACAATCAAGATAATGAACTTATTCCTCATCTCCAGAAGTTTCCTTAGCATCTTTGGAATCTTTCCCTCCTGCTCCTCACCATCTGTAGGCAACCAACTAATCTGCTTTCTATCACTGCAGGGTTTTTTTTTTTTTTTTCCTTTCTCTCTTTTTTTGCAGTATGGGATTGAACCCAGGACACATGCTAAGTACGCAATCTACCACTGAGCTAGCCCTTATTATCAGTGGTATTTTGGTACTGGGATGGAACCCAGGGTGCTTTACCCCTGAGCTACATCCCCAGCCCTTTTTTATTTTTTTATTTTGAGACTGGGTCTTACAAATTTGCTATCCTCAAACTTGTAATCATCTTGCCTCAGACTCTGAGTTGCTGGGATTACAGGTATGTGCCACCACATTGGGCCAGTGATGAGTTTTCCATTTGTATGGCTATAGCCATACAACCAAGTTTGTTTTGTTTCTAGTTTGGGCTGTTACAAATAAAGCTACTGCAAAGATTTGTATGCATATTTTTCTATGGCTATAAACTTGAATTTATTGGATAACTAAGAATAGAATGTTGGATCCCATGTTAAGTACATGTTTAACTTTTAAATTAACTGCCAAGCTGTTTTCCAAAGTGGTTCTACCATACTACAGTCCCACCAGCAGTGTATAACAGTTCTGGTTGGTCGTCATCCACATAAACACTTCTCTGGTCAATTTTTTTTCTTTTGGGGGGGTGGGAGTTGGTACTGGGGATTGAACCCAGGGGTGCTCTACCTCTGAGCTACATCCCCAGCTCTTTTTACATTTTATTTTTATATTTTTGGTACCAGGGATTGAATCCACGAGTGTGTGCTACTGTGCCCGGCTTTATATTTTATTTTGAGAAGTGTGTTGCTAAGGTGCCCAAGCTGGGCTCAAATATGTGATCGTCCTACCTTAGCATCCCAAGTTACTGGGGTTGCAGGCACAAGCCACTGCACCTAGATCTGGTCAGTTTCTATAATTTTAGACATTTGAATTGACTTTTTATGTTACAAAACTGCGTTGCAATCATCTCTTTATTCTTTGTCCTTTCTTTGTGGGTTTATTCCTTTAAAAATATTAATCAGTAGAATATAATATAAACTTCAGAATAGAGTCCCACAAATATAGGCAATCTAAAAGTATAAAGTGGTTTGAAAAACGCATGAGAGCATATTTATGACCTTAGGTTGAGCAGAGTTTTTAGATACCATATAAAAATCACAGTGTGTAAAAGAAGAAATTAATGGTTGTGATAAATTAGGATTATAATCTTTTGCTCTATAAAATATGTGTTAACAAAATTAACAGACAAGCTACAGATTGGGAGGGAATATTTTCAAGTTACATATCTAACAGAATATGTAAGAACTCTCAAAACTCAACAATAAAAATACTCACTTAAAAAAATGGGCAAGGGGGCTGGGGAGATAGCTCAGTTGATAGAGTGCTTGCCTTGCAAGCACCGCAAAAAAAAAAAAAAAAAAAAGGGCAAAAGACTTGAACAGATACACTGTCAAAAAGGATGACAAATATGCACATAAAACGATGTTTCAAATAATCATAATCATTAAAATAATCATTAGTGTTGAGGAGACACAAATTAAAAACACAGTGAGATACATCTACTTTCCTTTTAGCAATAGCTAAAAAACACACCTGACAACATCAAGTGCTAAAAGGATGCAGAGCACCTGGAATACTCATATATTGCTGGTGGAAATATAAAATATTATAGCCATTTTGAAAAAAAAAAAAAAGTTTAGAAGTCTTTTCTTAGGAAGTTTACCATATATATTTACCAGATGATCCTGATTCAGCAGTCCTACTCTTAGATCTTTCTCAAGAAATGAAAATGTGTTCACACAAAGATGTGTACACGTGTGTTCACAGCAGGATTATTCATAATCAGCAAAACTGGAAATAGTCCAGATGTCCTTCAAACAAATTGGGTAAATGGATAAACAAATCGTGGTACATTACTCTGCAATAAAAAGGAATAAATCTCAATGATATTACACTAAGTGAAAGATGTCAGACTCAAATGGTTTTATACTTTAAAATTCCACTCATATAAATTCTGGAAAAAGTAAAACCATTAGGTGGAGAATAATCAGTTGCTAATACAGATTGGGGTGGGGGAAGGGTTTGACTACTAACAGGCAGCCTAGCTTTCTTCTTTGTCTCCTGTGAGTTTTCTCCATAAGTTTTGTTTCCTTGGAGTATTTCCCACCTGTTTTCCACTGGCTCACTATGGAGCTTGGCTTGATTGTGAACATTTTACTTGGATTGGGGGTGTGGGTAATAAGTAGTTGTTTGCTTATTCTCAAGCAACTGGGGATATTTATTATGGTAATGGATACATGATACAGTGCATCTAGGGATAGAGGAATAGGCTACATCAACCTATAGTGTCACTTTTGCTTGAAATATATATTTCTTTGGTACTAAAACCTTACCTAGAAGAGAATAATAGATTACACAGAGCTTCTGGATTTTGATGTGGGTTAGAACTGAAAAATGAGATGTCTTTAAACTCTTTTTTCCTTCTCTCTTTGATAAGTGATATAATGTGGTTTGGACACTCAGAGATTCCTGAGATTTTAGGTTCTGGTTGATGATTTACTGCAAAATTGCTTATAAATTGAAGTAGAAAATGTTTTGCAGACCTGGCAGCTTTCTGGCTTCACACCCATTTGTCACCCAGCATTTCCCTTTGTGTATAGAACAAGAATTAATTAGGCTGCACTGCAGGAAAAGTTTATGGCTATAATTTATATAGGATGAATTTCTTTTTAAAGAGACAGCATTGTTTTGTTACACCTATATGCATATAAGTGTGTGTTGTGTGTGTGTGTGTAGAAAGTGGGCTTTTTCTTTCTTTCTTTTTTTTTTTTTTCCTTAAAACAGTGTAAGCTTCTGGAGTGAACACTCATTTTTCTGCTTAACATGAGATGATGGTGGAATAGATGCTTTTATGGTGATTGCTTTCTGATTAAAATGTTGGTTTTTTTTTTTTTGTTTCATATTTTTTAATTCGTTGTGTGCTAGGGAGAGCACTCAGGTATAGGTTTGCATTTTAGACATTGGTCAGACTTGTCTGGTTTCCAGAGCTTTGTATTCTTTTGGTCTCTTGGAAGACTTGGGATTCTGTCTTTCTTAAGGTCTTGCTCATTCAATTAATGTTTTCATAATCAATGCAAGTCAGAACTTGCAATTTGTTCCTGATTTGCACATTAAAGAGCTCCATTAATTAAGAATCCTGGTGTTTGGCATGTTCCCGCAGGATCTGTGCATTATTTACATGGTAAAAGTGCAAGATGCAAGTTCTCAGTTGTAGTGGCAATTGCAGTTAATCCTGCTTTTTCTTCCTTTCTTTCTTTTTGCTTGTGAATAACAATTATTTCACAACTCATTGAAACTCCTTAGGGACACATTGTACTAAAATAGGAACAAATGATCCAAATGAGAGGATGATGGTAGAAGAGTAGAAAGTAAATTCTTTGTTTAAAGGGAAAACAAAGTCCTAGAAAACATAGAATCTATGTGTTTGTTTTTTGTCGATTTTTTCTTTTGACTGTGTGTGATAGTGTCCAATTTTAGCAGTTTACTCTGAATGTGCAGATCTCCTCCCACCCCCCATAATATTGTACTTCATTTTGAAGTTGCCTTTTATAACCCAAATAATCCCAGAAATGGAAACAAACATAGCCATATGCTTATGTCAAGTGAGCTTTCTCATGAAATCATTTTTCAAGAGTGTTTGGGGTCTGTTACCAGTTCTTTTGGAAGCCTTGGTCTAAACCAGCATTGGTATCCATCGTGATGTGTAAGAGGGTGTAAAATGCAGTAGATGTGAATCATAGCACTAGTTCAGCAGGTTCTTTCTTTCTAGTTTTATCATGTCTAATGCTTACCTACTCATAGTTTCCTAAAACTGGTTGGTCTGTCTTTAAAAATACTGTGAGAAACTGCAAAGCATTTTCTGAAAGAATCAAGACATTTTTTCCCCCTATTGATATTTATGAAACTTGTTAGGGATTTTATGGGTCTTAATTTGTCTTTGTGCTCTTCCATTATGTTAAAAAATATAACTGTTCAGTAATATATCATCACATACAAAGCATAAATGAGGTCTAGGGCCGTGGCTCAGTGGCAGAGCACTTGCCTAGCATGTGTGAGGCACAGGGTTCGATCTTCAGCACCACATTAAAAATAAACAACAAAATAAAGGCATGCTGTTTATCTACAACTACAAAAAAAAAAAAACTTAAAAAAATGAAACAGTATAAGTATAAAGGGAAAAATAAAAGTTTACCTACGTTTTCAAATTTCCACCTTTACTTCTCAGAAAACGACTAATATTTTGGGATGTTTAATTCTAGGTGTGTTAGTATGTATATTATTTTCTTCCATTAAGTCTTTTTTTGGGTGTTCTGTTATTTGGGGTTGGGGACCAAACTTAGGGCATGTGCTCAACCACTGAACTATACTTCAGCCTTCCATTAAGTTTGGTTTTTTTGTTTTTGTTTTTTTAATACTGGGATTGAACGCAGAAGAACTTCACCACTGAGCTCCATTCCCAGTGCTTTTTATTGTGAGACAGGGTCTCACTAAATTGCCCATGCTGATCTTGAACTGCAATCCCTCTTCTTCAGCCTCCCTATAGTTGGAATTACAGGTGCACACCACTGTGACTAGCTTCCTTTAACTTGTAATGGTAGTTTGACGAGGAAAGGGAATTGGGTGGAAAAGAAGAAAAAATGAAAACATCAGCGATAATGTTATTTATGAATTATCTGTATGTCAGGATACCTTTAAAACTTAATTATCTGTTGATTATTATAATATTAAAATTATATTCAAAACCTGTCCCTAAATAAGTTGGCACATTTGAAACTTAGTTATACTTGGACTGTACTTGATTTTAGCTTGAGTTCTTTGTTAATTTTTAATGCCTTTTTATATAATATTGGTTGTTTTGCTTTGGGTTTAGTCTCAAATCCACCATTTCCTATTTTTCTTGAGATAGTTGAATAAATTTGTCTCTGGAAAAATTCAGAATGCTACCATTTTGAGAAGAATTCTTAACTGGCTTCTTATACTGTTTCATTCAAGCAAAAGTTTTATAGGTAGAGAAGCTCTTCAGATAGTCTTAAAGATTCTTACATCTCAGAGATGGTACGTAACATATGCTGCTCACATTGACCATGGTGAGGGTTCAGTGGGTAGTCAGAGAAGCATTCTAACTCAAGTTAACAGAAAGCATTTCTGGTGTCCTCAGTAAGGTTCATGAGATATACATACATGAGTGAGAAGAAATCAAATAGGACATTTTGAGAACAGGGATTATCAGTTTCTGTCTTGATATTTTTATTGTGCTGCAAATACAATGTTGGATGCCCATGTTTTAAAAATCATAAAAATAGCCCTCAGAATGTTCATGGTACACTGGGTTAGGTCTATACAGAAGTCTTAGTTCTTATAGCAATCTGTAAAATAGGTGTTTATAATTATGTTTTACTGATGAGGAAATCAATCCAGGTAATTTAAGGTTTCCAAATGGTTTGAGGCAAAGTCAGCACAGAAAACGCTTTGCTGTGCTTTGCTCTTGGCCACCACTGCCCAGATTGCCATGTATAGTTAACCACCTTATCTGAAGTTTTCTCCCCACTTTCCAAGAAAGCATGAGAGAATACAGATGTGAAATAAATACCAAAGCTTAAACAAATGAAGATGGGAGAAATATGGAGATGAATTTGCTTTAGGACAGAAGGCTTAGAGCTCTAATAGTAGACATATCTTTCAATTTTTCTAAAGATGATGTTTCCTCTATAATGTTTCTTAGTAGAAGAGCTAGAAGGGCCCTCAGCTGATGTCTCTCTCTTATAGGCAGCTAAGATTGTGTAGGTGATAAAGAAATAGGTAGAGAGGGGATTTTTTTTCTTTAAAATATATACTCATTATATGACATTATGGGGAGGGGAAAAGCAAGCAAAATTAGGAAATAACTTCTGATTCTTAGCAGTTAAGTAGTTTTGATATTTTGGTATGTGGTATATGTCTTTTCTAGCTTTTTTTCTCTTGGGTGTATAGTTAAAACAAAAATGGAACCATATTCTTTGTTGTTTTATAGTCTGATTTTTTTCTGCTTAACAGAGATTATGAAAATTTTTCCATGTCATGAATTATTGTCCCACAGCATTATTTTTAATGATGGAGTAGACTTTCCATCATATGCGTTATTTAACCAATTCTTTATTGTTGGACATTTGGATTGTTTCCAGGTTTTTATTTTTATAAATAATGCAGTAAACATTGTCATTACTAAATCTTTATTTGTATCTGTGGTTATTGTTATATTAAATAAATTTCTAGCTGTAGAATTAGTACATTTTTCAAGGCTATGCACACATTTAAGACTTGATCTTTGTCACCAAGTTGCCCACCAGAAAAGTTGTACCACTTTACATTCTCACCTTCTTTATGTGAATGTCAGTTTCTCTTATCCTCGTCAATACTGGTTATTATAATTTTGTTTCATCTTTGTCACTTTGATAAATGGACGATAGTGTTTGTTTATTTTAATTTACATTTCTTTTAATTGACATTTCCCAGTGTTTAATGAGGGTAACCATTTCTCGTTACTTTTATTGGTCCTTGTTATTTCTTTTGTGAATCAAAAGGGAAATTTTTAAGCTAGTTCTAGGGATGGATGGTCTTGTCAGTCTCTTTATATTCTTGAAGATCTTTATTTAATATTAATTGCCTTTTTAAAAAATAATAGAAGTAAAACTTGTTTGTTGTAAAAGTATTTTTTTTTCAAACAGCCAACTGTGTTCTTCCGTACGCCAGACAATACTGAAATATGTAATGTGGATTGTAAAAGTCCTTTTTTGTATTTTCAATATTTTTCTCCAGATATAACCATTTCTAACAATTTTATTGTATATCCTTCTAGATACTTTGTGAGCATAAACTTTCAAAAAGCATAAATGAGATCATGCTTTACACTTCCCATGTCATTACATATAAATCTCCTTTTCCTTTCTTAAAAATATTTTGCTGTATGTTTTTTTTCTTTTTCCTAAATAATTTAAGTAAATAGCAATCACTATACAATTTTGCTTCTAAATATTTTGTATGGCTTTAACAAAATGAAGATGTTTCTTATGTAATACTATCATCTCACTTAACCAAATTCAGATTATTTCAAATATCCCCAATACTTTCTTGTGGTTTGTTTTAATTTAAACCAAGTTCCACTTATACTTATCCTATTCTCCAACTGCACAAAATATTTCCTTACTAAACTAAATTTTAAATAGTCCCCTATAAATGGGCACCTAAGATGTTAACAATTTTTACCTATTTTTATAAATAATCCTGAAAGTATTATTTTTGTGCCTATCTCTTTACTTTGATTTTTGTGGTACTGGGAATTGAACCCAGGGGTGAGGGGCACTTTACCACTGAGCTATACCCTGAGCCTGTTTTATTTTTTGAGACAGGGTCTCGCTGTGTTGCTTGGGGTCATGCTAAGTTGCTGAGGCTGGCCTTGAACTTGAGACCCTTCTGCTTCAGCCTTCTGAGTCCCTGAGATTACATGTGTGTACCACCCAGTATGAAATAGATGTGTATAACTTGGATACATTTTGCCTGGCTGCTTTCTGGATATGTTGTGCTAATTAAACTCTGACTAATTATGAATGGAGAGTGCCCCCTTTCCTACATTCTTGTGAGGATTAAACACTGTCAGAAAAATATCACATTGTTTTATTAAATTTAATTAATTGATTAGTGAAAAAAATTTTTTTGTTGTATTGAGGATCAAACCCAGGACTTTGTGCATACTAGGCAAGTGTCCTACCACTGAGCTATGTACCAAGCCCAACAAATTGTTTAGAGGGAGCTTGATATGAGATGTCCTTTGTCTCATTGTTTTAAATTTTTATGTCTTTTTAACATTTTCTAGCAATGAGGTTAAACTTCTTTTCTGATGTATTTGGCCTTTGAATTTTAGAGACTTAATTCAGTTCTTAATGTTCTTTTTTTCAGATTAAGGAAGTATTCCTTTTTTTTGTTCTATGAGACTTGCTTTCCTTCTATGTAATTTGGGCTTCCTTTAGTTTCCCCACTTTCCCTTTTCAAGTTTGGGAACCAAATTTGGACATGACATTTTAACAGAGCCTCCCTAGTATTTTTTATTGTGTGACTGTATTGAAGAGGGAAGTTTTGTTATTTCTTAGTAATTGACAATTTTATTATACTTTGTTCTCCAGATAGTTTTGATACATAACCCACAAGGGTACATAGATCTAGAAAATGAAAACTGTCTGATTTTTTTTTAATGCTTATGATAATGTTTCATTTTCTTCATCTGTAAAATGGTGATATAATAATAGTACCTACCTCAAAGGATTGTTGTGAGAATTCAAATAGTTGTACACAAAGTGCTTTGGCTAGTGCATATCACTTAGTAGGTCCTTACTGAATGTTAACTGTTTAATCTTAAGTTGGTAGTGTAGTCATAGGCTGTAGTCTTTGATCACAGTATTTGTTTCCCTCTTCTTGCGAGGGTTATGTGATTGCATATTGGACTACACATACAGTTCTTTTTTAATTTTTTAGTTGTCAATGGTTCTTTTATTTATTTATGTGCCGTGATGAGCATAGAACCCAGGGCCTCACACTTGCCAGGCAAATGTTCTACCTCTGAGCCACAACTCCAGCCCCTACAAACAGTTCTTTGAAGACTCAAAAATGCACATATAAAAAGTATAGGCAAAGGGCTAGGGATATAGCTCAGTTGGTAGAGTGCTTGCCTAACATGTATAAGGCCCTGGGTTCAATTCCCAGCACCACCCCCCCCCCAAAAAAAAAAAAAGTAGAGGCCAAAGAAAAAGATTAGGATTAAAATATACATGCGTACATATACATATGTATATTAAATGTAGGATATATTCAATTGTATGTATATATTTAACCATACAGAGTCTGCCATTTGCCAGCACCACACATACCAAGGTGACTAGTTAATAGTCTCTATTCTCAAGTAGCTCATGGGAAGGCATGGATATAGGTAAGCTGCTCTTAATACAAAAAAAGCCATTTAAATAGTTTTATTTGAACACAGCCTCTCAAAGTGTTTTAAGTTGGTGAATAAACAACCCTTATCTTACTAATATTCAAAGAAATAAAACAAGCATTTATTTTCCAAGCCTCAGTTTATCCATTTAAGTGGTGACAGTTATTAAATCTTCTTTAGCATGCATCGTAACTCATCTAATTATTTTTATTCTGGAAATTCCCAAGTTCAGTAAAATGGGTTTGAGATTGTTGTGAGTAGCCCATACATCTTATAGTTGGTATGCTATAATAAGAAAATGTCAAGTTTGGCACCTTTGCTTCTGTTAACAAAAGGTTCGTTTGTTGAGAATACATAGTTGACATTAAAGTTCAGAAATAAGTTGTCACCTTTGGTTTGCTCATCAGCATTTGGATTTGGAAATGGTAGTGTGACCAGATGCTCTGCTATGCAGTGTAAGGCATCATCTCTCTGAAATGAAAGCATTTGTAGAATAGCTTTTGTGGCCCAGGTGATGTGTTAGATACTGGAGTGACAGGATGAGGTAGGTCCCTGCCCTGCAGCAGCTTAACGAAGTGAAATCAGACTCCCAGCACAATGTAAGTGTGATAATGGTGATATGAATGATCCTGGGAAAAGAGTGATTAATTCTTTGTGACATCCCTGTTTTTCAGAAAGGTGTTTTCTGAATTCCCATTTTCTTTGAGTTATTTCTGCACCCATATGATTTGAGAATTTAGGCATTTGGCTAGGGACAGTTTTACCTAGGGACAGTTTTGTAATACAGAAAAATCAGACTTTATTTTAAATGAAATGAGAGGCTGCTTGGATTTTTAATAAGTTTTCTTACTTCACAGTTTACTTTAAATTTTAATAAAATTTTAAATTATAGAAGTAATATGCTTATAAAATATTTAAACAGTTCAAAAGCATACCAAATACAAATGAAAGTATCCCCACTCTCCCTGTATAACTGCTGTTAAGACAGTTTAAACAATTACTTGTAAATAAACTTGGACTTAAGAGCCTTGTAGTATGAGCATTAACTCTTTCTGTTTAAAGGGAGAAAATAAATTTTCCTTTTTAGGAAAAGTAGTCAGGAGCAATGGAGGTTGTCTAGGAACTGCAAAGTGGAAGGTAACTGCAGTGCATTTCTGGGAAGTACATTGATCAGTTAGATTGCTGTGTCCTATAGGGCTTTTTAAGGATTTATTGACATACTTCATCAAGGTATTTGAGAGAGTATTCAGGGAAACCTAAGAAATTCAGCAGTTCCTTTGCTTTCCTTATAAATTCATGCCTGGTCAGAAATTACAGCTTGAGTGGGATGTCCCTCCACAGAACTCAAATGCACACTATTTATCATGTTACTTAGTGTGGCAGTAATGTAAAATGTTAGATTTCTTTTTTGTTGTTTCTTTCTATGGGGGGCTCACCCATCATATATTTTATCGTAAGTCTCTTCATATCTCCCTTATTTCAACTTCCATTTACTCCCCAAATTCCCCACATCAGTCTCTTAAAAGAAAAAAAAAAAATAAGTTTTGCCCACTGAGTCCTCTTTCTTATTTTATTTAACATGTCTTGGGTTGAATGTTTCTCACAAAAACACTTTGCATTCAGAATTAGCCTCTTAAGCTGTTTCTCCACAGACCCCTCCACAGATTGTGTGCCTTCTACTAGCTGCATCCCTTTGAGGGATGAAAACCCAAGTCTGCTTGTGACTTGGCCTTCGTGATTTTAGAATATAAGTCCCTGTAGTCAGCTCCCACAAGGTTATTTTAGTGGGATATTATTTAGACATTAAAAAGAAGTCTGCTTTTGATCCATGGACCTGGCCAACACACTGGGCAAAATTCCTTTCACTATTCCTGTTATAACCTGTCTTCATGGTAGCATACCCATTTATTAAACCTGTGCTTGTCTACAGGCACACACCTGTGCATGTGTATACTTACACTGATACATAAAAATTCTAGTTGAACCTACATTGGAAATGATAGCCATTCATCCAAATGGTTGTTGTTGAGGAATTTGTAACCAGCAGCCCTCTTTCTTACTGGTAACGCCATTCTGCTTGGGGAATATAGAACAAGCCCAAACAGTAATACTGACAGAATTCGGAATTATGATACAGTGGAGCCTTCACGTAATTCTTTGTTGAAGAAGTTAGGGCCTAAATGTTAAGGCTTATTGTTATTCTGAGTTGATAATCTCTGCCTTGCTTTAATAATTTTTCCTCATGCCTGGGTAGCCTGCGAGTTGCACAATAATCACTCACACAGCTTTGTAATCAATGCCCAAAGTAATAGGATTCCTCTGGCCACCGGCAATTAATAAATTTGTGTCTTTTTTAAAACACTAGCAAGTCGGGCCTGAAATACGACTGACTGGCTCTCCTCATTTGCATATTTATTGCAGTGGAAAAATTCTTACCAGATGATTGATGCTGAGCCTGCCTCTTGAATTCCAAGCAGCACATTATTATGAAATGAAAAATGCCGGCCATACAGTTGATTAAAGTTGAAGACAGTGGAATCGGTGTTTTTTAAGATTGTGGGAGAATTAAAGGCATATTTTAATAGATGTTGACAAGAAGTGAACTAACAAAAGCAAAGCAAAGGATTTGCTTGAAAAGATTTAATCAAACGTCTTTCTTGGGGGATTAATTGCTGGGGATGACTAGTGCAAGTGGCAGGCTTGTGTGGATTTGAATGAAAAGTATTGTTCTCAGGCCAATATATCGTGTGTCATTTTGACCTATAGTTTAGCTCCAGTTCTGGAGTTACTTTTGAAGGAGAAAAAAAAATGTTCTTGTAATCTGTAAATTCCAGTTTAATGTATTTATCTGGGGTAATAGGAATGTGGGAGTCGGTGTGTATTTGTACATAAATAATTGTACATTTGCATATTTACTTGAAAATAGCTGTATAGACATTTAAAAACTGATAAGGTTAGCTTTATTTTACTTTATACATTCACTTTTCTCATTTCCCCTCCATTCCATGGCCAGAAATTTTACTTATTGGTTTATAATCTAATTAATGAACTGTTGCCATGTCCAAACTGATTCTCTGCCTACAATTTTGTTGTGTTGGACAGCCTAGATGAATCAGAGAAAAAAATAAAGCTGTTTCAGGAAAATGGTTTTTAGATTGGTGACATTTTATATATAGAATGCCTGCATATGGACAGCATGTAAATGAATACTGGAATATGAATACTAGTCCAATCTTAGCACTGTAGGTCTGTATAAGCATAGCTTAAAAGAATTTTACCTTGTAGAAGGTGACTAGTTTTAAAAAATATTTTTTTAGTTATCAATGAATCTTTATTTTTTTTATTTATATGCAGTGCTGAGACTCAAAAACCCAGTGCCTCAAACATGCTAGGCAAGCGCTCTACCACTGAGCCACAAACCCAGCCCATAAAAGATGACTACTTTTGATAATAATATGCCTTCTATTTCTGTAACTTTTGACTTTTTAAAATACTTTCCTCCCGGATCCTGGGGAATGAACCCAGGGGCACTTGAGCACCGAGCTATATCCTGATCCCTTTATATTTTGTTTTGAGACAGGGTCTCACTAAATTGCTGAAGGTCTTGCTAGTTGCTGAGTCTGGTCTTGAACTTAGAATCCTCCTGCCTCATCCTCCCTGGTCACTGGGATTATAGGCATGCATCATCATACCCTGCTAAAATAGACGATAACACATTTATTTTTCATCTTTCTGAGGGATCAGTAAGCCAAGAATTATCTACATTTTGTAGATGAGAAAACTGAAACTAATAGATTAAATTGGTCCTTACAGCATATCATGACTAGTCAGTAATAGTTTCAGTTGAAGTGCAGGGCTCCTGACCCTCAGTAATCTTTCCATTTATTTTTACTTAGAGTTATTTCTAAAGCTGGTGACCAGATTCTTAGGTTGAAGCTTAGTAATATGGTGAGGCAAATGTCCTCCTTAATCTCCTCTTCAAGGAAAGACTTCTAGAAATGGACCATATAGGGCAAAATAAGCATAAATATCTTTGACAGTCTCCATTTGTTTTGTGGTCATGTACCACGGAGAGTGAAGAAAGCATATTTGACTGTTTTTTGTAACTTTTAACTCTTGTAATAATTTGGAGAAAAATTAGAGGTAAATTAGGAACTGTTTTTAATTTATTATTCACAGGGTAACAATTAGAATTCAGTTCTATCTGAATAATAAAGAGGGCTGTTTGTTTATTTTGACTGGGAGGAATTCACTCTTGGATTTCAGATGCTAGGAGAGTCTTTCCTCACTCTTGTCTGCTTTGGCTTTAAGAAATCCACCTGTCTCCAGCAAAAGATGGTTCCGTTGTGTCTTCAGGTTTTTACATACCATCTAGACAGAAATGTGACCCTCGTATTGCAAAGAAATGATTATTGGGTTCTGTTTTCTAAATATTTTTACAATAAGTTGTCAATATGTTGGGCCACTGGTGACATTTACTTTAATAAACTTTTTTTTTCTTTTCATTTTTGGTAGTGGTTAGACGCACAGAATTGCAGATTTCATCTCTAGTAGGTCTCTTGACATTTTGATGCATGGTGGTGCTATCCCCGAATGGAGCTTAAGTACTTGAGGGCTACTTTCTGAGTGGGTGAGGGGGTGTATAAAATGAGAACATATGAGAGAGTATTAACAGAAAGGCACACTTTGATTTACTGATATTTTCTCTCTACTTTCTTGTTTGTTTGATGTGCTGTTTAATCTATCTGCAAAGGGTTTTTTAAAGACTGACTCAGACAAAATGAAAGGCTTGTGTAGCTACTTGAAAGTGGCCCTTAAAAGTTGTAGTCTTCTGTTGGATGTTTTGACAATGCTTGGTTACGCTGCATGTTGGAGTATAGTTATGAACTTGCTTGTTGGCAAGCAACTGTAAACATTGTAGGCTGCTTTGCAGCTTCTTCCCTGTGTGGTTCTTAATTTCAAATTTCAGATTATAGACACATGGTGCCTACAGGAAGTAAAGGCCAGGCAGTTTGCTTTTCCTAACCTTTTAATTTTTTATTGTGTTAAAACACATATAACAGAAAATTTACCAACTTTTACCACTTTTAAATGTACATTAGTTCAGTAGTGTAAATATATTCATGTTGCTATGCAAACGGTTGAGTGTTTACCTAGCCTATGTGAGGTCCTGTGTTCAATTCCCAGCACCCCAAAACAACAACAAAGAGATAGAAGTAGAAGTAGTAGTTACCAACCAGGTGCAGTGGCATGTGCCTTGTAATCCCAGCAGCTTTGGAAGCTGAGGCAGGAGGATCTCGAGTTCAAAGCCAGCCTCAGCAACTTAGCAAGGTCCTCAGCACCTTAGTGAGACCCTGTCTCTAAATAAAATACAAAAGAGGGCTGGGGATGTGGCTCAGTGGTTAAGTGTCCTTGGTTCAATCCCTGGTACTAAAAAAAAAAAAGAAATAGTAGTTAATAAAGGTTGGGAAAGAGGGGGACTAAGGAAATATTGTCTAATGAATACACCTTTTGGTATAGTGAAGGAATTCTGGCGCTAGATAGTAGTAATGGTTATGCAACAATCTAAATGCATTTAATACCACTGAACTGTATACTTAAAATAGTTAAAAGGGTAATAAAATGTATATTTTACCATAGTTTTTTAAAATTCTCCAAGACCAGAGTATAATAAATAATCTTACCATCCCATTTATTTCTGTATAGAAAAAAGTCATCTGTATTATTTCAAACTGAATTTCTTAAAAGAGAATCAGGAAAAAAACAATAGAATGTTATTCAGATTTTTAAAAAGAAGGAAATTCTGAGATGTGCTACAACATGGATGAACCTTGAGGATGTTAAGCCAAGTGAAAAACCATTCACAAAAGGACAAATATTGTATGTTCCACTTATATAAGCTACCTGCAGTCATGAGAATCATGAAACAGTAGAATGGTGTTTGCTGGGGGCGCCAGGGACAAGAAAATTGGAAGTTACTTAATGTGCAGGACTTTTAGTTTTGCACGATAAAAAAGTAGTAGATATTGACTGCGTGACAATGTGAATATCCTCACACTACTGAACTGATGTACATTTAAAAGTGGTAAAAGTTGGTAAATTTTCTGTTATATGTGTTTTAACACAATAAAAAAATAAAAGGTTAGGAAGAGCAAACTGCCTGGCCTTTACTTCCTGTAGGCACCATGTGTCTATAATCTGAAATTTGAAATTAAGAACCACACAGGGAAGAAGCTGCAAAGCAGTCTACAATGTTTACAGTTGCTTGCCAACAAGCAAGTTCATAACTATACTCCAACATGTAGTGTAACCAAGCATTGTCAAAACATCCAACAGAGACTACAACTTTTAAGGGCCACTTTCAAGTAGCTACACAAGCCTTTCATTTTGTCTGAGTCCGTCTTTAAAAAATCTGTTGCAGATGTGTTAGATAGCATATACCCATATATGTCTCTGAATTTGACTATTTTAGGTACTTCATTTAAGTGGAATAATACAATATTTTTCCTTTTGTGCAACTGCTTATTTTACATAGCCTAATGTTTTCAAGGGTCGATCTGGAGAATCTTTAAAAGTACTTTGCAAGCCAGGCGGGGTGGCAGTCCCCCATAATCTGAGCAGTTTAGGAGGCTGAGGCAGGAGGATTGCAAATTCAGAGCCAGCCTCAGCAACTTTGTGATCCTCAGCAACAGTGAGACCCTGGACTGGGTAAGTGGCTCAGTGTTTAAGTGCCTCTGGGTTCAATCCCTGGTACCAAAAAAAACCCCAAACAAAACAAACCAAAAAAAAAAAACAACCCAAAACACTTTGAAAATACAAAATGTGTTTGGGTTTTCTCTGCGGAAAACGTAAGATCTATATCTTAAGATACAGACATTTGGACTAGAATAGCTCAGTGATAGAGCACTTTGCCTGACATATGCAAGGCCCTGAATTCAATTCCTAGTGCTGCAAACGAACAACCTATATGACCATTTCTAGAAAAGAAGGTAAAAGCAGTAGTTAATATTTATGGATTTCACCCATTTGGATGAAATGATGTATTTTCATGGACTCTCTTCCAAGTACTAGAGTCTTTTTTATTATTAAGACTCTTGCTATAACATATACTTTCAGAACCTCAGCTACTATGGGATATCTGTTTAAAATAATCAGCTCCTTCCACAGATGGTTATTTGTGATAACATATTTGTACTCATCATTTGAAGTCTTTACTCTCCTCCCTCCTTTGAAAAATTTCCATCTATTTACATAAATTTGTATTGTACTTACCTAGCACATTTAGACTGAGTGAATTTTGCCTTTAAAATTGTTATATCTTTATTCTTTTTTTATTCTTGACTACTTCTCATCTCCTTTATATTTGATCCATTTCCCAAAGCTAACAGAAAGAAAAATACTTTTTGTATTGCTTTTTTCTTCCTCATGAGAAACTATATTTCCACATTTGGTGATAAAAAAATTTGGTTTTTTGCCTCTCTCTCAAGATTGAGAGAAGCTAGGCCTGGTGGCTCATATCTATAATCCTTGCTACTCAGAGGCTGAGGCAGGAGGATCACAAGTTGGAGACCATCCCAGGCAACTTAGTGAGACTCTGTCTCAAAATAAAATTTAAAAGAGCTGGGGGCATAGCTCAGGGACAAAGTGCTTGTCTTAGCATGTGTGAAGCCATGAGTTCGATCCCCAGCACCCCAAAAGAAAAAAGAAGGAGGGGAAAAAAAAAAAGGCTTGAGGGCAAAAAAAAAGCTTGAGATTCTTTGTTTGCAACACAAGGCATTTTGTACTTCTTTTGTGTGTGGGGGTTATGTATTCTAAAATTCTCCCAAATGGCACAGATATGCACTGATTATAGAAGGATTACAGTATGGAATTTAGAAAAAATATGATCAAGGGTTTTATGTTATTTTAAACAAGGAAGTGTGTTTATATATTTTTATATGGAGATTATCTGAAGTCATGTAAAGTAGTTACTAGGTCAAGGTGCTCCTTCTGATTGCTCTGTGACTTTCTCAGGTAGATTAGCTGTAAGCCTTATTTTTTATTTTTTATTTTTTTTGATACTGGGGATTGAACCCAGGGCCTTGTGCTTGCGAGGCACTCTACCAGCTGAGCTATGTCCCCAGCCCTGTAAGCCTTATGTTGAAGTAGAAGGCTCCAGTATGACACACGTGGAAAGCTGTCTAACTTGTGTTGGGGCCCCATTGAAATGGGATTGTAAATGCAAAAGAGATTTGTGGTTGGGATCCAGCTGGGATGTAAAGTGGTAAGAAGGCTGGTTAAGCTGGGTAAGGTAGAAGCAGAGGCAGAAAAGAAAGAATAAGACATCACTGAAGTTTGTGCAGGATATAAAAAAAGAAGTAGTAATTGTTGAGTGGAAGTAGGGATGCTTGTGAGATTATAGTTACTTAAGAAAGCAAAGAGCCCCCCCTCGGGAGGCCGAGGCAGGAGGATCGTAAGTTTGAGGCCAGCCTGGGCAACTGAGCAAGACCCTGTCTCAAAATAAACAGAAAAAGGGCTGGGGGTATAGCTCAATGGTGGTGCACTCTTGGATTCAATCTCTGGTACCACCCAAAAAAAAAAAAAGGAAGAAGTGATGTGAGTATGGCTAGAGATAAAGGGGCAGTTGATAATATGAGTGGAAAATACAGGATTTAACAGCCAGTTCAATGTTTAGGTTAAAAGCACCCAAATGTCACTGATCTATAAAAACAAGCGGAGAAGAGAAGTGTGGAGGGAGTATTAGGAAGGAAAGAAGTTCTGTTTTTGACATGGCATGTTTGAAAGTAGGATGGGGCATTCCCATAAAGATTTTCTGGCAGTTACTAAAAATGTGCAAGTTTGATTACAGGAGAGAAATGAGTGCCTCAACACATAAATGGCAATTACCAGTGTCTCATTAACCTCCTTAGTAGGCTTATTCTGCTAGAGAAGGTACAGTGTTTAGTTCTCAGTTTTTATTCTGAAAGTTCTTAGCCATAGCGTATATACCTAATCCTGACTAGCTATGTACAAATGCATCCTGTTGGCTACAAGAATCAGGTGAGAACATCATCTCCATACAGACTTTCAATATACAGTTTAATACTTAAACCTGTGTGTTAATGTATGAACAGGAACTTTCCATAGAATTTATGTAAGATACTGAGGAACAGTATGAAGCTCAAGCCAGAGGCAAATGACATCTGGGGGAAAAGGAGGTATAGTGGTAGGGATGCTAGGACTGAGCTTCTTTAGAAGAGGAGGAATTGCCTTAGGTATTGATTGGTAGACAGATAATTCAAGAGCCCAGTGAGTAACCTATAGAAATATAATATCAAGAAATTTGACACCAAGGAGACACTTCAGTGACTGTGATGACAGAAGTGAAGGAGTTTGTCAAACTAAATTAATAACTAAGCACTTATTGAAGTCTTACTATTTGCAGACAGTTTTTAAGCACCTTATATGTATTATTTTGCTTGTTCCTCTTAAATACCCTCCCCTCTGAGGTAGGCACTGTTATTTCCACTGTGAATTCTGTAGTGCCCAGCATGTTCCTCTGTCCTACCACCCCACTAGAACTGCTCAGGAGACATGAGTTGCAGGTGTTGCCCACTTAGTAGAATTGTAGATGATTAATTGTCCCTTCTGTGTGCTTTATTTCCTTCCTAGGTCACAAAGCTCTTAAAGCATTGTTGAGGTCTTTGGTAGATCTTCAGGAAGAGTTACTTTTCCAGTACCCAGATACTAGACATCTGGTAGATGGGACAAAGCCCAAAGCAGAAAGGTAAGGAGGAAATACAACTATGGAGTTGCTTATTTTCTTTTCATCTGGTTAGTTTCCCATAACTTATGACAGAGAAAACCAAGACCTTTCCAGG
This sequence comes from Sciurus vulgaris, assembly GCF_902686455.1. Lineage (NCBI taxonomy): Eukaryota > Metazoa > Chordata > Mammalia > Rodentia > Sciuridae > Sciurus > Sciurus vulgaris. The sequence goes on from NC_136463.1 coordinate 37,887,569, forward strand.
TAGAGCTCAGATTTGGTTTTAGTAAAATAGGAAGAGACTCTTAACTGGTGGACAGGATGGCTTATCATTTGGGAAGTAAGAATTTGGATTTTTATTTTTAGTTGTGCCTGATTCCTTTTGCAGGCTTAGAAGACTTGCCTCCTCTTTAGATTCAAGGAAATTAGCAGATAAAAAGCACATTTTGATTATTAATGTTTGGTTAATATTTATGAAGCACTTTGTGTCCCTACCATAGTATCACTAGTCACAATCAACTCCTTTGATGAGGGAAGAAACTGTTACTTTGAAGTGTGAAAAGATTTCAGAAAACAACAGTAAATCAATCCTTTTTCTTTTTGGAACTCTCATGTTTGATAAAGGTTTTGCTACCTGCTCACATTTTATTGAGTACCTGCTGTATGTTGTGGCCAGTAATCCTGTAAGTGCAATTGGTGTATAGTTGGAAAGGTGGTTTTACATTCTCGTAGCAGTTACAGATATAATTGTCCCTCGGTATTCCATGAGGGATTGATTCCAGGACCCCATCTGGATACCAAAATCTGCAGATGCTCAAGTCCCATATATAAAATGGCAGAGTATTTACATATAACCTATGTTTATCCTCCCAAGTACTTAAGTCATCTCTAGATTACTTATAATACCTATTATGCTATAAATGGTACGTGAAGACGGGTGTGGTGGCACATACCGGTGATTTCAGCAGCTTGGGAGGCTGAGGCAGGAGGATTGCAAGTTCAAAGCCAGTCTCATCAACTTAGGGATACCCTACACAACTTAGCAAGACCCTGTCTCAAAATAAAGCATAAAAAGGGCTGGGATCAGTGGTTAAGTGCCACTGGGTTCAATCCCTGGTACCAAAAAAAAAAAAAAAAAAAGTTACGTGAATAGTTTTTTATTGTTTAGGGAATAATGACAAGAAAAAAGTCTGCACATGTTCAGTACAGATGCATTTTTTTTTCCTCTGAATATTTTCAATCTGCACTTGATTGAATCCATGGATTTAGAGCCTGTGGATACAGAAGGCTGTGGCTACACTGCTGTTTAATGTTGATTTGGGGGCCTATACCCTTGAGTTTTCTTTACATTGAGCTTCTCTTCATTTGGTTTGACTAATATTATTCACCTTTCCTGAACAGTTGTTATAGGGAAATGTTTCTCTTATTGATTTGGGGATTAAGGTCATAGAAATATGATTATGTGTTTAATTTTTAAAGACCCTCCTATAACAGTACAGGCCTGGTTCATAGGCATTTCTAATAATGTTTTTACAACCTCATTTATTTTTATGGTTTGCTTACCTTTTAAAAATATTTTGAAACCCAAGTGCTTTTTGTGTTTATTTTAAAAGTTCCATGAGGCCAGATGTGGTGGCAAACCTTGTGATCCCAGTGGCTGGGAAGGCTGAGGCAGAAGGATAGCGAGTTTGAGGCCAACCTCAGCAACTTAGTGAGATCTTGTCTCAAAATAAAAAATAAGAAGGGCTGAGGATATGGCTCGGTGTTTAAGTGCCCTTAAATTCAATCCCTGGTACCAAAAAAAAAAAAAAAAAAAAGTTCCATGAGTTTTTTGTTGTTGTTTGTTTTGTTTTGTTTTAAATACTATAGGAGATTGAATCCAGGGCATTGTACATGCTAGGCAAGCATTCTATTGAGCTACATTTCCAGGCCTTTTGAGACAAGACCTTTTGCTAAATTGCTGAGAATGACTTTGAACTGGTGATCCTCCTGCCTCTGCCTGCCAGGTAGCTGAGATTATAGGTGTGTGCCACCATACTTGGCTAAAAGTTACGTGTATTTTTGATTGATCACATAAATGTTCTTCTCAAACTAAAAAAAATAATTCCCCATCTGTAGTAGTATTAGTGGATGAATAGGTAAGGCCTAAATGTCATGTGAACCTAGTTTTTTATTTAAGTAATATTTATTTACATTGGACTCCGTGTTCTTCCTGGTTTTCTAGTGAGGAGATTTCTAGTGAAGATGATGAGCTAGTAGAAGAGAAGAAGCGGAGAAAGGCCCCACTGAAGAGGAAGCTGGAGATGGATGACTATCCCAGCTTCATGGCAAAGCGTTTTGCTGACTTCACAGTCTACAGGAACCGAACACTGCAAAAGTGGCACGATAAAACCAAGCTGGCCTCTGGAAAGCTGGGGAAGGCAAGTGTGTGTTGTAGTAACCTGAAGCAGTTGTAAAGAAACTGGAACTCTAGCTCGTTTGTATGGATGTCATTATGTTATGTTATGTTGTTATCAGTCATTTCTGTTGCATACCATTCAGGTTTATACCATTCAGGGTTGGGTTTTGACATTATTCTTCAAATTGAGGCCTTGTAAATGTTCAACTGCTGAAAATATGAAATACTTTAAAGAAATGAATTTTAAAATAATTAATATTAAAGGAGCAGAAGTTAATCTCCTAGCGCATAGGAAAGAGATATGACCTGCTTAAAACTAATTGTTTTTTGGGGTTTTTTGTTTTGTTTTGTTTTGTTTTTGTTTTTGTTTTTTTGAGATCAATTACAGCCATTCACGAACTCAGTCCTTAATAGGAAATCCCTTGAAAGGATGATTGTCTATTTCTCTGCTGACATAGAAAGAGAAGCCAATATAACTGCTTTCAGCACTGACTTTTTGCATTATCTGACACTGGTAACATTGTTGCAGGGTTTTGGTGCCTTTGAACGGTCAATCTTGACTCAGATTGATCATATTCTGATGGACAAAGAAAGATTACTTCGAAGAACACAGACCAAGCGCTCTATCTACCGAGTTCTTGGCAAACCTGAACCAGCAGTTCAACCTGTCCTAGAGAGTTTGCCAGGAGAACCGGTAAGAACTTTGATTCAGGGTGATGATGGGGAAGACTTTGAGGCTAACTAAATGAAAAACTTGTAGGTATTAACTCTTGGTATGAGAGATTAGTGAAAAAAGAACATGGCACCACTGTATTGAATTATTGAGAAACAGTGTTAGGGGGATTAAAATTAGGTTTTTATTAACTTTTGTGTGTCATCTCTTAATTTTGAGTTTAATACAGAAGTCTGGTAGTGGAAGCATTTATAATTCAATGTTTAAGTTTTGTTTTGTTTTGTTTTGGTACTGAGGATTGAACCCAAGGGTGCTTAACCACTGAACCACATCCCCAGCCCTTTTTTATATCTTATTTAGAGACAGGGTCTCGCTGAATTGCTAAGTGCCTCACTAAGTTGCTGAGGTTGGCTTTGAACTTGCAGTTCTCCTGCCTCAGCCTCTGAAGCCACTGGAATTCCAGGCGTGCCACCACACCCTACTCAGTGTTTAAGATTTAATGTTTTTGATTTTGCCTCAAAAATAAATCCAGGGCCTGACACATGCTATAGAAGTACTCTACCACTGAACTATACTCACATTCCTTAAGCTTTGGGGTTTTTTTTGTTTTTTGGTAGCAGGGAGTGAACCCAGGTGTTCTTATCCACTGAGCCATATCCCCAGCCCTTTTTTATATTGTATTAGAGACAGAGTCTCCCTGAGTTGCTTCTTGCCTTGCTAAGTTGCTGAGGCTGGGTTTGAATTCAAAATCCTCCTGCCTCAGCCTCCTGAACCCCTTGGATTATAGACATGTGCCACTGCACCTGGCTTAAGCTTCAGTTTTAAAGCTGTTTTATAGGAATATCAGTACTGAAGCAAATGTGTATTTTTTTGCTTAATATTTGCTGTTTGGGTACTTTAGATAAAGGATCTAGAAGTGGAATAGTCAGATTTGTTTTTTTAAAGGAAACACTTTTTTTTTGGCGGTACTGGGGATTGAACCCAGGGCCTTGTGCTTGCAAGGCAAGCACTCTATTGACAGCTATCTCCCCAGCCCCAAAACTTTTTTTTTTTTTTTTAATTATAGAAGTATATACTTTTTAAGCTCATAAGAATTTGAAATGAAGAGTAAAATTTCTTCCACTCTGAACATTGCACTTCTCAGATGATTGTTAATAGATGTGTTGAGAGTTATGCATGTAACATACATATGTTAAGACTGACTTTTTTTTTTACTAAATAGTATAGACATTATGTGTGTGTATAAATTATGAAATATTATGACTGTATTTAAAATCTTACAAGTTTCTTTTTATTTATTTATTTTTTTATTGTAAACAAATGGGATACATGTTGTTTCTCTGCTTATACATGGCGTAAAGGCATACCATTTGTGTAATCATAAATTTACATAGAACAATGTTGTTTGATTCATTCTGTTATTTTTTCCCTTCCCCCCACCCCTCCCACCCCTCTTTTCCCTCTATACAGTACTTCCTTCCTCCATACTTGCCACCCTCCCTAACCCTAACTCTAACCCTAACACTAACCCTTCCCTCCCCCCCATTATGTGTCATCCTCCACTTATTAGCAGTATCATTCGTCCTTTGGCTTTTTGAGATTGGCTTATCTCACTTAGCATGATATTCTCCAATTTCATCCATTTGCCTGCAAATGCCATAATTTTATCATTCTTTATGGCTGAGTTCCATTGTATATATATACCACAGTTTCTTTATCCACTCATCAATTGAAGGGCATCTAGGTTGGTTCCACAGTCTGGCTATTGTGAATTGAGCAGCTATGAACATTGATGTGGCTGTATCTCTGTAGTATGCTGATTTTAAGTCCTTTGGGTATAGGCCAAGGACTTACAAGTTTCTTTTTAAATTTAGTATATCCTAGACATTTTTCTGTATCATTACATAGAAACCTACCTCATGTTTCCTGATGACTGCAGAGTAATCCATTGTATGGATGTATATACTAGTTTAGTCAAAGGATAGATAGTTACATGGTCTCCAGTTTTATAAAGTATTATAGAAAACATTTCTGAACATTTTTATTTGTGTTTCTGTGAACATATGGATAGATATCTTAAGGTAAAAATGTTAAAAATGCATGAAATCCTGATAGATGTTGCCAAATTATCTCCAAAAAGGTTGCATTAATTTTCTCTCCTTCCAGCTGTGTTCTCCAGTCTTGAGCATTGCCAATCTTAGAGGTGAAAAGTTGTATTTTCTCTTTTTAAATTGCATGGTTTTAATTAGAATGAAGTTAAGCATATTTTCATATGATTTTGTGATTCTTTTTCTGTCAGCTATCTGTTAATGTTTTTACCTGTTTTTCTATTGGGACTACTTTTCATGAGTTTTGTTTAATTTTAAGAGATCTTTATATCTTAAGGAAAACAGTACTTTGTTAGTCATATTTATAGTGGCTATGTTACTTTGATAACCTTGTTGGGATTCGCTCTTTTCCTTCTCATTGACATAGGAGATCCTTCCTCAAGTTCCTGCCAATGCTCACTTGAAGGACATGGATGAAGAAATATTTGATGATGATGACTTTTACCACCAGGTATGATTTTTACTTACTCCTTTTTGGCTACAAATCAGGTTTCAGCTAATAGAATTCTTTGAACAAAGGTTGCTTATTTGAAAGGAAAAGTCGGACAAGGAATTAGAACTCCTTGTTCAGGATTGACTTACAATGTCATTCTGGATTATTGTTTTTCTTTTATTTTATGTTTTTCCTGTAAAACGAAAATAGCCATAACTAAGTGGTTAGTTGTTACTTGAATGTAAATCATCTGTAAAACAGTTTCATTTTCTTTGAGTCAGTTGGTTTATTCGTTCTCAACTGTTTCTGATAATGTGTCTTTTTGTGCCTGCTCAAATCAGTTAAGTATGTATCGAGCTACTGTTCATTATAACAACAGTGTAGTGCTTTAAAGACAAAAAGAATTGGTAGAAATTGGAGAATGGTCCAGTTCTCAGTTTTTCTCTTTCTTCTTTTTTGATACTGAGGGTTGAACACTGGATGCTTTGCCACTGAGCTACATCCCCAGCTTTTTTTATTTTTTATTTTGAGACAGGGTCTCACTAAGTTGCTAAGGCTGGGTTCCAAAATTGCTGTGATTGCTGGTATGCACCACTGTCCCTGGCTCAGTATCTCTTCATGAGTATTTCCCCTACTTTTCTCCCTGACATTTTCTGCTGGTATGATGCTATTTTTAATAATGTTGGTAACTATTTAGGTGAACTAAACATTTGGGCTATTCTAATGAATCAAAATAACCTCCTATATTCCTGGGCCTCTTGATAACTTTCGCTTAATGAAATGTACTTTAGGCTATATCCTTTCTTGCTCAGTGGAGAGCAGAGGATAATGTTCACCAGTGTTATACTGATTTTTGCTGAGTCATTGTAGTTTTTAGCATATTAACTTTTGCCCGAGAACTTGGAACTTTTTTTGGAAGGTTTTAGCCATGATGGCTGTACTATGTAAGTGGATATGAAGGGAGAAACTTACTAGGAAAATTACACATAAAACTAGAACAATTGATTTTGTATTGGGAATACCTCTAATTTTGCCCTAAAGAAAGAGACATTCTATTTTTATTCATTTGGTAATATTCAATAAAGTCATTGCCATATGTGAGTCTGAAAAGTAGTGATGAGAGGGTGTAGGAGAGGATTGGTGTGGCCTCAGTTGTTCCCAGTCAGAGGTCCTGATTCTTTTTTCCTTTCTCCTCTTCATGTATCCATTTGTCAGAAGACTTGGCACTCTATTTTGTTCTGGAGTGTCTAAGGAAGTACCTGATATGGGATATTAATGCTGTATAATTGTGTGAGATCATGGGAGACGATCAAAAATGCTCCAGTTTTCATTAATTGAAGTGTACATTGTTCGGTGGAAAGTGTGTCATAAATTAAATAGGCTTAATAAAATAAACTGAAATTACTGGGGAGAAGTTGCTTCTACTGGCAATCCAAGTTTTTTTTTTTTTTTTTTTTCCTTTTCTTTTTTTCCTGTAGGTCTGTTTAAAAAAGAAATAGCATTACTTGATTGGCTCTTCATCCCAATTAATAATTTTAACTTCGATAAATTCTGATTTCAGAGTTATGACTAGTCACATCTTAGCTTTTCCCCTTGCTGGTTAATTGGGGTGCTGGGGTTAATCTAAATTAAAACTTAAACTAATAGAGGTCAGCAAGGCAGCTGAAACACCTGAGTGAAACAAATGGGGCTGCCAGGCGCAACTTTATCTTGGCTGTTTCCCAAGAGGGAAGTGGCAGCAAATTGGAGTTGTTTCAGCCTTCTGTAAAGGTGAATGATGGGTGACACTTGTTAATGTACAGCATCTCCGGAAGCATTCCAGATTGCTTTGCTGCTGTACCAACTGCTGCCATCCATGCACAGTCAGTAGGAACTGGACCAGTTGCCAACATCTGGCAGCACAGCAAGGAATGGGTGCAAGTCTTGAAACCCCACAGATTCTAAATATGGTGCTCAGAACTGTGCAGGCTTTAATCACTTACCACTCTTTGGCAGCAGGCTACGACAGCTTATCCTGGCCTCGTACATCACATCCCGACATCTGCTGAGCTGCAAGGCAGCTGCACATTCATTTTCCTTTCTTGCCTTTTCTCTTTGCTTCCTAGTCCTCCTTTTTCCCACTCTCCCCTTGCTCCCTCCAGCCTCACCTCCCTTCAGCTTTCCTCCCCCTCCCCAGTATGCTTCTTGGGAGAGATGATCTGTAAAGATTACTGCTTCATTGTGTGCAAGTAATTGTGGTGATGCCAGGCCCTTGACAGACACAACGTAGCACCTGTTCTGCTGACCTGGTTAATTTCTTCTGTTGAGTGGGATTTGCCAGAGATTGGAGCTGAAGCCAATTCAATGATAAGGCTAAAGAAAATGGCTGTATGTTTTTTGTCACCTCCCAATTAAATTGGCTTCATAAAGTGCTTTCCTTTATTTGTCAGGGTAGTAAGCCTGAGCTAAGTGTTGCGTTTAGAAATGGTACAATGCATTACAATGGGCCTGTGAGTTTTCATTTGTGTGTGTGTGTGTGTGTAATGTGGTTATACAGAAGAGCTGGGTGATAAATATAGTACAATTTGTCTTTTTTTTTTTAAACCCCGTACTTGAAGCCAGACTCTTTGGGTTCATGTTTTATAAAAAAGAGATTATAGCCACATTGAATTTTAATGTTTCATTGTAAGGGTTTAAAGGCTTACTTGGTTAATTCAGGTGTCATGAGTCTGTGTAAATGGCCTAACTACTGATAATGACATGTGGGGTCAAAACTACCCTCCCCCCATCTGATGCATGCCCACTCTTTCTTATTCTTTATATTTCTTAATGGTCCTTAAGTTTTTTATAAATTTTAAAATAATTCTATGTTATATAATAATGGTGTGTATGTGTATATGTATGTATATGATGTGTGTTTCTATATATATATAGAAACACACACATCATATACATACATATACATATATGTTTATATATATATATATATACACACACACACATATATACATGGGGGGCACTGAAACAGTGTCGTATACCATAAATAATCTTATCATTTTTAGAGTTGGAAGGATTGTTACAAGAAGTAAAGGCCCAGAAAAGTTAAATAACTTCCTTGAAGTCATATAACAAGTGGCAACACTAGTACTAGATCTCAAGAGAGTGTAACCCAACTCGTTTTTTCTATACACCTGTTTCTTGAATATTTCATTCATCAGCCATAAGAAAGATTTCACTATAGTATTACAGTTTTCAGTTTGTAAATAAATAAGCTTCATTTTCTTAGAACTGGAAGAAATATTATGTGGTTAGAAAGTAATTTTTTCCCTAGAAGGCAAATGATTTATTGAACTCTTGTTACTTAACAATTCTAATGAAAAAATTAACTTTTCAGTTTTTACTTGTTTGTTTGGAAACTAGAATTACCGAAAGTTGAAGTATAGCCAGTGGTGAAGGTTTTATGAGAGTAACTGTTCACCTGCTGCAGAAAACTATTGTAACGTTTTACTTTCAAATGGAATTAGTTTGCATTTGGCCTATTTCTTGTCAAAGCACATCCCTAAAGACAATTTCACAAAACATGGAAGTTGTAAATGACCATGAAGGATGAGCCATTCAGAAATGTTTTCAGTATCTGTTTTTCATTTCCATGATCCTATCTGCTACTTTATAACTTTAACTTCTTTTAAAATGTGTTGTCTTATATTGCCATTTAAGGCTTTTCTTTTGTTTAGTCCTCACAAGATCCCCAGTATCATGTTATGACTATACCTAGCAATGAGGTATAGGGAGTGACTGGTTTTATTTTCATGTCCCAGATCTTGAACTAGTTTCTTGCTACCTCATGAGGTGTTTCGTTCTGAAAGGACTAACTGAGCTTAGCTGTTGACAGATCGATACCTGGATTTCTAAGGGTTCATTAGGATTTTGTATGTTGCTTCTAGTGCTGTTTAGTTTTGATCTGGTTTGTCCTGTCACTTTGAATCTAGCCAGGGGTGTCTAGAGAAAGGCATAATAGGTTTTGCTCTTTCGATGACCACTTTGATGAGCTAAATTTCTTCTTTCATTTGCCATCAGAACATGTCTATAACTGACCTTGCCACATGCTGGACTTCTGTATCCAAGACATTTTATAATGCCATAAACAAGTAATTACTAATTTGGTGAACTATTAAAAGTCAATAATGTTGAGAAATAGAGAAGAGGCAGGCTTTCTGACAAGAGGGTTTTCTTTAATTAAATTGGTGAGTGATTAATATGGACAGTTGATGTGGTGGCTTTAATTGTATGCATTTAGATCTTAAAGTGTGAATAAGAAATGTCTCAAGGCATCCCTGCAGTTAATGACAATACAATATTCTTACTGTTGGTATGTGTCTTTCCAGTGGTTCAGATGATGGCTAATAACATGTTTTAAAGTTTGATTTGAATTTGTTCCTGCTAATGAGTTATTACCTTTTGTTCAGAGCAGTCTTTTGTTTTAAACTTTACTTTAAAATGTTGCTGTTATTTGAGATCTGGATAATGCTTCTTAAAAACTTAATAAAATTCATTACACACAGACTTTGGTGGGGATTTTAGAAATGAAATATGTATGAAGTACATAAATTTGAAAATTGAAATTATGGCTGAAGATACAGTACAGCATTGACCCAGATTCCTTGGGGTACAGTAATGATATTTTTAAAAATCCAAACTAAATACTAATGTCCAATTAAACTTTAATTTTAATTATTACAATATTATTTTGTGTATCATATGTAAGCATTATTGAGATACTTGGTAGTTTCTGTGCTGGTCTCTTTTAGATACTTTCCAGTGATAATGCTGCCATTGTATATCTCTCAGTGTTGAGACCCAAATATGATATCATTATTGGCATTTGATGGTTAGTCTGAGCTTACTGTTGTGGAGGCTTCCCAGAACACAAGGACAAAAGCCTTACATTTTAACTGTAAGGTTCAGAAATTTCATCAAACTGCAGCAGCAAGGGAAGGTAGATATGACCAATCTTCATTTCTTCAGTTCCTTGCTTTAAAAATCAGAGCATGGGAGTTGGGAGTATGGCTCAGTGGTAAGGCACTTTGCCTCGCATGAACCAGGCCTTGGGGGGAGGAGGAGTTGAGCATGACTTTAATACATGTACTTGATTTAAACCAAGGTAAAACCTCAGAGCAAAGCCTCAAACAGTACATTTTATGGGACTAAGTTGGAAAGAGAAGAATCAGCTTAGAATGGTAAAGAAACTTTTTCAAACACAAGTGATACCCTGAGAATTTTCTAGGAAAATATGTAGCCAGAATTACCCTTTTTTATACTAATAAGCCCCTGGCTGAGTGTAAAATAAACACAAGATTCCAGCAGTATTTTAGTAGTCCCAAGTGAAGAATTTGGCACTTTTCAAAAAATGGGGAACACCACCTCTTCTCTAAAGTAGAAATGAGGTATTAAATTGAATTTTATGTATTGTTCAACATAACTCATAGGGAAATGATTTAGCAAGGGAAGGGCAAGTTAATAAGCATCTTCAAAAATGTTATGTGTGCTGGGCTCAGCAACGCACAACTATAATCCCAGCGGCTCTGGAGGCTGAGGCAGGAGGATCTCAAGTTCAGAGCCAGCCTCAGCAATGGCTAGGCACTAAGCAACTCAGATACCCTGTCTCTAAATGAAATATAAAATAGGGCTGGGGATGTGGCTCAGTGATCAAGTGCCCCTGAGTTCAATCCCTGGTACCAAAAAAAAAAAAAAAAAAGTTATGTGTACTATGGATCTAGAATACAATATAATTATTTTAAAGTTGGATAGCATCTCTGGAGACCATCAAATCTAAACTCTTTCACAAGTGAGGAAATTGAAGCCTAGAGGAAGTACATGTCTGAATAAGATCATCCTGCTTAGTGAGTTACGTTGAAACCCAAGTATTCTTGCTTCCACTTTGATTTTCTTTCTATACCACTTTTATCATTTTTTGATTGGACAAGTTTGAAAGTATTTTTGAAAGTTTTTTTTTTTTTCAGATATATGTCTGTTTTGCACCCTGACAATTCACTTGTATCACTTTTGTACAGTTATGAATTTTATTTAGTTAACATTTGTTATGCCAAATGCTAGATTTATGAAACCTAATACAACAAACCCATCTTAAGAAATTTGTGTTATTTATTAAGAGGGAGTCTCTAATTTTGTACAGTCGCATAGGTCCTCTTTGAAAGGCCGGGGCTATAGCTCAACAGTAGAGCTCTTGCCTAGCATGGATGAGGCACTGGGTTTGATCCTCAGCAAAAATAAATAAATAAAATAAAGGTATTGTTTCCATCTACAACTAAAAAAATATTTTGAAAAAGACCATTTTTAAAAAGGCATGACTTCAGACTTAAAATTGAAGTGGAGAAAATAAATGATGAAAAAGAGTAATCAAGTCCTTGATATAAAAATATACAGGTAGTTGTCATGTAGAAAGACGGTGTTGTCGTATCACAAATATGCCTCAAGCATTCATTAGCATATTGATTTGTCCCTCAACACATACATGATCTAATTCCTAAAATATTTTCTCTGTAACTTGTAAAAGACCTTAAGAGAGGCTGTTTGAGATAAGCCTGAATGATATAAATTCTCTGTTTTCCAAGAATGCAGCTATTGTTGGAAACCAGCTTGAGATGTCAGTATCTACTGAAACTTCAGATTATAAGAGGTTGGTGACTGATACAGGAGGGTTCATTTAGCTACTGTCTGTACTTTTGGGAATGTTTGAAAACTTCAATGATAAAAAGTTAAAGAGAAGAAAAGCCTTTAGATTTCTTTTTTCTTCTAATCATTTATTCAACCAGTATTTGAGTATTTACTATGTATTTATTGAGAAACTCTTCTAGACTGTGCAGTCCACATGAAGCAATTGAAATTGAAATTTTGATGAATTAAAATAGAATATTGGGAATTACAAATGTAGAACATTGCCATCTTCACAAAACATTCTCTTTGGGGCTCTGGTAGAGGTTGAAAAAATACAAGGTTCCATCCCTTGTCAGCTTTCACAGTAACTTAGATAGGATTGAATAAAGAAGTGTTGTATCAAGTGCAGTGGAGAATGATAAAACCGAGTATGGTAAAAGCAAATGCTAGGATAGGAAAGTGTTTACTGTTTTTATTCAGGGGATAAGGCGGTATTTGAGCAGAGACCTGAGGAAGTCATGCAAGCGTCCGCGGGAAGAGTGTTGAGGACAGAGGAGGGCAGATGCAAAGGTGCTGAGGCATAGCATCAAGGAGGCCAGTGTCACTGGGGTGGAGTAGGGAAGAACTGATGATAGCAGAGGAGGTGGAGATAAGGGGGATCAGGTCTTGTAGCACCTCAGAGGCCACTGTAAGACTTTGAGGACACTCGGATGTGAAACCATGAGAAGTTTTGAACAGAAGCAAGAGGAGATGGATATTATGAAGGGATGATGACTGTGTTGAGAATAGGAGGAACGAGGTGGCAAACAGGGGACCATCAGGAGGCTCTAGTGATAATTCAGGCAAGAGATGGCTGTGACTTAGACTAGTGTGGTTCTGGAGGGGAAAGTGCTTGGATTTTGGTGATATGCTGAAGGTTGATCTGGAAGGATTTGTATGTGGAATGTGAAAAGAAGGTAGTCAAGGAGGACTTTTAGGTTTTCAGCCCGAGCAGCTGGAAGGGTGAAGTTGCTATTTATTGAGACAGGAAAAAATTGTGATGTTAATTTGGAGAAGAAATCAAGAACTCTGTTCTGTAATCACATTAAAGTTTATTTTTCCCCCTCTCCCCCATGGACCTGTGTTGGCTTTGACTATTTTAATTATAAATAAGTTATATTAAGTTTATGCTAGTACTGCCACATTCATGTGCAGTTGTTGAGGAGGTAGGTTTTTGGGTTTTTTGTTTTTTAATGTGGTGGGGATTGAATCCAGGTGTGCTGAATTACATCCCCAGCCCGTTTTTATTTTTTATTTTGAGACAGGGTCTCACTAAATTGCTGAGGCTGACCTCAAACTTGTGATTCTCTTCCTCAGCCTTGAGTTGCTGGGATCACAGGTGTGCATCACCATGCCCAGCTGAGGGGGTAGTTATATGTGTTTTTGGAGTATGTGGGAAGGTCTAGGCTGAAGGTATAAATTTGAGGGCATCAGGATGTAGATTACGTTAAATACCATGAGATTGAATAAGGTCATCTGGGGAATAAAGGTAGACAGAAAAAGAGATTTGACCCAGAGTCCTGGGTCATTCAGACACAGGTGGAGAAGTTGGGAAGGAACCAGCACAGGTGATTAAAAAGGAGCAACCAGTGAAGTAAGGGAGAATAATTTTCCATGTTGCAAGAAGGAGGGAACTCAGTATCATTCTGATACCAAGAACAGATAAGAAAATTGCAGACCAGTATTTCTTATGAATATGAATACAAGTCAGCACCCTTGTGGATTAGTATGTAGCTCAGTGATAGGGCACTTGCTTAGCATATTCACGGCTCTGGGTTCATAACTGCAAAAACAAAAGTGGGATTTTACCTAGGAATGCAACCCAGCTACTTAGGAAACTGAGGCAGGTGGATTACAAGTTCAAGGCCAGCCTGGGCAACTTAACAAGACCCTATCTCAAAATTTTACAAAAAAAAAAAAAAGAGGGGGGGGGGGGTGGGCGTGGGATAGGCCTGGGGATGTAGTTCAGTGGTAGAGCACTTGTCTAGCATCCCTGGATTCAATCTCCAGTACCGTCCTCTGCCTCCTAAATTAATTAATATAATGTCAATAGAATAAGGACAAAAACCACATAACTATCTCAATAGAAACAGCATTTAACATTCTTTCATGATAAAAATGCTCAACAAACTAGAGAGAGAAGGGGACTTCTTCATCTGATAAGGAGTATCTGTAAAAACCCACAAGTGACATCATTCTCCATGACAAGACTGAATGCGTTCCTCTAAGATAGGAATAAGACAAAGATGTCAGCTCTTGTCACTTCTATTCAACATTGTATTTATTGGAGGTTCTAACGAGGGCAGTCAGGATAAGAAAAAGACGTCCATATAGGAAAGAAAGGATGAAGTAAAACTGTGGTGCTGGGGATTGAACCCAGGAGCTTGTGCTTGCAAGGTAAGCACTCTACCAACCGAGCTATATCTCCAACCCAAAGTAAAAATTTATTTTTGCGATTCATGATTTAATATGTAGAAAATACCAAAGAAATCACCAAAAAGACTACTAGAGCTGATAAATGTAGCAATTAACAAGTTACAAAATAAATATACAGTAATGAGTTATGGTTCTATACACCAGCAATGAGTGATCTGTAAAGGGAACTAAGAAAACATACCCCCTTCCAAAAATAAAGAATAAGATGCCTAGGAATAAATTCCATCAAGGAGGTAACCAATGCATTTTTATACATAAGTAATGAATCTTCAGAAAGAGAAGTTAGGAAAACTACCCCATTCACAATAGCCTCGAAAAAAATAAAATACTTGGGAATCACAAAAGAGTGCTCTACAATGAGCACTACAGAACACTAAAGAAAGAAATTAAAGAAAATCTTAGAAGATGGAAAGATCTCCCATGTTCTTGGATAGGCAGAATTAATATTGTCAAAATGGCCATACTACCAAAAGTGCTATACAGATTCAATGCAATTCCAATTAAAATCCCAATGACGTACCTTACAGAAATAAGGCAAGCAATCATGAAATTCATCTGGAAGAATAAGAAACCCAGAATAGCTAAAGCAATCATTAGTAGAAAGAGCGAAGCAGGGGGTATCGCAACTCTACTCCAAAGCAATCGTAACAAAAACGGCATGGTATTGGTACCAAAATAGACAGGTAGATCAATGGTACAGAATAGAGGACACGGACACAAACCCAAATAAATACAATTTTCTCATATTAGACAAAGGGGCCAAAAATATGCAATGGAGAAAAGATAGCCTCTTCAACAAATGGTGCTGGGAAAACTGGAAATCCATACGCAGCAGAATGAAATTAAACCCCTGTCTCTCACCCTGCACAAAACTCAACTCAAAATGGATCAAGGACCTTGGAATCAGACCGGAGACCCTGCATCTTATAGAAGAAAAAGTAGGTCGAAATCTTCAACATGTTGGCTTAGGATCAGACTTCCTCAACAGGACTCCCGTAGCACAAGAAATGAAAGAAAGAATCAACAACTGGGATAGATTCAAACTAAAAAGCTTTCTCTCAGCAAAGGAAACTATCAGTAATGTGAAGAGAGAGCCTACAGAGTAGGAGAAAATCTTTGCCACTCATACATCAGATAGAGCACTAATTTCCAGAATATGTAAAGAACTCAAAAAACTACACCAAGAATACAAATAACCCAAACAACAAATGGGCTAAGGAAATGAGCAGACACTTCACAGAAGAAGATGTACAAGCAATCAACAGATATATGAAAAAATGTTCAACATCTCTAGTAATAAGAGAAATGCAAATCAAAACTACCCTAAGATTCCATCTCACCCCAATTAGAATGGCGATTATCAAGAACACAAGCAACAATAGGTGTTGGCGAGGATGTGGGGAAAAAGGTACACTCATACATTGCTGGTGGGGTTGCACCCACTCTGGAAAGCAGTATGGAGATTCCTCTGAAAGCTTGGAATGGAACCACCATGTGACCCAGATATCCCACTCCTTGGCCTCTACCTAAAGGACTTAAAATCAGCATACTACAGAGATACAGCCACATCAATGTTCATAGCTGCTCAATTCACAATAGCCAGACTGTGGAACCAACCTAGATGTCCTTCAATTGATGATTGGATAAAGAAACTGTGGCATATATATAGAATGGAATATTACTCCACCATAAAGAATGATAAAATTATGGCATTTGCAGGCAAATGGATGAAATTGGAGAATATCATGCTAAGTGAGATAAGCCAATCTCAAAAAACCAAAGGACGAAAGATCTCACTGATAAGAGGATGATGACACATAATGTGGGGTGGAAGGGGTTAGTGTTAGGGTTAGGTTTAGGGTGAGGGTTAGAGAGGGCAAGAATGGAGGAAGGAAGGACTGTATAGAGGGAAAAGAGGGGTGGGAGGAGTGGGGGGAAGGGAAAAAAAGTAACAGAATGAATCAAACAACATTACCCTATGTAAATTTATGATTACACAAATGGTATGCCTTGACTCCATATACAGAGAAACAACATGTATCTCATTTGTTTACAATAAAAAAAGGAGGTAAATGACTTACACACTGAAAAATATAAACATTGCTGAAATAAAAACCTTAATAAACAAGAACTATTTCATGTTCATGAAATAAGTCTTCTGACTTAATATTGTTAAGTTGGGAATAATCCCCAAACTGAGTTAAAGAATTTCACACAACTCCTATCAAAATCACAGTTGCTGCTGGACACAGGGGCACACACCTATAATCTCAGTCAGTCAGGCTGAGACAAGAGGATTGCACATTCAAGGCCAGCCTCAGCAACCTCTTAAGACCCTGTCTCTAAATAAAAAGGGCTGGAGATATGGCTCCGTGGTAAAGGGCCCTTGGTTCAATCCCTGGTTAAAAATAAATAAATAAATAAAATAAAATCACAGTTGCCTTTTATTATTATTAAATTTGTTTTGGTAGAAATTAAGCTGATCCTAAAATTTATATGGAAATATAAGGACCCAGAAAAGTCATACTGATCTTGATAAAGAAGAACGAAGTTGAATGACTCACTCTTCCCAATTTCAAAGCTCACTACAAAGCTAAACTAATCAAGACATTGTGGGACTGGCATAATGTTAAGCATACAGATCAGTGGAATACTAAGAGTCCCGAAACAAACCTTAATGTTTATGGTCAGTTGAAGGAAGGAAATAGAGAATATTTCTTTTTTGGAGGAGGCATGGCATGGGACTGAACCTGGGGCCTATGCTTTTAAGCTTGCTCTCTACTGCTAAGTTATGCTCCCAGCCCCATCGCTTGATTTTCAACAGGGGTATCAACACAGTTCAGTGGAGGACGAAATAATCTTTTCAACAAATGGTATCAGGACAGCTGGATATTTACATGCAAAAAGATGACACCCATACAAAATTGACTCGTAAAAGATCATAGATCTAAGCATAAAAGCAAAAAGCATAAAACTTTTAAGCTTTTTTCTTTTCTTTTTTTGTGGGGGTGCTGGGGATTGAACCCAGGGCCTTTTTCTTGCTAGGCAAGGACTCTATCAACTGAGCTTTATCCCCAACCCAGTATAAAGTTTTTAGAAGAAAACAGGAATAAATCTTCATGACCTTCAGTTAGGAAATGTGTCATATGTCAGAGTATATGTGACAAAAGAAAAAGTAGAAAAATTGGACTTGATTGAAATCTAAAAATATTTGTTGTAAATGGTACCATCAAGAAAGTTAAAAAGACAAGGGCTGGGGAGTAAGAAGACAAACCACAAAATGGGGAAAAATAACATGCAGATCATGTGTCTGATAAGGGCCCAGATCTAGACAATATAAAGAACTCTTTACAGCTCATTAATAAAAGATATGTAATCTGATTTTTAAAAATTGGCACAGGATCTGAGTAGGTATTTCCCCACAGAAGAGCTATACATGACCAGTAAGTACAGGAAAGGATGCTTAGTATCTTAGACTTTAAGGAAACACAGAACTAACCATAATGAACACCACTTCACATGCCCTAGAGTGGCTACAATCAAAAAGATGATAGTAAGTGTTGACAAAGGTGTGGAAAATTTGGAACCCTCATATGTTGCTGATGGGAATATAAAATAGTGCAGCCTCTATGGAAAAGTTTGGCACTTCTCAAAATGTTAAATGGAGTTACCACATGAGCTGGCAGTTCCACTCCTAGGAAAATACCCAAGAAAAATGTTTTCATATGTCACACAAAATTTTTGTACATTAATGTTGATAGTATTATTTATAATAGCCACAAAATAAATTTTCTAAATATTCCCCAGTGGGCAAATGGATAAACAAAATGTGACATATACATATAATTGAATATTATTTGACCATGAAAGAAACGAAGTACTGATACAACATGAATGAACCTGAAAGTCACCATGCTAAGTGAAAGAAGCATGTCACAAACATCCATGTATTATCTGATTACATTAATATGAAATGTCTAGAACAGGGCCATCTATGGGGTGGGGGGCATTGAATTAGTGGTTAGAGCTGAACTGTTGGGGGAATGGGAAGTAACAAGTAAGGGGTTTCTTTTGGGGATGATGATTATATTCTAAAATATGATGATTGCACAGCCCTGTGGATTTAAAGATCTATTTAAAGATTCAAATTGATAAGTCATATGGTATATGGTTTATATCTGAATAAAATATATTTTAAATTATTTGTTAAAAAAAGAAGGGAGTATTCCACTATGTCAGATGCTACAGATAGACCAACTAAGGTGAGGATTAAGAGAATTGACCTTGGTTTTAGTAATGTGGAAGTCATCCGTGACCTTGATGAGGTGTTTTGGTAGAGTGTGGGTTCAAGAGAGAATGGAAGGAAATACTTTGGAAATAGTAAGTGCAGGCACCCTTTAAGGAGGTTTGCTATAAAGAGAGTAGAAAATTAGGGCAGCAGGTGGAAGAAGTAGTAAAGGTTGGAGAGAAAGTTTTGTTTTCAAGATAGGAAATGTCTCTTGTTTACTGATTGAAAAGGATCCCAGTAGAGAGGGAAAAATTGATGTTGTAAGAAAGAGGTGAAAAATAGCTGATAAGTGCACAAGTGGAGAGGGATTGGTGTGATGGACAGGAGGGAAGGCAGAGCATCTGAGTGGAGTTGCAAGTAAATAAGGGCTGTGAGCCTGGGGAAGCTCTTGTCTGAGTATCCTATTTTATTTTATTTTTTATGACTTAAGCCAAGAGTGAGATGTAGGAGAATCTGGAGGCTTGAGAAGAGGGGGAGCAGATTTCCTTTGAGAGTAGGAGAATGAAAGGACTAGGAAAATCATGGACCTGTCAGGTAGCACTAAAGGCTCATGTAGTGTTAGTGGTAATGACTTTAAGACAAGTGAGACCAATGTGCATAGTCTTGTCTTTTTCTCTAGCCATGTTCAGCCCCATGGGTACAGATATGGAGAGTTAACTTGGTTTGGATTTTTTTCAATGCAGTATAGGTACATAATCCCCTCTGTGCAATTCTGAAATCAACAAAGTTCTGAAAACTCAGTTTCTCATTCATTTGTTAAATTTGACAGACTTTTGTCCCACCAAATCATAGGCGTTAGTTTGTGTTTCTTTGGTAAGCTTGGCCACACCTGATCTGAATGATTGTGAAGCTATTTATAGACTTTATCCCATTTAGTGGGACTGTGCCTGTGTTTTGGTGCACAAATGTTGGCGTGCTGTCCCCAGACTCCTGGGGCATTTATGATATATGCCCCATATTCCCATCCTAAAATTCTAAATATGGAGTATCCCAAGACACATCCCTTCTTAAGGGATTGTGGATCTGTTGACAAAGCTGGATGACCAAGTGATTTGAGGATGTATATGAGGAATGATTATCCTGAAGGACTATAGAATCTCATCCACCTAGAAAGGGAGAAAGTGAGCACATAAAAGAGGGTGAGGGATGCTGGAAGGGTGGCGGGATCAATGGACTATTGATCCTGGTGGGGCTGAAGAATTATTGGCATGTAAATAATGGATGCTGGTAAGGTAGAGTTTGTTTCAGCTAGGCTTTTCATCCTTAAAGGGCATAATTACAGAATACAAGGTAGTACTACCTTTTCAGTTTCTTACTTATGAATCATCTGGTTCAGAAGAAATGGTTTATTCTTTCAACACAGTATGCTTTTATATCATTAAAGAAACATCTCTAGCCAGTGTAGTGATACTCACCTATAGTCCCAGTAACTCCAGAGGCTGAGCCATGAGGTTCACAAACTTGAGGCCAACCTCAGAAATTTAGCAAGAATCTGTCTCTAAAAGTAAAAAGACCTAAGGATGTAGCTACACACCTAGCACTTTTCATACATTGTTACTTTTAGGATAGATGAGAGTGACTTAATACGGTCACTTAGCTCTTATAAAATTATTTTTATTTGTAGGAAAAAGAAAGGAAAAGCATATTCACAGGAAGTTCCATTGCATTTGTATTGCTTACTGCTTACTGTTTTCACACATCAAGGCTTAATACCAAAAATGATTTACTTACACTTCTAGTGTAAGTACTAAATATATATACATATATATAAAATATAGAATGCCTAATGGTATATATGGGGTCTGATGAGAAACTTTTCTGTTTTGACTAATGAATTTTAACCCAAAGAGCCAAGCTTAGTGAAATATTTTAGGATTCATTCTGAGAAAAATGTGTTACTTTATTCAGTGAATGAATTCAAATCATAGGCCTTCGTTCTAGCTTGAAGGGGAGGCATGATGCAACATTAAATCAAAAAGTGGAGGGCTGGAGTTGTGGCTCAGTGGTAGAGTGCTTGCCTGGCATTTGTGAGGCCCTGGGTTCGATTCTCAGCACCACATGTAAATAAATAAATAAATGAAAGATCCACTGACAACTAAAAAAAAATATTTAAACAAACAAAAAAAGTGGAAAAATCCATCAAATCTTTGAAGACTGTGGGCAGAGTGACACTGACTCATTTGGTGGTAGCCTCTGGCTATACATTCTCTTATTTTAGTAACCAAAGGTGAGTTATTTGTAACTTAGTGACTGGGGAGGCCGAGGCAGGAGAATCTCAAGTTCAATACCAGCCTGGACAACTTAGTGAGACCCTACCTCAATATTTAAAAAAAAAAAAAAAAAAAGGTTGGGGGCGTAGCTCAGTGGTAGAGCACTTGCCTAGCGTGCAAGGCTCTCTGGGTTCTACTCACTTCTTTCTCTTCTTCCCTGTTATTATTGTAAATTTTGTATTTGCTCTTAGAAAAGTTAGATACTTTTTATCCTTGTTCACTAGTTTGACTACTTGACTCTTTGATTTTAGAAATAATCTTGAATTATCACTGTATGCAAGGCAGTGGGTGGAATTCTGGTTGGGGTGTGTGTAAGAATTTGAGTGAGACCTGATGCCCTCTCTCAAGAAGCTTATAGCAAAGCATAAGACATAACAAACATACATAGCCAGAATGCTTGGTGGGGGCGTATTAAAGAATTCAGAAGAAGGAGAAATTAATAGTAGCATGAGGGAATTGGAGAAGGTTCCAGGGAGGGGATGACTTTTGATCTAGACAGAGGGATTGTGGATGGTAGGGGAAGGCAGGCATGGTGGCACATGCCTGCAGTCCCAGTGACTTGGCGGCTGAGGCAGGAGGATTGTAAGTTTGTGATCAGTCTTGGCAACTTAATGAGGGCTTGAACAGCTTAGTGAGACTCTGTTTCAAAATAAAAAATAAAAATGGCTGGGGATGTGGCTCAGTGGTTAAGCACCTCTGGGTTCAATCCCCAGTACTAAAAGAAGAAGAAAAAAAAGAGGGATGTAGGGCAAGTTGCAGGTCATGGAAGGAGAATAGCAGTCAACTCATAGAATAAATGATAAGGGGGAGGATCACTTTTGCTCCATTTTATCATGAATTAGTTTGGAAGAACTCGGAATTTATATCCGTTCACTATGCTTTTCTCATTTCACCCTTACTTGTTACCTACTTTTGGAAATCACTAGAAGAAAACAATTATACATGTTGACTGTTAGCAACTGTGGTGAGTTAGCTGTGGCAGGTGTTGAATTTTTTTCCCTCAAATGGGTTTTAGGAATTATCTATGAGTATTATTATTTGATGTTGACTATTTTTTTGTATTGAATGCTTAAATTTTGCTAAGTGTTTTAGTTTTATCCTACTTTTAAATTCCCAAAGCAACTTTCTATGCTACAGTTTTATAAATGAGGAATCTGTGTTTCAAAGAGGTCAAATATCTTGTCTCACATTGCATAGTTCAGAAGGGGCAGAGCTTGAAGTTAAAAACCCAGATATTAGGCTGGGACTATAGCTCAGTGGTAGAGCACTCACCTAGCATGTGTGAGGCACTGGGTTCAATCCTCAGCACCACATTAAAAAAACAAATAAAATAAAGATATTGTGTCCATCTACAACTAAAAAAAATATTTAAAACAATCCAGATATTTACAATTACGTTGAACTGTGTTAGCACACACATTCACATAAATGAAAGCTCCTTAGAAAGATCTTAGAAAATGGGAGGATTCAAGAAAGCTGTTTCCTAGATAAAAGATATTTAGATAGCAAACACTAACAAAATTAATCCATTCCTTATTACAGAGATGTCAGGATACCTTTCTTACAGTAAAAGTTCTGACCCAAAGAGACTGCTGTAAAGGCTGGGGTATTGGGGGTGTAAGGAAGCATCAAAGTTCCATAACCACTTGTCTTTTCCTGAGAAGAACCAGCCTTTTCCTTTTCAAGAGATCACATAGAACTATAATGTTTTAACAGTAAAAGGATGGGAAATATTTTAAGACTTTTAAAAATTCATTTGGATTAAATCGTTTTTTGTTTTTGTTTTTAATTCAGGTACTCTTGAGATGGTTAAAAAGTGGGGATCAAAAAAAGGTGGGGATCATTTTCACCCACTTAAACCATCCAGGTTTGTTAGACCATCCTATATATATTTTTTAACATAGGCCATCAACCTGTATAGGACA
Source organism: Sciurus vulgaris (assembly GCF_902686455.1). Lineage (NCBI taxonomy): Eukaryota > Metazoa > Chordata > Mammalia > Rodentia > Sciuridae > Sciurus > Sciurus vulgaris. The sequence goes on from NC_136463.1 coordinate 37,910,528, forward strand.
AATAAGAAGGAGAATATTGTCTGAGGAAGAGGTATTGTTGATAATGGTGATGACGAAAACTTATCTAAAAGAATTTGATAAAAACAGGTTCCTCGGTTGCTTAGGTAGATAGTAGAACTCTGGATTAGTCATGGGATTATATAATATGATTCCTTTTGTTTAAATACAATGAGAAGTGATATGGGTATGAATGATAAACAAGAAGTCAGATGTTTTCTCCCAGAAGCATTTCCCCCTCTGTGCATGTACTTCCTGAGTTCCTTCAGTTGTCTAGCGCAGGACCAGGATGGTGAGCACAGTCAGCTAGAGGCTCTGTTCTCTGTGAAACTGCCGTCAGCTAGTAGAGAAATAGATACTAATCAGCTCATCTGCTAATGTAAATTAAATACAACAGAGATATAGTGTGTGGGGGGGTGGCGGTTAAAAATGTTTCCCTGAGGAAGAGATGGTTAAGCTGAGAATTTACCAATAAGTAGAGAAGGAGGAGGAGGTGAGCTTCTGGAAGCCTGTTCCAGGTGGAGCATGCTCAAAAAGAGCCCCATGGCAGGAGTGAGCATAGGGTGTTTCAAATACAGGAAGAAGTCTGGTGGGCAAGGGTTGGGGTGGGGCTGGGGCATGGGCCTGGAAGTGGAGAGGTAGGTAAGGAGCCAGATGATGTCCCAACACACTTGCATTTGAAGATAGTAGTCTAACTACAATGAGGAGAGCAAAATGGGGAAGGAACAAGAGAAAATGTGAGGAAATCCTGACACTAGCTCAGGTGAAAGCACCTGATTTGATCTCCGTTGCTTTCCCATTATCCTGGGTTAATAGTTATGGAATGAATGAAGATGATGTTAGCTTGTATTAAGGGTACAGGCAGTGGAGATAAGCAGATTCATGAGTATAAGACTTGGAGCTAGATTAAATGTTGGGGATAAAGGGAGGGGTGTTCTAGGGATAACTCTTAAGGTCATTGAAGCCTTAAGAAGGAAACTCTTGGGGAAAACATGGATGAGGAGACAAGAAAGCTTGGAACTGAGTCTCAAGGAGTGTCAGTACGCTAGTTAGTGGCTGAGTAGAAGAGCTGGCTGAATGTGGAGTGAAACCAGAGAGATGCCTCACGCTGCCAAAGTGTTACAGGAAGGTGATAATGTCCAGTGTCACTTGCTGCTTCACGAAGTCTCATAGGATAAATGATGACAGAACCCATTAGGCGTAGAGATCTTGAGACCTAGGTGGCCTGTTTCAGTGGAATAATGGAAGCAGAAATACTAAGTGGTAGAGTTGAGTAGTGAATGGGCAATGTAGAAAGGAGAGGTCCCTACAGTTAGTGGCCATTTTATGTCAGCTTTGTACCTTGACATGTACAGCAGTTCTTTCCCAACTATTTGAAATTATAGTCTATGCAGATTTATTTTTTTTGTACTTCAAATGTGGTATATAAAAATTGCAAGTAACTTCTTTTAGGGATCATTTGAAAGACTGGTGAGCTCTGAGGGTGAAGAAGGTGTTAAAGCAGGAGGCAGAACCAGAATAGAATTCTTGTGGGAGAGGGCAAGCAGATGGAAGAGTAACCCCAAACCTCAGGAGTCTGCCCGTGTATCTTGATGAGGGAGAGACTAGAATACACAGAAGAGGAGTCTGAAGTCTAAGTGGCTCTCTGCCTCGGGGCAACGAACTTGAAGAAAGGGTTGTCTGAAGCTTTTTCTGTCTCAGGAATCTGTAGCTAAAGACCCTGGAAGCCTGAGAAGTGGGAATCTATAATACTGAGTCACAAATTCAGAAAGCCAGAAACTATGTAGCCATAAAAGCAAGTGTTTTAAAAATTACTTGACTTTTCAACAAGGGTGCCAAGTTCAGTGGGAAAAAAGAATTGTCTTCTCAGCCAGATGTACCAGTAGTCCAGCTCCTTAGAATCCTTTGAGCCCAAGAGTTCAAGGCCATCCTGGGCAACATAGTGCGACCCTATCTTAGACAAAAGAGTAGACTCCTCAACAAATGTTGTAATTGGATATCACACGTATGACATTGGCACCTACCTTTTACCACACACAACAATTAGAATGGATCAGAGGCCCTTATAGAAGAGCTAAACTATGAAACTCTTAGGAAAAAAAACAGGAATAAATCTTTATAACCTTGGGTTAGGTAGTTATTTCTTAGGCACAACATTAAACACATAAATGAGAAAAGAAAAAACTGGCTTATATAAAAACTAAAAAACTTCACCTGCATGCTGCTTGGCACATGCCTGTAATCCCAGAAATTCTCAACCAGTAACTCAGGATGCTGAGGCAGGAGGTGTACAAGTTCAAGGCCAGCCTGGGCAACTTAGCAAGACCCTGTCTCAAAATAAAAACTAAAAAGGTCTAGGGATGTAGCTCAGTGGTAGAGCACCCCTAGATTCAATTCCCCGTAACACACACACACACACACACACACACACACACACACACACACACACCCTTCTGCTGCAAATGTTAACCATCAAGAAAGTGAAAAGACACAACAGAATGTGGGATGATAAGGGACTGTTATCCAGAGTACATATAAAGATTTCATACAACTTGATAACAAAAAGAAAATCCAATTTTAAAATGGGTAAAATCTCTAAATAAACATTACTCCAGAGAAAATATACAAATGGCTGGTAAGTACTGGAAGATGCTCCACATCATTAGCCATCAGGGAAATGCAAATCAAAACTACAGTAGGATACCACCTCGCACTTAACGGGATAGCAGTACGTCAGTGTTTACACTATTATTAGTAAGTAAATGTCCACAGCATTGTATTATGATTGCATTTTCTCTTGTAAGTTTTTTACTGGAGTTTATAATGCCTATTTCTAAAAGATAGGCTTAGTTTTCTATATAGCTGTTGTGGGTTTTTTTCCCTCATACACTCCACATTCCTCAAATACACAAAATAACTTGTCATTTTCTCTCTCCCTCCCACTTTCCCTGTCTGGAAACCTTACTCCAGGAGCTCTCTGGGCTCTTCCTTCCTGGAATGTTTGCTCTTGACCTGGGCCATCTGCTCCTGTTGCTCTTGCTTCTTTCCTGAGTTAGACTCTGTGTCTAACATCTCATGTCTTTTTCTTTCTTGCTGTGCACTCCCATTTACTGAAGTGCATCCTCCTGTGAAGGAATGTGTGGAAAGTAAACTGAACCCTTCTGTATGAAGATGTCTTTCTGTAATTTTCTTTATAGGTGGTTAATGATTTGGCTATATATGAAAGTTGAGACTGGAAATCATTTTGAAGCCATTCCTTTGGTGTTCTCTGTTATCTGCAGTTGCAACTGAGATGTCTAATCCCATTTTTATTTCCATTCCTTACTATGATGGATAACCATTCAGTTTATTTATTATCAAAACCGGGACACTTATGGTACTAGTCAGACAGAATATTAGGACAGTGAGCTTAAAACAGAACTCTCTTGGGTAAACTGGGACATGTGGTCACCCTCTTTCTATCTGACCTATTTTTTCACAATTTCAGATCTCTTTATCTCTGGTATTCTGCATTCCATGCTGGTGTGTATTGGCAAAGACCCTCTTTCATTCTACAAGCCTGCTTTTGCAGACTCGTTCCTGTTCTTTAATTTGGGGAAGAATTTTCATTATTATTTCATTAAAATTTTTCTCCCAACATTTGTTAGTCAGGTGTTTGACTTTCTGGATTGTTATCTACATTTTTTTCTTCTTTTACAATGAACAAGGTGATGTTATCTTTTTGCTTTCTTATTTTATATCTGAGAGATTTTTCAAACACTTATTTTCTAGTTCTGTTGAAATTTTTAAAAATTTCTGTTTGTGTTGAATTTCTTGTTTTAGTCTCTTCTTAAAATATCCTGTTTTTATGGAAGTATATTTTCTCTCTGGAGATATCTTCTGTGGGCTCTTGGCCCTCCCTTCCCCAACCTTTCTTTCTTTCTCTTTTTCTTTCCCTTCCTCCTCCTTTTTTCTCTCTCTTCCTTGTG